>NC_089841.1:130121509-130734009 GCF_035609145.1 Eleutherodactylus coqui
CTATGTGCTCTATATTTTTCCCTACTCTCCACCCAGTCTATTGACAGACTAGGTCCCCTAGGTTCGAAATCTGGGCTTGTCCCTATTGGGTGCCTCACTTTTACGCAGGATCCTAATGCCAAGTTTTGTTAGGGATAGAGTTCCCACTCCTGCATTTTTGTTACAGTTTTTTGACCCCTTTTTGTGTTCCCTATTAGAGATGAGCGAACACCAAAATGTTCGGGTGTTCGTTATTCGGAACGAACTTCCCGCGATGCTCGAGGGTTCGTTTCGAACAACGAACCCCATTGAAGTCAATGGGCGACCAGAGCATTTTTGTATTTCGCCGATGCTCGCTAAGGTTTTCATGTGTGAAAATCTGGGCAATTCAAGAAAGTGATGGGAATGACACAGAAACGGATAGGGCAGGCGAGGGGCTACATGTTGGGCTGCATCTCAAGTTCACAGGTCCCACTATTAAGCCACAATACCGGCAAGAGTGGGCCCCCCCCCCCTCCCAACAACTTTTACTTCTGAAAAGCCCTCATTAGCATGGCATACCTTTGCTAAGCACCACACTAGCTACAACAAAGCACAATCACTGCCTGGATGACACTCCGCTGCCACTTCTCCTGGGTTACATGCTGACCAACCGCCCCCCCCTCCCCCCCACAGCGCACACCAAAGTGTCCCTGCGCAGCCTTCAGCTGCCCTCATGCCACGCCACCCTCATGTCTATTTAGAAGTGCGTCTGCCATGAGGAGGAACCGCAGGCACACACTGCAGAGGGTTGGCACGGCTAGGCAGCGACCCTCTTTAAAAGTGGCGGGGCGATAGCCCACAATGCTGTACAGAAGCAATGAGAAATAGAATCCTGTGCCACCGCCATCAGGAGCTGCACACGTAGGCATAGCAATGGGGAACCTATGTGCCACACACTATTCATTCTGTCAAGGTGTCTGCATGCCCCAGTTAGACTGGGCTTTTTAATTCATAGACACAGGCAGGTACAACTCCCTATTGTGAAGTCCCTGTGGACCGACAGCATGGGTGGGTGCCAGGAAGCCACCGGCGGTACATAGAAATATCCCATTGCATTGCCCAACACAGCTGAGGTAGTAATGTCGTGCGTAATAGAGGTGGGCTTCGGCCCACACTGCATGCCCCAGTCAGACTGGTGTTCTTTAGAAGTGGACACATGTAGGTTAAACTCCCTGTGGACCCACTGCCTGGGTGGGTGCCAGGAAGCCACCGGCGGTACATAGAAATATCCCATTGCATTGCCCAACACAGCTGAGGTAGTAATGTCGTGCGTAATACAGGTGGGCTTCAGCCCACACTGCATGCCCCAGTCAGACTGGGGATCTTTACAAGTGTACAGATGTGTTAAAAACTCCGTGTGCACCTACAGCATGGGTGGCTCCCTGGAACCCACTGGCGGTACACAAAAATATCCCATTGCATTGCCCAACACAGCTGAGGTAGTAATGTCGTGCATAATGCAGGTGGGCTTCGGCCCACACTGCATGCCCCAGTCAGACTGGGGTTCTTTAGAAGTGGACAGATGTATTAAAAACTCCGTGTGCACCTACAGCATGGGTGGCTCCCTGGAACCCACCGGCGGTACATAAAAATATCCCATTGCATTGCCCAACACAGCTGAGGTAGTAATGTCGTGCGTAATACAGGTGGGCTTCGGCCCACACTGCATGCCCCAGTCAGACTGGGGTTCTTTACAAGTGTACAGATGTGTTAAAAACTCCGTGTGCACCTACAGCATGGGTGGCTCCCTGGAACCCACCGGCGGTACACAAAAATATCCCATTGCATTGCCCAACACAGCTGAGGTAGTAATGTCGTGCATAATGCAGGTGGGCATCGGCCCACACTGCATGCCCCAGTCAGACTGGGGTTCTTTAGAAGTGGACACATGTAGGTTAAACTCCCTGTGGACCCACTGCCTGGGTGGGTGCCAGGAAGCCACCGGCGGTACATAGAAATATCCCATTGCATTGCCCAACACAGCTGAGGTAGTAATGTTGTGCTTAACCCTTTCCAATCCAATTTGTATATGGTTTTCCTAGGGGGCTTACTCTTTTTCTGCCATTATACAACGGCGCTATATGCTGGCTAAAGCCAGTACTGCATGAGCTGACACGTAGGATAGGCTCCGACAGCAGAGAGGCTGGCAATATACAGTAAGAGAACCCCGACGGACGTCTACCAACAACGGAGCTGTACAGCCTTAAACCCTAATGTCTTCACAGGTCACACAGTGGACTGGAAAGGGTTAATGCAGGTGGGTTTCGGCCCACACTGCATGCCCCAGTCAGACTGGGTTTCTTTATAAGTGGAAACAGATGCATTTATAATTCCCTGTGGACCCACAGCATGGGTGGGTGCCAGGAAGCCACCGGCGGTACATAGAAATATCCCATTGCATTGCCCAACACAGCTGAGGTAGTAATGTCGTGCGTAATACAGGTGGGCTTCGGCCCACACTGCATGCCCCAGTCAGACTGGGGTTCTTTACAAGTGTACAGATGTGTTAAAAACTCCGTGTGCACCTACAGCATGGGTGGCTCCCTGGAACCCACCGGCGGTACACAAAAATATCCCATTGCATTGCCCAACACAGCTGAGGTAGTAATGTCGTGCATAATGCAGGTGGGCTTCGGCCCACACTGCATGCCCCAGTCAGACTGGGGTTCTTTAGAAGTGGACAGATGTATTAAAAACTCCGTGTGCACCTACAGCATGGGTGGCTCCCTGGAACCCACCGGCGGTACATAAAAATATCCCATTGCATTGCCCAACACAGCTGAGGTAACGTCAGCTGGAATGCAGGTGGGCTAAAAATTAATTTGATTACACTGTAGGCGAGGGCCCACAAAAATTGCTGTATCAACAGTACTAATGTACATCCCAAAAATTGGCCATGGCCAGCCAAGAGGGCAGGTGAAACCCATTAATCGCTTTGGTTAATGTGGCTTAAGTGGTAACTAGGCCTGGAGGCAGCCCAGTGTAACGAAAAATTGGTTCAAGTTAAAGTTCCAACGCTTTTAAGCGCATTGAAACTTATAAAAATTGTTCAGAAAAATTATTTGAGTGAGCCTTGTGGCCCTAAGAAAAATTGCCCGTTCAGCGTGATTACGTGAGGTTTCAGGAGGAGGAGCAGGAGGAGGAGGAGGAATATTAGACACAGATTGATGAAGCAGAAATGTCCCCGTTTTGGATGGTGAGAGAGAACGCAGCTTCCATCCGCGGGTGCAGCCTACGTATTGCTTACGTATCGCTGCTGTCCGCTGGTGGAGAACAGAAGTCTGGCGAAATCCAGTCTTTGTTCATCTTGATGAGTGTTAGCCTGTCGGCACTGTCGGTTGACAAGCGGCTACGCTTATCTGTGATGATTCCCCCAGCCGCACTGAACACCCTCTCCGACAAGACGCTAGCCGCAGGACAAGCAAGCACCTCCAGGGCATACAGCGCTAGTTCAGGCCACGTGTCCAGCTTCGACACCCAGTAGTTGTAGGGGGCAGAGGCGTCACCAAGGATGGTCGTGCGATCCGCTACGTACTCCCTCACCATCCTTTTACAGTGCTCCCGCCGACTCAGCCGTGACTGGGGAGCGGTGACACAGTCTTGGTGGGGAGCCATAAAGCTGGCCAGGCCCTTAAAGACTGTTGCACTGCCTGGGATGTACATGCTGCTCGATCTACGCACATCCCCTGCTACCTTGCCCTCGGTACTGCGCCTTCTGCCACTAGCGCTGTCGGCTGGGAATTTTACCATCAGCTTGTCCGCAAGGGTCCTGTGGTATAGCAACACTCTCGAACCCCTTTCCTCTTCGGGAATCAGAGTGGGCAGGTTATCCTTATACCGTGGATCGAGCAGTGTGTACACCCAGTAATCCGTCGTGGCCAGAATGCGTGCAACGCGAGGGTCACGAGAAAGGCATCCTAACATGAAGTCAGCCATGTGTGCCAGGGTACCTGTACGCAACACATGGCTGTCTTCACAAGGAAGATCACTTTCAGGATCCTCCTCCTCCTCCTCCTCAGGCCATACACGCTGAAAGGATGACAGGCAATCAGCCGGTGTACCGTCAGCAGCGGCCCAAGCTGTCTCTTCCCCCTCCTCCTCATCCTCCTCATGCTCCTCCTCCTCCTCCTGTACGCGCTGAGAAATAGACAGGAAGGTGCCCTGACTATCCAGCGGCATACTGTCTTCCCCCGCCCCCGTTTCCGAGCGCAAAGCAGCTGCCTTTATGGTTTGCAGGGAATTTCTCAAGATGCATAGCAGAGGAATGGTGACGCTAATGATTGTAGCATCGCCGCTCACCACCTGGGTAGACTCCTCAAAATTACCAAGGACATGGCAGATGTCTGCCAACCAGGCCCACTCTTCTGAAAGGAATTGAGGAGGCTGACTCCCACTGCGCCGCCCATGTTGGAGTTGGTATTCGACTATAGCTCTACGTTGTTCATAGAGCCTGGCCAACATGTGGAGCGTAGAGTTCCACCGTGTGGGCACGTCGCACAGCAGTCGGTGCACTGGCAGCTTAAAGTGATGTTGCAGGGTGCGCAGGGTGGCAGCGTCCGTGTGGGACTTGCGAAAATGTGCGCAGAGCCGGCGCGCCTTTACGAGCAGGTCTGACAAGCGTGGGTAGCTTTTCAGAAAGCGCTGAACCACCAAATTAAAGACGTGGGCCAGGCATGGCACGTGCGTGAGGCTGCCGAGCTGCAGAGCCGCCACCAGGTTACGGCCGTTGTCACACACGACCATGCCCGGTTGGAGGCTCAGCGGCGCAAGCCAGCGGTCGGTCTGCTGTGTCAGACCCTGCAGCAGTTCGTGGGCCGTGTGCCTCTTATCGCCTAAGCTGAGTAGTTTCAGCACGGCCTGCTGACGCTTGCCCACCGCTGTGCTGCCACACCGCGCGACACCGACTGCTGGCGACATGCTGCTGCTAACACATCTTGATTGCGAGACAGAGGAGGAGGAGGAGGAGGAGGAGGGTGCTTTAGTGGAGGAAGCATACACCTCCGCAGATACCACCACCGAGCTGGGGCCCGCAATTCTGGGGGTAGGTAGGACGTGAGCGGTCCCAGGCTCTGACTCTGTCCCAGCCTCCACTAAATTCACCCAATGTGCCGTCAGGGAGATGTAGTGGCCCTGCCCGCCTGTGCTTGTCCACGTGTCCGTAGTTAAGTGGACCGTGGCAGTAACCGCGTTGGTGAGGGCGCGTACAATGTTGCGGGAGACGTGGTCGTGCAGGGCTGGGACGGCACATCGGGAAAAGTAGTGGCGACTGGGAACTGAGTAGCGCGGGGCCGCCGCCTCCATGATACTTTTGAAGGACTCCGTTTCCACAACCCTATACGGCAGCATCTCAAGGCTGATGAATTTTGCTATGCGGACAGTTAACGTTTGAGCGTGCGGGTGCGTGGCGGCGTACTTGCGCTTGCGCTCCAACAGTTGCGCAAGCGACGGCTGGACGGTGCGCTGAACTACACTGCTGGATGGGGCCGAGGACAGCGGAGGTGAGGGTGTGGGTGCAGGCCAGGAGACGGTAGTGCCTGTGTCCTGAGAGGGGGGTTGCATCTCAGTGGCAGGTTGGGGCACAGGGGGAGAGGCAGGGGTGCAAACCGGAGGCGCTGAACGGCCTTCGTCCCACCTTGCGGGGTGCTTGGCCATCATATGTCTGCGCATGGTGGTGGTGGTGAGGCTGTTGGTGTTGGCTCCCCGGCTGAGCTTTGCGCGACAAAGGTTGCACACCACTGTTCGTCGGTCGTCAGGCGTCTCTGTGAAAAACTGCCAGACCTTAGAGCACCTCGGCCTCTGCAGGGTGGCATGGCGCGAGGGGGCGCTTTGGGAAACACTTGGTGGATTATTCGGTCTGGCCCTGCCTCTACCCCTGGCCACCCCACTGCCTCTTGCAACCTGCCCTGCTGATGCCCTTGACTCCCCCTCTGAAGACCTGTCCTCCTGAGTAAGCGTTGCACACCAGGTGGGGTCAGTCACCTCATCGTCCTGCTGCTCTTCCTCCGAATCCTCTGTGCGCTGCTCCCTCGGACTTACTGCCCTTACTACTACCTCACTGCAAGACAACTGTGTCTGATCGTCATCGTCCTCCTCACCCACAGAAAGTTGTTGAGACAGTTGGCGGAAGTCCCCAGCCTCTTCCCCCGGACCCCGGGAACTTTCGAATGGTTGGGCATCAGTGACGATAAACTCCTCTGGTGGGAGAGGAACCGCTGCTGCCCAATCTAAGCAGGGGCCCGAGAACAGTTCCTGGGAGTGTTCCCGCTCCTGAGCAGGTGTTATTGTAGTGGAGTGAGGAGGCTGGGAGGAAGGAGGAGCAGCAGACAGAGGATTCGGATTGGCAGCAGTGGACGGTGCAGAACTGCGGGTAGACGATAGGTTGCTCGAAGCACTTTCTGCCATCCAGGACAGGACCTGCTCACACTGCTCATTTTCTAATAACCGTCTCCCGCGTGGACCCATTAATTGGGCGATGAATGTGGGGACACCAGAAACGTGCCTCTCTCCTAATCGCGCAGCAGTCGGCTGCGACACACCTGGATCAGGAGCTTGGCCTGTGCCCACACCCTGACTTGGCCCTCCGCGTCCTCGGCCGCGTCCACGTCCTCTAGGCCTACCCCTACCCCTCAGCATGCTGTATTACCAGTGATTTGATTTCACAGGCAGCTAATAAATTGGCGCAAGACTGCAGGCCAAATATAATTTTTTCCCTTTTTTGAAAACGAAAGGCCCCACTGCCTCTAGTGAATGAATAATCTAAGTTTAATAACTGTGCTGTTTTCCTGCTAATGTGTCACAGAACGTGAGGGTAGCAGAGTTATTAACTGTGGCAGAGCAGGTATTTTTTTTCCCAATTAAGGAAAGCAAATGGCGAAGCCAGGAGTAAAACGTAGCTGGGTGCGTCTGATTTTTACAGGTTGCACACGCAGCCGACACGTGTCCACCGGCGTTAGGACGGACAGAGGCAGGACAAATAGAATTATTTTCCGTTTTTTTGCACCAAAAGGCAGCACTGCGTATATTCTATGAAAATGAGAAGTTTAATAACTGTGCTGTTTTCCTGCTAATGTGTCACAGAACGTGAGGGTAGCAGAGTTATTAACTGTGGCAGAGCAGGTATTTTTTTTCCCAATTAAGGAAAGCAAATGGCGAAGCCAGGAGTAAAACGTAGCTGGGTGCGTCTGATTTTTACAGGTTGCACACGCAGCCGACACGTGTCCACCGGCGTTAGGACGGACAGAGGCAGGACAAATAGAATTATTTT
Organism: Eleutherodactylus coqui; assembly: GCF_035609145.1. NCBI lineage: Eukaryota > Metazoa > Chordata > Amphibia > Anura > Eleutherodactylidae > Eleutherodactylus > Eleutherodactylus coqui. The sequence continues at coordinate 130,128,795 of NC_089841.1, forward strand.
CACTTGTTTTACAAGCAAAAGGCAGCACTGCGTATATTCAATGAATAATAACTGTGTTGTGGCCCTGCCTATACAATTCTTTCCCTGCAGTATCAATGGAGGGTGGAATGCTCTGCAGAGGCGATTTTGAGAAGCAAAAAAAAATGCAGCACAGCTAACAGCAGCCAGCACAGTACTGCACACGGATAAATATGGCCCTAGAAAGGACCGTTGAGGTTCTTGAAGGCTACACTCACTCCTAACACTCTCCCTGCCTATGCAGCACTTCTGTCCCTAATGCCAGGTGCAACGCTCTGCAGAGCCGATTTTGAGAAGAAAAAAAATGGCACTGCTAACAGCAGCCAACACACAGCTATCAGTGGCCCTAATAAGGACCTTTGGGGGGTCTTGAAGCCTACACTAACTACCAATTCTTTCCCTACAGCAGCTCCGGTACAAACAGCACTGTCCCTCACTAACTCACACGGCATCTGAGCCGAACCGCGGGAGGGGCCGACTTTTATGTTCGGGTGACACCTGATCTTCCCAGCCACTCACAGCAGGGGGGTGGTATAGGGCTTGAACGTCACAGGGGGAAGTTGTAATGCCTTCCCTGTCTTTCAATTGGCCAAAAAAAGCGCGCTAACGTCTCAGGGAAGGAAGTGAAAGTAACCAGAACACCGCATGGTGTTCGTTACGAATAACGAACATCCCGAACACCCTAATATTCGCACGAATATCAAGCTCGGAAGAACACGTTCGCTCATCTCTATTCCCTATGTTTTGGTGTTTGAATATATGTCCATATTTGTCCCTCGTGGACAAAAGTAACATCTTGGAGAGATGTATCTGTGACATCCGTGAAGGCCAAAAGTTCTATGTACCGCACTAATGTAACATTATTACTTTAGATTTTACTACAAAAACATGGAAGTAACATAAGCAATAAAAACTCGCTATAGGATAGATCCAAGTACAAGAAATGAAGTATGGTCCTTATTGTCTTTATGTCTCTCATGTATTTTGCAATTCTTAAATGATCTTTATTAATGGTGGCAAACACAAATGCAGTAACTAAATTATTTCAATATGGTTAAGATGCCCCCTCTGCCCGCTTTTATTCGTATTAGCTATAGAGCTCCTTGTGAATAAGATTAGCTCACATGCAGGTATAGCCGGCTTCATATGCAGTTCTACCAAAGAAAAAATTGTATTGTACCTGAATGATATGCTCTTAATTTTGGGGACTTGGGAACATTTTTGGACCAGCAATTTTTGTTATTAACCCCTTAACGGGGGCATGGCTAACCGCTAATGGAGTAGGACGCGTGTCCCCTCCGCTCCTGACCGACCCGCCGCTAATAGAGACAGAACAGCCGCCACAGACTGATCCCTACCTGTCATGGGCAAGAAGAGGAGCCCCGAAGCCCAGGAGCAGCACCAGAGACCCTCCGCCGCCGGAATGGAGCGTTTCCTCCGCTCCCCGGGAGGAGCGCAGCTACAGAAGGGAGCAACCAAGATGGCGCTGCGCCTGGCAGCACGTGTAGCGGAGGGAGAGCAGGCGGCCGTGGGACACAACAGTGAGAAGCGCTCCAGCCCGCACCCGAACGAGGCAGCTGAGCAGGAACCCAGACGGCCGGAGATGATTCCTAGGGGCTCTGGGATCCCGCAGGTACAGGGGACGGCGGGCAGAAGCAGCAAGCACCCGAAGGAAGGGGGGAAGGGAGGCAGGCACACACGATGCAGAGAGATGCCCCCCCCCCCCCCATCTATCCAACAGCAGTCATTGAGACCTCGGAGGACATAATCCCCCTGCAGTCAGCTCCCCGAGGGCTGGGACTATCCCCTGAAGGTCACCCAGCAGCTGTAAGCCACCTGCCCTCAGGCAATTCCCACAGCCCACAGTCTCCCCAGTCCCCGAAGAAATTGCTGAGGAGTGGAATGAGCCATACTCAGAAGATGGGAGGCAAGGTACTGCAGAGATCCTGGGAGCCTCTGCCCTCCCTCAAAGACCCTCCCGAGGCCCTCAGAGCCCCCCAATACAAATAACTGCTCCCCATGCAGAATGGGGGAATGCAGGTGATGACAAATGCAATGTGTCCACTGCAAAGAAAATAGCCAAGCAGAAAACAGCGATAGAGAAGGCTAATACTCCAAATCTCCAGCATGCATCACGTGCCAGTCCTCCAGGCAGTGGGGGCCCCTATCCCCAAGACGACGATTGGGATTGGAAGGCACACTTGAAATCTATTCCTACGAAAATGGAGATGAATTCCCTCCTGCAACAACTGGACGCAGCCCATAAACAAGATATCACAGCCCTCCAAGGAGACATTAGACACGTCGGACAAAGGGTTGTAGAAATAGAAGAGACCCAAAGCACGATCCAGAACACTCTGGAAGAACACGCACAATTATTCGAAATGCAAGCCCACCAGATTGCTGAATTGACCAACCATATAGATCACATCGAAAACCGCCATAGACGAAACAATCTTTGCATAAGAGGCCTGTCAGAAGTGGTGGACAACAGTGAACTAGAAGATTGGGTCACCGACTTCTTCAACCACATTTTGGGCAGATCCCCGGAGAGTATCCTAGGACTCGACAGAGTACACCGCGCATTAGGCCCGAAATCAGCAGACCCGTCTAAACCTAGAGATGTCCTTTGCCGGGTCCACTTCTACAAAGAGAAAGACCAAATTCTACAAAAGACACGTACAGCCGGAGACCTGACCTTCCAGGGGCATACGGTGTTGGTGTACCCGGATCTCTCTAAACGCACGCTCCAGCTACGACGGGCCCTGAAACCTGTGCTCAACGCCCTACGAGAGAGAAACAACCCATACAGATGGGGCTTCCCCCTTCAACTGCAAACTAGAATGGGAGGAAAGACGGCCATATTCAGAAACTTGGGGGACTTACCCAAATTCCTGGGAACTCTGGAACTGCCGCAAATAGCGATCCCGGATTGGCCTAAAATTGAAGGCTTGCCAACACCTCCGCCGAGGATGGAATGGCAGATGGTGGGAAATGGCGGCCGTGGAGCAAGAGATAACGCAGCAAAGGAACGTGACACTGGCTGATACCAGGAACTCATTCATTCTCCGAACATCTGGGTGTCATGGTCGCATGATACTCTCGAGCTGAAAAGAGGCTCTTTCTTCTTCCCAGAACATATGGATCGGACTTGTACTACATCTTGACTTTCCATGGTTGGGACGGTCCTGCGGCGGACCTGTGCTTTTTTGGTTTTTTTTCTTTCTTTCTTCTTTTCTTTTTTCTCCTCCTATTTTTTATCTTTCTCTCTCTCTCTTTCTCCTCTCTCCCCTATCTCCTCTCCTTCTCTTCCTGATCCTCCCTCTATGTGCCCCCTTCATCTAAAAATTTATTTATTTATTATTTTTCTCTCTTTCTCCTCTCATTCTCATCTTTCCCTTCGCCACCTCTCTTCTTTTACTCCTCTCCCCACTCTTCCTTTCCTCTTCCTTGTAGAAGGAATGGCGACAGCGATGAGGACGGGGATGGACCTCTGTTCCCGGTCTCCTTTTCCCCCACTTAGGGTAGGCAGCCTCGAGCTTCAATCTAAGGATGTTTGACAGGCTACCAAACTTTACCTGTCGAGGTTTATTAAGTTCCACAATGTTTATGTTTTTTCCCATTTTTTTCCCCGCCCTGCTTTTCCTACCTACTTGTCCTTCCCTCCTCCCTACCCAACACAGATCCTTGCCTAGAATTGTAGCATGGCTTCTCCTGGCTTTCTACCATGGCTTATCTGAGGGTTTGCACTTATAACACCAAGGGACTGAATATCCCATCTAAGAGAGGTCAAATTCTCTACCATATGCAGAAGAAGGGGATGAAGGTGCTCCTATTACAGGAGATGCACTTTAAGGCCGGGGAGATACCGGTATGTGCCACTAAATTGTTTCCCTTGTGGTACCATACTCCCGACGCGGCCCGTAAAACAGGAGGCGTCTCTATCGCTTTCCATAGCTCCCTTCAGATTCAGCCTCTAGATGTGCTACGCGACCTGGAGGGACGCTTTATATTTATCATAGCGGAAGTGATGGGTAAAGTGATCTCATTTGCTAACTTATATTTCCCAAACCAGGGACAGGCCTCCTTTGGAATCTCCACCCTGGTGAAACTGATGAAGTTCGCAGAAGACTCGGCCATTATACTGGGAGGTGATTTCAACCTTGCGTTTGATCCAGAATCTGACACTTCTTCAGGTAAGTCCTCTGTCTCGCGGGTTGCAACACGCTCCCTTCTTAGAGAGCTAGGAAAACTACATTTGGTAGACTTGTGGCGTGTCATGCATCCGGGCGCTAGGGACTACACCTTCCACTCGTCTGCACATAATAGCTACAGCAGGCTAGACTACCTTTGGGTATCCCACACGCTTCTTAATACACAGCCATCTAGTTCAATAGGACCCTTTCTCTGGTCGGACCACGCGCCGGTCTACGCGGAATTTGCAGACACTCAGGGTGACGTGTGCTGCAAAACATGGAGACTAAATGATAATTTGTTAAAAGATCCCCTATGCGTCCAAGATGTTAAAACAACCTTAACCAACTTCATAAAAGACCACCAAGAAGATGAGACGTGGGCCCCACTAAAATGGGAGGCTTGAAAATGTGTCCTGAGAGGAATACTAATTTCGCACGGAGCCAGATTGAAAAAGGAGCGCTCTCGTGAACTGAGCGATTTACTGTCATCCCTTCATGACCAAGAATTGGCAAACAAAAGAGCCCCGAGTAACGCACTACAGGCAGATATCTCGTCCCTCCGTCAACGAATCAGGTCAATACTAGACCAGAGGTCTTTGGCGTATAGGGATAGGATCCGTGGAGAAGCCTTTGAGTCGGGGGATAAATGTGGCAGATGGCTGGCCCGGTCCTTACATCCCAGAGCGTCACAGACGTTTATAGCAAAACTCCACAAAAAGGGGGGAAACCTGGCCTTTTCCACTCGGGACATACTAAAAGAATTTCATCTTTACTACGATGGCTTGTACAACATAGAACGGGAACATGGGCCAAATGAGGCTACCAGAAAAGAAGAAGAGGAGTACTTGAAAGAGTTTGCACCGGGTCCTCTTAACCAGGAGCTAACTGAGGCCCTAGAGCAGGACTTCGCCCATGAGGAAGTTTTGGAATGCATCGGGGAACTAAAAATAGGCAAAAGCCCGGGCCCAGATGGGTTCTCAGCACGATTTTATAAATTATTCAAAGAGGAACTAGCCCCGCTCCTAATGCAATCCTTCAACGAGGTGTCCCAAGGAAGCCCTTTTCCCCCCCAGGCTCTCCAAGCGCATATTGCAGTTATCCAAAAATCAGGAAAAGACTCCTCCTACTGCGCAAACTATAGACCGATCTCCTTAATAAATATTGACGTTAAAATGTTCGCCAAGCTCATAGCCAACAGACTCAGTAAACTTATTCCTGGCCTGATCCACAAGAAGCAGGTAGGTTTTGTCCCTGGCAGGGAAGCCAGAGACAACACCATCAAGTCCATTTCTTTGATTGGCAGAGCCAGAGCGGAAGATAGCCCACTCTGTTTGCTCGCAATAGACGCAGAGAAGGCGTTTGACAGGATCAGGTGGAGGTATCTCGACGGGACCCTTCAGCACTTGGGGCTAGGACAGAGGATGAGGGAATGGATCATGGCATTGTATAGTTGCCCCTCGGCTAAAATTAGAGTAAATGGAGCCCTCTCGGACACCATAATGATCCGCAATGGCACACGCCAGGGCTGTCCGCTCTCGCCCCTGCTCTACATTTTGTCAATGGAGTCTCTAGCCAATGCCATTAGGAAAAACGCCTCAATTACGGGCTTAACAGAAGGCACATTGGAACATAAAATGGCGTTGTTCGCGGATGACCTGCTCCTGTTCCTGTCAAACCCCAGAGTGGGTTTACCAGTGGTGATGAAGGAATTTGCGAGATACGGACGGGTGAGCAATTTTAAGGTTAACCTACAAAAGTCTGAAATACTCAACGTAATACTCCCCCAAAACAAAGCCCAGGAGCTTTCAGAGGAATTCCCCTTTAAATGGAGATCCTCATCTATTAAATATCTAGGGGTACAGTTACCCGCGGACCTCGCCCAGATTTTCGAGCTACATTTCAAGCCATTTTTATCCAACCTCAGGGCAGACCTTGAAAAATGGAGCCCTCTTTATGTGTCCTGGACAGGCAGAGTCAACGCAGTGAAAATGGATTCCCTGCCAAAGTTCCTGTATTTGTGCCAGACTTTGCCCGTCCACCTTAACCGACAATACCTGATGAGCATCCGATCCCTGATCATCAATTTCGTATGGAAGGGACGTAGACCTCGTCTCAGTTTCACACTCCTCACGCGCCCTAAGGAGGGGGGAGGATTGGGGCTCCCAGACTTCGCCCTATATTATAGGGCAAGTCTTGCTAACTTTGTGCTAACTCTCCTTCAGGGCAGAAGCTCCAAGCTATGGGTAGAGATGAAGCATGGACCAGATTCCGCTACAATACAGGGGGCCCCCTGGATCCCGAGGCAACTCTTGAAAGACGTCCGCACCCTATCCCCACTTTTGTTGGGAGTTCTTAGAACGTGGGGGACATTCGCTCCCAAAATGGGCCTGATATCTGTTCCGGGACCACTAACCCCGCTGGTGGCCAACCCCCAGTTCCCGGCCTCCAAGGGCAGAGACACAGTCCTGTCCCTGCCTACCGTCACAATCCCACGGGTAAGAGATGTAGTCACTTAATCAGGGGTAAAGCCTTTAAGAGAATTTTACACTGACACTAGATCTCCCCCAGGTGCTTGGCTGAACTATTTTCAGGTGAGGGGTTATGTGGAGTAATTAGCGCCTAGAGAATGCTGTACCTTGCCACTGACACGCTTTGAAGTTTTATGCATGGCGTTATCCCCCGTGGAACACGGGATCTCATTAATATACAAATTGTTAATAACCTGCGGGACAGAGGACAGCCTCCCCGGCTACACGGGACACTGGGAACACGAACTGGGGGTGGAATGTACCAACCAAGACTGGAAGAGGGCCTTCTGCTTGTGCCACAAGAGTACCAAATTCAGCAGAATTCAGGAACAGAACTTCAAAATCTTGAGACGCTGGTATAGGACACCGTCGAGGCTGCATCAAATGGATACCCAGGTCTCACCTCTGTGCTGGAGGTGCCAGAGCAGTCCTGGGACAATGCACCACATTTGGTGGGACGGTGCCCCAGTTAGAGACTTGTGGAAAAACGTAGAACTTCTCTATAACCACATGACCAGATCGACGGTGTCCCTGACAGCTAAGATGGCCCTCTTACTTATGCTACCAGGGTCCTTGGCAAAGATCAAGTCAGAACTGCTGAGATATGTTCTCTTGGTGGTTAGGATGTCCGTCCCTGGCCTGTGGCTCTCGTCATCCCCCCCCACAAGGATTACATGGACAGAAAACCTCAACACACTCATGAGATACGAAGTGGAGGGATCAGTGGAGGAGAGTGAGCGAGCCAGATCCTACGAACTTTGGAGACCGTGGATTGCCATGCGAGCCTCAGCGGCCTTTGAGAATTGGTTGAATACAGGCCGTCTGGATTCCTAGAGGTCCGTTGAATCAAGAAAGCAAGGACTTCCCCCTCCCCCCCTTACCTTCCCTTTCCTCCTATCCCCCCCCCCCCGTTTCCCCCGCAGTTAGGTGTTTGTTCTTTCTCATTTTCTTTACCTTTTTTTTTAATGAAAATTTAGTATAATCTGCTATAATTATAATAACACCTGCAGAGATGTGATCGGGTCACGTATTGACTGAAAAAACTCGGGCAGATCAATATTGTGAAATATCGCTCCGTATTAATTGAAAACGTTTAATAAAAATTGATTGAAATTAACCCCTTAACGACCAGTCCATTGCCTTTTTATGTCCTGCCCAAGTGGGCTTTATTCTCTGAGGACGTAAAAACATGCGTCCTACAGAGAATAAAGCCCCATGGGCTATGGACGTGACAGCTCTATGCTGTCGGTGCCCGCAGGTAGCCGACAGCATGGAGCTGTCATCCCGGGCTGCGGGCAGTCCCCCCCGGCATTGCGATGGATAGCGCCGATCGCCGATCGCAATAAAGTGAAAAAAAAAGTTTAAAAAGTAAAAGATTGAGCTGCCCTGATGGATCGGATCCATCAGGCCAGCTGAAAGTACTCCCCCGATGTCTGCCGTGGTGAAAGGGTCCTCCGGGAACCGGCACGGCTCTTCTACGCATGCGCGCCAGACGAATGATGTCACACGCATGCACATAAGACTGGGAACTCCGGTTCCCCAATTAAAATTTCCTGGTTCCCGGCTCCTGAAGGTAGTGGATAGCGGCGATAGGTAGTGGATAGCGGATCCAGTGGATAGCGGCGATCGTGAAAAAGTTTCAAAAAAAGTAAAAATAGCGTTAATTTCACCTCCCCTCATGGATCAGATCCATGAGGGGAGATGAAAATACTCACCCCCGGTTCTCAGCGGTGTCCCGGTCTTCCGGGACCTGAGTCCCCTTCTGCGCTGCGGAGATAATGGATAACAGTGATCATTTAAAGTGAAAAAAGTGTAAAAAAGTAATTTAAAAAAAGTGCAAAAAAGTTTTTTAAAAAGTTTAAAACTAAGGATGAGCGAGTATACTCGCTAAGGCACTACTCGTCCGAGTAATGTGCCTTAGACGAGTATCTCCCTGCTCGTCCATAAAGATTCGGGGACCGCTGTGGCTGATAGGTGAGTCGTGGCGTGGAGCAGGGGAGAGCGGGGGAGAGAGAGGGAGAGAAAGATCTCCCCTCCATTCCTCCCCACTCTCCCCCGCAGCTCCCCGCTCCGCTGCGGCTCCCGAATCTTTAAGGACGAGCAGGGAGATACTCGCCTAAGGCACATTACTCGGACCAGTAGTGCCTTAGCGAGTATACTCGCTCATCCTTATTTAAAACGCTTACATTTCACCTCCCCTCATGGATCATATCCATGAGGGAGGATGAAATTACATACCTAAGGCCCCCGGATTTATCCGCGGACCTTAGCACAGCTTCTGCGCACGAGGCCGTCGCCAAAGCGGCAGACGCATGCACAAAAGCGGTGGATTGCCAGGATAACTTAAAATCTCCCTGCTCTTGGCTACAAAACTTAGCCAAGAGCCTGGAGATTTCACAGGGGGGCCGCGGTGAGCGGTTCCTGATCACGTGTTCGCCGTTATCCAATGGATAATGGCGATCACGTAAAAGTAAAAAAAAAGCTAGTTTAATCTCCCCTCACCAATGCGATCGGTGAGAGGAGATGAAACTTTTTACCGGAGGCCTCCGTATTTGCCCACCGACACGATCTGCCTCCGTGAACTTACCCGGATTCTGCACATGCGACCGCCAGCAAAATGCCGGACACATGCGCAGGAGTCGGGGAGCCCAGGAAACTTAAAATCCCCTTGCTCTCAGGCGACCAACGGTCGCCGAGAGCCTGGAGCAGAGACGGGTTGCCTCGTTGAGTGGTCCCCGGTCACGTGATAAAAAGGTAGCGACCTAACATAGGTCGGTCTCACATGACCGGATAGGAATTACGGATTCTGCATGCGTCTGATCCGTGGTAATACGCAGATCAATTGCATTGGATTACACAATTCGGCTCACATTACTGGGTCGGAATTGCGTAATCCACTCGCAGAAAAGAGAACGCAGCATGTTCTATTTTACCGCGGCTATCCGCAGCATAGAGCCTATTGTGCTCCATGGTCGTGGATATACCCGCTGCCGATACGCAACTACGTTGTGTACGGGCTGCGGGTACCCGCATCATCGCTAAGCGACGCTGCGGGAAATACAAACAAAAAAAATTTGTACTGCGAATGACCGCCTGTGTGAGTAGGCAGTTATGCGCAGTACATTTCCTAGCCGTAAGCAGGGTCACAGCCGGGCTCACAGATGGGATCCACTGCGGGCCTCCGCAAGCGGATTTCGCCTACGGCTGCGTGAGCCCGGTGTTATTCAGACCGCTACCTGTAATACGTATTTTACAAGAAGCCTCGGGAACGCTTGCCTTCCTGCAGTTCCAGGAGCAGCTTGTTGAGCCTCTTCTGTGCGAGACCGCCGCACCTCCGCAAGCTTACGAAGACTCACGAAACGCTACTTTTTACACCCCATACCCGCCGCTGAGGTCAAGAAATGACCCCCAAAAAGCATGAGAGGAGGGGGGATACTCGGTTTTATTGCCCCATGTGCCCATTCCAACCAGCCTCCGTAATTACCCCTGTCTTCGGAAATACCACACAGTTCACATTATTGCTTTTATCTAAGATTTGGGGAAAGCCGAAAAGGGCGCGGAGGGGAAGGGAGTCAATTTTTATTCCGTACAAATGAGCAATGGGGCCTTGAATTTATTCAGCTGTGCCCTGCAATCCAACAGGTGTTCCCTCCATTATAGGCCTTGCCATGGGCCCTGTAAATAGATTAGGGCCACAATGGGTATGTTTCTGAACTCGGGACAAACGGGGGTATCCATTTTGGGGTGAACGTCTTCATTCCTATGTACACTGTACAAAAAAACTGTTTTTAAATTGAAAAAAATTCTGAAAAAAAATGAAAAATCTTAATTTTTTCCTTCTACTTTGATAAGATTCAGTCAAATACTGTAGGGTCAAAATACACAGTATAACCCTAGATGAATTTGTTAAGGGGTCTAGTTTTCAAAATGGGGTCATTTGAGGGGGTTCCTTATCGTTTTGGCCGCCCAATGGCTCTATAAGTGGGCGATGGGACCTGGAATTTATTCAGTTGTACACTGAAATCCAACGGGTGTTCCTTTCATTATAGGCCTAGCCATGTGTCCTGTAAGTAGATTAGGGCCACAATGGGTATGTTTCTGAACACGGGACAAACAGGGGTATCTATTTTGGGGTGAAAGTCTTCATTTATATGTGTGCTGTACAAAAAAACCCTGTTTTTAAATTGACACAATTGCCCGAAAAATGAAAATCGTAATTTTTTCCTACTGCTTTGCTTAGATCTATTCAAAAATTGTACGGTTAAAATACACAGTACACCCCTAGATGAACGCGTTAAGGGGTCTAGTTTTCAAAATGAGGTCCTTTGTGGGGGTTCTCTTATGTTTTGGGCACTCAAGAACTCTACAAGTGTGCTATGGGGCATAAAAGGCCTTCAAGCAAAATTTATGTTCTAAAAGCCACCGACTGCTCCTTTCATTTTGGGCCCCGTTGTGCATCCAGACATAAGATTAGAACCACAATGGGTATATTTCTGAAAACAGCACAAACAGGGGTATCCATTTTGGGCTGCAAGTCTTCATTCACATGTGTGTTGTACAAAAAAAGCTGTTTTTAAAGTGACAGAATTGCCAAAAAAAATGAAAATCACAATTTTTTCCTTTTGATTTGCTTGAATTCATTCAAAAACTGTGGCATCAAAATAGGTAGTACAGCCCTATATAAATTCGTTAAGGGGTCTAGTTTCCAAAATGGGGTCATTTGTGGGGGTTCTCTATTGTTTTAGGCGCTCAAGAACTCTACAAGTGTGCTATGGGGCCTAAAAGGTCTTCAAGCAAAATCAATGCTCTGAAAGCCACCGATTACTCCTTTCATTTTGGGCCCCGTTGTGCATCCAGACATAAGATTAGGGCCACAATGGGTATATTTCTGAAAACAGCACAAACAGGGCTATCTATTTTGGGGTGCAAGTCTTCATTTATATGTGTGCTGTACAAAAAAAGCTGTTTTTAAAATGACAGAATTGCCAAAAAAACGAAAATCACAATTTTTTCCTTTTGCTTCGCTTGAATTCATTCAAAAACCGTGGGGTCAAAATGTGCAGTACACCCCTAGATAAATTCGTTAAGAGGTCTAGTTTTCTAAATGGGGTCCTTTGTGGTAGTTTTCTATGGTTTTGGGCGCTCAAGAACTCTACATGTGTGCTATGGGGCCTAAAAGGACTTCAAGCAAAATTTCTGTTCTGAAAGACACTGACTATTCCTTTCATTTTGGGCCCCGTTGTGCACTCAGATATAAGATTAGGGCCACATTCGATATATTTTTGAGCACAGGACAAACAGGGGGATCCATTTTGGGGTGTACATCCTCATGTAAACTATAGAAAAAAAATATGTCTTTAAAATGACATATTTGCAAAAATATGAAATTTTAATTTTTCTCCTCTAAATTGAATTAATTCCTGAAAAAAAAACTGTGGGGTCAAAATACTCATGACAGCCCTCAGTGAATACATTAAGGGGTGTAGTTTTTAAAATAGGGTCATTTGTGGGGGTATCTATTATTCTGACACCTATGAGCCTTTGCTATCTTGGCTTGGTGCAGGAAAGTAAAGTGTTCCTCAAAATGCTGAAAAGTAATGTTAAATTTGTACGTCTCCTAAAGGGTTAAAAAAAACATAAAAGTTTTTCAAATGTGCATTCAGAATAAAGTAAATAGATGGAAATATATATCTTAGCAAAAGTTTGTACAGTATGTTTGCACATATTTGATATATTACAATTCAAAATGTGAAAAAACGATATTTTTTTCAAAATGTTCCCAATATAGGCTCTTTTAATAAATATACACAAATTATATTGGACTATTTTCACCACCTAAATGAAGTACAACATGTGGCAAAAAAACAATGTCAGAATCACTTGGATATGCAAAAGCTTCACGGAGCTATTCTATGTTAAAGTACACATGTCAGATTTCCAAAATTTGGCCTGGTCATTAAAGGGGTTGTCCCGCGCCGAAACGGGTTTTTTTTTTTTTTAACCCCCCCCCCGTTCGGCGCGAGACAACCCTGATGCAGGGGTTAAAAAAACAACCCGCACAGCGCTTACCTGAATCCCGGCGGTCCGGCGTCTTCATACTTACCTGCTGAAGATGGCCGCCGGGATCCTCTGTCTCCGTGGACCGCAGGGCTTCTGTGCGGTCCATTGCCGATTCCAGTCTCCTGATTGGCTGGAATCGGCACGTGACGGGGCGGAGCTACACGGAGCCGGCATTCTACACGAGCGGCCCCATAGAAGACTGCAGAAGACCCGGACTGCGCAAGCGCGGCTAATTTGGCCATCGGAGGGCGAAAATTAGTCGGCTCCATGGGAACGAGGACGCCAGCAACGGAGCAGGTAAGTATAAAACTTTTTATAACTTCTGTATGGCTCATAATTAATGCACAATGTACATTACAAAGTGCATTATTATGGCCATACAGAAGTGTATAGACCCACTTGCTGCCGCGGGACAACCCCTTTAAGGCGCAAACAGGCTTCGTCACTAAGGGGTTAATGGATATGGGAACTAGTCAGGTTTTGCTATTTACTTGGACAAAACCATACTTATGCTGGTAGATAGACCTGACTTGGCTATTTCTATAGAGCACGCCCCTTTAATACACGCACACTCTTTTAAATACTTGATATATTTATATATCAAGGAACATCCATGACTACACTAAGTTAAATCTAGATCCTCTCCTGATTCAATCAAAAATTAGAACTGTTGTGTAAACTCCCGCTATCAGTATCAGTCATCGGCAGAGTAAATCTAGTAAAGATGATTTGGATTCTGCAATTATTGTATTTGCTACATAACACTCCTGTTTGGCTACTGCAGCACTTTTTCTATTAAGTTAACAGGCTTATTAGAGGTCTAAAACGTGTGCTCGCATAAAGCTAGAGACACTACAGCTTGCAAAAGATGAAGGCCGACTAACCTTTCCTAATCCTACATCATATTATTTAGCTCCTCAGCTAAAGCATTTTAGGGGCTGCGAAGCTGAAGAAACAGAAGAGACTAGTTTTGTAATGTTAAAACGTCTTCTAGAAGCTGAGCATCTATTAGAGGCACTGGAAGCTCCTAAGATCAAGAGTAACTCTAGAAACATCTCTACTGTGGTCCTTATGCATAAAGCTTGGTGGAAAGTCAGAGAAATCATAGGTATTAGGAAACTTATTCCATTTTGGGATACTTCTTGGCTTCCAGAACTGAATAAAGAATTCACAGCGTGCAGAAAGTCTAGAAATATGCGAAGCTCTTCACAGACTAGACTCTTTAAAATGATTATTCTTTATTGAAAAGTATCTAAAAACATACACACAAGGGCTAGACAAAATGGGATAGGGGTAAATATACTCCAAAACCCCATGAAAAACACACAAAAACAGACTCAGACACAAACAAGAACTCTGAGAGATACCGCTCTCCAGTAAAGTCCTATCAAGGGCTAAAGATGGTGATACGAGCAGAGGACCCAATGCACATCCGTATCTCTAGCGTAAGGGTCGGGTATAATGGATAAGGAGCAGGGGGTCTCAATAGAAGTGCATTGGGGTTAATTGTTGTCAACAAATGAGCATCACTACAGCTGTAGGGCATCACCACTAGGGATACGGATGTGCATTGGGTCCTCTGCTCGTATCACTATGTTTAGCCCTTGATGGGACTTTACTGGAGAGCGGTGTCTCTCAGAGTTCTTGTTTGTGTCTGAGTCTGTGTTTGTGTGTTTTTCATGAGGTTTTGGGGCGTATTTACCCCTATCCCATTTGGTCTAGCCCTTGTCTGTATGTTTTTAGATACTTTTCAATAAAGAATAATCATATTAAAGAGTCTAGTCTGTGCAGAACTGAATAAACTAGTAGACTTTGAATCCTAGAGGAATAGGGGTATTTGATGCATCTCTCATATTGTATCTGGGGTGGAGATAAAGACATTTAAACAACTTCAACTTGATTACGACCTGCCGCATGCTCACTTTTATAAACACTTGCAGCTACTGCATGCATATAGTCTCTTTTAAGGTGCAAATTACTTATTTTGTGAGATAATTGTTTCGGCTTCTTCCACTGCAGGGAAAATTTCCACTCTATACGGACATATTTAAGCCCAGTTCTATTTGCAAAACTCTTCTAGTGTTCACAGCAGATGGGAAGGCGATATTGGCCCTATTGAAGATACACAGTGGGCTGACATCCTACAACTGATTCTCAAATTATCTGTTAGTGAATCACATTGGCTGTCTCAGATCTATTTGATTCATAGGGTATACCGAACGCCAGCTTTTCTACATGAAATCGGGGTGAGGGATTCACCGTTGTGTCTCAGATGCAATTCTGTCTGCTGCCTTAATACACATGATATGGCGTTGTCCAAACTAGAAAAGATATTGGCAGGAAATCCTTTTCATAATTAATAATGTATATCAAGTGTCATTAGATGCAGTTCCTCTAGTCTGTGTCTTGGGGTATGTGCATGATTCACTAGTTGAGGAATCAGAGCAGAAAGCAATAGCTAGGCTGTTATATATAGCAAGAAAATTGATGGCACAACACTGGCTTGCTGAAAAGCCTCCGACACCCAGAGAGTTCATAAATAAAATTAATTGGCTGCTAACCATGGAAAATAGTTTATATATTAAGAGAAAAGAAGAACACAAATATGAAAAGTTTGGGGCAAAAATGTTAATCACACCCTGTCTGCCCCCCTACACTCATTTAGAAATAACTTGCTATCCAGTTTATTCACTTAGGAGTACTCACCACACTTTTAGAGTAGAAAAGCTGGGTACAATGATAGGGGTGGATGGGTTTGTAAAGTTGGGGTCCTCTCTTGCTTCAGCAAGGATTCGTGGTGGTGGGGGGAGGGGATAGGGGAGAGTCTGGGGGGGGGGGAGTTTGTCAATGTAAACTGGTTTTACTTTTTGTAAACCTACAAAATAATATTCAAACAAAAAAAAAAAGTTTCTATATAAAAGTTTACAAAAAGTGAAAAACGTTCTAACCAGGACTTTGAAAGTAGCGGTATCTATTTGGCTGCCAGCGTCCTAGCCTCACTTATAACTGTCATTGCTGCTTACTTTCTAGCTGGGATCTGGATTTGGCACAGCATACACAGAAGAAGTAAAAATAGCTCGTAAAGTCATCTCTACAACTACCAGTACAGGTCAGGATATAAGGAACACCCAAATGTAATAAAAAGCAAGTATTCAGCTTAACGTGACAATTGAAGCTTGAATGGAATTTATCTCCTCCACCCCTCATCCCTGTCATACGTGCCGGGTTCCAGGAAGTAGAGATTTTGACTAATGCAAAAAACACGTGGATCACCGGCACTTGGATGTGCAAAAATATGATTCTCTATTGAAATCCTTTAAAACCAATTTTCATAAATATAACAGCCAGTGAAGAATGAAGTAGAAGACGCCCATACAGGAGGATTCTGTGTTTTCTTGGCTGATGCATTTCAGACCATGCAGTCTTTACTCATAGCCACAAACATGTATATGATGCATGTGCAAGTATGAGAGTTGGTGGCTCTGCAAGAAAAATCATATGCTCAGACAAGCGTATTTTAGCTCCATAATTGGTCAGTGGACTGTAATACGGAACCAATGTAAATCTATGTATTTATTCTCATGACTGTATTTTTCATGTGCGTTTTTTAAAGATGCAGCATGATTTATTTTTTCTGTTTTTCACTGCATATCGCTATTATTTTCCATCAGGCAAATCAGATCAGTATTTGCCTAGTAGAAAATAGAATCAATGATAGCAAATACAGATCAAATACTGATGCCATATGGTTATGGATCCGTATTACAGATGTGTTACAATGCGCTTGATTCAAACTAGGCTATGTAAAGCTTTTTACTGCTAGATGTAGGGTCCTTACAGTGGAGATCAGCTCAATGAAAGTAGTCTGCATGCCGGTTAAACGGATATGGAAGGAGTGAAGTAGTCACAGGAAAATTTCTGTCCCTTGGCCCCTTTTCGTACAGCAGTATTTTGGATCAATATTTGTAAGCTAAAGCCAGGAGTGGGTCCGAAACACACAAGAGGTATACTATTTTTTCCTTTATACTTTTCTCTCTGTAGGTTCCACTCTTGGTTTTGGCTTCCAAATACTGATATAAAATACTGCTGGGTGAAAGTCAACTTACTAATAATAGCATGGTAGGATCAAAAAGCATCATATGGTTTTCTGCTTTCTAAGCTCTTTGTCATTTGTCAATATCTTACGAGATACTTTTATTTTGCAACATTAGCATTTTGAGTCACAGCTCAGCTAAAATCTAGGAGGTCAGACAAACAATAGATATGTTTCATGATAAACTTGATATAGCAAAAAGCTAAAAAGTAAAACAGTGAAGCTATACTTGTCTTATGCATGGTTTGAACAGAGGTGCTCTCATAATAATGACTGCAAACAATGGCCAAATTCAAAATGGACAATGAGGTCATAGAATGTGCGCGAGACTTAATCTTCCTTGGTTCAAAAATTGACCAGGCTAGAGAATCTATGCCAGAGAAAAAACGCGGGATACCATTGAAGAAAAGTGCATTGCTAAGCATGTACAGAATCTGGAAAAGTAAGGATATCGGTATAGCAAGTAAATGCAGGATAGTGCAAACCACTGATTTCCCCATAGCCATGTATGGATGTGAGAGCTGGACTGCAAAAAAAGCTGATAGAAGGAGGATTGATGCGTTTGAGCTGTGGTGCTGGCGAAAGCTGCTGCGTATGCCCTGGATGGTGAGAGTAACACACAGAGAAGTCCTGAATCGTATAAGACCCGATATATCAGTGATGGGGAAGATGATCAGACTCAGGCTCACAGATTTTGGCCATGTAATGCCAGCAGAGTCGCTATAAAAATCTATAATGCTTGGACAGATCAGTGGCAAAAGAAGACCCAGCCGCCAAAGAACATGATGGCTGATACTGTCAGAGCTGATACTGGCATGGATATCACACAACTGAAAGAAGCCATGCAAAACCGAAAAACATGGAGGGAGCTCGCCTTTAGGGTCGGTGAGGGTTGTGAATGACTAAACGGCTAACAACAACAGCTCTCATAATGTTGACAAGGGATGCATGTACTAGTCTGTTGCTACTAAAATGTACCTTTGTTTTGAAGGTAGGCAGGGTAATATATTACTGAGTTGCTTTTGCTGCTACCAGAGCCAGCAGACCATTCCCTGTGGGTTCTCTGCAGACTGTCAACAGGCAACCGACTGGTGAAACCTTCACAAAGAGTGGAACAGTTGCCCATGGTGAGATTCCAATTCTTATTATTCTGAGGTCCTTTGAAAATAAAAGCAGCAACCTGATAGGGCACAATATATAGAAAAAAGAGGAAGCGCCAAAGAAACAATAGAACCCTAAATGATCAAAAAGAAAAAAAGGTAGAAAGTTCCTGATTAGAGATGAGCGAACACCAAAATGTTCGGGTGTTCGTTATTCGGAACGAACTTCCCGGGATGCTCGAGGGTTCGTTTCGAACAACGAACCCCATTGAAGTCAATGGGCGACCAGAGCATTTTTGTATTTCGCCGATGCTCGCTAAGGTTTTCATGTGTGAAAATCTGGGCAATTCAACAAAGTGATTGGAACGACACAGAAACGGATAGGGCAGGCGAGGGGCTACATGTTGGGCTGCATCTCAAGTTCCCAGGTCCCACTATTAAGCCACAATACCGGCAAGAGTGGGCCCCCCCCCCCTCCCAACAACTTTTACTTCTGAAAAGCCCTCATTAGCATGGCATACCTTTGCTAAGCACCACACTACCTCCAACAAAGCACAATCACTGCCTGCATGACACTCCACTGACACTTCTCCTGGGTTACATGCTGCCCAACCGCCCCCCTCCCCCCCCCACAGCGCACACCAAAGTGTCCCTGGGCAGCCTTCAGCTGCCCTCATGCCACACCACGCTCATGTCTATTTAGAATTGCGTCTGCCATGACGAGGGACCGCAGGCACACACTGCAGAGGTTGGCACGGCTAGGCAGCGACCCTCTTTAAAAGTGGCGGAGCGATAGCCCACAATGCTGTACAGAAGCAATGAGAAATAGAATCCTGTGCCACCGCCATCAGGAGCTGCACACGTGGGCATAGCAATGGGGAACCTATGTGCCACACACTATTCATTCTGTCAAGGTGTCTGCATGCCCCAGTCAGACCGGGCTTTTTAATTCATAGACACAGGCAGGTACAACTCCCTATTGTGAAGTCCCTGTCGACCCACAGCATGGGTGGCTCCCTGGAACCCACCGGCGGTACACAGAAATATCCCATTGCATTGCCCAACACAGCTGAGGTAGTAATGTCGTGCTTAATGCAGGTGGGCTTCGGCCCACACTGCATGCCCCAGTCAGACTGGGGTTCTTTATAAGTGTACAGATGTAGTAAAAACTCCGTGTGCACCTACAGCATGGGTGGGTGCCAGGAAGCCACCGGCGGTACATAGAAATATCCCATTGCATTGCCCAACACAGCTGAGGTAGTAATGTTGTGCTTAACCCTTTCCAATCCAATTTGTATATGGTTTTCCTAGGGGGCTTACTCTTTTTCTGCTGTTATACAACGGCGCTATATGCTGGCTAAAGCCAGTACTGCATGAGCTGACACGTAGGATAGGCTCCGACAGCAGAGAGGCTGGCAATATACAGTAAGAGAACCCCGACGGACGTCTACCAACAACGGAGCTGTACAGCCTTAAACCCTAATGTCTTCACAGGTCACACAGTGGACTGGAAAGGGTTAATGCAGGTGGGTTTCGGCCCACACTGCATGCCCCAGTCAGACTGGGGTTCTTTACAAGTGGACACATGTAGGTTAAACTCCCTGTGGACCCACTGCCTGGGTGGGTGCCAGGAAGCCACCGGCGGTACATAGAAATATCCCATTGCATTGCCCAACACAGCTGAGGTAGTAATGTCGTGCGTAATACAGGTGGGCTTCGGCCCACACTGCATGCCCCAGTCAGACGGGTTCTTTAGAAGTGTACAGATGTATTAAAAACTCAGTGTGCACCTACAGCATGGGTGGCTCCCTGGAACCCACCGGCGGTACATAAAAATATCCCATTGCATTGCCCAACACAGCTGAGGTAGTAATGTCGTGCTTAATGCAGGTGGGCTTCGGCCCACACTGCATGCCCCAGTCAGACTGGGGTTCTTTACAAGTGGACACATGTAGGTTAAACTCCCTGTGGACCCACTGCCTGGGTGGGTGCCAGGAAGCCACCGGCGGTACATAGAAATATCCCATTGCATTGCCCAACACAGCTGAGGTAGTAATGTCGTGCGTAATACAGGTGGGCTTCGGCCCACACTGCATGCCCCAGTCAGACGGGTTCTTTAGAAGTGTACAGATGTATTAAAAACTCAGTGTGCACCTACAGCATGGGTGGCTCCCTGGAACCCACCGGCGGTACATAAAAATATCCCATTGCATTGCCCAACACAGCTGAGGTAACGTCAGCTGTAATGCAGGTGGGCTAAAAATTAATTTGATTACACTGTAGGCGAGGGCCCACAAAAATTGCTGTATCAACAGTACTAATGTACATCCCAAAAATTGGCCATGGCCAGCCAAGAGGGCAGGTGAAACCCATTAATCGCTTTGGTTAATGTGGCTTAAGTGGTAACTAGGCCTGGAGGCAGCCCAGTGTAACGAAAAATTGGTTCAAGTTAAAGTTCCAATGCTTTTAAGCGCATTGAAACTTATAAAAATTGTTCTGAAAAATTATTTGAGTGAGCCTTGTGGCCCTAAGAAAAATTGCCCGTTCAGCGTGATTACGTGAGGTTTCAGGAGGAGGAGCAGGAGGAGGAGGAGGAGGAATATTAGACACAGATTGATGAAGCAGAAATGTCCCCGTTTTGGATGGTGAGAGAGAACGTAGCTTCCATCCGCGGGTGCAGCCTACGTATTGCTTACGTATCGCTGTTGTCCGCTGGTGGAGAACAGAAGTCTGGGGAAATCCAGCCTTTGTTCATCTTGATGAGTGTTAGCCTGTCGGCACTGTCGGTTGACAAGCGGCTACGCTTATCTGTGATGATTCCCCCAGCCGCACTAAACACCCTCTCCGACAAGACGCTAGCCGCAGGACAAGCAAGCACCTCCAGGGCATACAGCGCTAGTTCAGGCCACATGTCCAGCTTCGACACCCAGTAGTTGTAGGGGGCAGAGGCGTCACCAAGGATGGTCGTGCGATCCGCTACGTACTCCCTCACCATCCTTTTACAGTGCTCCCGCCGACTCAGCCGTGACTGGGGAGCGGTGACACAGTCTTGGTGGGGAGCCATAAAGCTGGCCAGGCCCTTAAAGACTGTTGCACTGCCTGGGATGTACATGCTGCTCGATCTACGCACATCCCCTGCTACCTTGCCCTCGGTACTGCGCCTTCTGCCACTAGCGCTGTCGGCTGGGAATTTTACCATCAGCTTGTCCGCAAGGGTCCTGTGGTATAGCAACACTCTCGAACCCCTTTCCTCTTCGGGAATCAGAGTGGGCAGGTTCTCCTTATACCGTGGATCGAGCAGTGTGTACACCCAGTAATCCGTCGTGGCCAGAATGCGTGCAACGCGAGGGTCACGAGAAAGGCATCCTAACATGAAGTCAGCCATGTGTGCCAGGGTACCTGTACGCAACACATGGCTGTCTTCACTAGGAAGATCACTATCAGGATCCTCCTCCTCCTCCTCCTCCTCCTCCTCAGGCCATACACGCTGAAAGGATGACAGGCAATCAGCCGGTGTACCGTCAGCAGCGGGCCAAGCTGTCTCTTCCCCCTCCTCCTCATCCTCCTCATGCTCCTCCTCCTCCTCCTGTACGCGCTGAGAAATAGACAGGAGGGTGCCCTGACTATCCAGCGGCATACTGTCTTCCCCCGCCCCCGTTTCCGAGCGCAAAGCAGCTGCCTTTATGGTTTGCAGGGAATTTCTCAAGATGCATAGCAGAGGAATGGTGACGCTAATGATTGTAGCATCGCCGCTCACCACCTGGGTAGACTCCTCAAAATTACCAAGGACATGGCAGATGTCTGCCAACCAGGCCCACTCTTCTGAAAGGAATTGAGGAGGCTGACTCCCACTGTGCCGCCCATGTTGGAGTTGGTATTCGACTATAGCTCTACGTTGTTCATAGAGCCTGGCCAACATGTGGAGCATAGAGTTCCACCGTGTGGGCACGTCGCACAGCAGTCGGTGCACTGGCAGCTTAAAGTGATGTTGCAGGGTGCGCAGGGTGGCAGCGTCCGTGTGGGACTTGCGGAAATGTGCGCAGAGCCGGCGCGCCTTTACGAGCAGGTCTGACAAGCGTGGGTAGCTTTTCAGAAACCGCTGAACCACCAAATTAAAGACGGGGGCCAGGCATGGCACGTGCGTGAGGCTGCCGAGCTGCAGAGCCGCCACCAGGTTACGCCCGTTGTCACACACGACCATGCCCGGTTGGAGGCTCAGCGGCGCAAGCCAGCGGTCGGTCTGCTCTGTCAGACCCTGCAGCAGTTCGTGGGCCGTGTGCCTCTTATCGCTTAAGCTGAGTAGTTTCAGCACGGCCTGCTGACGCTTGCCCACCGCTGTGCTGCCACACCGCGCGACACCGACTGCTGGCGACATGCTGCTGCTAACACATCTTGATTGCGAGACAGAGGAGGAGGAGGGTGCTTTAGTGGAGGAAGCATACACCTCCGCAGATACCAGCACCGAGCTGGGGCCCGCAATTCTGGGGGTGGGTAGGACGTGAGCGGTCCCAGGCTCTGACTCTGTCCCAGCCTCCACTAAATTCACCCAATGTGCCGTCAGGGAGATGTAGTGGCCCTGCCCGCCTGTGCTTGTCCACGTGTCCGTAGTTAAGTGGACCGTGGCAGTAACCGCGTTGGTGAGGGCGCGCACAATGTTGCGGGAGACGTGGTCGTGCAGGGCTGGGACGGCACATCGGGAAAAGTAGTGGCGACTGGGAACTGAGTAGCGCGGGGCCGCCGCCTCCATGATACTTTTGAAGGACTCAGTTTCCACAACCCTATACGGCAGCATCTCAAGGCTGATGAATTTTGCTATGCGGACGGTTAACGTTTGAGCGTGCGGGTGTGTGGCGGCGTACTTGCGCTTGCGCTCGAACACTTGCGCAAGCGACGGCTGAACGGTGCGCTGAACTACACTGCTGGATGGGGCCGAGGACAGCGGAGATGAGGGTGTGGGTGCAGGCCATGAGGCGGTAGTGCCTGTGTCCTGAGAGGGGGGTTGCATCTCAGTGGCAGGTTGGGGCACAGGGGGAGAGGCAGGGGTGCAAACCGGAGGCGGTGAACGGCCTTCGTCCCACCTTGTGGGGTGCTTGGCCATCATATGTCTGCGCATGGTGGTGGTGGTGAGGCTGTTGGTGTTGGCTCCCCGGCTGAGCTTTGCGCAACAAAGGTTGCACACCACTGTTCGTCGGTCGTCAGGCGTCTCTGTGAAAAACTGCCAGACCTTAGAGCACCTCGGCCTCTGCAGGGTGGCATGGCGCGAGGGGGCGCTTTGGGAAACAGTTGGTGGATTATTCGGTCTGGCCCTGCCTCTACCCCTGGCCACCGCACTGCCTCTTGCAACCTGCCCTGCTGATGCCCTTGACTCCCCCTCTGAAGACCTGTCCTCCTGAGTAAGCGTTGCACACCAGGTGGGGTCAGTCACCTCATCGTCCTGCTGCTCTTCCTCCGAATCCTCTGTGCGCTGCTCCCTCGGACTTACTGCCCTTACTACTACCTCACTGCAAGACAACTGTGTCTGATCGTCATCGTCCTCCTCACCCACAGAAAGTTGTTGAGACAGTTGGCGGAAGTCCCCAGCCTCTTCCCCCGGACCCCGGGAACTTTCGAATGGTTGGGCATCAGTGACGATAAACTCCTCTGGTGGGAGAGGAACCGCTGCTGCCCAATCTAAGCAGGGGCCCGAGAACAGTTCCTGGGAGTGTTCCCGCTCCTGAGCAGGTGTTATTGTAGTGGAGTGAGGAGGCTGGGAGGAAGGAGGAGCAGCAGACAGAGGATTCGGATTGGCAGCAGTGGACGGCGCAGAACTGCGGGTAGACGATAGGTTGCTCGAAGCACTTTCTGCCATCCAGGACAGGACCTGCTCACACTGCTCATTTTCTAATAACCGTCTCCCGCGTGGACCCATTAATTGGGCGATGAATGTGGGGACGCCAGAAACGTGCCTCTCTCCTAATCGCGCAGCAGTCGGCTGCGACACACCGGGATCAGGAGCTCGGGCTGTGCCCACACCCTGACTTGGCCCTCCGCGTCCTCGGCCGCGTCCACGTCCTCTAGGCCTACCCCTACCCCTCAGCATGCTGTATTACCAGTGATTTGATTTCACAGGCAGGAAATAAATTGGCGCAAGACTGCAGGCCAAATATAATTTTTGCCCTTTTTGGAAAACGAAAGGCCCCACTGCCTCTAGTGAATGAATTATCTAAGTTTAATAACTGTGCTGTGTCCCTGCTAATGTGTCACAGAACGTGAAGGTAGCAGAGTTATTATAACTCTTGGAGAGCAGGTATTTTTTTCCCAATTAAGGAAAGCAAATGGCGAAGCCAGCAGTAAAGCGTAGCTGGGTGCGTCTGATTTAGCAATGTTGTTCACGCAGCTCACACGTGTCCACCGCCCTTAGGACGGACAGAGGCTGGACAAATAGATTTGTTTTCAGTTTTTTTCCACCAAAAGGCAGCACTGCGTATATTCAATGAACATGAGAAGTTTAATAACTGTGCTGTGTCCCTGCTTATGTGTCACAGAACGTGAGGGTAGCAGAGTTATTATAACTCTTGGAGAGCAGGTATTTTTTTCCCAATTAAGGAAAGCAAATGGCGAAGCCAGCAGTAAAGCGTAGCTGGGTGCGTCTGATTTAGCAATGTTGTTCACGCAGCTCACACATGTCCACCGCCCTTAGGACGGACAGAGGCTGGACAAATAGATTTGTTTTCAGTTTTTTTCCACCAAAAGGCAGCACTGCGTATATTCAATGAACATGAGAAGTTTAATAACTGTGCTGTGTCCCTGCTTATGTGTCACAGAACGTGAGGGTAGCAGAGTTATTATAACTCTTGGAGAGCAGGTATTTTTTTCCCAATTAAGGAAAGCAAATGGCGAAGCCAGCAGTAAAGCGTAGCTGGGTGCGTCTGATTTAGCAATGTTGTTCACGCAGCTCACACGTGTCCACCGCCCTTAGGACGGACAGAGGCTGGACAAATAGATTTGTTTTCAGTTTTTTTCCACCAAAAGGCAGCACTGCGTATATTCAATGAACATGAGAAGTTTAATAACTGTGCTGTGTCCCTGCTTATGTGTCACAGAACGTGAGGGTAGCAGAGTTATTATAACTCTTGGAGAGCAGGTATTTTTTTCCCAATTAAGGAAAGCAAATGGCGAAGCCAGCAGTAAAGCGTAGCTGGGTGCGTCTGATTTAGCAATGTTGTTCACGCAGCTCACACGTGTCCACCGCCCTTAGGACGGACAGAGGCTGGACAAATAGATTTGTTTTCAGTTTTTTTCCACCAAAAGGCAGCACTGCGTATATTCAATGAACATGAGAAGTTTAATAACTGTGCTGTGTCCCTGCTTATGTGTCACAGAACGTGAGGGTAGCAGAGTTATTATAACTCTGGCAGAGCAGGTATTTTTTTCCCAATTAAGGAAAGCAAATGGCGAAGCCAGCAGTAAAGCGTAGCTGGGTGCGTCTGATTTAGCAATGTTGTTCACGCAGCTCACACGTGTCCACCGCCCTTAGGACGGACAGAGGCTGGACAAATAGATTTGTTTTCAGTTTTTTGGCACCAAAAGGCAGCACTGCGTATATTCAATGAATAATAACTGTGTTGTCGCCCTGCCTACACAATTCTTTCCCTGCAGTATCAATGGAGGGTGGAATGCTCTGCAGAGGCGATTTTGAGAAGCAAAAAAAAATGCAGCACAGCTAACAGCAGCCTGGACAGTACTGCACACGGATAAATATGGCCCTAGAAAGGACCGTTGAGGTTCTTGAAGGCTACACTCACTCCTAACACTCTCCCTGCCTATGCAGCACTTCTGTCCCTAATGCCAGGTGCAACGGTCTGCAGAGGCGATTTTGAGAAAAAAAAATTTGCCACTGCTAACAGCAGCCAACACACAGCTATCAGTGGCCCTAATAAGGACCTTTGGGGGGTCTTGAAGCCTACACTAACTACCAATTCTTTCCCTACAGCAGCTCCGGTACAAACAGCACTGTCCCTCATCTAACTCACACCGCATCTGAGGCGAACCGCGGGAGGGGCCGACTTTTATGTTCGGGTGACACCTGATCTTCCCAGCCACTCACAGCAGGGGGGTGGTATAGGGCTTGAACGTCACAGGGGGAAGTTGTAATGCCTTCCCTGTCTTTCAATTGGCCAGAAAAGCACGCTAACGTCTCAGGGAAGGAAGTGAAAATAACCAGAACACCACATGGTGTTCGTTACGAATAACGAACATCCCGAACACCCTAATATTCACACGAATATCAAGCTCGGAAGAACACGTTCGCTCATCTCTATTCCTGATGTATCAAACCAGATGTCTCACCTCCAGATCAATTTTCCATAGGACCGTGTATGTAGGTCTGTATAGCAATAATCCACTTTTTCCAAGAGGAGAGTCGCTGGAAAGGGTTCAAGGGTCCCTCAAAGGAACCCCCATATGAAATGTAAAGAAATGGTCGTTTAATAAAAAATTCCTTCCTGCACTCACAGAACCTACTTAAAAGACATAATAAAAATATTCCTCCAAATAGAGGAGACTTACTTTGGAGGAGGGGATTATGATGTCCAATATTCCCCCTCCTGGTTCCAACACATCTATGCAGCCACCAAAGAATTTTCCTTTCAGCCAAAAGGTTTCTTCTTTTGTATTTATTAAAGCCAGCAATATGACAGCGCGTTTCGGTACACAATGTACCCTTATCAAGTCATATAAAACAGTAGATGTATATATAGTGTTTTTACCTGATAAATCCCGGTGTTTCTCCTTCTCAATCCCCTTGGGGGGAGGAGGGAGCGGTGGGTTATAGGGCACAATGGCCAGTGCTGTACATGTACCAATAAACACTAGATTTTTCAAAAAATATTATTTTATTTGTTGTCATGTATATTTTATTTGTAGAATTATTAGCATTTGGATACACCAAATATATTCTGCACATTCAATGCCATGAGAATACAAGGTACATAACAACATATTTTGTAAACGTACTGAATATAGTTTATTTTTTCCAAAACGATTTCTAGAAGAAGTGAGCTGCGAGTCTGTTTTGCCATGAAAACACCTTGCTTCTATGGGGATTTCACATGGATGGCGAGATGGGAACGGAATTAATGGCCCCATATCGCGCTTGCCTGTGTGAAGTTAGCCTTAGGGTTACAGTATAAGAAAAATTATAGAATAGTTAGACTAAGGCTTGCTTCACACGGGCATATGTTTACCGCATATTTCGTGGGCTTTGTACGCCCGTGTGATACGTGTTAACTCGCAGGCAATCATTTACATTGCCTTACGCAGTTTTGCTCATATTAGCATGTCAGAACTGCCTAATATGCGAACACAAAAAAGAATGCAGTGTGTTCTATTTTGCTGAATATATATGCAAGATAGCGCCCATTGTTCTCTATGGGCGCGTATATACAGGAAATATAAACGAAAAAACAACAGGCATAGTGCGCATCACAGCATGTGCGAGTAGGCAGTCATGTGCAGCTGTACGCAGGGCCCACAGCTGCAAAAATGTTACCGGTCTAAGGCCACACATAGCAGGTACAGGTCAGTTACAACTAAATACTACAATAGCATGTGGTTTTCGAGTGAATTGGCAGAGTCTTGGAATATTTATATCCAAATGCTTTTTGTAGGTAAAGCAATAGTCTCATTTGCAAAAATCTGGGAACATAAATGCACCAAATCAGTGTAAAATGGCCCGGCTGCATATTTGATGAGCCACAGAAGCTATCTGCAGCCTGTAAGTATCCGCAGCCGGTACGTTTGTACAGTGGACAATCAGATACATCATTGTATTCATAGAGGACCTGCTGAGAAGCGTTTTACTGTGCTGAATAGAAGAGTTTACATTTCTGTATTAATATTTTACATCATGCAACTTGGAACTAATAAATACAGGAATGACTGAGATTGAAAAATACATTCACCCATTTAAAGCTCTTACTTCACAGCTCATGCTGTGGCCTATATTTGTATATGTCTGAAGGACCATTGTCCTCACTGAGACTCTCAAGTCAGATCAGCCAAAGGATAGAGGGTGAGTCATCTTGGAGCACAGCCAGAAAGCTTCACTGGGATCTGGAACAATACAGCATCATCCTGCAAGGTATGAAAACACAGCTCACATCTTACACTTTAACCGAGCCTTCAGAATTTTCTTACACGTTTAGTCAAGGCATAGATACCAACTGAAGATAGGGGGGCAAAAGACAGCAGACTCGCTAATACTATGGAAATAATCGCAGCTACATTACTAACTTCAGAACAGATATGCAGTATCTACTTACCAAGATGCAACATAGTCCATCACATTTCCGGTATGTGAGCCAAGGGGAAGCATCTTAGTGGTAAGAAGCAATATTATATTACATGTTGCAGTATGTTTGTTACATCTAGAAGTTGTAGAATAGCTACAAAGTAACATAAAAATCTGGTTAACCATTTATTTAGAAAATTCTTTTGCAACTGCACTTTAGTTCTAAAAAGAATAGTCGATGGTAGGAACTTTATCACCTCTGGATAAGAAGGGTACAAAGTAAGAGCTCATACACATGTGAAGTGCACAAACATTCTTGGACACAACTCACATTGCACAGCACACAGAAGACTGGATGGTTGAACAAAGCAAAGTAGAAAATATAGCTGTGGTCAAGATTACTGAAAGTGGTCGTCTAACCACAAGAACCCTTGTCCATATACTCTACTATGATATATTCAGGTCAGAGAGGGTTATCCCCTTCTCTGAAGAGTGGCTCCCTCTCAAATGGATCTGGTCCCCTCATGCATTACACATTGGGAGCCATTCACTTGAATAGCTGACATTTAATGTGATTCTTTTGTCAAGTATATGCTGCCCAAACCATGAGCAGCATGCAACCCGGATAGATAAAGACTGTAGCGTTTCAGAATAAACACACTTTGAAGTTTGACTCGGAGCTGAGCTCTGAGCCACAGAGGTGGGCCGTGCCAACCTCTCCCCAACCTCAATCATGTAGAGTGCAGCTCTCTTCCTATACCCAAAAGGGGGGGGAGCTGTCAATCTGCATGCTGTGGGCAGGTAGAGGCTGGCATGTATTACTTGATTGGTTAATTGACTTTATACACCCATCATATGCTGCTATGTATGTCTGCTGTTTATCTGTACACTATACTTGTAAGTGACTCTATAGCACAGTCGAAACCTTGCTTTTATGCTGTAGGTCTATTAGCCTGGAATAAAGATTGCCCATCTTTGAATATGCTGATGTTCTACTACTTGTTTGCATAGTTTAGCATATTTTGATTTTTACTTTGCAAGGCATATTACAATGTTAATACTGTATATGCCAGTAAGTGGTTGATTCGGGGCCTTGCAGTGTAGCCAGAAGTATACTTAGTGCACCTCTTAGTTATCTGTAGTGAATCACAAAGCAGATCGATTAGGTTACAGTATCTATAGTGCCTTGCAAAAATATCCTCCCTTGATGTTTTTCATGTTTTGTTGTGTTATAACCTGGAATTAAAATGAATTTTAATTCAGATTTTATGTAATGAATGTGACAAAATACTCCAACCTAAGGTGGAATGAAAAAATACCTTGTTACAAATAAATTAATGACTTAAAACTGAAGAGTTTTAATGCAACCCCTAAATAAGTTCTGGTTCAACCAATTAACTTAAAAAAGTCACATAATTGGTTGAATAAGGTCCTTCTCTGTGCACTCAAAATGTCACATGATCTGTTACATGATGTAAGTATGTTCTGGTAGGCCTCTTCTGGTAGGCCTGTTCTGGTAGGCCTCTGAGTCTACAGCACCAACAGAAACATGAAGAGCAAGGAACTCTCCAAACAGGTCAGAAACAAAGTTGTGGAGAAGCATAGGTCAAGGTTGGGTTATAAAAAATATCTCAAACTTTGACTATCCTATTAAATCCATTTTAATATAATGGAAAGAATATGACACAACTACAAACTGATAAGAGATGTTCGTCCACCAAAACTCCCAGAAGGCATAAATCAGAGATTCAACAAAAACATCAGCAAAAACTCTGAATGATCACCAAAGATCCATTGCGGAAATGGAAGTATTTGTCTATAAAAATACAAAAAGTCATACACAGAGTGGGACTTTATGGAAAAGCAGACAGAAAAAGTCAATGCTTAAAGAAAAAGATACGAAAATACGTTTGGAGTTCTCCAAACAGTGTGTGGCCGACTCCCCAAACACATGGAAGTAGGTTGTCTGGTCAGATTGGACTAGAATTGAACTTTTTGGGCATCATGGGAAACTGTTATGTCTATGCAGGCCATTGGAACACCAACCTACATGAACGCAACATATTTTATAACTGTAGCGCGTGAACGGGGAGTTGGGATGTGCATACATGACTGGACACCAACATCTGACAAGCATAAACCAGACATGCATTCAAACAGCCACAGGGAAAACGGGGACATCAGACCCAACAACACACCAGACGGCCTCATACTTACCAATGTACTAAAGAACCAGACATGGAAATACCTATAAATAGGTACAAGGTATTGGTTTGTATTTTGGCCAAACCACATAAGCTTACAAGCCCACGTCAGTTGTCTTGTGAGTCCCTACATTAGGGGGTGGCCCTGCCTACAAGCAGGGTGATCATCCCAATAGGGATGGCCCCACGCTGGAACCTAGGGGCCAACTGTCTAGATGAAAATAAGCAGGAGCGCCAGAAAAGGGAAATACATCATAAAACACACTGAAAAGGACAGTTCACATCTAGTGTAGTCAACACCTACAGACATACACAGAACACGATCCTGTTCATAATTAGTGACTGCAACTTAAAGGGAACACCACACAGAAAAAGTTATAGTTCACACCAAGTATAGTCCACACCTTAAGACAGACACTAAACAAGACTTTGTTTACAAGTGTAGACTACTCACCTCATAGACGGAGGGAAACCCCACTCAGGACCACATTCAGGCATAGAGAAAACGGAGCTAGTTCAAGTGCCCACACACCAAGGAAGGGACAAGAGCATTCGACATCACCCATCTGATGGCAAAAGGGAACACAGTAACATAGTATGTTAGGCTGAAGGGAGACAATGTCCATCTAGTTCAGCCTGTTTCAACACTCCCCTTGTTGATCCAGAGGAAGGCAAAAAAAAAAAACAATGAGGCAGAAGCCAAATAGACCTTTTGGGGAAAAAAAATACCTTCCCGACTCCATAATGGCAGGCAGAGTAATCCCTGGATCAACATTGAAAGTTCCTACCTGACTTTAAGACCAACAACCCCACTGGTTATTTAGTGCCTATATCCTGTAATATCATAGCACTCTAGAAAGGCATCTAGTCCCCTCTTAAACTCCTCTATGGATTTTGAAATCACCACGTCCTCAGGCAGAGAGTTCTACAGTCTCATTGCTCTTACAGTAAAGAAACCTCTTCTATGTTGGTGATGAAACCTTCGTTCCTCTAGATGTAGAGGATGCCCTCTTTTTACTGATGCAGTCCTGGGTATAAACAGAACATGGGAGAGATCCTTGTATTGTCCCTTCATGTATTTATACATAGTTATTTGGTCGCTCCTTAAACGTCTTTTTTCCAGGCTGAATAATCCTAATTTTGATAGCCTCTCTGGGTATTCCAGTCCTCTCATTCTCTTTAATAATTTAGTTGTCCTATGAGCCCCTTCAAGCACTGCAACATCTTTCCTGAGCACCGGTGACCAGAACTGTACACAGTATTCCATGTGAGGCCTGACAAGTGCCTTATATAGTGGAAGAATAATGTTCTCGTCCCTCGACCCTATGCCTCTTTTAATGCACCCCAAGACTTTATTTGCTTTTGCAGCGGCTGATTGGCATTGATTGCTCCAGTTAAAGGGGTTGTCCCGCGGCAGCAAGTGGGTCTATACACTTCTGTATGGCCATATTAATGCACTTTGTAATGTACATTGTGCATTAATTATGAGCCATACAGAAGTTATAAAAAGTTTTTTACTTACCTGCTCCGTTGCTAGCGTCCTCGTTCCCATGGAGCCGACTAATTTTCGCCCTCCGATGGCCAAATTAGCCGCGCTTGCGTAGTCCGGGTCTTCTGCTCTCTTCAATGGAGCCGCTCGTGCAGAATGCCGGCTCCGTGTAGCTCCGCCCCGTCACGTGCCGATTCCAGCCAATCAGGAGGCTGGAATCGGCAATGGACCGCACAGAAGAGCTGCGGTCCACGGAGGGAGCAGACCCCGGCGGCCATCTTCAGCAGGTAAGTATGAAGACGCCGGACCGCCGGGATTCAGGTAAGCACTCTCCGTTTGTTTTTTTTAACCCCTGCATCGGGGTTGTCTCGCGCCGAACGGGGGGGGGGGGGGGGGTTAAAAAAAAAAACAAACCGTTTCGGCGCGGGACAACCCCTTTAAGTCTACAGTCTACTAGTACTCCCAGGTCCTTTTCCACATCACTTTTCCCTAGCAGTACCCCATTTAGTGTATATTGGTGACATCCGTTTCTCCTGCCCTTGTGCATAACCTTACATTTATCAATATTGAACTTCATTTGCCATTTTTCTACCCAAGCCACCAGCTTATCTAGATCCATTTGCAGCTGTACATTGTCCTCCTTTGTATTAATTACCTTGTATAATTTCCATATTGTCTGCAAATATTGATATTTTACTGTGCAGTCCCTCTATCAGGTCATTGATAAATGTATTGAACAGAATGGGGCCTAATACTGAACCTTGTGGCACCCCGCTAGCAGCGGTAGCCTAATCAGAGTTCGACCCATTTATTACCACCCTCTGCTTTCTGTCTCCAAGATAGTTCTTTTCCCAGCTACACACATTTTCGTCCAGTCCTAGCTGCCTCATTTTATATATGAACCTACTATGTGGCACGGTGTCAAATGATTTAGTAAAACCTAGATATATGAGATCAATAGACTCTCCCAGGTCCAGCCTAGCACTTACTTCATTGTAGAAGCTGATCAAGTCCAGCACCCTCTAGCAATAGCGCTGGAACTTATCTGCACAGACTGGTGGTTATTGGATGGCTAGAGCAATGCACACACCCAGCCTGCTCAAT
Organism: Eleutherodactylus coqui; assembly: GCF_035609145.1. NCBI lineage: Eukaryota > Metazoa > Chordata > Amphibia > Anura > Eleutherodactylidae > Eleutherodactylus > Eleutherodactylus coqui. Next base: position 130,161,857 of record NC_089841.1, read on the forward strand.
CATGCCACACCTGTGGAATTGTGCTCCTTCCACAGGTGTGGGAGGATACATAATGTGATTGTTCTCAGTAAGAGAAATTAGGTAATCTTGTAGATATGATATCTTTTAATGGCTAACAAAAATACATGATGTTGTAGCAAGCTTTCGGATCTTCTATGGAGCCTTTGTCCGGCTTATTGAAACTGATTTGGATGGGATATATATATATTGTGAGGGGATTAGCGTTTAGGGGCAGTAGCAGCATGGGCATCCGCGGCCAGAGACAGTGACCACCGGGCAACAACGTTCTTTAGTCCAGGCTTTGCCTGGGTTTATTGCAGCAGAAACAAAACCAAAACGAAAATAAACACCTGCTCGTCTGAGCACTCACTATACATATGCTTGTTCCTGACTACTCACTGTCAGAATACTTCTTGCTTGCTGCACCCAGCCAGTCTGGTCCCCAGACCTGTGGAGGTCTCACCACACCCTCCTGGGTGTTGAGGTTAGGGGCGTCACCCTGTCAACCTCGCCTTTTGGCTCTCTCAGCCCACACGCTGGGCTAGCCGGGCTCCTTGCTCCACAGAGCCCTCTCTCTGGCTCTCAGCCAGATGCTTTCTCTCTGGCTCTCAGCCAGATGCTTTCTCTCTAACCTGCAGGCCCAGGCTTTATAAGGCCTGGTACCAGCCCCACCTGGTACGTGGGAGTGACCATCCCACCCTTCACTTTGGTCACTCCAGGAAAAGCCGGCCCGGACTATGCGGCTTGGAGCCACTTACCAAACTACAACGTGTCAGTAACATAGCGTTACTGACACAGAAATGCTGGCTTCCTCCACCGAGCCCAGGCCGCTCGGTGGCACGTATCCACCCTCCAGCACTTTGTCAGTCACTGTCTCACATACCCTCCCCCTCTGTTCGAGCCCGTGGGTTCGGACACTTAGCTGTCCTGAAATGCGTCCTCGACAAGGCCTGGGTGTTGGGCCTTGGTCCCACGCTCAAAGTCTTTTCTTCTTGGCCCTCCAGGGTCAAAGCTCCAGGCTCGGGGGTCTCTTTCTAGTGCAAGAACCTTGTCTCTGTGTTCTTCCAGTTCGTTTACCTCTGACTCTGACTTTTTCTTGGTAGTATTCAGTTCACTGATGAGCTGGTCCTTGGAGCCAGCATCCCTGTGATAGGCTTCTACCACTTGGACAAACAGTTTCTTCACTTTTGGGGTTTGCTTTTGTACGTCACTATTCTTTTGCTGCAGTTCTTTCAAGACTTCTGCGTCCACTTGTGAGACCTTCTGAGCCTCAGTAGTCTCCTTTTGTAAACATAAATTGGCACTCTTTACTACTTGTAACTTTTTCAGATTCTTTAACAAAATCCCCTTTTTTCTTTTCTGTCTGAACTGGGTTTTAGACATGTCTGGTCTCAGAACACTTCTTTCAGCCGCTTTCTGATTTACAGCATTTTATCTTCATGCACAACTTCTCTGAGAACTGCTGAAGCTCTGCTTTGCCTGACACTACCTTCAGGGGGCGCTTCAGGGTTAGCGCTTCAGTCTCTTTCTTAATATTCTCCAGCAGGATCTCCATTTCTGCTACCGGTCGTTGGAACACACCTTTGGGCTTTTCCCGTATCCGGGTTCTCTTCTCAGCATCTGGCTTAGCGCTAATCCAGTCTTGCATTTTAGTGTGCACAAGCTTGTTACGCCTTTCTTTTGCAACTTTAGGAAACACTGACTTCTCCTCAGTAAGCTACTGTTCACACATCTTTTGTTTCTTCTCCCAGTTGGATGCCATCTGACATTGGTAACCAAGCTCCACACTAATGTCTTCTACTTCCTGCTGAAGACTCACTGTAAACTTTTCAAGTTCATCATAGACATCAGTTTGAAGACAAAACAGCTGATTTTGCGCTTCCACTTCTAGGATTTCACTGTCTTGCTCTTCAACCGTGACCCAGCATGCAGGGTTCTCATACAGTTTCTCTTCCCTCTCTGACATCATTTTCAGGGTGTGCGTTAAAGTTAACACTTCAGTCTCTTTCATACAGACCTTTTCTTCAGCACGCTCACATTCAGTGACATATCTTGGCGACCTGATTTTCTCCTCTGTAAGCTGCTGTTCCACAGAAACCAGACACAAAGTACTCTTCTCCAGTCTATCTTCCAGATCCACCACCTCAGCCTGAAGTGTTGCGATCTGCTCTGATAGGTTTCTCTTAGCTTTTGCATCCTCCCCTACTTGCTTGAGGAGCACATTTTTCTCATCTTGCATAGCCTTCAGGTGTGCACTGAGACCAAGCTTCTGCTGCTTTTCTTCTTGCAGTAACTTCTGAGACTCTTCAGTCTGAGCTTCCAGCTTCTCCTGCAGCCTGCTCACCTGCTCAGACAACGCTGTCTGCACACGGTCACCTTCGGCTATTTTTATTTGTAGCTCTTGAAGCTGCATCTCTACGGTGTCTTTCTTGCATTCATATGCATACTTGTCTTCCAACAACCCCTTCACCTTTTGGGACAGCTCAAGACACTCATTTTCCAATGTCTCTTTCTCCTTTAAGAAAGCTGCATTTTTTGTCTTCAGCTGCTCCACCTCTTGAAGACTACTTTCTTTCTCAAACTGTGTTTTTAACTTTTCACACTTAGGGGCTTGTTCTCCCAACACAGCCGTGTGATCCGTTTCAGTTTGTCGTATAAGGGGCTCATTCCCTGTAGTCTTGAGTGACTCTGTCAGTGTAGCCAACTGCTTTATTAGGCGTTGCCTTTCCTCCTGCTGCACCCGCATAGCCTCTCCATGGGCTTTCAGCTGCTGAGCCATGGCCTCCTGTTGTGCTTTCCGCTGCTGAGCCACGGTCTCCTGTACCGCGGTACGCGTGGTGGGGAGCGAACCAGACGACCTCTGCACACTTTGCGCCAGGAGAGCATTAGTCTCGGCCTGAGCTCTCATGGCCTCCTCATGGACCTTTTGCTGGGTCGCCGTCACTTGTTGCTGCTGGGCCAACGCTTGCTGTTGCTGCACGTTAACTTGCACCAGCTGCTTTAACAGTTCTTCCATCTTGGCAGTGTCTGATTGCTGCGCCCTTGCAGCTTTCACCCAGGACATGGGGGTTACAGCACTCTCCAGTCAATCTCTCTTGGGCGGTTGCCCTTAGCAACAGTTCTCCAGCTGCTGCAGCAAAATGTCCATTAATTGGTGTATGTCTCTTTAAGACCGCTGCCCGCATCCAAACACCATATGTGAGGGGATTAGCGTTTAGGGGCAGTAGCAGCGTGGGCATCCGCGGCCAGAGACAGTGACCACCGGGCAACAACGTTCTTTAGTCCAGGCTTTGCCTGGGTTTATTGCAGCAGAAACAAAACCAAAACGAAAATAAACACCTGCTCGTCTGAGCACTCACTATACATATGCTTGTTCCTGACTACTCACTGTCAGAATACTTCTTGCTTGCTGCACCCAGCCAGTCTGGTCCCCAGACCTGTGGAGGTCTCACCACACCCTCCTGGGTGTTGAGGTTAGGGGCGTCACCCTGTCAACCTCGCCTTTTGGCTCTCTCAGCCCACACGCTGGGCTAGCCGGGCTCCTTGCTCCACAGAGCCCTCTCTCTGGCTCTCAGCCAGATGCTTTCTCTCTGGCTCTCAGCCAGATGCTTTCTCTCTAACCTGCAGGCCCAGGCTTTATAAGGCCTGGTACCAGCCCCACCTGGTACGTGGGAGTGACCATCCCACCCTTCACTTTGGTCACTCCAGGAAAAGCCGGCCCGGACTATGCGGCTTGGAGCCACTTACCAAACTACAACGTGTCAGTAACATAGCATTACTGACACTGAAATGCTGGCTTCCTCCACCGAGCCCAGGCCGCTCGGTGGCACGTATCCACCCTCCAGCACTTTGTCAGTCACTGTCTCACATACCCTCCCCCTCTGTTCGAGCCCGTGGGTTCGGACACTTAGCTGTCCTGAAATGCGTCCTCGACAAGGCCTGGGTGTTGGGCCTTGGTCCCACGCTCAAAGTCTTTTCTTCTTGGCCCTCCAGGGTCAAAGCTCCAGGCTCGGGGGTCTCTTTCTAGTGCAAGAACCTTGTCTCTGTGTTCTTCCAGTTCGTTTACCTCTGACTCTGACTTTTTCTTGGTAGTATTCAGTTCACTGATGAGCTGGTCCTTGGAGCCAGCATCCCTGTGATAGGCTTCTACCACTTGGACAAACAGTTTCTTCACTTTTGGGGTTTGCTTTTGTACGTCACTATTCTTTTGCTGCAGTTCTTTCAAGACTTCTGCGTCCACTTGTGAGACCTTCTGAGCCTCAGTAGTCTCCTTTTGTAAACATAAATTGGCACTCTTTACTACTTGTAACTTTTTCAGATTCTTTAACAAAATCCCCTTTTTTCTTTTCTGTCTGAACTGGGTTTTAGACATGTCTGGTCTCAGAACACTTCTTTCAGCCGCTTGGCTGTCTGATTTACAGCATTTTATCTTCATGCACAACTTCTCTGAGAACTGCTGAAGCTCTGCTTTGCCTGACACTACCTTCAGGGGGCGCTTCAGGGTTAGCGCTTCAGTCTCTTTCTTAATATTCTCCAGCAGGATCTCCATTTCTGCTACCGGTCGTTGGAACACACCTTTGGGCTTTTCCCGTATCCGGGTTCTCTTCTCAGCATCTGGCTTAGCGCTAATCCAGTCTTGCATTTAAGGGCTCATGTCCACGGGCAAAATATGATTTAAGATCCGCAGCGGATCTCCCGCATGCGGATCCGCATCCCATAGGGATGCATTGACCACCCGCGGGTAGATAAATACCCGCGGATCGTCAATAAAAGGGATTTTAAAAAAAATGGAGCATGGAAAAATCTGGACCATGCTCCATTTTCGTGCGGGTCTCCCGCGGGGACGGCTCCCGCGGGCTTCTATTGAAGCCTATGGAAGCCGTCCGGATCCGCGGGAGACCTAAAATAGGAATTTAAAGTATTTACCATCCGTAGCGGACCGGGAAGGTCTCCTCTTCCTCACGGCCGCATCTTCCTTGCTTCGGCTCGGCGGATGTGCCTGGCGCATGCGCGCGGCACGTCGACGACGTGCCGGCGACGTGCCGCCGGCGTGAGGAATTCATCCGCCGGCCGAAAAAGCAGATCCGGCCGTGAGGAACAGCTGACCTTCCCTGCCCGCGCCGGATAGGTAAATGCTTTTAAATTCTTATTTTCGGCGCTCATGTCCGCGGGGCAGGAGGGACCCGCTGCAGATTCTACATGGAGAATCTGCAGCGGATCTTATTTTCCCCGTGGACATGAGGCCTTAGTGTGCACAAGCTTGTTACGCCTTTCTTTTGCAACTTTAGGAAACACTGACTTCTCCTCAGTAAGCTACTGTTCACACATCTTTTGTTTCTTCTCCCAGTTGGATGCCATCTGACATTGGTAACCAAGCTCCATACTAATGTCTTCTACTTCCTGCTGAAGACTCACTGTAAACTTTTCAAGTTCATCATAGACATCAGTTTGAAGACAAAACAGCTGATTTTGCGCTTCCACTTCTAGGATTTCACTGTCTTGCTCTTCAACCGTGACCCAGCATGCAGGGTTCTCATACAGTTTCTCTTCCCTCTCTGACATCATTTTCAGGGTGTGCGTTAAAGTTAACACTTCAGTCTCTTTCATACAGACCTTTTCTTCAGCACGCTCACATTCAGTGACCTGATTTTCTCCTCTGTAAGCTGCTGTTCCACAGAAACCAGACACAAAGTACTCTTCTCCAGTCTATCTTCCAGATCCACCACCTCAGCCTGAAGTGTTGCGATCTGCTCTGATAGGTTTCTCTTAGCTTTTGCATCCTCCCCTACTTGCTTGAGGAGCACATTTTTCTCATCTTGCATAGCCTTCAGGTGTGCACTGAGACCAAGCTTCTGCTGCTTTTCTTCTTGCAGTAACTTCTGAGACTCTTCAGTCTGAGCTTCCAGCTTCTCCTGCAGCCTGCTCACCTGCTCAGACAACGCTGTCTGCACACGGTCACCTTCGGCTATTTTTATTTGTAGCTCTTGAAGCTGCATCTCTACGGTGTCTTTCTTGCATTCATATGCATACTTGTCTTCCAACAACCCCTTCACCTTTTGGGACAGCTCAAGACACTCATTTTCCAATGTCTCTTTCTCCTTTAAGAAAGCTGCATTTTTTGTCTTCAGCTGCTCCACCTCTTGAAGACTACTTTCTTTCTCAAACTGTGTTTTTAACTTTTCATACTTAGGGGCTTGTTCTCCCAACACAGCCGTGTGATCCGTTTCAGTTTGTCGTATAAGGGGCTCATTCCCTGTAGTCTTGAGTGACTCTGTCAGTGTAGCCAACTGCTTTATTAGGCGTTGCCTTTCCTCCTGCTGCACCCGCATAGCCTCTCCATGGGCTTTCAGCTGCTGAGCCATGGCCTCCTGTTGTGCTTTCCGCTGCTGAGCCATGGTCTCCTGTACCGCGGTACGCGTGGTGGGGAGCGAACCAGACGACCTCTGCACACTTTGCGCCAGGAGAGCATTAGTCTCGGCCTGAGCTCTCATGGCCTCCTCATGGACCTTTTGCTGGGTCGCCGTCACTTGTTGCTGCTGGGCCAACGCTTGCTGTTGCTGCACGTTAACTTGCACCAGCTGCTTTATCAGTTCTTCCATCTTGGCAGTGTCTGATTGCTGCGCCCTTGCAGCTTTCACCCAGGACATGGGGGTTACAGCACTCTCCAGTCAATCTCTCTTGGGCGGTTGCCCTTAGCAACAGTTCTCCAGCTGCTGCAGCAAAATGTCCATTAATTGGTGTATGTCTCTTTAAGACCGCTGCCCGCATCCAAACACCATATGTGAGGGGATTAGCGTTTAGGGGCAGTAGCAGCGTGGGCATCCGCGGCCAGAGACAGTGACCACCGGGCAACAACGTTCTTTAGTCCAGGCTTTGCCTGGGTTTATTGCAGCAGAAACAAAACCAAAACGAAAATAAACACCTGCTCGTCTGAGCACTCACTATACATATGCTTGTTCCTGACTACTCACTGTCAGAATACTTCTTGCTTGCTGCACCCAGCCAGTCTGGTCCCCAGACCTGTGGAGGTCTCACCACACCCTCCTGGGTGTTGAGGTTAGGGGCGTCACCCTGTCAACCTCGCCTTTTGGCTCTCTCAGCCCACACGCTGGGCTAGCCGGGCTCCTTGCTCCACAGAGCCCTCTCTCTGGCTCTCAGCCAGATGCTTTCTTTCTGGCTCTCAGCCAGATGCTTTCTCTCTAACCTGCAGGCCCAGGCTTTATAAGGCCTGGTACCAGCCCCACCTGGTACGTGGGAGTGACCATCCCACCCTTCACTTTGGTCACTCCAGGAAAAGCCGGCCCGGACTATGCGGCTTGGAGCCACTTACCAAACTACAACGTGTCAGTAACATAGCGTTACTGACACAGAAATGCTGGCTTCCTCCACCGAGCCCAGGCCGCTCGGTGGCACGTATCCACCCTCCAGCACTTTGTCAGTCACTGTCTCACAATATATACATACATATATATATATATATATATATATATATATATATATATATATATATATATATATATATATATATATATATATATATATATGCAAAGACAACACCCCTCTTGACCTAAATACAAATATTCCAACACAGAAATTTGAGACTGATTTGCACTTAAAACAATACCAGACAAGCTGATACATAGAAACACTATGTATGGTGTTAACCTAGCACTTCTCCTCACTCCAAGGTGGTGACATCATGCTATGGGGATGTTTTTTATTGGCATGGACTGGAAAACTGATCAGGGTTAAAGGAAAGATGGATGGCGTTAAATGCAGGGCAATTCTTCAGAAAAACATGTTTCAGTTTGCCAGGGATTTTTAGACTGAGGTTCACCTGCCAGCAAGACAATGACTCTAAATTTACCGGACCTACACTAGAGGGGTCAAGCAGAAACATTTAAATGCCTTGAAGTGGCCTAGTCAAAACCCAGCCCTCAATTCAATTTAGATTCTGTTTCATGACTTGAAAACTGCTGTACATCAACACAACCCATCTAACTTCAAGGAGTTGGAGCAGTTTTGCCTGGAAGAATGGGCAAAAATTCCAGTGTCTAGATGTGCTAAGCTCAAGAGACTTGTATCTGTAATTGTGGTGGCTCCACAAAGCATTAACGTTTGGGGGAATGAATATTTATCTACATTAAAGTTTTTTTCATTTTCTTTTTGTGTTACTTATTGTTTGCATCACAATAAACATATATTGTGTACCTTTAAAAAGTGGTATGCATGTTGTATAAACAAACAGTACAAACACCCCAAAAATCCATCTTCATTTTAAATTTAACAGAACAGAAAACACCAAGAGTGTGAATACTTTTGCAAGGCAAAGAAAAGATGTATTTCAAGAAAAAAAATCAACACCACATATTCTGATCGCATTTTCTGATCCACGGATTGTGATTGTTCCTTTTTACAACCATTGGGTGTAATTGCATACGTCTAGAAAGTTTTTCAAAGTCTTGCTACAGAGGGCATTACATAGAAAACCAAAGGAAATGAACTATGAAGCCTTATCCTAGGGCTTGGTGAAATCCAAGTCAATTAATCAACCTAAATGCGAGTTTTAACCTTCCTACATTGTGCTCAGGGAATACTATCTAAGTAATCTGCTTCTTTTTCTTGTACCCCAGACAACTCCCACAGCTGCTACCATGGAAAGTAACTGAGATTTCCTGGACAGAATGCATTGCATACTGTTACAATTGGAAACTAGGCATCGCTCAAAGTCCACCCACAAGGGACTTTACAATGTTTTGGTTCACAGTGTTCCTCTTCTAAGATAAAATATCACCTTGTGATATTTGCTACTGTAAACAGTTCAGAACAGACTGCATCTCAGCTCCTCAATAGCACAATGCTAATACTCTATCTCTCATATATAATAATCATGAAGATTATTAATTATTCATCTTTCATCCACCAAAACAATGAATTAACTGCTTCTTTTCATACGTGATATTACTTAACGAATTACTCTATTCATAACATGTATGTGCTGTGTAATGCCTAGTGGAGAGCCACATGGGGCAGGAATTCAAATGGAGAATGGGTGTGCCATGACTAACCTCTCTGATCCTGCATACATATGTTACTTTTATGCAGAGTGCAAGTACTGAGTCCCTCACAGATGTCACCAAACACCTCAGACCCTCATCCATGTAGAGGTGGGCCTGGAATAGATACACTTCCATTATGGCTGATTGACCGGCTAGGGAAAACACCTTTCTGTTGACCGATCAGTCCATACACCGAAGGAAATGTTGAAGTAGGGAAGAGAAGAAGGGAACATCAAATACAAGGGAATTTCCGACAAAAGACACCTAAGGGGCCTTCTGTAGTGACAGGAAACATTAAAGGATTTCTGCCAGATGGCACCTATGGGGTCTTCTGCAGTGACAAGAAAGGGGCACTCCTGAAAGCCATGGGGCATGTGCCTATGGTACAATCATGTGGGCTATGGCTGACATTGACATCAACCAGGCTCCACTTCCTGACTGAGGCTTGCATCCCACAATAATATGGTTCATTGGAGCCTCCACAAGTGATAACAGTCGATCACCAAAGATTCCTAAAGCCAAAGTTATTTGAAGCCAGCTAATTGTCATGCTGGCTTCAAATGTGAGTACATCTATGCCTTCCATCACTCATCTGTCGAGTCACACGTCATGTTAATTAATCATGGAGCTTCATAACATGACAATCAGCAATGACAAATATGTTTCCAGTTGTTTGCTTGCATTGCTTGTCACATATTTTCCATCATTTCATGAAATGTGGTACCACAAGCTACACTAGTCTGACACTGATGGAAAGTGCCAACAGGAGTGAATAATGAAGGTTTTCAGCTTTGTTGCTAGTCGATATAAACTAAATAAAATATAGAAAACTATCATCATTGGTGCAAAGGAAACATGAAATGATACATGCCACATTATATAATTGTCATATTGGTTTATGTTATGCATTTAATCCCCTTAATTGCATCTCTGTAAAACATTAACCCCTTCCAATCCACTGTCTGACGACTTCTAACATTCTGACTGAAGCCTGTACAGCTCCGATGTCTGAAGATGTCCGGCAGGGTATTCTTACTTAATATCACTGGCCGCTCTGTTGTCGGGGGCCTCTCTAGCATGTCCCATACCGCAGTACTGTCTCTAGACAGCAGATGGTGCTATTGTATAATGGCAGAAAGAGAAAACTCCCTAGGAAACCCTGAGGGTTAAAGGGGTTTACTGAGATTTAAAAAAAAAAAAAAGATCCTCTGGATAAGTAATGAATATGATATAAATTCATTAAAAAAAATTAATAATAAAATAACCATTGCAATAATTATCCCCCTTTAACTGTCTCGACACTCCAACACTGCGGATCCAGTCCCTCTGGTCCAGTCTCTGCTGTTAGAGGAAGTGATAATGTCATGTTCATTGTACATGTTATCACTGCAGCCAATCGTTGGTTACAGTGGTCATGTGAGCATGAAAGTCATATGACCGCTGAGGCCAGCAATTGGCTGCATTGAGCATCTGAACATGAAGTCATCACTTCCTATAAGAATGGGGACCAGTGCAGAGGGGACCAGATTGGCAGTGCTGGAGTAAAGGGTAAGTAAATAGTTCAAAATCTCAGAGAACCGTTTTACTGTAATATCATGTTACCCTGGAAAGGTATTATTTAAAATGGGAAGGATGGTACCAATAATGTATTACCTTAGTACAAAGGGTGATTTATGGTATTTAAAGAGAATAAGATACAAAGTGGGTCTGTTTCTGAAAAAAAAAACAGATTTTGTACGATTCTTAAAGGGGTTGTCTAAAGTTTTTTTTTAAACAAATTCCCCATGGCAGAAAATAATAAAGGAGCTAATACTCCCCTCTCCCAGGTCCCCACACATGCCCCACCAACAGCTCTGGTTCTCCCCTTGATGAATTGTCTATAGATTGCTGCAGCCAATTGATGAGCTCAGCACTCGATCTCTGAGCTCTGCGATTGGTTGCAGTAGCCTGTGTTATCTCGGCCACAGACTGCCACAGCCTGTAAACAGTACATCATAAGTGAGTTACGGAGTTTTCGGCAGGGCCATGCAGGTGAATATAAGCCCATTTATTGTTTTCTGTCATGGGGAACCTGTGTTTAAATTTGTCTGACAACTACTTTAAACAACTCCTTTACATACACTAAATTGTCACTTTATTAGAGACACCCATCTAGTTGGACCTCCTTTGACCATCAGAACAGTAGAAGTTTGTTTTGGTGTCCATCCACAGGTATCAGACGACCCAGGTTATGCCAAGGAAACATTCCCAATACCATCACCTGAACTGTTGGCACCTGACTGGAAAGGTTCAGCAATTCATGCTGCTTGCACCAAATTCTGATCCTCACATCGGCAAGGTGCAATAAAAATCTGGATTCATCTGACTGATTTTTTTCACTGCTTATTTGCCCTTAATTTCTCGGACAGCTCTGGCACTCAAACAGGTCATCTGCTGTTACAGCCCATCTGTGCTAAGGATTGATAAGCTGTGCATTCAGACACTTCAGTTAGATCACCAGTATTGCATTCAGCTGCACCACCATTTTTGACATCCTCCGCTGACCCCTTTTGTCAAGGAGTTGTTTATGTCCTCAGGATCCCATTTAGCTCCATGTTCCTTCTTGATTACATCATTCTCAATATACTCAACACTGTTGCATGAGAAAATTCTACACGATTGGCAGTTTTTAAAATACTGGCTCCGGCTAGTCCCGCTCCAATCACCATAACCATACCTAATTCGAAGTCACTCAGATTGCTTGATTTTCCCATTCTAATTTACACTGAAACTGATCAGCAGAAAACTTGCTCACTTGATTTTATGTTGCGCTCTGGGGTCACATGTCTAATTAGCAAACAAGGAAGCTCCAATGGTGAAAAAGTTGGAGTCTCTAATAAAGGGGCCATTTGGTGTAGATCTGAAGCTTCATAAACTACATGAGATATATCTCAACATGGGATTGCTTTGTATAGGTTGCATAACCTTTAGCCTATGGTTATATGGGTCACTACCCTATGTCCCTGGTACATACCATTTTAAACATTGAATTCCAAGTCTTTTTTGTCCTCTTAATTTTTCATTACACAATAAAATACAAAACTTTTCTTAAAGGGGTTGTCTCGCGGCAAACCTCAAAATTTTACATTACCCCATTCCCCCTGTCACCCCCCTGGCATAAAATAGCAAAGTAAAGCGGTTTTTAAGCCGCTTGCTACTTACCGATCCGATGAAATAAGGACTTTAAAAAATCTTCTCCCAAGATGACCGCCGGTCCTTTCCCAGGGATGCACTGCGGTTTTCTCCCATGGTGCACCGCGGGTCTTCTCCCATGGTGCACCATCGGCTCTGTGCGTTCCATTGCCGATTCCAGCCTCCTGATTGGCTGGAATCGGCACATGTGACTGGGCGGAGTTACGTGATGATGCATAGAAGGGGCGGGGCCAGAACGACGCTCGTGCCTGGACCGAGCAGAAGGGGAGAAGACCGCACAGCGCAAGCGCGTTTAAAAAAGCAAGAAGACATCAGAATTAGACGGATCCATGGCGACGGGGATGCTAGCAACGGAGCAGGTAAGTGAATAACTTCTGTATGGCTCATATTTAATGCATGATGTACATTACAAAGTGCATTAATATGGCCATACAGAAGTGTATAACACCACTTGCTGCCGTGAGACAACCCCTTTAACATATCTGTTCTTTATTTACTGAAAAACACATTTTTAACATTTTTGACAAAAATATTAGGATTTGAATGGTCAAAGGGTTTGTCTGAGTTCTAGTTCCAGTGTAAAACCATTTCCCCAATCAGTATTATAATAAATAGGCTTATACTCACCTCTCCTCGCTCTTGCTGTGTCCCGCACAACTGCTCCAGTTTTTTCCTCTGATGTCACAGGCTCTGCAGCCAATAACAGGATTCAGCAATCGCAGCCAATAAACAAACAAGGAGCCGAGGGCGGAGCACCGGCACAGGACACAGCAAGAGCGGTCAGAGGTGAGTAAATGACTATTTGTTATTTTACTGCATGGGGGCTGGATTTACACTGGACGTAGAACTTGGGCAAACCTTTAATTATGGTATCTGTGCAAAAGTTCAAACAGTTCACCAGTGCATCAGCACTAAGCATTATCTGGCATCTTTACATGCTTACTTCATAATGTAATACTTTTGTATTCACGTATGATTTCATGTACTTTAGGTGAGAACAATGACAGGGCGTCATCTTAATCCAGTAGTAATCATTGATTTGGACATGCCTATATTTTTATTGAGCAATGGACATACCTCTATGGGCTTGTTACTCACCTTACACGCCTTTGTATGCATTGACAAATTACATGCAGTATTATATACCAATGTCACTTAAGTGGTTTATTTTGCAACACTGTTGACTGGAGGATTAAAAGGACCCTGTCATGAACTTTTAGTCACTTGAACTATGTTATGGGGTTCAAAGGTGAGGGAACAGGGATACCTTGGAGTGTGTTTTATACTCCCTTTGCGCCCTGTTTCAGCACTGTGTCCCCCTGAAGTGTGCATGCGCCAGCAGCGTGACTCTTCTCAGCTAGCTCTGTGCACATGCTCTCCCATAGAGATTGATAGAAGAGCGTGTTTATGAGGCTTAAAGGTCATGACCGGTTCCCTTAGGTGCCTATTCATTTCCCTGTGAAAATATTCCTATAAAATTGAGTTGAAACTGTCCCTAAAAGGAGTAGGCATTAAAAGATAAGACAAAACCTTCACAAAGATGCCTATAAGTCTTCCGATTACAGTCATATGCTGTATTCGCATTTGTCATGTGCCACTGCTGGACCATACCATTGTAATATTGTTCGGGAGCCAACAAACACATGCTTGATAAAGATCAGAGACTTGATCGAAACGTCGCAACTTTTTTACTGAGGAATGAAGAATGGTTTTTACTCTAAGTTAACCCTGGGAGTGCTTATCTATCTCTTTGAATGTGGAGCAAACACAATGCGGTCTTACGTGCTTTGCACCATACTTTTAGACACTTTTTTTTGTTGTCGCCAAAAAGGGGCGTTCCTTAGTGGAAAAGGAGGCGTGGTCTGTTACAAAAAAAAAACTCACTGTGTGCCAAAAATACATTAAAAATTGGTGCCATTTTTGTTGTTAACTAAGCCAACTAAAAACGGGTATAATCAGGAAAGTCTTAAAATTCAACATATTTATATTCAGCAGAGCTACTGTGATAAACTGGTAGATTTTACGACTGACTAGCCTACTTTGGCACTGTCTAACTATTAGACAGTATCAGGAAAAAAGCCCTAATATATAATAGAGCACATTTATTTAAAGGAGTTATCTCACAAATGACTTTTATTACCAATCCAAAGGGTAGGTATTAAAAGTTTGATTGGCAATGGTCTTAAGGTTGGGACTCGCACTGATCCTGAGAACGGTGGTCCTGTGTCCTCCTCTCCACTTCACTGCAACACCCAACAGTGAGGAAGAGCTTGAATGGAGCAGTGACTGAGCATGCTCACTGCGGCTCCATTTATTTCAATGGAATTGCTGGGGATGGCTGAGTACAAGTATTTGCTATCTCTGGCACTACCCAAAGAGTTGAATGGAGTAGCAATACGCATTCATTTAAGCTCATCCTCACTGGGGCGGTGCAGTGAGGAGGAGGGGAGGACACAGGAGGCCCAATTTTGGAATAGGTGGGAGGCCTAGCAGTGGGACCCTCACTGATGAGACAATTATATGATAAGAGCTAATATATATATATATATACATACAGTATATATATATATATATATATATATATATATATATATATATCAGGAAGACATCTATGATTTGCACATGTCTTACTGTATAGATAGTTGAATAAAGTGATTTCTTATATCCTTAATTTTGTCAGAATAAAACTAATGTGAACTGTAATTGACCTGAGCCTGTAAAACTCCTTCTGTAAAACTCCCATTGTAAGGATCCAGTAACCAAATGGAGCAAATGTGTATCCTGTAAACAAATGAAGCTTTGTAATTAACTGACAATGAGCCATCAATTACTGAATGGTCTTGTGACCTTTGACTCATAGATGCCTGAGGGATTGGCCACCCTCAGGTGTGTACTACTCAAAGTTGTCAATAGCTGCACATACACATTTTTCTGTGTATATAAGCTGGGGTAGAACCAAGATGGTCAGAGCAAACTGGACCTACACTAGGGACGCCTTATGCAGTGTGGAATCCCCAGGAGAAACTTTGATCCATTTCGCTGGTGCTCTCCCAGCTGATGGTCAATTGGACAGATGATGGAAAAAGACCCCTAGGTGATGGACTGGTCATGTCCAGTGGTGGGTATTATCCAGCTGACAGATGTTGTTTATGTGTTGTAAGTATATTCATGTGTAATGTTAATGTGTTCATGCATTTTGCTTGGTGATACCAGTATTTAACCTTTGCCTAAAAAATAGTGTAAAAGTATGCAATATCACCTATTTTATGTAAATTAGTTTATCATCCATTTTATATAATTTTGTTTATTTGTTATCTTATCAAATAAATTGTGTTGTATCAGCCCACTTGTCCTTCTTTAAAGCTGTATCCGAACTTGTTGTCTTTTGAGTTGGCAATACACTTACCTAAGCCAGATATCTAATTTAATGAAAATGTCTTGTTTTTATTACAGACAAGCCTTCCTTTAACTTTATGAGATGTTAATTTTATGCATTGTGTGTCGTATATACAGTATTATAGACAAAATGTCTGTGCAAAACATATAGGGGAAACCTTATCAGTTAGTCAGTTTATTAATAAATTATTTACTGAGCAGTATCTTTCAGAAAGTTTGCCCTAAGATCAATATTTCCAGATGCAGTTCATCTTTTATGACTCAGCCTTGAGCAGATGTTGGCACCATATTCAGCTGGCAATGAGGAGAATGAGAGACAGAGAGCTAAGAATCAGATCAATATTCATACACTTTAATGCAGTTAATGAACTTATAAAATGTCTTTTCATATGCATACATTATCCCCAGGTACAGCATGGTGACTTCGTAGTGACTTATTTACTTAGTTTTATTACTTAGAAGTATAATGAGAGTCCACCAACAATATGCTGATCACAGAGTGTGCCACTGCTGGAACCCAAAGTGATCAGCTGCACCATATGGAAGTGTCACGGGTCGCGGTATGACACTGCAAGGCTCAGGATATGATGCAGCAGATGAAGTTACAACAGTGTACAATAGTTTTTTAAGAACACAAATAAAAATAAACAATGGAATAGTAATGAGTAAGCAATTGTCTTTCCACCTTTGATTATCTAGACAGAATGGAAGAAATTTACTAAGCCTGGCATTTCCTGTGTGGGGCTTAGTACAATTTCCCAGGGTGCACGGTGTGCTGAATTCATAAAGAGGCATACTTCTTCATGTATTCAGTGCATCCCGGCAGCTCTATGCGCCTACACAGAAATGTATGCCAGGTCCATCCTCACTTACAGTTTAATGTGCAGAAGTCACAGTTTCTACCAACCTGAATGATCCCACAGAATTCTCCAGGGCCAGGAGCGCTATCCTCTGCTCCTGTCCCCACCTCATTGCCAGTTCCAGTCAGTCCTACGACTCGTATAGCTATTGCAATCGTGCTCCTTGTTTCTTGTTTTCAGACAGCTCAACCAGCAGCTTGTCATTCTCCAGTCCAGCGCCTTCTCAGCTCCCTACTCAGCAAAAATAACCCCTTTTTATGTCAAAGCAAAAACCAATCAGTTAGCCTCCAGTGAGCATGCTCAGCTCTGTTGTGCCAAACTTTGATGCACACAACAATTTTGGTGCAATTTTTGGTGCATCTTTTCCATTTATTTCCTTAGCAACATTATACATTATACAAGTGTTCAATTTTCCTGCGGCACCAGCACATGGGAAATCAAAAATCACCAAGTCCCCCAGAATGGAACATCTCTTTCGTAATAGATTAGATTCCAGTGTGGCTGTAATGCACTAGTGTGAAACTGGTCTTTAATGTAGACAATCCCTTTTGATTAAAACTCGCAGCAGCGAGAGCAGACCAGATGCATAGCTGGAGCTTCATCTTAGTGGCATCTTGAAGTGGTCTGCTTCCCCTCTGGCTCTGTGGCAGGCTGGCTATGTATCTAATAATAATAATCTTTATTTGTATAGCACCAGCTTATTCCGCAGTGCCTTAAAGCAAGTGAGAAAAACAAAAAAAATACAACAATTGCATGTGAAATACAATCACAATCACAGCTCTCCTCTCCTGGATCCAGTCTGCATGGGCTGCTGTGAGAACATATGATCTGATGAGGTACCCCACTTGATACATTCTTCCATTTGGATGTGCAGCCATTTATGACCACTCTCTGAGTACGATCACTCAGCCAGTTGTGAATTCACCTAACAATTGCCTTGTCAATCCCATATTTGGTCATTTTTTAATAAGTATGGTATAAGATACTTTGTTAAATGCTTTACTAAAGTCAAGATATACTATATCCACCGCATTTCCCTGATCAATCCAGTCGGTGATTCTGTCATAGAAGGAAATTAGATTTGTCTGGCATGACTTGTTTGTTACAAACCCATACTGGTTCTGGTTAATTACTCCATTTTTATTCAAGTACTTGCATATATGCTGTTTAATAATTTGCTCAAATATCTTTCGTGGTATAGAAGTCAGGCTCACAGGCCTGTAGTTTCCTGGATCCACCGTCTTCCCTATTTTGAAGATAGGAACAACATTTGCCCTTTTCCAATCTTCTAGGACTTCTCCTGTTCTCCAGGAATTTTCAAAGATTATGGCGAGTGGTTCAGCAATTATCTCTGCTGCTTCCTTTAGTATCCTATGATGTAATTCATCGAGAGCTTGATACTTGAATTCATTTAAGTCAGCTAAGTGTTCCCTCACCATCTCTCTGATTATAGATAGCCTGCATTCTTTTATTCCCCCAATTGCATAGGGAAGATCAGTTGATGCTCCATCTACTTTCTGAGAGAAAATAGATACAAAATAGGAATTTAATAGTTCGGCCTTCTCAACATCATTCTTAACCAATTCACCATTTTCATCTTGTAAGCATCCAATAGTATATTTGACTTTTCTTTTGACATAACCCCAAAATCCTTTTTTATTGCTTTTGACTTCTGTTGCAAGCCTCAATTCATTTTTAGCTTTAGCTTCTCTGACACTTGCCCTACAGTTTCTGCAGACTGCATTATATTCTTCTTTAGATATTTCCGCCTCTTTCCATTTGATAAACATATTTTTCTTCCTTTTTAACATGTTTGCAAGTTCTGTGTTCATCCATCCTGGTCTTTTTAAATGCTTCCTTCTTTTAGGGATTGTTAACAATTGTACTTTGAGAATCTCATTTCGCAATATTTCCCAACCTTCTTGGACATTTCTGTCCTTAAGTCCAAGAAATGCATTTGTCAGCAGCACAAAAACAGAAGTCCACGTAGGTGGGGGAGCAAAACAGATCACATTGTGCATGCTTCAAAGTGAGGTCAGGAATCCACTTGGCCTCTTAGTGCAGACAATAGAAAATTTGAGAAGCAGCACAACTTCAGAGTATTCTTCTTTTAAAGCTTAAAAAGCATCCTTTGTTGAATGAGCGACGTTTCGACCGTCGTAGCAGTCTTCATCAAGCTAATAACATAGAGTGAATACATGGTATATATAATATATAATACACCAATCACAAAGTACAATTGATAACACACCTTTACCAAACCCACAATCATTGGCTTGGTCGGGGAAACCTAAGTTGCAGCATCATCAGATTGTGTATTCCTACCCCCCTTCAGTGGCATCCCGCCGTCATCAGTAACGCAGAGCCATCATTCTCACAATATGTCACACGATCTCGCGCGTGTGTATTAAAGTGCTCACAGCACTGAGCGGAGCACAGACCAGGCGTTCTCGCGATCACCACCGAGCAACCGCGCATGCGCAGAACGGCAGACACCGTCGGGTACAATGGGGTTTGTATCCAGCACGTCATGGCAAGCAGCGCACATAGTATACAAACCGTCCATATTAATTAGTGTCATCCATGGAGACAATTAAAAATATGTGACTGATGGAGAGATGGAATTATTGAAAAAGGGGAAAGATTAGGAATATAAATGAAATGCGTGTGTACATCTGTGTTCCCCAATACAACAATACAATGTAGAAACATTTTAGTTTGTGATCGATGTTTCTTGCTCCTCTACTCTTCTTCTGAATTTTTTGTCTGTGTTCTTTCTTTCCACTTCTAATGGCGAGGTTCTCAAATGTATTATTTAGCTGTATATTTTTATCTGGCCTTTCACTTCCCTTCCCATATTGTTCTAGTTTAAATCTCTCCTAATGAGTGAAGCAAGGCGCCCACCAAATATATGCTTACCTGTTTTTGTAAGGTCTTACCCGTCCCTAGCAAGCAGTCCATCATATAGGTAATTCACTCCATGGTCTAGAAATCCAAATCTTTGCTGATGGCCATCGATGTAGCCAGTTGCTTACCTCTAGAATCCTGTTCCAGCTTCTTATTTCATGGCCATCCACTGGGAGGATGGATGAGAGGACCACCTGTGCTCCTAGTTCCTTCACCTTCTTTCCGAGGTCTTCACAGTCTCTGCAGATAGTTACAAGGTCCTTTTTGCAGTGTCATTTGTCTCTACATGTATTAGTAGGAATAGGTGATGTTCTGTAGGACTGAAGAGTCTTGACAGCCTATCAGACATATCTTTGATTTGTGCACCTGGAAGACAGCACACCTCTCGTGAGGTGTCAGGTCTGCAGACAGCAATCTCTGTTCCTCTCAATAGGGAATCACCCACAACCACAACTCTCCTATTCTTCTTAACAGCAGCAATTCTTTTTCTCCATTCAAGAAGACTCTATGCGCTTACTACACAGTTCGTTGTGGGTAAGAGTCATTTCTTGCTGTACCTCTTTCTCCTCTGCTCTGTTCTTTGTGGGTAGAGTTATTTCTTGCTGTACCTCTTTCTCCTCTGCTCTGTTCTTTGTGGGTAGAGTCATTTTTTTGCTGTACCTCTTTCTCCTCTGCCCTCTTGACAATCTATACTCTCATTAGCGTATTGGTTTCTGAAACAAAAGACCCCAAATGCTGGCGAAATGGGGAACTAGAAAAAAAGTGCAAGGATTAAGGTAGTAGAAGGTATTAATGGATCCTGAGAGCTAGAGTTTTTGAAGGACGTGATTTCAGTTTGGAGAATTTTAGCGCATATACTCAGATTTAAAGTGTTGTTCCACAAAGATAAAGCATTTTCATAGGCCCTATTAGCGCTATCTCACAACAGATGATTGCTGGGTACAAACTGAAAAAAGGGGTTGTTATGGGGAAAACAACCCATTTAAATATTAAAAAGGGTCAGTATTATTAACATGTGTGGTAAACCAGGATGGGAATGATATTTTGGATGGATGATTCTTTGCCCCACGGTGCTCATTACTGTGTATGTCACTCACCAACTGACTACTCACAGAGTGAGATATGGGATGATGGTACAAAGCTGCTCTCTGCTCCCTGGTGTGAGTATAATGTGTAGTGGGAACCCAATTAAAGTCCAAAAAGACAGAGAGGGAAACAGTGCAACTGATGAGGGGTGGCCATAGTGGTCACTACCTATTGTTAGTTTCTTCATCACAGTCCTGGAGTTTGTAGCCTTCCACCAGGTCCATACTGCCTATTGTAAGTTTTGTATCAGAGTCTTGGGGTCTGCAGTCTTCTCTATAAACCATTTATCCTTCAAGAGCAGCCCAAACTTAGAATTGACTGTGTCATGGAATATAAAGTGTTAAGTTTCAGAATGCAATAAGTGTATGTTTCTTACCTTGTATTGGACTATTGGCCCTTAAATAGAAGACTAAAACCTATGCTTTGTAGTGCCAGTAACTAGGATTTTAAGATAGGAAGTCAACAGACAAATTAAATAAGGCTGAGCTATGTTAACAGAGAAGACACACAACTATTGCAGAACTATTGTCTAATGCAACAGCAATATCCTGACTTAGGTAATTTCTGTCTGAGACGGGCCTTAACAGCTTTGAGAATATAATGTCAATATAGATGTCAATAAGTCTTCTGATCAATAAGTATTTTCACCTTTGTAACAGTAAGCTACGTAACACTAATCTTTGTGCCAAGCAACATTTGGATACACCCTCGTCTTTCTGTATAAGAGTTGGCAATGTTCATAATAAAGTAGAATTTCCTTGAGATTCTCACTGGAGAAAGGTCTTGACATAACATGGAGTGATTTCATGCTATTGATAGATAATAGCTAGCAAATATCCTCATCACGGGCTTCCATATCTACCAATTTGGCACCTGGCAACGAGGTCATCAGATCGGTACCGGTGTGGTCCGATAACAGCTGTGAGCGACTAATCCCTAAAAACTAGCTTCACTTGTTCCAGGTCTTACGGCTTTATTTACATGAGATGATTATCATTCAGAATCGTACAAATTCCTGTGGGAGCACAGAAATTTGAACAATAATTGTCCCGTGTAAATGCATGCAGCGACTGAACAAGAATTGTTCAGTCATTTAGTTTCTGCATGCATAAAACTGACTGACACACGTTCAGTGTAGATAGCAGTCATTCACTTTTGAACGGCTGTCTGCTTAGTGTAAATGGAAGCGTTTGGGGGTAGAACTCTCCCTGGCCCGCTCTGCCTCCATGCCGGTAGCACTCTGAGCAATGCCAAGTACAGGAGCGAGCATCACTGGAATGAGCTGCTGGGCATCGTTTGCCAACAGCTCGTCCCATGTAAATAGGCTATTAGTTATACAACACACTGCACTCCCTTACTCTCTTTCTTCTGATCTAACTTCAGAAACTTTTATAATTTTGCTCCTCCCACTATCTTGATGCTGATTGGCTGATATTCTCCCAAATAATTGTTCAAACAAGTTGTCGCTAGTCGTTCCAGTTCAGCTCACTAAAATGGAATGACTGCTTAGCCGCTTGTCACTCATTGTAAACCGGAGTCGCTCAATCTATGGGC
The DNA here is from genome assembly GCF_035609145.1 of Eleutherodactylus coqui. Taxonomy (NCBI): domain Eukaryota; kingdom Metazoa; phylum Chordata; class Amphibia; order Anura; family Eleutherodactylidae; genus Eleutherodactylus; species Eleutherodactylus coqui. Next base: position 130,183,911 of record NC_089841.1, read on the forward strand.
ACAGGAGTGATAGTCGCTGGTACAGCTATTGAGCGTTAATGTACCTTTATTCAGATGTCTGCTACAAATGTCATTTTAAGATATATTGTACATTGGGCTCTCGTTTATCTGAGGTTAACAACTTGAAATTACAATCCATTTAAAAGCGCTGATGTGGGAAATGGCATCAGAGAATATAAGGAACGCATGATTGCACCAAAATAATGTTATCTAGTTAACATAAAGTAGAAATATAAAAGGTAGCCTGCGGAATAAAGTGGTGGATTATCTCAGCAACCACTGTGGGAAAGCTAGCTTATGTGAGCACTGCAAAATTCATTCTGTATAAATTGCGCTATAAATCGTGTAAATAGACAACAAAGTACAGTCAATCTAACGCCTGTTATTTGTCTTGTAGAATAATATCTCTTGGCTATATGTGCTGTGATTAAAAGCTTGTCCTGTGTTTAACAACTAGGAGAATGTTAAGTCAGTATTTATAGAAATTTATGAGGACAGAAATATGGTGTAGTGTGAAGCATGGTCTATAGCCCGCTAGATGATTGGGCTGTAAAACATTCTACAGTGAACGTCTCCGCCCCATCTAAACCAGATTTTCTGCAATGTTGTTTCAATTCTTTGGTTCTTTGTGTTTATTGACCTCTTTATTGAAAGGATCGCTCTGCTTAAAGCCCATTTTCACAGCAATTTTGGGTGGCTGTCTTGAAAAAGTGTCTATCTATCTATACAGCTGAGCACTCCGAGAGGGGGAATGCAGAAGACAAGTGGGGCATTTATCTTCTGCATCCAGCTGTTCTCTGCTCGGAGTGCCCAACTGTTATACAGTCGAGCACTCTGGGCGCGGTATGCAGAACACAGCTGGACCTCTGTGTTTTTCATACCCCGGCTGTTCACAGAGCGCTCAGCTGGTATACAGCTGTGCACTCCATGCGGGGTATGCAGAACACAGCTGCACCGCTGTGTTCTTTATACCCCGACTGTGTTCAGGGAGCAGGATACAGCTGAAACAATAGTATCCCGCTGTGAATGCCTGATAAGACTGATCGTTGTCTTTCAGCATGCTGAAAGACAATGATCAGTGACTCGTTAATGAAAAACGCACAATGTCAGTGCATTTAGGCACAACTATTATCGCTCAAAAGATGGCTTTTGAGTGAATTTTGAGCGATAATCATTGTGTCTAAATGGGCCTTCAGGGCCCATTTACACGCAAAGATAATCTTTCAAACAATTGAAAGATTAGCGATAATTTTGCCTAAAACACTATTGGGTGCTAATGCTCATTAGTACTTTATCAGCTTCATTTGTATGCAAATGAGCCTCTGGAGCTGCTTGCAAAACTCAGCAGGTGGTCTAAACTCTGCAATTAGCTCTATTGTTTAGCCATAGGCTGCTAAGAGAATACAATGTTATTTCTAGCTCCCGTGGAGAACACAGTATGCGGTTTAAACAATGGATTTTAAACTCACCTAAAAATCATCATTCAGACAAAAAGTGCACCATAGTAGCATTTACACACAACGATTATCGCTCAAAAGCCATAGTTTTAACACATTTTGAGCGATAATTGTTGCGTGTAGATGGGCCTTAATTTATGATGCCCATAGGATAGGTTCTGAGGTGTTCAGGGATGTTCTTTGCATACTTACCTGACTCCCTGTTCTTGCACTGTCACCCATGGAAGTTGACACATGGACAGTGCAGTGGACTCGTCTCTATAGGCTGTGCACACGGACACTGTTTTCTATAGGAGTGTGGGCAGAGCCTGCAGAGATGAGTTCAATGCACTGTCTGCATGGGGATGCAGGTAAGTATACAAAGCACATTCCCAGACTCCTCAGGACCAGTCTTACGAGCACCATAACTTAGTTTATAGGTGATAACTAGTTCCCTTTATTACGGGGCCACCATAAATTAGCTAGGGTAGAGATACAAAGTAAGGCCTTAGTCAGACGGGCGTTTTTTCGCGCAATTTGCGGATCGCATGACGGATGCGCATCCGCAAATCGCGTGATCGGTGCCCGAAAATCGCCCGAAAATCTGCTCCTAGCCGCGTTTCATTAGAAACGGGCCGGAGCTGTCCAGCGCATTGCATTCAATGGAGTCGGCAATACAGCGCTGAGCCAATCAGGGGGCAGGTCTGACTCACACCTCCTTCACACCCACTGCAGGCCGGCCGCTCTGAACTCCGATTGCCGGGAGCAGGTGAGTATGTATATATTTTTTATTTTAACACTTTTCTGGATAAATTGCAGGGAAGGGCTTATATATTTAAGCCCTTCCCGACAATTCATCCCACACTCGCCCGCAGCGCATTGCTTTCAATGGAGTCGGCTGTATTGCCGGCTCCATTGAATTCAATGGGCAAACATCGTTCTTCTCTGCCACAGCTGTTACAGCTGTGGCAAAGAAGAAGGATTTGTCTTCTATATGTTCTCAATGGGGTTGGCGCTGCTGCCGCCGGCCCCATTGAGCGCATATAGAGAAGAGAACAGGAATCGCAGATTGCAGATAGGTGCGATCTGCGATTTCTGTTCTATAATTTATCGGACGAGCGCATAAAAAGCACTCATGTGTCCGATACCATTGCAAAGCAATGGTTTTATAAAATCGCCGGACGCATGCGCAAATCGCGGCAAAAAACGCCCGTCTGACTAAGGCCTTATAGTATAATTCCTTTATTTGGGGAATCCCGCACATCAATGCATTCCGCGGATAGCACTTTAATTTCAGTGACTATTAATGTATGTGATACTTTTATCAGACACATACGTATAGAGGGCACAGAGGTTGCAATCATATCATCCATGCTGCTACATAACAAAATACCAGTGTTTATTATCTCTATTTTGACATAACTGGGGTCGTTAGCTGTGAGATCACTATGTTTCTTGTGCCTGCTCTGTGACATTATACCTGCTCTGTGAGATCACTCTATGATTTTCTATCCTTTGACTTCACATTGTTTTTTTTATCCATGTATTGTAACATCTCTGTGTTTTACGCTTTTTTTTGCAAACAGTTATCCACTATGACATCACTGTTTGCGGGATCCCTACATTGTGACAGCTATGTAACCATTATTCCTGTGCTGTTAATTCTTTTTAGTCATGACTCATGTGTGATGACATTGCTACAACATCACTAAGGGTACTTTTACATTCAAAAGAGCCATTATGCGCAACTGTCGTCCAGTGTAAGCATGGGACCTGATAGGGGAAGTGAGCAAGAATAGTTATCGGAGTTGCCTTGTTTTTAGCTTACCTAAAAACCAAGCGACTATCAGCCGTGTAAACAGGCAGTCGTTCATCTATGCTGCCTGTTTACTCTAAATGGAGGTCGGTGGCCAGAAGAGATCTCTGGTGTGTGCCACCTCCATTCAGTGAGGATTATTACTCCAGTATGAAAGCACAGGAGCGATAATCACTGTGATGGCTGTCCGACAGTCATCCCGTGTATAAGTATCCTAAGTTTGTAATTCAGGTACTGTGAGGGTCCAGGATCTTCAAATTACACCTTTGTCCCCTGTGGCATTGCTACAGGAGAATTGAACACTTGCTGTCAGTTTTTTTCCAAGAATACAGTTGATCGCTAAGGGTTATATGTAGAGATGAGTAAACGTACTCGGTAAGGGCGATTTTGCAATCGAGCACCGCGATTTTCGAGTACTTCACTACTCGGGTGAAAAGTACTCGGGGGCGCTGTGGGTGAGCGGGGGGTTGCAGCGGGAAGTGGGGGGGAGAGGGAGAGAGAGAGGGCTCCCCCCTGTTCCCCACTGCTACCCCCCACTCCCCTCTGCAACCCCCCGCCCCACAGCGCACCCGAGTACTTTTCACCCGAGTAGTGAAGTACTCGAAAATCGCGGCGCTCGATTGCGAAATCGCCCTTACCGAGTACGTTCGCTCATCTCTAGTTATATGTAATCAGCTTATTTTTTGGGGACCCTTCCAACAAAAAGGGATGATCCAAAGCGGACAAACTATTTCATGTTATACACACTGCATTCACTTCTGATGTTACCACACATGCCTTCTCCACACAGGGCCTGTATTCTGAAACTCCCAATGCATTCATTTACATGGGCGATTTTCGGGTGCATGAAAAAAAAAATCGCACCATCAAAACGTCAAATCGGCAACTGTTTTCAGTTGCCAATTTTTCATGCTGCATCAAAAGACAAGTCTCGACCTATCTTTTGACGAAAAACACTGGAAGCACCCATAGACTCCTGTGGGAGCTGTAAAAAAGTGAGGGGGAGGGAATTTACCTGCATCTGGCAGTCGGGAAAGAAGACTGCTGGCTCTGGTTAAGCATTAGAAGTCATTATAAGAATTCTGTGCTGCAGCATATTTTTCACGTGATACGCCTGTGAAAAAACGCTAATTAATCTCGGTACTGGATCGCAGCTATTCTTAATTGATGTGATTTTCGGACGCGACGTAAGAACACATCGCCCATTTGCTGCTGCCCTGTGATTCACCTATGGCAATTTTTTCTTACCAAATGTAATTTTCACATAAACTTATATAACTAGAATCCTACCTATAAACCGAGGTATTTTAATTAGTTCATATTTAATTATGTTAACATTTCAAATTAAAGTACATTTAATTGATTTCATTTTCAAGGTATTTTAGAACTACTCCTACCAGAATGCTATAATGTGCTGGGACAGCAGTAGGTCAGCATCACCTTATGTAAAGTGTTTGAACTTTACATAATGCTAATGAAATGTGCAGTACGATACATAAAGTTAGATGTGAATTCAATTAATGCCGCGCTATATAATTCGTGACCATGTCGTAAACGAGGCATCATGCGTCTCACACGTTGTAGTCATGAACCGGTTACCCAGATGTTTCTCATGCTGAATTTCATTTGAATTCATTTTCACCTCTTTGTGACCTTGAAAAAATATCCCTGCATTGAAAATATTCAAATTGTGGTACCACACCCTTTCCTTCCCATTCTCCAACCTTGTTCTTCTTTTCCATGAACTGTGAAAACCTCAAAATAGTTATATGTAGAAATTACATTCCAAAGGCCTTAGTCTAGCAGTTCGTGACGTAGTGATAGGAGTTAAGAGAATTTGCAATAACCAGGCTCCTATGCCCAGTATAGAGGTGCACTTTCATATCTGGTCATTTGAATTTGTCCTATTGTTTATAGGTCCTATACAGTATCGTTACATAGATTTGAGTGTGTCTGGAGGCTTAATGTACAGTGGACAGCTGTCCTACAGGCTATCACTCCTATGCAAAGGCGTAACTAGGAGCCCTTGGGCCCTGATGCAAAATCTGTAACAGGGCCCCCTATCTACAATGTGCCATTTATAATACTGGTGTACTGGTATGTAACAGGGGGGCCTTTGGGCCCCCTAAGGCTCCTGGGCCTGGTAGCAAGTGCTACCTCTACAACCCCTATAGTTACGCCGCTGTTCCTATGCTTTCACACGAGAGCAGTTCAAAAAAATGGAGGTAGAGCAGGCCAGAGATCTCTTCTGGGCACCCGCCTCCATTCACAGCAAACGGGCAGCCATTCATACACAAATGACTGCCAGTTTACGCAGGCTGATAGTTGCTTGTTTTTTTGGTAAGCTAAAAGCCAAGCAACTCCGAAAAGTGAACGATTTCTCACTCAGTGCCCTGTCAGCGACCGAGTATTGCCCGGATTCACTGTTTCCAGCAATTATTTGTCAATATATAAAGCAAACAACGTTTCAGGCGTGACTATGCCCTTCTTCAGGCCAAATGCATTGCAGCAGCCGTTGCTTCTGTTTTTCAGAATTTGCCAGAGAAATTGCCTGTTTGCACTTTCAACCTGTCCACCGACACAAGAGACAGAGCGAGCGACAGTATATTAGCAGAACTTGCTTGCTGCAGCGGCTGCTGATGCTGTGAGGCAGGACAACTTGCTGTTTCCTAATTACTGGGCCTTTTCCATTTTGAATTCATCTTATTATTTTATTTTTGTTTTATGTAAAAATAAAATAGTTTGTTATTATAAAGAATAAATCTGATTATTACCAATAATTGCTTTTTTCTATTGAAAACACTGGACACTGCTAAGGGACCTCTGTATTGAGCACCTCTGTATTCCCGTTCTGTAACATAAACTATGACAATACGTTGGTCGATTTCTGCATTTAACAAATATCAAGGAGAGTTTGCTTAGTTGAAAAGAACAGGTTCAACCACTTTTATTTTAAGCTTTAGTGTGACTGACTGAGTAAATACTGAGTAGTCTCAGCAACCCACGTAAGATAAATATCTGGTTACAAGAGTGAAGCCTCACAGATGTTTAACACACCATTATAAAACATACCTATATGTACGTACATACTCTATAAGATGACAAGGACCCAATCCTGCATCATGATAGTCATCAATGCAGCCACAAAGACAAGAATTGAGCCCTTATAGAGGGTTTGTTTTTTCTTAGCAAGCGCAATATTCAGTCAATCCTGACATGACGAAGGTGATGTCAAGTGATTTAGCTACTAGGCTCCAACAGATGTTGCCTAATAGTGTTTGGAAAGTGAAGTCATATGTTTGGCTAGTTGTTATTGTTACACCCCCTTTTGTTTGAGGATGACATACTTTGTAGTGTTTTATAGTATGCAGTCCTATATGTTTTCGTGAGGCGCAGGGTTTCCTTGACAGGACTCCTAATGTGTAAGAAAAGTTGCCCCCTAAAAGTTCAGTTGGTACTAGACATCATTACTTCTGCCACATCATGTTTTCACCTAATGAGACCTGTTTAACATGCTATAAGTACCTAAGCCCCTATAGGCAAGAAAGGCTTGCACAACATACATTGAGTTCATGTGAGTACAAGTCCATATAACTATTATTCTTACGTGTTGTGCAATAGATTGTTTTCGGTTGAACATGAGTTTCTCATGCTCAGACTTTTTCTAACTAGAACATTCTGTGTGATGAACTGGATAGAATGAGAGATAACATTCCTGCGCAAATGTGTCGTCATTGCTTCCAATATATACTCACTCTAAAGGTTTAGGCCGGCTGCACACGGCTGGATTTGAATTGCGGAATCCGCGGCGGGTGTCTGCGTGCGGCTTCCACAGCAAAACCAGCACATAACATGCTATGGAAATGTGCTTTTTCCTGCTCACAAGCGGAAATCAACTGTGATTTTCCGCTTGTGGAGGAAAAATCGCATCATGTTCTATTTTTGTCCAGTCCAAGCATTGACGGCTTCCATTGAAGTCAATGGAAGCCGTCCGATCCATCGCCCTTCCGCAATGAACATTGAAGAAAGGTTGTAGGACCTGCATCATCGCATAGCGACAGTGCGGGGAATTCTGTACTGTGCATGTCCGGCGGCACCTAACAAAAGATAGGACATGCGAGTGCAAACTCGCATGTCGGTTCAGAGGTGCGGCAAAGATAGGACATGTCCTATCTTTGCTGCGTGCTTTCCATAGGCTTCCATGGGAGTCTTGAAAGCATGCACCACGCACCTCGAATCGTGTAAACGGGCAAGTAGCTTGAAGTAGCTCGATGACGCGATTTTTATAGCACTATAGCCGCAAGCTTTTCTTGTGGATATAGTGTGCAAAAACAGCGCTCGTCTGAATGAGGCCCTAATTATACAAATAGGACAGTTTCTATAAAATTACTTTTTACGCAAATTTTTTTCTAAAGCTGCCCACATTCTTTGTAGTATATTCTCTTACAATAATAAAGCAGGAATACATTACTTACTGGGTTATAATCGGCCTCCTCAGATCTATACATCTGCAAACTAAGACAATAGCCCAGAACTGAATCTGTGTAACACAGAGCGAAACAAGTGAATTACGAAGTGATTGTTGAGCGGTGAGTAATACGACAGTTTTGTTCTGCAACCCTGATTGTTTAGTAATGTTGATCCTTCAGTACTAGAGTCTTATTATGCAAAAAAAAGTTCTCACAGAACATGAACATCGATACTAACACTTAATAGCCGAACCCTCTCATGTGAATGGCATGCTACCTACCTGTCACGTTAGAGAGCTAAGAAACAATGGAACATGAGCAACAGCTATGTCTATGAAAGAGCCACATACAATACTTCACACCTCAGGATAATCTTGGCTTCGAACATTGAAAAATGCATATTTATTGTATTTTTCATACTTTTTTCTGATGACATTTATTATAGAAATTTGACTACACAAGGGAAGGTAATAACTGCACAGAAGTTTGTATAATTAGTAAACTCCATCAGACGTTTCAGACCAGTGGGTATCATACAGGGTGTAGTCAAAAAAGATAGATCCAGCGCTATATCTCAATACTGGTGTCCTATATTGAAATAACAATAGCGTACTTGCAGAAGAAAACATGGATGTGCTATTTATAGTATGGTGCACAGGGCCCTGGGGGCCCACAACATGGATTTCCAGTCCATGTTGTGGCCCCTGTAAGAGATAGAGAGTAAAACTCAATTGCAAAGTTGAAAAATAGCATATGAGAAGTGGAAATCTGCTTTCCGCATCTCTCTATGTCCTATGGGACCGCTGCAAAGGCTAAAGAAAGAAAGCGTACTCAAAGTGGCCTCCTTCTGCTATGATAGGAGCAGATCATCCAGGACGTCATCCACCATCCTCTGCGGGAGATTCAGGTACCAATGCATCCATGCATATAGTGTAGCAGAAGGAGACCATTTCAAGTACACGTTCCTTACTTCAGTGGACCCACAGGACTTAGAGAGACATGGAAAGTGGATTTCTGCTTCTCACATGCTACTATCCAACTTTACAACTGGATTTTACTCTCTTTTACAGGGGCCACAACTCAAAATTGAAATCTATATTCCAAGGCCCCCAGGGGCCTATGTGCCACAACATTGTGTGACGCATCCAAGCCTTCCTGTTCAAGGGCTGGAAGGGTATCGTTTCTCCTTAAAGAGAGCACCTACAAGGTGTATGAGGAGACACCTAGAGGGTGAGTGAGGCGACTTATAAGGTCATCCATGCACCTCTGGGAAATATTCAAATAAGTAAGATTAAACAATACCTCTGCAGTGCCACTTATTGGAAGGTAGTTTTTCTGCAAGTCAATGTTAGACTCTTTATACAAGCCTTAGAAAAATTACCAGTATTTGTTAGAAGAGTCTAAAATTGACTTGCAGGAATGCTGCCTTCTAATAGGTGCACTGCAGAGGTATTGTTCCATCTTCCTTATTTTCCCATTCAAGTACGCTATTATTATTTCAATATACAACACCAGTATTGAGATATAGTGCTGGATCAGTCTTTTTGACTACATCTGCTCCGGATTCCACAATGCAAATATGCCTGTGTGCAGCCGGCCCTAAATACACTCCTCAACATTGTAATTGTAACACCGAGAAGAAATAATCATAAAGTTACGCAAATCAAGGAACTTGAAGGTATCGCTAAGATATGCAAATTATCTAATTTTGAAGCACCTAGCTCCAATCTGTGACGTGGAAAAGGCTTCGATGGTATTAAAGCAAGAGTGAAAGCAAAGTTTTTCAGCCACATGAAACCTCAAAAATCAGAAAAGTCTTGTGGTATGATTGTACGATGCCTTCTGTTCATTGATGTGCCAGTAATTACCACTAGTTGCAAACTGAGAGGGACAGAATCCTTGAACTGAGAGACCTTGGTTTATCACTCTGGCAGATCGCTTTGTGTGTAGACCGAGGTATTAGCACTATTCAATGTTTCGTGTCTCAGTGGTTGGAGAGAACTGACAAACTCGAATTTCAGCAAGAGGTGCACAAAGGTGAACTTGTGCATGGACGGATCATCAAATTAGAAGAATGGTGCATAGTGATCCTTTCTGAATTGTAAGTGAAATTATACATCACATCCTAAGGCTAGGGTGTTGAACAGCGTCTACACAAACCATCAGAATTCATTTGCATAACATTGGGCTAGGAGTCAGATGGTGTTCAAAGCTAGCATGGTGCAGAGCAAGATGGCAATAAAGGCTGGAATGGAGGTCTGTCGTCTTCAGTTTACGAGTCCTGCTTTTGTCTCAGGTGGAATGATAGCCAGAGATTGGTCTGGAGACCATGTGGGCAGCACCACGAGGAGGTCTTCAGGAGGGAACGACATGGCAGTCCTACTCCCAGGATTTTGGTGTGTGGTGCTATAATGTACAGTAGCCAGACCCCTCTAGTCTTGATTTCAGGTACACCAACAGCGCAGTATTATTTGGATCTGGTCATGCAACCAGTTATACAGCCATTTCTCTAAAGTGTCCCAGGAGCTGCTTTTCAACACAACAACACAAGCTGCATGATGTTGCTCATACAACTGTGAGGAGCCTCCATGGCTTAAACTTGCTACTATGGCCTACAGCGCCTCTGGACTTATCTCACATTGAGCACATCTGGGACATCGTTGGTTGATAATTGCAGAGGCAACTACCAGCGGCGTACCTTAATGATTTGCATACTCAAGTGTCATCAGCGCAGAACATTCCTCAGACAACCAGTAATAACCTCACTGATAGCATGCCAAGGCATGGAAGTACTTATATTTCTGCACATGGCACTCATACTCGATACTGCATAAGGCCCAGTGTCCACGGGCAGAATTGAATTGCGGAATTGATCCACAGTTTAAGCCGCTCATAGGGAAACATGCTGAATTAAAGCATGTGGATTTGTTTTGCAGACCTTTTGGTCTGGAATACAAATTGCAGCATGTTCCATTTCAGTGCAGATCCCACACAGACTGCTTCGATTGAAGTCAATGGAAGCCATCCAATCCGCAGGAAAGCAGGAGTTTAAAAAAAATTGTACTGCATGTGCGTGCTGGCCAACCAGATAGGATGCAAAAGACCCGGACAGGTAACGCAGGGTCCTCGGCCATGCATTTGCATATCATTAACATGTCTATCAATCCTGCAATTTCCATAATTTCACGACTTTTCCTTCTTGATGTTGCAATTTCTATTTTAAGGTGTGCATTTTCAAACACTCATGTTTTGCTTATTTGTTTTTAAGAAAGAGTGGAAAGAACAGCGAGGAAGTAACTCTGAGGTGTTGGAAGCCCTTGAACAATTGCCCCTTTTGCCCTACTTTTAATACAAGACCTGAGAGTAGTAACTGATTTACTCTATGTACTCATTTTCAGGTAATATTATGCTTTTTTTTCCTCACATAGCTGATGGTACAACCTCTATGAGTTGAGATGTAATTGAAATTCATTGTTTAAGCTGCCTAAACAAAAGGCCAGCTTACAAAAAGTCTCAGTAATAGTGTCCCTTTTAGATCAGCTGCCTTATGACATAGACCTTGACTGTGTCTTCCGTTCTATGTAATATAACTAGTGTGATTATTCATTATTGGCGCTATCTTTTCGCTTAATAGTTACATCTCCCATTGCTTTCCAGCTAATGCCACTGTGATTAAAAATAGGCAAATGCTCGCTATTCTAATTAGTGTAGGATGTTCTCAAGATCTATGCTAAAGATAGCCGTGCTATCAAAGATCCTAAGAAGTTCTTAATCCTAAGTAACTGAATAATTATATTAATATAGCAATCAAATAAGTGTAGATGAGGGAATGCATTTTTGGGGAGGACAGAATATAAAGCCATCATTGTGATGTTTTCTATTACATCAGTCAAACATCCGGCTGTGCATCACACAAAGTGAAAAGCTCTGTATGGACTGTGAAGTCCGGCACTTTGCAGTGATAATACTGGCACATTAGATAAATGATGTTCCTATTACTTGTCTATGTAATGTTTATGTATATCCTTAAGTCAGTCATAGCACAAATTAGGAAACAGCTACAAAGGGCCTCTTTCTGAAATGCTAATTAGTGTTGCTATTTTTGTACAATTTGTTAATCAGAATTTGTGGAGTAAAGTGAGACATGAGACTGTGGAACTAATAGTTTTGACGGGTGGTTTCATATCTGGCTTGGGATTCCTCTTTCCTGCAGGAAAGGGAAAGGGGAATCCCCATGGCCAAATGGCTTCGTCTCAGGACGGAACCAAACAGCTCCGAACATATCCCATTCACTATAATGGGGTCCGTTCAGTTTCCGCTCAGGTTCCCGGCATTTGGACAGAAGAAAAAGTTCTGCATGCAGAGCTTTTTCTTACGCTAGTTTGAGCCGGATCTGCGACATAACCTCCCACCGGTGGTTTCCAACGTAGATATGAAACCGGACAGAGATATATAGTTTATAAATATTTATTACAGGCACCACAAACGTTAATGAGGCTCTCAGCATTATATCTGGGAAATATTAGGTAGTCTTATTCTAACCAGTGTCTTCCTCTAACAGAAGATGGTGAATATTACAACCTTTGTACACAGGTCCAATGGCTGACATGTCTCACTGCATTGCAGGCTCTTCAGAGATTTACTGAGCTTCTATAACCTTCCATTTCATGTAAAGAACCTTACCCTTGGTTTAGTAGCCAATCAGGGGACAGTTTGATGGCTTTTATTCTAATTAAAAAAGAGGGTGAGAAAGAAAAACTTTCATTCAGAGCAAAAGGGCTAAGATTTTTTGGTCTATACTACTATAAGTTGATTTGTATACTCCATAATATGAATTTCTGTGATCAAAATAAAGAAAAAAACTTTCGCGCTCCGTTAATCTGTATCAATGTACATCAGGATCTTACTTGTTAGGGGGTGCCCGATCTCCTGGCACTCCTCACATCCAGGAGATCGGGCACCCCCTAACAAGTAAGATCCTGATGTACATTGATACAGATTAACGGAGCGCGAAAGTTTTTTTCTTTATTTTGATCCCATATTCTTTCCTCCTCAAATGCATTTGTTTGGAGTTACTTTCTGCTGCTCTCCTTCTGGGATGTCCTAGGACTGTTGACCTGCATCTATTCTATTGATACAAGAGGCTCACGTGGATCTACAAAACTGACCGGTTCCCAAAACCTTGGGACCGGTTCAGTTGCGGTGAGTCCCCCTGTTTATTAGTTCCTTGTCTACTTTTCCTACACACCATTGGAGCGCCGCTTCTGAACCATATTGTTTATTTAATATGAATTTCTGCTAATATGTATCAAGCATGTTTAACAATTACAGTAGAATCATTGAACATTCTTATCTAATAGAGTTTTTAAGTGTGTTTTTCTTTAAAAACTAAATGCAACCCTCTGGTCTTGGGACAAAATTTTGCCTTGGAACCAGAGGGGGTATATTACCGGCGGTTGTTCTTCTCTGCCGTCCCTCCAATCCTCCAGTTCCAGGTTCAATTTTCAGCTTTCCAAGATGGTTGAAGTAATCTTTAGGCCTTAGTCAGACGGGCGTTTTTTCGCGCGATTTGCGCATGCGCATGCGTCCGGTGATTTTTTAAAACCATTGCTTTGCAATGGTATCGGACACATGAGCGCTTTTTATGCGCTCGTCCGATAAATTATAGAACAGAAATCGCAGATCGCACCTATCTGCGATTCCTGTTCTCTTCTGTATATGCGCTAAATGGGGCCGGCGGCAGCTGCGTCGACCCCATTGAGAACATATAGAAGACAAATCATTCTTCTCTGCCATAGCTGTAACAGCTGTGGCAGAGAAGAACGATGTTTGCCCATTGAATTTAATGGAGCCGGCAATACAGCCGGCTCCATTGAAAGCAATGGGCTGCCGGCGAGCGCGGGATGAATTGTCGGGAAGGGCTTAAATATATAAGCCCTTCCCTGCAATTCATCCAGAAATGTGTAAAAATAAAAAAAATATATATACTCACTTTGTCCCGGCAGACGGAGTTCAGCGCGGCCGGCCGGCAGTGGGTGTGAGTGGGTGTGAGTGAGAGCTGCCCCTGATTGGCTCAGCGCTGAGCCAATCAGAGGCAGCTCTCACTCACACCCAATTATGAATGGGTGTGAGTGAGAGCTGCCTCTGATTGGCTCAGTGCAGGGACCAATCAGGGGCAGCTCTCACTCACACCCATTCATGAATTCATGAATGGGTGTGAGTGAGTGCTGCTTCTGATTGGCTCAGCGCAGGGACCAATCAGGGGCAGCTCTCATTCACACCCCCTTCACATCCACTGCAGGCCGGCCACGCTGAACTCCGTCTGCCGGGACAAGGTGAGTATATATATATTTTTTATTTTTACACATTTCTGGATGAATTGCAGGGAAGGGCTTATATATTTAAGCCCTTCCCGACAATTCATCTCGCGATCGCCCGCAGCGCATTGCTTTCAATGGAGCCGGCTGTATTGCCGGCTCCATTGAATTCAATGCGCTGGACAGCTCCGGCCTGTGTCTAATGAAACGCGGCTAGGAGCAGATTTTTCGGGCGATTTTTAGGCCCCGGTCACGCGATTTGCGGATGCGCATCCGTCATGCGATCCGCAAATCGCACGAAAAAAACGCCCGTCTGACTAAGGCCTCAGACTAACTAATTCTGTACAATGCATTAGTAGTGTTAGACTACCAATGCACTACACCTACTGTATGATTGGCCGGAGCTGATCACGTGATCAGCACTAGCCAATTACAAAGCAGTGCACAGTGTGCATTAACCAGTTGCAAAAATTGCTGTAACCATCTTGAATGTTTGAAAATTTCGGCTTGGAACTGTTTGATTGGAAGGGCAGCGGAGATGAACAAATGTAGGTAATATACCCCCTCCCTCTCCTGTCCCCGGACAAAATTATGTCCCAAAAATGGAGGGTCACTTTAGGAAAAAAAATTATTGACCAAAAAACATAAACACACAAGATAACACAATATTATGGACACATCTCAACATGTCCCCATCTACTGCTACAGCACACATATACCTTTGCTACACAGGGCAGCCAGGTACATGTAGAATTGCTCTAGATTAAACTAAAATTTGTCATAGCAGATGCCACATATGCTTCTACATCAATTCTTTTATAATCCTAATTCACTTAATAAAATTGGCACAAAAATCTACAAAATATTTATTCCACACTTGATTAAGAATCGCTGTAAATGAATTAAAATAAATTGCAATTAGCACTAAACATCAAGAGTTCTGCTTCGTTTTCATATGACAATGAAAATCTAATTTAAGCTCAATATAGTCATATTCACTGAGACTATTGTGAATAAAGCTCCAAACTGAATGAAAGACAGAGGAAGGCATAAATATCATAGCATACCGCGAGAATTATCTGATTAACCTAAGGGCCACAGCGTTAATGGACCATTGTTATGATTATTCCAAATGACATAGCAAAATACACGCAGCCTTTGTGCTCGCAGAAGATGCTTCTGTCCCTCAGTGTATGGGCTATTGTTTTATGGCTGAGTATGTATGCAACCAAATGAATGACTATTCTATTGAACACAACACCCCCATGCTTTGCCTAAGCAAAAAAGAATAATAATAATAATTGAGCATGGCCTCATTAAGTGGCAATGTTTGTTATTGTTGGTCACTGACACTTACAAACCAGCAGATGTGTTTTTACAACTATTATTCTTCTTTATTTTGTTTTAAGCCATATGAGATTTATTTTAGTAATCAAATGCCTAAAAAGTTACATTCGTTGCTCAGAGTTTTTTTGGTTGCCCCGGGGTTTATTACCAGATACCTTGCTGAATATTGCAGTTGGCCCAGGCTTTGGCACTATAATGGGAATCTAAATGAACACACCCCAATAGAAGAATATCCCAACTGGAGCTAACTTCCACTAGGATGTGTCAGAACTTGAGATGAGCAACTGTAGTTCTTCGTCGTCACTAGAAGAGTCAACTGGATCACCCTCGGATTCATTCTCAGAGAGGCCATTCAATGCAGCAACGATCTCCGCTGGTGTGAATCCTCACTGCCGATGAGCCATAGTGTAACACTATGTAACACCGGTCACTCAGCTAAAGAAACCATACAAATGACAAAGGTTATTATGGGTTCATAACAAAGAAAAAAGTTTATGCTCTGCATTTTGCCTACCTTGCTCGTTCTTTCAATTAGTGGTATTTGGGACCAACCCAACTTTCATTGTCGTAATCCGAAGAGTCTTACAGTTTGTAGTATTGATAGGGTGAAATGTAAAAACATTTGTTGCAACATGATAATAAAGATTGATTTCAATGAGAGCTGCAGCTGCAATTACGAGTACCGGCCACTACTCAGGAGCAGAAACCGCTGCTCCAACCCCAATGTATTCCGGCTCTGACAGTGGGTGCTACCTGGAAAAAACACTTTAAGGGGTTGAAAATGCAAATTGATGTTTTTTTTAACACTTGACATTCGGTTTGCAGTAGAGATGAGCGAGCACCAAAATGCTCGGGTGCTCGTTACTCGAGACGAACTTTTCGCGATGCTCGAGGGTTCGTTTCGAGTAACGAACCCCATTGAAGTCAATGGGCGACCCGAGCATTTTTGTATATCGCCGATGCTCGCTAAGGTTTTCGTTTGTGAAAATCTGGGCAATTCAAGAAAGTGATGGGAACGACACAGCAACGGATAGGGCTGGCGAGGGGCTACATGTTGGGCTGCATCTCAAGTTCACAGGTCCCACTATTAAGCCACAATAGCGGCAAGAGTGGGCCCCCCCCCTCCCAACAACTTTTACTTCTGAAAAGCCCTCATTAGCAATGCATACCTTTGCTAAGCACCACACTACCTCCAACAAAGCACAATCACTGCCTGCATGACACTCCGCTGCCACTTCTCCTGGGTAACATGCTGCCCAACCCCCCACGACCCAGTGTCCACAGCGCACACCAAACTGTCCCTGCCCAGCCTTCAGCTGCTCTCATGCCACGCCACCCTCATGTTTATTTATAAGTGCGTCTGCCAGAGGAACCGCAGGCACACACTGCAGAGGGTTGGCACGGCTAGGCAGCGACCCTCTTTAAAAGGGGCGGGGCGATAGTCCACAATGCTGTACAGAAGCAATGAGAAATCCAATCCTGTGCCACCGCCATCAGGAGCTGCACACGTGGGCATAGCAATGGGGAACCTATGTGCCACACACTATTCATTCTGTCAAGGTGTCTGCATGCCCCAGTCAGACCGCGTTTTTTTATAAATAGTCACAGGCAGGTACAACTCCGCAATGGGAATTCCGTGTGCACCCACAGCATGGGTGGCTCCCTGGAACCCACCGGCTGTACATAAATGTATCCCATTGCAGTGCCCTGGACAGCAGAGCTAACGTCAGATTAAATGCAGGTGGGCTTCGGCCCACACTGCATGCCCCAACCGGACCAGGGTTTTTAATTCATAGACACAGGCAGGTACAACTCCCTATTGTGAAGTCCCTGTGGACCGACAGCATGGGTGGGTGCCAGGAAGCCACCGGCGGTACATAAATATATCCCATTGCATTGCCCAGCACAGCTGAGGTAATAATGTCATGTTTAATGCAGGTGGGCTTCGGCCCACACTGCATGCCCCAGTCAGACTGGGGTTCTTTAGAAGTGGACACATGCAGTTACAACTCCCTGTGGACCCACAGCATGGGTGGCTCCCTGGAACCCACCGGCGGTACATAAATACATCCCATTGCAGTGCCCAACACAGCTGATGTAACGTCAGCTGTACTGCAGGTGGGCTAAAAATTGATTTGATTACACTGTAGGCGAGGGCCCCCAAAAATTGGTGTACCAACAGTACTAATGTACCTCAGAAAAATTGCCCATGCCCAACCAAGAGGGCAGGTGAAACCCATTAATCGCTTTGGTTAATGTGGCTTAATTGGTAACTAGGCCAGGAGGCAGCCCAGTTAAAATAAAAATTGGTTGAGGTGAAAGTTTCAACGCTTTAATGAGCATTGAAATGTATAAAAATTGTTTAGAAAAATTATATGACTGAGCCTTGTGGGCCTAAGAAAAATTGCCCGTTCGGCGTGATTATGTGAGGTTTCAGGAGGAGGAGCAGGAGGAGGAGGAGGAGGAATATTATACACAGATTGATGAAGCTAAAAGGTCCCCGTTTTTGATGGGGATAGAGAACGTAGCTTCTATCCGCGGGTGCAGCCTACATATTGCTTAGGTTTCGCTGCTGTCCGCTGGTGGAGAAGAGAAGTCTGGGGAAATCCACGCTTTGTTCATCTTGATGAGTGTAAGCCTGTCGGCACTGTCGGTTGACAGGCGGGTACGCTTATCTGTGATGATTCCCCCAGCCGCACTAAACACCCTCTCTGACAAGACGTTAGCCGCAGGACAAGCAAGCACCTCCAGGGCATACAGCGCGAGTTCAGGCCACGTGTCCAGCTTCGACACCCAGTAGTTGTAGGGGGCAGAGGCGTCACGGAGGACGGTCGTGCGATCGGCTACGTACTCCCTCACCATCCTTTTACAGTGCTCCCGCCGACTCAGCCGTGACTGGGGAGCGGTGACACAGTCTTGCTGGGGAGCCATAAAGCTGTCAAGGGCCTTAGAGAGTGTTTCCCTCCGCGCCTCCCCTGCTACCTGGCCCTCGGAACTACGCCTTCGGCCACTAGTGCTGTCGTATGGGAATTTTACCATCAGTTTGTCCGCCAGGGTCCTGTGGTATAGCAACACTCTCAAACCCCTTTCCTCTTCGGGTATGAGAGTGGAAAGGTTCTCCTTATACCGTGGGTCGAGCAGTGTGTACACCCAGTAATCCGTAGTGGCCAGAATGCGTGTAACGCGAGGGTCACGAGAAAGGCATCCTAACATGAAGTCAGCCATGTGTGCCAGGGTACCTGTACGCAACACATGGCTGTCCTCACTAGGAAGATCACTTTCAGGATCCTCCTCCTCAGGCCATACACACTGAAAGGATGACAGGCAAGCAGCATGTGTACCCTCAGCAGTGGGCCAAGCTGTCTCTTCCCCCTCCTCCTCATCCTCCTCATGCTCCTCCTCCTCAACGCGCTGAGATATAGACAGGAGGGTGCTCTGACTATCCAGCGACATACTGTACTGTCTTCCCCCGCCTCCGTTTCCGAGCGCAAAGCGTCTGCCTTTATGCTTTGCAGGGAACTTCTCAAGAGGCATAGCAGAGGAATGGTGACACTAATGATTGCAGCATCGCCGCTCACCACCTGGGTAGACTCCTCAAACTTTCCAAGGACCTGGCAGATGTCTGCCAACCAGGTCCACTCTTCTGCAAAGAATTGAGGAGGCTGACTCCCACTGCGTCGCCCATGTTGGAGTTGGTATTCCACTATAGCTCTACGCTGCTCACAGAGCCTGGCCAACATGTGGAGCGTAGAGTTCCACCGTGTGGGCACGTCGCACAGCAGTCGGTGCACTGGCAGATTAAACCGATGTTGCAGGGTGTGCAGGGTGGCAGCGTCCGTGTGGGACTTGCGGAAATGTGCGCAGAACCGGCGCACCTTTCCGAGCAGGTCTGACAAGCGTGGGTAACTTTTCAGAAAGCGCTGAACCACCAAATTAAAGACGTGGGCCAGGCATGGCACGTGCGTGAGGCTGCCGAGCTGCAGAGCCGCCACCAGGTTACGGCCGTTGCCACACACGACCATGCCCGGTTGGAGGCTCAGTGGCGCAAGCCAGCGGTCGGTCTGCTCTGTCAGACCCTGCAGCAGTTCGTGGGCCGTGTGCCTCTTATCTCCTAAGCTGAGTAGTTTCAGCACAGCCTGCTGATGCTTGCCCACCGCTGTGCTGCCACACCGCGCGACACCGACTGCTGGCAACGTGCTGCTGCTGACACATCTTGATTGCGAGACAGAGGTTGCGTAGGAGGAGGAGATGGAGGGTGGTTTAGTGGAGGAAGCATACACCGCCGCAGATACCACCACCGAGCTGGGGCCCGCAATTCTGGGGGTGGGTAGGACGTGAGCGGTCCCAGGCTCTGACTCTGTCCCAGCCTCCACTAAATTCACCCAATGTGCCGTCAGGGAGATATAGTGGCCCTGTCCGCCTGTGCTTGTCCGCCTGTCCGTTGTTAAGTGGACCTTGGCAGTAACCGTGTTGGTGAGGGCGCGTACAATGTTGCGGGAGACGTGGTCGTGCAGGGCTGGGACGGCACATCGGGAAAAGTAGTGGCGACTGGGAACTAAGTAGCGCGGGGCCGCCGCCGCCATCATACTTTTGAAGGACTCCGTTTCCACAACCCTATACGGCAGCATCTCCAGGCTGATAAATTTGGCTATGTGCACGTTTAACGCTTGAGCGTGCGGGTGTGTGGCGGCGTACTTGCGCTTGCGCTCAAACACTTGCGCTAGCGACGGCTGGACGCTACGCTGACAGACATTGCTGGATGGGGCCGAGGACAGCAGAGGTGAGGGTGTGGGTGCAGGCCAGGAGACGGTAGTGCCTGTGTCCTCAGAGCGGGGTTGGATCTCAGTGGCAGGTTGGGGCACAGGGGGAGAGGCAGTGGTGCAAACCGGAGGCGGTGAACGGCCTTCGTCCCACCTTGTGGGGTGCTGGCCATCATATGTCTGCGCATGCTGGTGGTGGTGAGGCTGGTGGTGGTGGCTCCCCGGCTGATCTTGGCGCGACAAAGGTTGCACACCACTGTTCGTCGGTCATCTGCACTCTCAGTGAAAAACTGCCAGACCTTTGAGCACCTCGGTCTCTGCAGGGTGGCATGGCGCGAGGGGGCGCTTTGGGAAACAGTTGGTGGATTATTCGGTCTGGCCCTGCCTCTACCCCTGGACACCGCACTGCTTCTTGCAACCTGCCCTGCTGCTGCCCTTGCCTCCCCCTCTGAAGACTTGTCCTCAGTAGGCGTAGCAAACCAGGTGGGGTCAGTCACCTCATTGTCCTGCTGCTCTTCCTCTGAATCCTCTGTGCGCTCCTCCCTCGGACTTACTGCCCTTACTACTACCTCACTGATAGACAACTGTGTCTCATCGTCATCGGCCTCCTCACCCACTGAAAGGTCTTGAGACAGTTGCCGGAAGTCCCCAGCCTCATCCCCCGGACCCCGGGAACTTTCCAATGGTTGGGCATCAGTCACGATAAACTCCTCTGGTGGGAGAGGAACCACTGCTGCCCAATCTGAGCAGGGGCGCGAGAACAGTTCCTGGGAGTCTGCCCGGTCCTCAGAATGTCTCATTGTAATGGAGTGAGGAGGCTGGGAGGAAGGAGGAGCAGCAGCCAGAGGATTCTGAGTTGCAGCAGTGGACGGCGCAGAACTGTGGGTGGACGATAGATTGCTGGAAGCACTTTCTGCCATCCACGACAGGACCTGCTCACACTGCTCATTTTCTAATAAAGGTCTACCGCGTGGACCCATTAATTGTGCGATGAATGTGGGGACGCCAGAAACGTGCCTCTCTCCTAATCCCGCAGCAGTCGGCTGCGATACACCTGGATCAGGAGCTCGGCCTGTGCCCACACCCTGACTTGGGCCTCCGCGTCCTCGGCCGCGTCCACGTCCTCTAGGCCTACCCCTACCCCTCAGCATGCTGTATTACCAGTAATGCAGAAACAGAACGCTGTAATTAAATGTGCCGCTTATTGGCCTGTGGTTGGAGGCTGACTTCGCTTACGGAACGCCAGGAAATAAATTGGCGCAAGCCTGCTGTAACACTTAGCTGGCTGCGTATGATTTTGTAGAACTACTACACCCAGCACAGACAGAACCAGAACACTGAGCACAGTCACAGGCAGGCCAAATAGATTTTTTGCGCAATATTTTTTAGAAAAGGCCCACTGCCTATATTCAATGAATATGTCTTTTGTCCCTGCCTCCACACTTCTGTCCCTGGAGTATGTCACAGAACTGCAGAGTGTTGCACTGTGGACTGCAATACAGCAGTGATTTCACAGCCCAGACAGAGCCAGGAAATAATTTGGCGCAAGCCTGCTGTAACACTTAGCTGGCTGCATATGATTTTGTAGAACTACTACACCCAGCACAGACAGACCCAGAACACTGAGCACAGTCACAGGCAGGCCAAATAGATTTTTTGCCCAATATTTTTTAGAAAAGGCCCACTGCCTATATTCAATGAATATGTCTTTTGTCCCTGCCTCCACACTTCTGTCCCTGGAGTATGTCACAGAACTGCAGAGTGTTGCACTGTGGACTGCAATACAGCAGTGATTTCACAGCCCAGACAGAGCCAGGAAATAATTTGGCGCAAGCCTGCTGTAACACTTAGCTGGCTGCGTATGATTTTGTAGAACTACTACACCCAGCACAGACAGACCCAGAACACTGAGCACAGTCACAGGCAGGCCAAATAGATTTTTTGCCCAATATTTTTTAGAAAAGGCCCACTGCCTATATTCAATGAATATGTCTTTTGTCCCTGCCTCCACACTTCTGTCCCTGGAGTATGTCACAGAACTGCAGAGTGTTGCACTGTGGACTGCAATACAGCAGTGATTTCACAGCCCAGACAGAGCCAGGAAATAATTTGGCGCAAGCCTGCTGTAACACTTAGCTGGCTGCGTATGATTTTGTAGAACTACTACACCCAGCACAGACAGACCCAGAACACTGAGCACAGTCACAGGCAGGCCAAATAGATTTTTTGCCCAATATTTTTTAGAAAAGGCCCACTGCCTATATTCAATGAATGTCTTCTGTCCCTGCCTCCACACTTCTGTCCCTGGAGTATTACTGCAGGGCGCAATGCTCTGCACGGCCGATATACCAAAAAAAAAAAAAGTGCAACACTGCACAAAGCAGCCTCCACAGCACTGCACACGGTTAGATGTGGCCCTAAGAAGGACCGTTGGGGTTCTTGAAGCCTAAAATACTCCTAACACTCTCCCTATAGCAGCAGCACCAGCAGCAGCACTTTCCCTCAACTATGTCAAAGCGCATCTGTGGTGAGCCGCGGGAGGGGCCGATTTTTATACTCGGGTGACACCTGATCTCGCCAGCCACTCACTGCAGGGGGGTGGTATAGGGCTTGAACGTCGCAGGGGGAAGTTGTAATGCCTTCCCTGTCTTTCTATTGGCCAGAAAAGCGCGCTAACATCTCAGAGATGAAAATGAAAGTAACCCGAACATCGCGTGGTACTCGTTACGAGTAACGAGCATCTTGAACACGCTAATACTCGAACGAGTATCAAGCTCGGACGAGTACGTTCGCTCATCTCTAGTTTGGAGTCATTCAGAAAACTATAATTTTTCACTGTTTCTTGAAATCACATTAGAAAATTCTGCTTTTGTTGATCTTTTTCGACTGTATCACATATAATGTCACTACATTAGCCCTTTCTTTATCAGCTCCTCTGTGTTTATTAGAACATGTTTTTAGTATTCTGTTAATACACTGAAAATAGCAGATGTTGTTTCACACATCCTGGGATGTATCATGGGGAATATTTAGGAAGAAACAGTATGAAGGCATCATGAAGGCCAAGGTCAAGTGGAAGAAAAGAGTGCAGTGAGATCATTTTGTGCACATAGAAAAACTTGCCTATGATAAAGAATAATCTCTGTACAATATTGTTATGTAAGAGGAACTGGAAACCATATGGCAGCGTGTCCTCATTAGCACTAATGACATTCTGCTGATAGTGTTTCTATTAATTAGAGATAGCAATGTGTGGTGGCAGCTCACCAGAATAACTATCAGGAAAGGTGATATAGTATGGTTAGCCTACTTTAAAGCAGCCATATCTACATTAAAAAGGGACAAGCAAGAGATACACTGCACTGAAACAACCCACCAGGAAGAAGGAGAAAAATATCAAGTACAGCCAAACCTCTAGTTTCATTGGTAATTCGTCTGAAAACAATCAGCTAAACTTGGAACCAATGAAACGCGAGGCAATTATTTCACAGCCCAACACATACTTTGGTGCCAAATATTTTACAGATGATTTGTAACGTATTTGATGCGTAGAATTCAAATATGAATTTACTTTTCTCCTATCAGCTTTCATTCTCGAGATATATGCATACAGCAAAGTGTGCATCAATTGAGGTTATGTTCAACACTGAAAACAAGATGGCGTGTTCTTTTAGACTAAAATCACCTTACGTAAGTGCATAGAGTAATCTGAGAACCAACAAAAGTGAATACAAGCATAATAACATAGTTTAAGACTCTAAACGCAACCATTCATATAAGAAAAATGCTTTTGTTTATATGTAAACAATAACATGCCATATCTCTAAAACTATAGCTGATAGAAAAAAACTACTACCATTTTTGGAATCAGCGTATCAGGTTTAGCAAAGTTCAGCTTAAATATCTAAGGCACCAGAAAATTAATTTTTATTTGTTATGCTGTGTTTTCATAGGAATCAATGTAAATCCAATTAATTCGTTCTAGACATTCTAAAAAACACACCAAACCACATTTTTGTACAGCGTTTAGTGCTGCTTTTTTAGCGCAGCGTTAAACGCTGTACATCGCTCCCATTAATTTCAATGGGGCTGTTCACACAAGCGTTTTTGGCCCTGCATTGCCCATTGAAATGAATGGGCAGCGGTTTCAGCCCTGCCGAAAACATGGCACAACTTGGTACAGCGTTTTTGGCAGCACTAAACACCCTAGCTACACCGCCTGAGAGAAAGATCAAAAAACTATGTCCAGGGGGCCGCTCTCTGGAGCTACGTGCAGGCTTGTCAAGCCGGCAGAGCATCTTGCTAGTGATGGGGGAATGAAATCCCCTGCCTCCAGCAAGAGATTGCTCTGATTGGCTGATTCAGCTGAGTGACAGCCCGCTCAGCCAATCACAGTCAGCGCTGGGTGCTCCAATTACAGCCATTCATCCACGAATGGCTGTGATTGGAGCAATCCATGAATGGCTGTGACATCAACAGTGACATCATGTGGGCCAGCGGGTAAACTAAAAGCAAGCGGCAAAATAAAAGGCAAGATTCTGCATTGAAGAATCGGTGAGACTGGAAATCGGCGAAAGACGAAGGCAACGAAAGTAGAGGTATGACTGTATTTCTAAATATGCACAATGGCCAAGTATGCTGGAAAAGTAATAGCAAATTGTCTGTGTAGTTTATTCAGTTCCTAATAATGGCGTTTTTTAGGCTCTGTTCACTTTTGCATTTGGGATTCAGTTTTTAACCGATCTGTCAACAATCCCAAAAATGAATTAAAAAATTGATGCCAAACTGAAAGAAGCAAAAAGGAAGGTTTGTTTTTTTGGACAGATCAGTTAAGACTGATCAATACAAAAAGCAGAAACATTAGCCTCCATTTTTATCAGTTTGACATCCTTTTGCTTCCACTTTAATGCATCCATATTTTATGTGGCGGAAAAGAAAATGGAAACCCCAAATGTGGATGTGAAAAGAGCCTTGTGTGGTAGATGGCCTTTTGGATCATCTGAGATACCCATGTCCTAGGTGCAACAGCAACCTCTGAATGCTCTATAGCTCTGCCCCCGTAGGATATAGTGTTGTAAAAGAAGGCTGTAACAACCAAGAGAAGACAGGTAAAGTAGTTCTTTTGGGTTGCAATGTGAGGTGAAGCAGAACAGTGATGGTATTTATTCTCATTACATGTCTTGTTTTTCCCTCTCTTACTGATGTCATAGATAAAAAAGTAAAGAACAATATATATGTATTTTTTAAGGTTCCACTTTTATACATCTCTTATTGATGTAAAGATATTGTGCAAAAGCAAAGTTATCTTTTTATTTGAGGGAAAAATGTTCTTTAATCTCTTAGAAATCAGCACATTTTAGGACAACAGTAGTATATTAACCCCTTCCCGCTCCAGGGCGTAAGTTTATGTCCTGGCAGCGGGGTACTTCCCGCAACAGGGCGTAAACTTACGTCCTGGGGATAGCGCGAGATCTCTTATGATCTCATGCTATCCTGCAGCGGGAGCCGGCTGTCAGTCATAGCCGGCCTCCTGCTGCAACAGCGGGGGTGCATCGGAGATGCGCCCCCCGCTGTTAACCCCTTCCCTGCCGCGATCTATGTAGATCGCTGCATGGGAGTTGTTTACAGAGGGAGTGCGCTCCCTTTGTGCCGTCACCGAGCTCTCGCGATATAATTGCAGAGAGCCCGGCTGGTTGCTATGGAAACAGGACGCTAGACAAAAATGCAATAAAAGTGATCAAAAAAAGCTGTATGTACCCTAAAATGGTACCAATAAAAACTACAGCTCGTCGCACAAAAAATAAGTCCTCATAGAGCTCCGTACATAAAAAAATAAAAAAGTTACAGGACTTTGAATGCAGCGATTTAAAAAAGAAAAAAAGGATTTCCAAAAAACTACTTTTTATTGCAGAAAAGTGGAAAAACCTACAAAAAAATGTAAGAATTTTGGTATCGTTGTAACCGTACCGACCCCCAGAAAAAATGGAATGTCTCATTTATGCTGCATGATTAACGCTGTAAAATAAAAAGAAAAAATCTATGGTAGAATTGATGCGTTTTCTCTACCTGCTATCATAAAAAAAATAATACAAGTTTTACAATATAGTCTATGTACCCAAAAATGGTGCTGATAAAAACTACAGTTCACCACGCAAAAAAACAAGCCCTTATATGGCCGCGACGACGGAAAAATAAAAGAGTTATGACTTTTGAAAAATGGAGAAGAAAATCCGACAAAAATCGTTGGGTCCTTAAGCCCAAAATGGGCCATGTCCTTAAGGGGTTAAACATTCCCCTCACATGTCCAATTACTCTGCTGTATTCAGAGAATAGAGCTTCAATAGATAATTCTTCTCTCATGTCCCAATTTAAGATGGAACATTTAATTTTGCGCAGATACAAAACATGAGGTCAAGTGCTGGATGTACAGATCTATCAATAGCAGGCATACATCAAACTAACTAAGAGAAGGCCAGCAATGTATTGTGCAAAAGTGTGATCATTTCTCTAGTAATAGGTTTCTACAGTATACTGAATAGAGCAGAGGGCAATGTAAAACATACACACAAAGATATTCAGATATGTATATGATGAAGTAATAATTCCACCTCCAAGTAAAAGTCAGTAAGTTCTAAATGCAAAACTTTAAAGAAGGGACTCATCATACACTCCTCTTGGTGATTAATAGAGATGAGCGAACGTACTCGTCCGAGCTTGATACTCGTTCGAGTATTAGCGTGTTCGAGATGCTCGTTACTCGTAACGAGTACCACGCGATGTTCGGGTTACTTTCACTTTCATCTCTGAGACGTTAGCGCGCTTTTCTGGCCAATAGAAAGACAGGGAAGGCATTACAACTTCCCCCTGCGACGTTCAAGCCCTATACCATCCCCCTGCAGTGAGTGGCTGGCGAGATCAGGTGTCACCCGAGTATATAAATCGGCCCCTCCCGCGGCTCGCCACAGATGCGTTCTGACATACTTTAGGGAAAGTGCTGTCTTGGTGGAGCTGCTATAGGGAGAGCGTTAGGAGTACTTTAGGCTTCAAGAACCCCAACGGTCCTTCTTAGGGCCACATCTAACCGTGTGCAGTACTGTGGAGGCTGCTTTTTGCAGTGTTGCACTTTTTTTTTTTTTGGTATATCGGCCGTGCAGAGCATTGCGCCCTGCAGTAATTAGATATAGTGCAGGGCCAGTAGTGGTGAGGCAGGGACAGAAGACATATATTGTGAGGCAGGGACAGAACACATATATTGTGAGGCAGGGACAGAAGACATATTGATTGAATATAGGCATTGGGTCTTTGCAAAAACATTTGGGGAAAAAAAACTATTTGGGCTGCCTGTGACTGTCCTCAGTGTTCTGGGTCTGTGCTGGGTGTAGTAGTCCTCCTAATTCATACGCAGCCAGCTAAGTGTTACAGCAGGCTTGCGCCAAATTATTTCCTGGCTCTGCCTGGGCTGTTAAATCACCGCTGTATTGCAGTCCACAGTGCAACACTCTGCAGTTCTTTGACATACTCCAGGGCCAGAAGTGGTGACGCAGAGAGAGAAGAGATATATTGATTGAATATAGGCAGTGGGCCTTTGCAAAAACATTTGGGGAAAAAAATCTATTTGGGCTGCCTGTGACTGTCCTCAGTGTTCTGGGTCTGTGCTGGGTGTAGTAGTCCTCCTAATTCATACGCAGCCAGCTAAGTGTTACAGCAGGCTTGCGCAAAATTATTTCCTGGCTCTGTCTGGGCTGTTAAATCACCGCTGTATTGCAGTCCACAGTGCAACACTCTGCAGTTCTTTGACATACTCCAGGGCCAGAAGTGGTGACGCAGAGAGAGAAGAGATATATTGATTGAATATAGGCAGTGGGCCTTTGCAAAAACATTTGGGGAAAAAAATCTATTTGGGCTGCCTGTGACTGTCCTCAGTGTTCTGGGTCTCTGCTAGGTGTAGTAGTCCTCCAAATTATTTCCTGGCGTTCCGTAAGCGAAGTCAGCCTCCAACCACAGGCCAATAAGCGGCACATTTAATTACAGCGTTCTGTTTCTGCACTACTGGTAATACACCATGCTGAGGGGTAGGGGTAGGCCTAGAGGACGTGGACGTGGGCGAGGACGCGGAGGCCCAAGTCAGGGTGTGGGCACAGGCCGAGCCAGTGCGGTGGCCAGGGGTAGAGGCAGGGCCAGACCGAATAATCCACCAACTGTTTCCCAAAGCGCCCCCTCGCGCCATGCCACCCTGCAGAGGTCAAGGTGCTCAACGGTGTGGCAGTTTTTCACAGAGACGCCTGACGACCGACGAACAGTGGTGTGCAACCTTTGTCGCGCCAAGATCAGCGGGGGAGCCACCACCACCAGCATGCGCAGGCATATGATGGCCAAGCACCCCACAAGGTGGGACGAAGGCCGTTCACCACCTCCGGTTTGCACCACTGCCTCTCCCCCTGTGCCCCAACCTGCCACTGAGATCCAACCCCCCTCTGAGGACACAGGCACGAGTGCCTACCGGCCTGCACCCACACCCTCACCTCCGCTGTCCTCGTCCCCATCCAGCAATGTCTCTCAGCGCAGCGTCCAGACGTCGCTAGCGGCACTGTTTGAGCGCGAGCGCAAGTACGCCGCCACGCACCCGCACGCTCAAGCGTTAAACGTGCACATTACCAAATTGATCAGCCTGGAGATGCTGCCGTATAGGCTTGTGGAAACGGAGGCTTTCAAAAGCATGATGGCGGCGGCGGCCCCGCGCTACTCGGTTCCCAGTCGCCACTACTTTTCCCGATGTGCCGTCCCAGCCCTGCACGACCACGTCTCCCGCAACATTGTACGCGCCCTCACCAACGCGGTTACTGCCAAGGTCCACTTAACAACAGACACGTGGACAAGCACAGGCGGGCAGGGCCACTATATCTCCCTGACGGCACATTCGGTGAATTTAGTGGAGGCTGGGACAGAGTCAGAGCCTGGGATGGCTCACGTCCTACCCACCCCCCGAATTGCGTGCCCCAGCTCGGTGGTGGTATCTGCGGCGGTGTATGCTTCCTCCACTAAACCACCCTCCTCCTCCTCCTACGCAACCTCTGTCTCGCAATCAAGATGTGTCAGCAGCAGGACGTCGCCAGCAGTCGGTGTCGCGCGGCATGGCAGCACAGCGGTGGGCAAGCGTCAGCAGGCCGTGCTGAAACTACTCAGCTTAGGAGAGAAGAGGCACACGGCCCACGAACTGCTGCAGGGTCTGACAGAGCAGACTGACCGCTGGCTTGCGCCGCTGAGCCTCCAACCGGGCATGGTCGTGTGTGACAACGGCCGTAACCTGGTGGCGGCTCTGCAGCTCGGCAGCCTCACGCACGTGCCATGCCTGGCCCATGTCTTTAATTTGGTGGTTCAGCGCTTTCTGAAAAGCTACCCACACTTGTCATACCTGCTCGGAAAGGTGCGCCGGGTCAGCGCACATTTCCGCAACTCCAAGACGGACGCTGCCACCCTGCGGACCCTGCAACATCGGTTTCATCTGCCAGTGCACCGATTGCTGTGCGACGTGCCCACACAGTGGAACTCTACGCTCCACATGTTGGCCAGACTCTATGAGCAGCGTAGAGCTATTGCGGAATACCAACTCCAACATGGGCGGCGTAGTGGGAGTCAGCCTCCTCAATTATTTACAGAAGAGTGGGCCTGGTTGGCAGCCATCTGCCAGGTCCTTGGAAACTTTGAGGAGTCTACCCAGATGCTGAGCGGGGATGCTGCAATCATTAGCGTCACCATTCCTCTGCTATGCCTCTTGAGAAGTTCCCTGCAAAGCATAAAGGCAGACGCTTTGCACTCGGAAACGGAGGCGGGGGAAGACAGTATGTCGCTGGATAGTCAGAGCACCTTCCTGTCTATATCTCAGCGTGTTGAGGAGGAGGGGGAGGGGGAGGAGCATGAGGAGGAGGGGGAAGAGACAGCTTGGCCCACTGCTGAGGGTACACATGCTGCTTGCCTGTCATCCTTTCAGCGTGTATGGCCAAAGGAGGAGGAGGAGGGGGAGGAGCATGAGGAGGAGGGGGAAGAGACAGCTTGGCCCACTGCTGAGGGTACACATGCTGCTTGCCTGTCATCCTTTCAGCGTGTATGGCCAGAGGAGGAGAAGGAGGAGGAGGATCCTGAAAGTGATCTTCCTAGTGAGGACAGCCATGTGTTGCGTACAGGTACCCTGGCACACATGGCTGACTTCATGTTAGGATGCCTTTCTCGTGACCCTCGCGTTACACGCATTCTGGCCACTACGGATTACTGGGTGTACACACTGCTCGACCCACGGTATAAGGAGAACCTTTCCACTCTCATTCCCGAAGAGGAAAGGGGTTCCAGAATGATGCTATACCACAGGGCGCTGGAGGACAAACTGATGGTAAACTTCCCATCCGACAGCGCTAGTGGCCAAAGGCACAGTTCCGAGGGCCAGGTAGCAGGGGAGGCGCAGAGATCAGGCAGCATGTACAGCGCAGGCAGGGGAACATTCTCCAAGGCCTTTGCCAGCTTTATGGCTCCCCAGCAAGACTGTGTCACCGCTCCCCAGTCAAGGCTGAGTTGGCAGGAGCACTGTAAAAGGATGGTGAGGGAGTACGTAGCCGATCGCACGACCGTCCTCCGTGACGCCTCTGCCCCCTACAACTACTGGGTGTCGAAGCTGGACACGTGGCCTGAACTCGCGCTGTATGCCCTGGAGGTGCTTGCTTGTCCTGCGGCTAGCGTCTTGTCAGAGAGTGTGTTTAGTGTGGCTGGGGGAATCATCATGGATAAGCGTACCCACCTGTCAACCAACAGTGCCGACAGGCTTACACTCATCAAGATGAACAAAGCCTGGATTTCCCCAGACTTCTCTTCTTCACCAGCGGACAGCAGCGATACCTAAGCAATACGTAGGCTGCACCCGCGGATGGAAGCATCGTTCTCTATCACCATCAAAAACGGGGACCTTTTTGCTTCATCAATCTGTGTATAATATTCCTCCTCCTCCTCCTGCTCCTCCTCCTGAAACCTCACATAATCATGCCGAACGGGCAATTTTTCTTAGGCCCACAAGGCTCAGTCATATCATTTTTGTCAACAATTTTTATACGTTTCAATGCTCTTTAAAGCGTTGAAACTTTCACCTCAACCAATTTTTATTTTAACTGGGCTGCCTCCAGGCCTAGTTACGAATTAAGCCACATTAACCAAAGCGATTAATGGGTTTCACCTGCCCTCTTGGTTGGGCATGGGCAATTTTTCTCAGGTACATTAGTACTGTTGGTACACCAATTTTTGGGGGCCCTCGCCTACAGTGTAATCAAATGAATTTTTAGCCCACCTGCATTACAGCTGACGTTACATCAGCTGTGTTGGGCACTGCAATGGGATATATTTATGTACCGCAGGTGGCTTCCTGGCACCCACCCATGCTGTGGGTCCACAGGGAGTTGTAACTGCATGTGTCCACTTCTAAAGAACCCCAGTCTGACTGGGGCATGCAGTGTGGGCCGAAGCCCACCTGCATTAAGCACGACATTACCTCAGCTGTGATGGGCAATGCAATGGGATATATTTATGTACAGCCGCTGGGTTCCAGGGAGCCACCCATGCTGTGGGTCCACAGGGAGTTGTAACTGCATGTGTCTACTTCTAAAGAACGCCAATCTGACTGGGGCATGCAGTGTGGGCCGAAGCCCACCTGCATTTAATCGGACGTTACCTCAGCTGTGATGGGCACTGCAATGGGATACATTAATGTACAGCCGGTGGGTTCCAGGGAGCCACCCATGCTGTGGGTGCACACGGAATTCCTATTGCGGAGTTGTACCTGCCTGTGACTATTTATAAAAAACCGCGGTCTGACTGGGGCATGCAGACACCTTGACAGAATGAATAGTGTGTGGCACATAGGTTCCCCATTGCTATGCCCACGTGTGCAGCTCCTGATGGCAGTGGCACAGGATTATATTTCTCATTGCTTCTGTACAGCATTGTTGGCTATTGCCCCGCCCCTTTTAAAGAGGGTCGCTGCCTAGCCATGCCAACCCTCTGCAGTGTGTGCCTGCGGTTCCTCCTCATGGCAGACTCACTTATAAATAGACATGAGGGTGGCGTGGCATGAGGGCAGCTGAAGGCTGGGCAGGGACAGTTTGGTGTGCGCTGTGGACACTGGGTCGTGGGGGGGGGGGGGTTGGGCAGCATGTAACCCAGAAGAAGTGGCAGCGGAGTGTCATGCAGGCAGTGATTGTGCTTTGTTGGAGGTAGTGTGGTGCTTAGCTAAGGTATGCATTGCTAATGAGGGCTTTTCAGAAGTAAAAGTTGTTGGGAGGGGGGGGGGCCCACTCTTGCCACTATTGTGGCTTAATAGTGGGACCTGGGAACTTGAGATGCAGCCCAACATGTAGCCCCTCGCCTGCCCTATCCGTTTCTGTGTCGTTCCCATCACTTTCTTGAATTGCCCAGATTTTCACAAATGAAAACCTTAGCGAGCATCGGCGATATACAAAAATGCTCGGGTCGCCCATTGACTTCAATGGGGTTCGTTACTCGAAACGAACCCTCGAGCATCGCGAAGAGTTCGTCCCGAGTAACGAGCACCCGAGCATTTTGGTGCTCGCTCATCTCTAGTGATTAACCTCTAAAGCCCATTAATATGTATATTATGAAAGCAAGGCTGATACTACTGATTAAGGGCTACATCCATCTTCACAAGAATTTTTTATTAATGGTTCTGGTGCAAATCAAATAAAAAATGAATCAACTTTCGAAAAAAGTCATTAAAAATCTCTTATTGTTTTTGTGTTGACAGCTCCCATGCAGGCCAATGTGTTTAGTGATAACAAAAAGCAAACTCTATGTAGCTGGATCCTACAAACAGACTCCCTTTCATCTGTCCCATGCTTCTTGTGCTTTGTTCACATCTGCATTGAAAGCTCCTTTAAGAGACTCTAGTGCAAATCTGGGAAAATGCTAGGCAGAATAACGGAAGTCCAAAGCCCCAGTTATGGTCAATGGGGTTCTTTGGGCATTATTGTTTTCTGCCATAGTACATCTCCATCTCCAGATAGCATTCCATTTTCCAGTAGCCATGAAGGAACAGGAAAACGGAATGCCACAATGTGATTCATAATGCCATACATGTCATAGGCAAGAAGTAAGGGAATGGCGAATGGATATGTGACTGTACAGGACATATTTGTAGTCTTTTACAATAGAGACACATAGACCTGCACAGGGGTTGTAGACCCCCAAGCGACAGATTTTTAATGGCCTTTTTGTGAAGTTGACATATTTTTTATTTTATACCAAAGGGAACAATTATTAAAAAGGACAATGAAGGTAGAACTATGGTTTTAAAAAAGTGGAATGAAACAAATTCATTCAATTGGATAGTTCTCATTGGCTTTATATGTGTGTCCTTTATATTACCAGGTATCAAAAACAGTACAAATAAAAGTTTACAGGTGGAATGAATTATCCTAGGGCTCCTTCACATGGGGGTATTTCGCATCAGTATTTTGTGAGCCAAAACCAGAAGTGGAACATGCAGAGAGAAAGTATCATGGAAAGATTCGCATTTCTTCCAGATTTTGGACCCATTCCTGGTTTTGGCTCACAAAATACTGATGAAAAATACGCCCGTGTGAAGGAGCCCTTAGAGAAAGAATATATGGTACAAGCATATCCAATGGAAACATAACTGTATTTTATAACTTTATGTATGAAGTGAATTAGACTTATTATGAGTAAGTTACTTATGGCAACAATCCTGTAAAGTGTGTATATTTCCATAATGGAAAGTTACTGTTATTCTGCACCTAACTAGAAAGGAAGATTAGAGTGTAGGAATGTTAGTACAGTAAATATGTACATGCTTGCATACAAATGGAATGTAAGGTAAATGGTATTATATTCAAACAGTAAGATGCTAATTGTGTGCTTTAGTGGTATGAAACTCTGAATATTTACTGTAAAAAATATGTCGCATCAAGGGCATCAAGAGATGTGGGATATGTCATGTAGTATACCTAAACACATGTATGAGAAGTCTGGTGTTCCCATTGTTACCCTCTGCCTTTTGTTGTCCGTGTTACAACCACAACACCTAAATCCCTGAAGTTCTACGCAATTGAACATACATCATCATAGATTTTATGGTCATTTTAAGTTTGATTCAGTAGAATCAGTGGGAGTTTGAAGATGTATTATGGACACTTGGTTTGATTAAGCAAATCCTGAATAGGATCTCTACTTAAAGATTTAGCAATCCTTAACATAACTGATGCATCATAATAACTTATTGTAGTACATTGTAGATAAGTTACCATACTGCCTTACATATCAAGTTAATGTTTGCTACATGAAATAAGAGGTGAAATTAAAAGGTGAATGTGGATCTAAAAGAGGTACATCTTTGAAGATGTACACCAAAAGTGTGGATAATACAAAAGGTATAATATGTGAATGGCGACAAACTCTCTGTGATATACGGCATGTAAAATGCACTGCTCAAAAAAAATTAAGGGAATACTTAAAGCACAAATTGGATCTCAATGTACAAAAGATTCAAGTTGAAAATCTTTTCTGCTATAAATTGCATAATTCTTTGAGAACAATATGGTATATCAACGGTCACTGGAAACCAGAATCATGAAGCAAATTACAGTTGGGTTCCAAATATTGCTAAAATCAATTTGCATGAATTTCAGCATGGAAACTCATAGTGTGATTCAGTGGTGTATATGGACCCCACATGCCTATATGCACTTTCGGCAATGTGTGGGCATGCTCCTGATGATAGTGTCCTGGGGGGATCTCCTCCCAGATTTGGATCAGGCCATCTGTGAGCTCGTGGACAGTTTGTGGTGCTACTTTCTGGCTGCAGATGCTGTAATACTGGAGGTCCCAGAGGTTCTCAAATAGATTCAGGTCTGGGGAATATGAGGATCAGTCAATGGCATCAATACCTTTGTCATCCAGGAACTGCTGACACACTGTGGCCACATGAGCCTGGGCATTGTCCTGCACCAAGAGGAACCCAGAGTCTGTTGCACCAGTGTAAGGTTTAACAGCACCTCATTCGTTCAATGAACATTATTTAGCACATATGTACAAACTACTGTTTGGTCCTTGTTTTTTTGTTCCTTGATGTATGAGTGAATCTCACTTGGTAGACTTAGGATGTCCTTTGTGGCACAGATGAAAATACCAGTATTAAAAATGGCACAATAGATGAGGGACTTTGTTATAGATTTTAAATTGATTCCTTGTTGCTAACCATGTATTACATGGAAGCCCACTTGTAGTAGGTACTGCAGGAGAAATTGCATTGCAGGCCATAGTTTCCCTGGATCGTTAGGTTATCCTAATGTCAAGAAGAGCTTCTCATGGTAAGACAACCCTCTTATGCTCACTACATGGTACCTACAAACTACTTTTTTGTTTTGTATGGCATACAGTTTTTGAAAACTTTTGTGTGACGTCCTTTAACTTTTTTTTTACTTTGACTCCTACTGTAGTAGAACACTTCAGCAAATATAGGAGAAGACATATGTGAACAATAAAAGTGCAATCATCTGAGACAACGACACCTTTGCATGTTAAACACTGGAAGCTTTCCACACGTGAGAAAATAATCACAACATTGTTTAATTTTGAGGAGGAAGTTTGTCATAAAATAACTTTCTCTGAGCTGCTCAAATCCTGTATTAAGAGATTTGAAAGTAGATCCTGATCTCTAGATTCTCACGTTGCCTAAATGTGATTGCTTCACCATTGTAATTCTTATACAAAGAGTGGCAAATTCTATACTGGGAACCATGATGTTACTTGACGTTCCCCAGAAATCATAATCTTTCATCTGAACACAAAAGTAATGAACCTTATAAAGAAAACAACCATTAATAGCTTTCTGTCAACATCGTCTTCATGTTTTAAAGCAGATCTGTCAGTACAAAATGCTGCCCAGTTAATAGCGTCTGCCGCCATTGATGTGTGAGGTAGGTGGCAGGAGGCAGCGACAGCAGTCTTGTGAATTTCCAATATTTGTTTGCTGATTGTTTTACTAACCCTTCAACCAAAATCAAACTGCCTTAAAGTGGCTGTCCCACTTCTAGCTGTTTTGCTGCATGAAGCGGACAGCTCCGTAAATTGAGCAGTGGACTCGTTTGGTGCTGCAGGCTGAGTCCTATTAAAGTGAATGGGACTTAGCCTGAAGTACCAACCTCAACCACTGCAAAATGTATGGAGCTGTCTGCTTCCTGCAGCCAAACAGCTAGAAGTGGGATAACCCCTTTAACTAGGGCACCATATGAGAAAAAAAAAGAACAGCATAATGGGAACTAGAACCATGTATGAAGGCACTTTCTGGCAGGAACTATGTCTGACTATATGGCAATCTTATTCAGTCACTGTATGGTAATATTATTTGGTCACTGTATGATAGTATTATTTGGTCACTGTAAGGTGTTACTCAGTAACTATATACATATAGCAACATTTAACTTGACTCTTAACACACTAAAGAACTGTTTATTTGCATGTTCAATGGCTTTTGTTAAGATAACTTTCTGCAACAAGTTATCACATATAGTTAAACTTTGCTACATCTGTACATTATCCTACCAAAAGTAATTGGACACCTGAGCAAGAATCAAAAGTGGTATTTATTTACATATGTTAATACTTAGTGGGTCCTCCTTTGGCCCAAATGACATTGGATATTCTCTATGGCATACTTTCTACCAACGTCTGATACATTTCAGCTGGTATTTCAGCTCGTACATCTAGTGAGTTTTCTCAAAGAAGGTGGATGGTGTTCATATTTCCTGACTCCAAGGATGTTCAGTGGGGTTCAAATCAGGACTCTATGCCAGCCAGTCCTGTCGTGGCATGCCCACATCCTCAAACCAATGTAAAGCAGCGTTGGATTTGTGACAAGGCGCATTGTCTAGTTGAAAGTATTGCTGACCATTCCAGAATATTGTCACATTGTCGGAGGCGCATTATTGGCTAGACTATTAAGGTACACCTCCATATTCATGGTTCTTATCACTACAACTATAGGACTGAGACCATGAGACATAAAACATCCCCAGATCATAACAGAACCTCCGTCACATGTAACTGTTGACACAACACGCTCAGGCAAAAGGCGTTCCCCAGGCATCCTCTACACCCAGGTACGTGCATCTGATTGGAAGATGGAGTAGTGTGATTCTTCACTCAATAGAACGTTCTTCCATTCTCGACTGTCCAATGACAATGCTCTTTGCACCTCTGTAGATGGGCCAATGCATTGCACTTTGTGGTGAATGACTTGTGTGTATCGGTATAACTTGTATATCCAATAACGTCCAGTTCCCGTCACAAACTATTTCTGACAGCTCCAATGGTCTGCATCTTCTGTAGCATGGTTTAAGACATGTAACATGCTAAGAAGACACAATCCATTTAACTAACAGGGATGTTGAAATACTTTTGGTTGAATGGCGTATGATGGTATTATTAAGTGTTATGGTATCGTAGTATTACTTGGTCATGTGCAATGGTACTTCCCCCACAAGCAGTAGAAAAGGTAGATCAGCACTGTTGGTTGGTACCACTACCACCTGTTACGGCACTCTGCCCCCCAGAGCGCCAGGTGGGGTGCCCTGATCTTCCCGCACCCCACTGTCCCTGCCTACTTGCCTCGGCCCTGGCTAACCCCAGGCGGACAACTGGGCGGCGGTCCCTGCGCTGGCTAGGGACCTGGCGACTACCTAGAAGGAACTACTAACAGGGGACAGAGTGCCGACAGAAGAGGCAGGTGGAACAAACCAACAAAACTTACAAGCAGAGTAAGTCTGGAGATGGAGCTCACAGGTAAACAGACAGGATACTGACGAGCAACTAGCACAGACTGGAACAGACCTGACTAGAGGCTAGCAGAACCAACAAAAACAGACTGAGTAACAGGGGACCAGAGGGAGCTGACCGACAACTAGGGACTGACTGAGGAGAACCGCAGACAGACTGGCTAGGTGCATGCAGAACCAATAACTGGCAATGAGCTCACTTCACTGCCAGTCTTTTAACCACAAGGTTCCGCCCAGGGGCGGAGAGTGGGAGGAGGCAACTCCGCCCACTGCTGTATAAGAAGAACGGAGGAGGGTGGGCGGCACCCTACGGGCGGACACGCCCATGCCGCCGCCCACAGCTGCTGGGATAACCTCGACACAGGGCTCCAGGCCGCCGGAGCGACGCGCCGCGCTGTATGGTAACATTACCCCCCCTCTGACGGGGGACCTCCGGGCCCCCGGAAACTCGACCAGGCTTATCCAAAAAACGGCTGTGAAAACGCTGTACCAACCCGAGAATGTGACCCTCCCGAGCGGTCACCATGGGCTGATCCTCAGGTCCATGACTTCGGTAGCCTGTGGCTGCCCCATTTCCTTCAGGGGCTCTCCTTTCTACATCTTCTTCAGGACCGACCGTTGACATATCGTCGTGTTTCAGGTCGTCTTCCGAGTCAATGCCCGAACGTTCACCACTATCTTTTGTCCCATCCTCGCTCCCAATGACGCTGCCTTCAAAATATGAGGCAACTCCAATTTTAAAATCACTGTCATCTGAGCTATCATACTCCAAAAAACTCTTCCGGGGCCCCAAAAATTGTAAAGTTCCTGTACCCCGGCAAGAATCCGGGATCTCCTGAGCCTCGTATTCAACTTAATCACAGACCAGGGTGGGCGGCGGGGGACCGGAGGTGGGCATCACCGAAGGGACAACAGGTTCCGACAACGACTTATGGAACCCCCTGCGACCCCTCCTTTTGCGATTTCCAGAGGACCGGTACCCCTTCTGTCCCACCCTGTACGGCTCAAATACCGACAGACTCTCCTCACAACGCAACTGCGTACGAGACCCCACCCCTTTCTTCCGTCCCCTATGCAGGGCATCGGTGGCGACATCAGCAGCAGGGCAGGCGGACGGGGTTTGAAGGTAAGTGAGACCTCGGGGACTGAGTGCGGTATCGACTGGGCAGGGAAGAAGGGAAGCGTGATGGCTATGGCAGGACGGCCCCCACTGGGTTAGCTCCCCAGTGGCCCAATCGAATTGGGGGTTGTGCAACGCCAGCCACGGCATCCCTAGTATCATGTCTACCGACATTTTCTCCATTACCAGGAACGATAGACCTTCCGAATGGCGACCCCCCACCGTGAGTTGTAACACTGGGGTCCTCCATCGTACCAAGCCCGAAGCAAGAGGGGTAGCATCAATGCTAGCAAAACGAATTGGCGTCTTTAGCGCCACAAATTCAGCCCTCAGGGGCTCAACGAGACGCATGCTTATCAGGTTAGCAGCTTCTCCGGAATCAATAAACGCCTGCCCTAGGCGGGAGAAGTTCCGGAATCTAACCTGGCAGGGTATCAGAAGTCTAGGACGTACCTGAGGTCCTAGGCGACCCTCCCTGCAATCGCCTAGGACTGGAAGTCTTTCTGCCGATTCAGACTGTGGACGCTGAGGCCTCCGGGGGCAGGTTATCACCCGATGTCCAGCTTTCCCGCAGTAGAGACAGAGATGATGTAATAACCGAATCCGGCGTCGCTCCTCGGGGTCCAGCAGGTCCAGTTCCATAGGTTCGGGAACAGAGACTGGTACGGACGGGGAGGGAACAGGACAAATGACCTCCCTGACTCTATGGGTCGGTCTATCTTGCTTCCCAGCCCTGAGCCTCCTATCTGCCTTCACTGCTAACTCCATAGCCTCCTTTAAGGACCCGGGAACGGGATGGGAGATCAACAGTTCTTTGACCGCGTCCGAGAGACCTTGCATAAAAACGTCTTTCAGGGCGCTATCGTTCCATGCAGTATCACCCGCAAAGCGTCTGAAACTGGAGCAATAATCCTCCACACAAAGCGACCCCTGATGCAGCGCCAGCAACCGAGAAACCGCCAACCCCACTCTGTCCGGTTCATCGAAGATGCCCCCAAGTTCCTGAAAAAAGGAGTCCACCGAATGCAGGGAGGGGGAACCCTCGGGAATGGAAAAGGCCCAAGTCTGGGCAGAGCCCCGCAGCAGGGACATTATGAGCCCGACCCTCTGGACCTCCGAGCCGGAAGAGCGGGGACGCATCCGAAAAAACAGGCGACACGCCTGTTGAAAAACGAAAAACTTGTTCCTCTCCCCAGAGAACACCTCAGGAAGAGGGCACTTGGGTTCGGGACTGGTAACGGCATTCTGCTCCTGCGACAATGCCCACTGCTCCTGGGCCACCATGCGAGCTGACAAATCCCGGATCACCGGCACCAGGTCTTGCAGCTGGTTTGCGAGGGCGCTGATCGCCGCCATGAAAAGAAAAACAGTATTTTAAGGGCCAGTTATTATGTTACGGCACTCTGCCCCCCAGAGCGCCAGGTGGGGTGCCCTGATCTTCCCGCACCCCACTGTCCCTGCCTACTTGCCTCGGCCCTGGCTAACCCCAGGCGGACAACTGGGCGGCGGTCCCTGCGCTGGCTAGGGACCTGGCGACTACCTAGAAGGAACTACTAACAGGGGACAGAGTGCCGACAGAAGAGGCAGGTGGAACAAACCAACAAAACTTACAAGCAGAGTAAGTCTGGAGATGGAGCTCACAGGTAAACAGACAGGATACTGACGAGCAACTAGCACAGACTGGAACAGACCTGACTAGAGGCTAGCAGAACCAACAAAAACAGACTGAGTAACAGGGGACCAGAGGGAGCTGACCGACAACTAGGGACTGACTGAGGAGAACCGCAGACAGACTGGCTAGGTGCATGCAGAACCAATAACTGGCAATGAGCTCACTTCACTGCCAGTCTTTTAACCACAAGGTTCCGCCCAGGGGTGGAGAGTGGGAGGAGGCAACTCCGCCCACTGCTGTATAAGAAGAACGGAGGAGGGTGGGCGGCACCCTACGGGCGGACACGCCCATGCCGCCGCCCACAGCTGCTGGGATAACCTCGACACAGGGCTCCAGGCCGCCGGAGCCGACGCCGGAGCGACGCGCCGCGCTGTATGGTAACACCACCTCTCTAGCACAGAAAGTGGTCTATACAAGAGCATGGGATATAGTGTGGTAATCTCTGACAGCAAGGCCAGTTGCCAAGTCATAAAACTCAAGTTCAGGACTTCAGCACTTGCATAGATTATAGTCAATGAGTAAAATAGGAAGCATGAGTTTCTCTTCAAACAAAAAGGAAGTTGTCTTTCATAATTTATTGCATAACTGCAACTAAACCAAAGGTTTCATACAAGTTGTGTTAGTCTAAAATTAGATGTTCTGAATATAAACTTTGCTTTTCCACATGAACAACTGTTTTCTTGCTGGGTCAAGATTTTAAAA
The DNA here is from genome assembly GCF_035609145.1 of Eleutherodactylus coqui. Taxonomy (NCBI): domain Eukaryota; kingdom Metazoa; phylum Chordata; class Amphibia; order Anura; family Eleutherodactylidae; genus Eleutherodactylus; species Eleutherodactylus coqui. Next base: position 130,225,393 of record NC_089841.1, read on the forward strand.
AATGCAGTTCATTAAAGTCAAACTAAATTCATTCTCTGTCCCCAGTGCACCTTCAACTGCATTCTCTGTAACATGCGAGTCTGACCTCGCATTTTCGCTGTTACTTTTAGGCTGGGTTCACACGGGGCAGAATTGACACAGAATTTCCACATGGAATTTCCGCCAGCAATCTTAAACCCGAGATTAAGCAGACAAGTGGATGAGATTTGCAAAAATTCCATCCACACGCTGCGGACATTCCATTGCGGCCAAGCCTCGCTGAAACTGACATGAGCGTGAATGAGTGCATAGAGTGCTCATGAGGTTCGAGATGAGAGAAACTAAAAAGAAAGAGACTGTCCATCTATTTTCCCTGCTGTGCTGATAGCACTCGTTCAGGAAATCCATTGTCTGATAACTGAGACTGATGGCAAGTGTGTTATTGGGCCAGAGTGTTAGCAAACAAAAAAGGAATGGCGATTGTCATGGAGAAAATGGTTCAGATCTGTTGTTACTTAAGACTGATACAGCATGTACTGAAAAAAACTATCTTACAAATGTCAAGTAAACCATGTGCAAACCAGTAATTGAATTACTTACTTTTATTTGTCTGCTTTATTACTTTAAAAGGGCACTGGCGTCACGTGAACATTTTCAACTTAGACTGTTATCAGTTTACTATGATATTTTACCACTGTGAGCTGCTGGGCTGGGCCATGCCAGGGTGCTCTAGGGAGGGACAGTAGAGCTGCAGTTGACAACATCTTTATCCCCACTGTCTCTTCCCGATGGCCTGTGCTCGGCTGCCACAAGATCTTTATGAATATTTGGTGTAATTGCCAACTTAGTTTGATGACCAGAGACTGATGTTAAGGGCTCCTTAGAGAATCAATGAGTTAAGGGATGCAGTAGCAGCACTTCCTAATGAAAACTCCCCAGGGTTGGATGGTTTCCCAAATGAATTTTTTAAGGACTACCAGTATATGCTTGTGTAAAATTTATTGACAGTGTTTAATGAATCATTGCATGTAGGCATACTTCCACCATAAATGTAAAATACTACGATTGTTATCATTCCTAAGGCGGGAGAGGATCTGTCTCTTCCTGACTCCTATCGTCCAATATTTCTGTTGACGACTGATGTTAAAATCTTGGTAAAGGTACTTGTGAATAGATGACTTTTAGTAATGACGCATTTGATACATGAGGATCAGTCCAGCTTCATGCCAAACAAATCAACTAGTATTAATTTAAGGAGGATATATCCGAATGATCAGGCAGATGATTAGCTTGATGAACATACTTCTTGGTGAATTCAGAGAGCATGGTATTAGGCACGGGAGCGGATTACTGCCCATTGGATGCAGCTTGCCCCCCCCCCCTCCCCCACCTTTCCCCGACAGTAGGAGATTTTGTTGCAAAAATAAGAGAGGTTATAAAACTTTGGAAATGGGGATATATCAAATAGAGGCTGTGGGACTAAGTTTGAGGAAATTTGGGGGAAATGGTCTGATATACAGTATATAATGGATAGTTAACATCAAGTGCTGCTTGAAGTATCATAGAAAAGCTGATAGGATTTAAAGGGGGTGAGGGAAAAAGGTGAGAAGGTGGGGGAAAGTTAGGTTTTTCTTTTTGTTTTGTCTTTTCTGTGTGTCTAAATATTTTTTGGGGTTAAGGATGGGGGGTGATTATAATTTGCTTAACTATAATTATGATTGCATTGTTTGGTTGGGTTGATTAATTATCATTTTTATTGAAATTATATTTTTGAATACCATTACCCATTAATTTCATTACATTTATACATGCAAAAGTATAATACACATAGAACATATAATCAATAGAGATGAGCGAACGTACTCGTTAAGGACGATTTCGCAATAGAACATCGCTATTTTCGAGTACCTGGCTACTCGGGTGAAAAGATTCGGGGGGCGCCGGGGGTGGGGGGGTGGGGGGGCGTGGTGGAGCGGGGGGTAGCAGTGGGGAACAGGGGGCCTCTCTCTCTCTCTTCCCCCCACTCCCCTCTGCAACCCCCCGCTCACCCCCGGCACCCCCCGAATCTTTTCACCAGAGTAGTCAGGTACTCGAAAATAGCAATGCTCGATTGCGAAATCGCCCTTAACGAGTACGTTCGCTCATTTCTATTGATTATATGTTCTATGCGTATTATACTTTTGCATGTATAACTGTAATGAAATTAATGGTTAATGGTATTCAAAAATATAATTTCAATAAAAATGATTAAAAAACAAAAACAGTTTTTTTAAACTTGTATATGAAACCTCTGGAACATTAATACTTTGTTGTTTTCCTTTTTTAAGTGCTATAATAGTGTGCCCATCAAGCCACCACTGTCTCCCTGCGTGAACCCAATCTCAGAGCTAAATTTGTATCTCTGTCCTCGTACATGCTGTAATCCCTGCTCTTCGTGTGCTATTATTTCAGGTGAGCTGTTATAACCCTGGTCAGTGTGACAATGTTTATAATACACAGTCGCATGCAGCGTTGAGCAGCAAGTGACTTATTCCGACTGCTGGGATATGTGCTCTAGCTGTACGTATAAACAATTAGAAGTAGACAGATTAGAACATGTTCAAAGATTAAATAATATTTCATTCAAACAAAAACCACACCTTCCCTGCCGTGAGCTGGTCGAAAGCCACAAGATCTTCCAACTAGGGGTCTAAAACCTCACATAATCCGATTCATTATTCGTTTTGTAAAACTTGGCTTACATAGTGAAATTATTGAGTAATTACCCAGCCATGTATTAAAAAAGAATTCGACCAACTTGCAATTGAAGCCCATTTGTTAGCTGTTCCCGGCATAACATAGAGATTAACTGGCTTTAACATGGGTTGCTAAGATGAAATATGCCCTGACTTTCATAGATCTAAGAGAGTTGATTACAAAGTTTCATAGTTGGTAAGTCAAGAAAAAAGTCCATCCGGTTTGCTGTTTTATTATAGAGGAAAGCTGAAATGAAAGCCAAATGCAGTAGTTTTCAGTGTTTGGTCATGAAAGGAGAATAAATTCTTCTTGATTCCATATGTAGGAAATATCTAGCCCTACAGTTATGTACATGCTAATCGCATATACCCTTTGCAGTTAGAACCTATATAGTTGTCCACAGCATATTGTTACGGCACTCTGCCCCCCGAGCGCCACGTGGGGTGCCCTGATCTTCCCGCACCCCACTGTCCCTGCCTACTTGCCTCGGCCCTGGCTAACCCCAGGCGGACAACTGGGCGGCGGTCCCTGCGCTGGCTAGGGACCTGGCGACTACCTAGATGGAACTACTAACAGGGGACAGAGTGCCGACAGAAGAGGCAGGTGGAACAGACCAACAAAACTTACAAGCAGAGTAAGGCTGGAGATGGAGCTCACAGGCAAACTGACAGGACACTGACGAGCAACTAGAGCAGACTGAGACAGACCTGACTAGAGGCTAGCAGAACCAATAACTGGCAGTGAGCTCAGGTCACTGCCAGCCTTTTAACTTAAAGCCTCCGCCCAGGGGCAGAGAGTGGGAGGAGCCGACTCTCCCACTGTTGCATATGGAAGGTGGAGGAGAGCGGGCGGCACCCTACGGGCGGACACGCCCACGCCGCTGCACGCTGGCTGCTCCACGCCGCCGGGAGAGCCCCGAAAGCAGAGCTCCGGGACGCCGGAGCCGACATCGGAGCGTCGCGCGCCGGCTGCGGGACCCAGCGCCGCCCTGCATGGTAACACATATGCTGTGTATTCAGTAGGCTTGGGATCTGAGTCCGCTTCATACATGGTGGGTTTCATGGCAGGTGCCAGCTGTCTTAACAGTTAACCTTTTCCAATCCACTGTCTGACGTCTAAAGACATTATGATTTAAGGCCGTACGGCTCCGATGTTGGAAGACGTCCGTTGGGGTTCTCTTACTGTATATTGCCAGCCTCTCTGCTGTTGGAGCCTATCCAATGTGTCACATCATGCAGTACTAACTCCAACCAGCAAATAACGCCGTTGTATAACGGCAGAAAAAGAGTAAGCCCCCCTAGGAAAACCAGGATACAAATTGGATTGGAAAGGGTTTACTGCCCCGACTGGAGATATAACTCATATTACGGTGGATTAAAAAAAAAAGTAAAATAAAGACTTACAAAAAATAAAAAAATCGAAAAAGTAAAAAAGGAACCTTTTTACCAGTTGTTGCATCAAAAAATGAAAGTGAAAACAAATTGATAGGCAAAAAAAAGTCTGTTTTGGTACAACTGCTTTAATGCTTCGTTTCTCCTCATTGTTAGTGCTAAAAAGGAATTTAATAGCCGGGGGTACTAGCAGTGAATCACAGTGTGATACAGTAAAGACTCATATATTGGTCAGTAGTTGGTCTTCATTTATAAACGTTCATCTCGGATAATTACATGCAAAAATCTCAGTGATGAGCTGATAAATGGGCAAGTGCTTTTTTTGACATCCGATCACATCTTTTTATGTGCACTTTGTCAGCAGCACATCTCCCTGTCTAAAAGATGAATGTGCAGCCAAGAATAATGGAAAGAAATGGCTACACAAGCTATTGTCAGCCCTGAGCGATCATTCATGGAGCTGTACACCCCTGACAATTGCCCAGTGTAAAAAATCCTAAAAGTATAACTAAAACTTTTAAAAACTTCTGACATCGTGACATGTCAGACGTTTTGATCAGTAGGGGTCAATTTACTGAGACCGCAGCCAAATGCTAAAATGAATGGGCAGAAGTGTTCCGCTGAGTTCTGTGTCCGTTTAGTGCTGTGTGGCGTAATGACTTCATAGACTTTCTATGGAGCCCATACAATGCTGTGAGCTGTGACAGAAGTAGACAAACAGGCACAGCACTCAGATAGATGCTTCTGCCTGTTCATTTTAGCGATCAATGGGGGTCTTGGCGCTCAGACCCCATCGATCAAAACTTCTGACATGTATGACAAATCAGAAGTTTTTAAAATGTTTAGTTATCTATTACTTGGTGAGTTTTATAGCGCTCTCTCTACATATATCTGTTATGTACAGTGATTTCTATGCTTGAGAAGGGCCATTCAGTGGCCGAAACGCGTTTTATCTGTGTAGCAGCTGTTAGACCTCCCCTGTGAGGGATAACATATGTTGTTTGATTCACGTCTTGCCATGGAATAAAGATTTTTTTACTTTGGGTGAAAATTTATCATCTCTACGGAGGACCACCTCTACATATTAATAGGCCATCTTGGGACCCTTAGGGAGGAGGTAACACCCCAACCCACTGGGGAACCTCCCCCTTCAGAGTGAGTACCCTAATTTTCCACCTTTGTTCTCTTATCCTTGAGCACACAGCGAGATCTCTCCTAACCACTCTTTCACCCCCAACATCTTGGATATTGGGGGGCTGTTTGTTTTACTTGCATATGCTTTTCTCCATACTTTGTGGATCATAAGAGGACCAGAGACTCTCCGTGTATCCATCCAGTCAACCAGGTGCTGTTCTCCTCATATTCTGTACCTAGTTATCCATTAAGGTAAAATGTTGCTATATTGTGAATTATCTCTCATTACAGAAGATGTACAGTATCTGCCTGCGTAAAATGACTTTTAGTTTGAACGGTGTGTTAGAAGTTAAGCTTATGAGTGACAACACAGGATGAAGTAAAATGATTTGTATTATAGGGGCATTGTGACTACCATATTTGTACTTTGCATGTGTAAGCAGTAGAGATGAGCGAGCGTACTCGGAAAAGCACTACTCGCTCGAGTAATTTGCTTTATCCGAGTATCGCTGTGCTCGGGTCTGAAGATTCTGGTGCCGGCACGGAGCGGGGAGCTGCAGGGGAGAGCGGGGAGGAACGGAGGGGAGATCTTTCTCTCCCTCTCCCCCGCCCGCTCTCCCCTGCTCCCCGCTGCGACTCACCTGTCAGCCGCAGTGGCACCCGAATCTTCAGACCCGAGCACAGCGATACTCGGATAAAGCACATTACTCGAGCGAGTAGTGCTTTTCCGAGTACGCTCGCTCATCTCTGGTAAGCAGTAGTTACTTTGTGGCAGTTATAATCGTATAAGAAATTCTCTGTTGAACCTATTAATGTGTTAAAAATCCTATTTGAACTTCATGTTTCTATTGTCTAATTAGACCATGTATTAAGCTGGTCATAGACTTTAGATTTTGTCTGCACCGTCGCAAGGTGATGACGTGCAATCCGCGACCTTTCTGTGCTAAAATAGAACATGCTGTGATTTTTCCTCTGTGAGCGGGAATTGCAATTGGTTTCTGTTCCTGTGCAGGAAGAAGCGCTTTTCCATAACATGTTACAAACAGTATTTGCTGCAGATCCGCAATGCGAACACCAACCGCGGAGTCCACATTGCAAATCCGTTCGTTTGCAGGCAGCCTTACAGATTTATAGTCTGTGCAGGAAGTGACAGTGAGCAGCAAACAAGATTAACAACCGATGCAGTCAACTGAATTCACCAGGAGCGGCGACTGATCACTCCTGCATCTAGTGTCCTATTATCCCACACTGTTTATCCAGAGAAAAGCAAAAAGAATCCTATAAGGCCTACTTCACACAAGCGATGTGTTTTCATACTGCCCGCATCATGGCCAAAAAACATGTGCAAAGCAAAAAGCTGCGATGAAGTCCTGATCAAAATTAGCATTTTCTCGTCCATTCACATGCGGAAATCCCTCGGTCGGCAGAAAACCTTGGGATGACTTCTAATGGTTAACTAGAACCAGCTGTTATCTTTTGTCAGTGTTGAATGCACCTAACCTCCCTCCACCTCCCTTTTTTTTCAGCTCCCATAGAAGCCTATGGAAGCCTCCAGCGTATCTCGGCAAAAAAAAGGGCTGTGGCGGTGAGCTTTATAGTCTCACTGAGGCCTCCGGCATACTAGCATTTTTTTCATCCATGTATAGTACGTTTAAAAAACGGATTACACGCTGATAGCACACAGACCCATATTATTTAATGGTGCAAGACTAGAGATGAGCGAACGTACTCGTCCGAGCTTGATATTTGTGCGAATACTAGGGTGTTCGGGATGCTCGTTACTCGTAACGAGCACCACGCGGTGTTCCGGTTACTTTCAGTTTCCTCTCTGAGACGTTAGCGCGCTTTTCTGGCCAATTGAAAGACAGGGAAGGCATTACAACTTCCCCCTGTGACGTTCAAGCCCTATACCACCCCCCTGCTGTGAGTGGCTGGGACGATCAGATGTCACCCGAGTATAAAAATCGGCCCCTCCCGCGGCTCGCCACACATGCCTTGTGACTTAGCTGAGGGAAAGTGCTGCTGCTGGTGCTGCTGTAGGGAGAGCGTTAGGAGTCAGTGTAGGCTTCAAGAACCCCAACGGCCCTTCTCAGGGCCACATCTACTAGTGTGCAGTACTGTGTTAGCACAGTATTATTTTTTTTTTTTGTCCAAAATTGGATCTGCAGAGCATTGCGCCCTGCAATAGGGACAGAAGTGGGGGTTAGGCAGGGAGAGTGTTAGGAGTTAGTGTAGGCTTCAAGAACCCCAACGGTCCTTCTAGGGCCACTTCTATCCGTGTGCAGTACTGTCCAGGCTGCTGTTAGCAGTGTTGCATTTCTTTTTTTTTTCTCAAAACCGGCTGTGCAGACCATTGCACCCGGCATTAATACTACAGGGATAGAATTGTGTAGGCAGGGCCAGAAGACATTTATTATTCATTGAATACACGCAGTGGGGTCTTCCCTTTGCTAAAAAGGAAAAAAATTATATTTTGCCTGCCTGTGTCAGTCCTAAGGTCTCCGTGTACGTGTGTGCTGCGTGTACAACGTACAAAAATCAGACGCAACCAGCTACGCTTTACTGCAGCCTAGCGCCATTGTCTTTCCTGACTGGCAAATACCTGCTCTGCTAGAGTTAATAACTCTGCTACACTATAGTTGTGTGACACTTTTTGAGGGCCACACCACAGATATTAAACTTCTTGTTCATTGAATATACGCAGTGGGGTCTTCCCTAAGCTAAAAAGGAAAAAAATTATATTTTGCCTGCCTGTGTCAGTCCTAAGGTCTCCGTGTACGTGTGTGCTGCGTGTACAACGTACAAAAATCAGACGCAACCAGCTACGCTTTACTGCAGCCAAGCGCCATTGTCTTTCCTGACTGGCAAATACCTGCTCTGCTAGAGTTAATAACTCTGCTACACTATAGTTGTGTGACACTTTTTGAGGGCCACACCACAGATATTAAACTTCTTGTTCATTGAATATACGCAGTGGGGTCTTCCCTTTGCAAAAAAGCGAAAACATTATATTTGGCCTGCAGGCTTGCGCCAATTTATTTCCTGCCTGGGAAATCAAATCACTGGTAATACATCATGCTGAGGGGTAGGGGTAAGCCTAGAGGACGTGGACGTGGACGTGGACGCGGAGGGCCAAGTGAGGGTGTGGGCACAGGCCGAGCTCCTGCTCCAGGTGTGTCGCAGCCGACTGCTGCGCGATTAGGAGAGAGGCACGTTTCTGGCGTCCCCACATTCATCGCCCAATTAATGGGTCCACGCGGGAGACCTTTATTAGAAAATGAGCAGTGTGAGCAGGTCCTGTCCTGGATGGCAGAAAGTGCTTCGAGCAAGCTATCATCCACCCACAGTTCTGCGCCGTCCAGTGCTGCAAATCCGAATCCTCTGTCTGCTGCTCCTCCTTCCTCCCAGCCTCCTCACTCCACTACAATGACACCTGCTCAGGAGCGGGAACACTCCCAGGAACTGTTCTCGGGCCCCTGCTTAGATTGGGCAGCAGTGGTTCCTCTCCCACCAGAGGAGTTTATCGTCACTGATGCCCAACCATTCGAAACTTCCCGGGGTCCGGGGGAAGAGGCTGGGGACTTCCGCCAACTGTCTCAAGAACTTTCTGTGGGTGAGGAGGACGATGACGATGAGACACAGTTGTCTTGCAGTGAGGTAGTAGTAAGGGCAGTAAGTCCGAGGGAGCAGCGCACAGAGGATTCGGAGGAAGAGCAGCAGGACGCTGACTGACCCCACCTGGTGTGCAACGCCTACTCAGGACAGGTCTTCAGAGGGGGAGGCAAGGGCATCAGCAGGGCAGGTTGCAAGAGGCAGTGCGGTGGCCAGGGGTAGAGGCAGGGCCAGACCGAATAATCCACCAAGTGTTTCCCAAAGCACACCCTCGCGCCATGCCACCCTGCAGAGGCCGAGGTGCTCTAAGGTCTGGCAGTTTTTCACAGAGACGCCTGACGACCGACGAACAGTGGTGTGCAACCTTTGTCGCGCCAAGATCAGCCGGGGAGCAACCACCAACAGCCTCACCACCACGAGCATGCGCAGACATATGATGGCCAAGCACCCCACAAGGTGGGACGAAGGCCGTTCACCGCCTCCGGTTTGCACCGCTGCCTCTCCCCCTGTGCCCCAACCTGCCACTGAGATCCAACCTCCACCTCAGGACACAGGCACAACCGTCTCATGGCCTGCACCCACAGCTTCACCTCCGCTGTCCTCGGCCCCATCCACCAATGTCTCGCACCGCACAGTCCAGCCGTCGCTAGCGCAAGTGTTGGAGCACAAGCGCAAGTACGCCACCACGCACCCGCACGCTCAATCGTTAACCGTCCACATAGCCAAATTTATCAGCCTTGAGATGCTGCCGTATAGGGTTGTGGAAACGGAGTCCTTCAAAGGTATGATGGCGGCAGCGGCCCCGCGCTACTCAGTTCCCAGTCGCCACTACTTTTCCCGATGTGCCGTCCCAGCCCTGCACGACCACGTCTCCCGCAACATTGTACGCGCCCTCACCAATGCGGTTAGTGGCAAGGTCCACTTAACTACGGACACGTGGACAAGCACAGGCGGGCAGGGCCACTACATCTCCCTGACGGCACATTGGGTGAATTTAGTGGAGGCTGGGACAGAGTCAGAGCCTGGGACCGCTCACGTCCTACCTACCCCCAGAATTGCGGGCCCCAGCTCGGTGGTGGTATCTGCGGCGGTGTATGCTTCTTCCACTAAAGCACCCTCCTCCTCCTCCTCAACCTCTGTCTCGCAATCTAGATGTGTCAGCAGCAGCAGGACGTCGCCAGCAGTCGGTGTCGCGCGGCGTGGCAGCACAGCGGTGGGCAAGCGTCAGCAGGCCGTGCTGAAACTACTCAGCTTAGGAGATAAGAGGCACACGGCCCACGAACTGCTGCAGGGTCTGACAGAGCAGACCGACCGTTGGCTTGTGCCGCTGAGCCTCCAACCGGGCATGGTCGTGTGTGACAACGGCCGTAACCTGGTGGCGGCTCTGCAGCTCGGCAGCCTCACGCACGTGCCATGCCTGGCCCACGTCTTTAATTTGGTGGTTCAGCGCTTTCTGAAAAGCTACCCACGCTTGTCAGACCTGCTCGTAAAGGTGCGCCGGCTCTGCGCACATTTCCGCAAGTCCCACACGGACGCTGCCACCCTGCGCACCCTGCAACATCGCTTTAATCTGCCAGTGCACCGACTGCTGTGCGACGTGCCCACACGGTGGAACTCTACGCTCCACATGTTGGCTAGGCTCTATGAGCAGCGTAGAGCTATAGTGGAATACCAACTCCAACATGGGCGGCGCAGTGGGAGTCAGCCTCCTCAATTCTTTTCAGAAGAGTGGGCCTGGTTGGCAGACATCTGCCAGGTCCTTCGAAACTTTGATCAGTCTACCCAGGTGGTGAGCGGCGATGCTGCAATCATTAGTGTCACCATTCCTCTGCTATGCATCTTGAGAAGTTCCCTGCAAACCATAAAGGCAGCCGCTTTGCGCTCGGAAACAGAGCCGGGGGAAGACAGTATGTCGCTGGATAGTCAGAGCACCCTCCTGTCTATATCTCAGCGCGTTCAGGAGGAGGAGGAGGAGGATGAGGAGGATGAGGAGGAGGGGGAAGAGACAGCTTGGCCCACTGCTGACGGTACCCATGCTGCTTGCCTGTCATCATTTCAGCGTGTATGGCCTGAGGAGGAGGAGGAGGAGGAGGATGATCCTGAAAGTGATCTTCCTAGTGCGGACAGCCATGTGTTGCGTACAGGTACCCTGGCACACATGGCTGACTTCATGTTAGGATGCCTTTCTCGTGACCCTCGCATTCAACGCATTCTGGCCACTACGGATTACTGGGTGTACACACTGCTCGACCCACGCTATAAGGAGATCCTTCCCAGTCTCATTCCCGAAGAGGAAAGGGGTTCGAGAGTGTTGCTATACCACAGGACCCTGGCGGACAAGCTGATGGTAAAATTCCCATCCGACAGCGCTAGTGGCAGAAGGCGCAGTTCCGAGGGCCATGTAGCAGGGGAGGTGCGTAGATCGAGCAGCATGTACAGCCCAGACAGTGCAACAGTCTTTAAGGGCCTGGCCAGCTTTATGGCTCCCCAGCAAGACTGTGTCACCGCTCCCCAGTCAAGGCTGAGTCGGCGGGAGCACTGTAAAAGGATGGTGAGGGAGTACGTAGCCGATCGCACGACCATCCTCGGTGACGCCTCTGCCCCCTACAACTACTGGGTGTCGAAGCTGGACACGTGGCCTGAACTAGCGCTGTATGCCCTGGAGGTGCTTGCTTGTCCTGCGGCTAGCGTCTTGTCGGAGAGGGTGTTTAGTGCGGCTGGGGGAATCATTACAGATAAGCGTACCCGCCTGTCAACCGACAGTGCTGACAGGCTTATACTCATCAAGATGAACAAAGCCTGGATTTCCCCAGACTTCTCTTCTCCACCAGCGGACAGCAGCGATACGTAAGCAATACGTAGGCTGCACCCGCGGATGGAAGCTACGTTCTCTCTCACCATCCAAAACGGGGACATTTGTGCTTCATCAATCTGTGTCTAATATTCCTCTTCCTCCTCCTGCTCCTCCTCCTGAAACCTCACGTAATCACGCTGAACGGGCAATTTTTCTTAGGGCCACAAGGCTCACTCATAATTTTTCTAAACAATTTTTAGATGTTTCAATGCTCTGAAAAGCGTTGGAACTTTAACTTGAACCAATTTTTCGTTAAACTGGGCTGCCTCCAGGCCTAGTTACCACTTAAGCCACATTAACCAAAGCGATTAATGGGTTTCACCTGCCCTCTTGGTTGGCCATGGCCAATTTTTTTCAGGTACATTAGTACTGTTGATACAGCAATTTTTGTGGGCCCTCGCCTACAGTGTAATCAAATACATTTTTAGCCCACCTGCATTAAGCACGACATTACTACCTCAGCTGTGTTGGGCAATGCAATGGGATATTTCTATGTACCGCCGGTGGGTTCCAGGGAGCCACCCATGCTGTAGGTGCACACGGAGTTTTTACTACATCTGTACACTTGAAAAGAACCCCAGTCAGACTGGGGCATGCAGTGTGGGCCGAAGCCCACCTGCATTAAGCACGACATTACTACCTCAGCTGTGTTGGGCAATGCAATGGGATATTTCTATGTACCGCCGGTGGCTTCCTGGCACCCACCCATGCTGTGGGTCCACAGGGAATTATAAATGCATCTGTGTCCACTTGTAAAGAACCCCAGTCTGACTGGGGCATGCAGAGACACCTTGACAGAATGAATAGTGTGTGACACATAGGTTCCCCATTGCTATGCCCATGTGTGCAGCTCCTGGTGGCGGTGGCACAGGATTCTATTTCTCATTGCTTCTGTACAGCATTGTGGGCTATCGCCACGCCCCTTTTAAAGAGGGTCACTGCCTAGCCGTGCCAACCTCTGCAGTGTGTGCCTGCGGTTCCTCCTCATGGCAGACGCACTTCTAAATAGACATGAGGGTGGTGAGGCATTAGGGCAGCTGAAGGCTGCGCAGGGACACTTTGGTGTGCGCTGTGGGGGGGGGGGGGGCGATTGGGCAGCATGTCACACAGGAGAAGTGGCAGTGGAGTGTCATGCAGGCAGTGATTGTGCTTTGTTGGAGGTAGTGTGGTGCTTAGCTAAGGTATGCCATGCTAATGAGGGCTTTTCAGAAGTAAAAGTTTTTGGGAGGGGGGGTGCCCCACTCTTGCCGCTATTGTGGCTTAATAGTGGGACCTGTGAACTTGAGATGCAGCCCAACATGTAGCCCCTCGCCTGCCCTATCCGTTGCTGTGTCGTTCCCATCACTTTCTTGAATTGCCCAGATTTTCACACAAGGAAACCTTAGCGAGCATCGGCGAAATACAAAAATGCTCGGGTCGCCCATTGACTTCAATGGGGTTTGTTACTCGAAACGAACCCTCGAGCATCGCGGGAAGATCGTCCCGAATAACGAGCTCCCGAGCATTTTGGTGCTCGCTCATCTCTATGCAAGACACACTTATGAGTTTTTTTACGCGGATACGGAACGTGTAAAAAAAGCTCACTGAATGCAGTATTCTGATCCATTAAAATCAATAAGGAGAGAAAAAAACGGACAGGACATGGATGGCAACCGTTTGTGGACAATTCTTTTTTAAGATGCAGAAAAAAATAATTAAGCTTCTTTCAGGTTTTTTTTTTGCGCACGTCAAAAATACATGGCAGACAGAGAAAAAAAACTGACACACAAACACATGGGGCCTCGTGGAGCTGCACATGTATGGGAAAATATCCATTTTTTGTGATCATAACATGGATGTTTTTTTAACTCACAAATACACCTAGCCTGATTGCAATAAAAAAAAAAAATGCAATGCTGATGGTGAAACCATCCTTCCGCTAGACGTGGCGTGTGCGCTCTTTTATGGCCTGAGCTCATGAGACCGGACTCTGTATTGACCCACTGTACATTACATTTCTGCATAGTGACTTATCCTTAAGTCATCTTTTCTCCGAACTACATAACCCCAATCTGCACCTGATGGAAAGGGAGAAGCTGAAACTGTTTAATTACAAACTATGCATTGTTAACAGGGAGCAAACAAAGTAGATCAGAAAGTCTTTGTTCCTTCTCCAGGTTCGTGGGTCACAGTGACATCCAATTCTTGTGTTCATAGTGAGATAATTCCGAGATGTAACAATGAAAAATCTCAGGTTCTGAATTCACATGAGCAGGGTTCAGACAGAGTTTATACAGAGATATTACAATAATTAATTTCAAATTAAGGAACTATAAAGTCTTTATTTTTAGACCTGCTTTTTGGCCCGGCTCCTTAAGGCTCCTTCACATGAACATACACACATTTGCATGCATCTCAGCACTGCTACGTTTTTGCAGAACAAAATATGCTTTTCTGCTGTATTCACCCTATTTTACAGTTTTTTCCTCCTGCAGGACATGTTGATCTGTGCGCAGCAAACCTGACGCACCACTTGAAATGGCTACTTAGTTCCAGATGGGTTCTTTTACCAGTGGAATTACGCAGAATAATAATGCAACCTCTATGTGTATTGCATGTAGATTTGCGCCCCCCCACTGACTTATATGGGAAGCAAAGCATGCTGCTGCAAAATACAGAAATGAGAACTCATGGGTTCTATTCTGTGTGTTGTGCGTGCAAATACGCCCGTGTGAAGGAACTCTAAGGCCTCTTTCACACGAGCGTTTTATTGCGGCTATTTTGGCGTGATAAAACGCCAGACTAAAATTGTGCCCATCTGAATTATTGGATTCCAATGCATTTGTTAAGATGGGTGTGTAAAATAGGCCATCCGAAAAGATAGCGCATACAGTGGGCATTCAGGCCGTCTGCTTTTACATGATGCTGGAAAAGATAGGACTTGTCCTATCTTTTGCATGAATACGCCGGCCATTCCCATAGACACCTATGGGAGCCTATGACAGCCATCAGAAAAGGGAAGAGGGAGGAAGTTTAGTGACAGCTCCTGTTGCTAAAGTCCCTCCGCTTGCCGGCAGCTCCCATAGGCCGAGGAGGGAATTTAGCATGGCAAGTGCTGCTAAAGTCCCTCCCCCTCATGGCAGCTCCCATAGGCTTCTATGGGAGCTTTTATCGCCTCTATCATCTGGCTGCTATCATCTAGCAGCACTAAGGTCTATTCCCCCGGGCCATGGAACTCCAGTCTGCACCGTATATATACGCCACAGCCTGGCCGTGAGAATGGGCGAGAAAACTGGAGACTTGGTCATGTCTTTCTCCCGTTCATGCGATTTTCGGTCGCGATGCAGACAGCTGAAAATTGCAATGCCTGTGTGAATGAGGTCTTAAAGTGGAACTGCCATGAAAGATGCAGCGTATAATCGCGACAGGTCCGACAAGCTATATTACCAATGGCACAAAAAATGCTGTGCCATTTGTATAATTAGCTGACAAAATAGAATACAGACTTATAATTACGGGTTGAGTTATTTCTTCTGAAATCTTTAATGATTTTCTTTAATAAAGACATAAAGGTATTTTTAGAATATTGAAGTAGGACACGATGTGTGAATAGAGCCGGCAGTCAGTAATTAAGTCACGGTAATAGTAATAAAACACAGGACTATTGGGCTTTAAATCTGAATCTGGGGAAGATTAAGTACAGTGCTATAATCTTAATAGACGTGGACTGAAGGTAATATGTGTTTCACAGCTAACTATGGATGATATCAGATTCATTTAATTTTAATTGAAGGTCAGAAAAATGCTAAATACTACAGATAAAATCTAAATCAAGGTGGAATCCCGAGATTTACTTGTAGACCCTTGCAAAGCCAGATACATAAATCCAAAGTTGTAATCATTCAGAGGAAAACTTTACTTTTGCTGCGATTTATCACATTATTTTTAGTATCACAGGCTCAGTTTGAAGTCTGGATAATGAACAGCTGAAAATTGTGTCATCTGACTAATTAAAAAAAGAAAAAAAGAAATTTGTGAATTAAAGGAACACAAAATGTAGGAATAAATGATAAAAGTTAACACAACATGATCCGACTCCAATTGTTTGTCAGTCTGCAGGATTTTCTGCATGTTGTCCAACTGAACAGGAAGCAACACTCCCACGTGTTCTGTGAGATGTGCACGGTTAGCTTTTACAGCATTTAACGATATATTATTGGGATACTCTGTTTACATGAATGGAGGTATTGCCAACAAGATAAAATGCTGAGTTCATCATAAATGATGGGAGGGAATTATAGCTGATTGCTTTCTTGCCGCTCTTGTTTACACTAAACAATAATTGGTAACTTTTACTCAAAGATTTTTCAGATAATCACCCCATTTAAAAAAAGCTCTTAAAGCGGTTTACCAGGGAAATACTATTGTTAACTAGAGATGAGCGAACTTACTCGGTTCGGGTGTTTTTGGACCCGAGCACTGCTTTTTCCGAGTAACTGACTACTCGGATGAAAAGATTCGGGGGGCGGCGTGGTGTGGAGCAGGGGGTAGCAGTGGGGAACAGGGGAGAGCTCTGTCCCCCCCCCCCCACTCCTCTCTGCAACCCCCCCGCGCCTCCCCCCCCCCCCCCCCGAATCTTTTCGTCCGAGTAGTCATTTACTCGGAAAAAGCGGTGCTCGGGTTCAAAAACACCCGAACCAAGTAAGTTCGCTCATCTATATTGCTAACCTATCCTCAGGATAGGCCATAAATAGTTGATCGACTTTGGTCTGCTGCTCAGGATCCCAATCAGTTGATTGGCTCTCTTTCACTGCTACTCCAAACTGTGGTACGTAGCAGAAGCTTCTGCTCTGACCCACATAGTGGCCAGAGCTTGTAAGTGCAAATGCAGCTCTTATTAAAATCAATCAGATCAGCGGAAAGGAGAACAATGTTGAAGAATAAGGTTATGTGACAAACCATTGAAAGAGTACATCAGTGAGAAATAGGTACAGCATTCGTATTGGTAAAAAATAAATGCTTTTTCCTTTTCGTGACATTACAAAGTTACTCAACTCCCATAATACCCCTTTAATACTGCGCCTTGATCTTTGTACGTAGTAGGAGTTGCAATCCCTATTTCTTAGATGGCTGATACAGAATTATGAGGATATCTAAACTAGTTCATTTTCTATGATTTTTTTATTCTTGTAGTATTATATAATTGAAACTTTATTATGGGGTATTTACTGTATATGTAACACCACAACTGAAACATAATAATTACCTAATAAAAGTAATACTATGGCTGCTGTGCTTTATTAAGAGATAGAAATAAAAAAAACAAACAAAAAACATTAAACTTCAATAACTCAGAACTCGGGCGTTACACCTCAAGGTCCTATGACCATAAACCATACAATGAACAAATGCTTATATCTAACCAGCCACGAAGCAAGGTGACCCAACCCTCTGGAACAGCAGGAGGAACAGGGGTAGGAAGTGCCTGAGGGTTTTTTGGGGGGAAAGCTCTGCAGGTTCTTTATAAAAACAGACATATCTGTGGTAACAGTGGAGGTTTAAAAAGCTAAAAAGAGAACCTGTCAGATCTCCTGACTTGTCTGTTGTAGTACATACTAGTATTCCCAACAAAATAACAATTCTGGAACATCTTATCTTATAACTTTTTTTTATGTTGTTCTGTTCCTTTGTGATTCTTACACACTCAGACATTGTCCAGTTAGTGCTGACTGTATCAGACAGTGAAGGTCCTTGGATGAGGAGAATGGTAATATCCAGTCCTCAACTTTTTCATACATTTCTAGAGTCATAACTAAGGAACAACACAACACAGTGCTATAAGAAAACTAAGGAGATGTGCAGGATTAGTACACTGCCCTATAGGATCTGCATCAGTGTGCAAGAGCCATTAGAACTATATACAGGTTTAGATCCCCTCTAAATCTTGCAGAGAACTATAATCTCTTTTTAACAACCAGAACAGTTTCTCCATCAATCGTGGCTGTAGAAATAATGAAAGGCAGCATCACCGCTGCAGATTAGAGCATCTCAAAGGATTAACTTTTTTCCATACGGTTAATACGCAGCACACAGCAACGTTTCAACCTCATTCTGAGGTCTTTGTCAAGCTGACAAAGACCTCAGAATGAGGTTGAAACATTGCTGTGTATTAACTGTATAGAATAAAGTTAATCCTTTGGGATGCTCTAATCTGCACAGGCTGATGCTGCCTTCCATTATTTCTATTTGGACTGCTTGATTTTGGATGTGGGTCTAATCCAATTGGAGGCATCTGACAAAGTTCCCCACCATTGACTGGTTGACTGGTGGTACAGACACTCTCACAATGGGTACACAGGTCCGGTAGTATTACCAGAGTGGTAACCCAGTTCAGCTGTTTTGGTGCTTGCTTTCGGAGGACTGGTCTAACTATAGCTCAGTGACCTTAGCAGAGAGTCAACAGTCTCAACTTTCAGTTTGTGGCTCATTTTATGCGCTTCTTCCCTCAAAGCGGCAGCTAGGACGTCTCACTGAATATCCCAACTGCGCCACATGCCCACAGGATAGGATGTATTTGTAGTGTTCTGCTCTCGCCTCTTCTCTGCACTCCGTGTCACATCCTCTCAGCATATTACAAGCCTGTGTAACTTCATTTAACAATCACATGACAAATGAAACTTTATCAGTGAATTATAAAAAATCTCAAGGATCTTTTCACTTTCTTGTAACCTAATGTAAAAGATGTTCCTACTACCTTCCTGTTTTACCGTGCTAATAACTGCACATCTCTAAAGCCATGAAGTGAGAAGAATATTTGTAAAGTTCATTAACTATAATTTGTCTCATTTATGTTATATTTCTTTTCTTGAAACTACAGAAAGCACCAAGCTAGCGATAAATACCACAAGCTGACGTGATCCTAATTCACTCTGCAATATGAACAATTCCATTAATTAAACTTGTATCTATGTAGAATACAAATACGGATCCATAGATACATTATTGCACTCAACCATCGTTTATAAAATGTAACCATGCCAGTGTAAATATTCTTCAGTAATTGACTTGACACTTGAGTCCTGTTAGATATCAGTGCTAAACCAGTAAAGGAATGTAGCAGTGATATATTAGGGAATTATCATCCCTATTAAGAAGAAGACAGCTTTGTGCCAAGACAGGATCTCGGCAGAATCTTCCACATGGCACTTCGTGAGGTGAACAACTGCAGCTGTCATGTTACATTAAGGACTTATTCACACAGTGCATTTTTTTCAAAAGCACATCCAAAATACAGGACAAGTATAAATAAAAGGATGCTTATACGCTCCTCTTGTATCCAATATTACTTTTGACTGCACGAAATTCTGCATTCAAACTGCACTATGTAATGGTAGGTTCACATGACAGCTCGAAACTTAATAGCTGGAAATCACCCGTTCACACGATCTTTAGTGCAGTATAGCCGCGATCTTTCCACATGACTATACTGCGCTAAAACCATGTTCGCCTGAACGAGGCCTACATGTGATAAATAATGCTATATCCTTGATTCAATTACGAACATCATCATTGGGTCAGTAGAACTAGCATGTTTCTTCTTAGTGAGAACAGAATATGCAGATGTTGGACTCCGCTGGTGCAACTTTTCTTGTGGAAAGCAATGGGATAGGACTAGTGGGAATGTAGTATGTCTAATTCCACTTTGCCAGTGTTTTTCCAATTATAGTCCTCACAACCCCCCAACAGGTCATATTTCCAGGATGCTCTATAGAGAAGACCCCTGTGGCAATGTGTGCACTTGAATCCAAAACCCAGCCCTCATTAAAAGCTGACTGGAAAAACTGCTGGTAACTGCCATGCAGAAAACAAAAGCTCAAAGTCTGAAGGAATCTAGCACCTTAAATTAAAACTCTACTCTTAATTAATCTACTATATTCACAAGATAAGTCATTAATAGCCAATAACCAGAAGTCTGCTACCTTGAACCAATCAGCAGCAGCGCTGGCCCCACTGAAAGCAATGGGAGAAGATCACAATCCCCTGCTGTGGCTGTGACAGCTGCAGCAGGGGATTCCCTCAGCCTTGCAGTGACGCGAGACTGCCGCATTCAAGAGTTTCACCTTGTCCTCAATGGGGTCTGCGGCAGTAGTGTCGGCCCCATTCAACACAGTGGTGAACATCGCAATTTCCTTCCACAGCTGTGACAACCCCGCGAAGATGAAGGGAATGCATTCAGAGGTTTTCAGAAGGACTGCGAGGGCAATATCGGGCCGTGAATCATGGCACAATATCCCCCTCACCAGTGTGCAGGAGCCCTCAGTGACGTGAAAACTGTGAGTTTTCAGGATTTCTATCTATAGTGTACAGCACTGATTCCCAATCGGGGTGCCGCGGCTCTCTGGCTGGAAATCATGTCAGTATTATTGTATTTTGTTGCCATCAGGAAGTCCTGATACAGACAAGATTGACAGGGGGTTGATGCCCCCTGATGCTGATTGGTCGCCAGCTTACTGCTCATCATCAGGCTCATAGTCAGTCAGAAACTTGTGTGCTTGGGCGTTGGGGAAAGCAGTGGCGGCGTTCAGAGAGGTGCAGCTGCTACAGGAGCCAGGTGAGCAGTACAACACACCAGCCTGGCTCCCTGAGGCAGTCCTGTCCCACCTCCACTCTGCACTGTCCCACTGCATTTTACTGGGGCTGCTGCTGCTGCCAGTCATATGCCAACTCCGCTCCCCTGTCTCACTCTCCCCTTGATTAGGGCCGCTGCCGCCGGCTCTCCTTCCCCACCTGCGGTCCCCGCTGTAACTCTGGCCATCTCCCCTGTATGGTCCCTGCTCCCGTTGTCTGTCCTCTTCTCCTTACCAGCCCTGCTGTCCGTATCCACGTGTGCTGCCTCTGGGCCCGCTATCACTGTCCCCATGTCCCCTGTAGTGGGGCCGCAATAGGGTTCGCTATTACTACTGGGTCACCTATTACTACTGGGGCTGCAATAGGGGGCTGCTATTACTACCGGGGCCGCAATGGGGGTCACTTATTACTGCCGGGGCTACAATAGGGCTCACCAATTGCGGTCCCGGCAGTAATACGTGACCCCTATTGTGGCCCCGGCAGTAATAGGTGACCCCTATTGCGGCCCTGGTAGTAATAGTGGCCCACTATTGTGGCCCCAGTAGTAATAATTATTACTGAGGCCACTGTGGGGGTCACCATTACTACCGGAGCCACCAATATAGGGGGTGGCTTTTACTAGTGGGGCCACCAATATAGGGGGTGGCTATTACTAGTGGTGCCACCAATATAGGGGGTCGCTTTTACTAGTGGGTCCACCAGTATAGGGGGTTGCTATTACTAGTTGGGCCACCAATATAGGGGGTCGCTATAACTACTGGGGCCAGAAAAATAGGTTATTGCTATTACTACTGGGGCCACCAACATAGGGGGGACACTATTACTACACGGGGCGGATTACTTGTGGAATTTATAGTAGCTATAGCAGCAAAGTGGATGAGATTTTGAAAATCATCCACACTGTGTGGAAACAATGTGTACAAAACCCGTGTGGATATTGACATGTGGTGCAGGATTTAATTCCGCAGCATGTTAATTTTAAATATAATGTATATCAATAGCCTATACAGCGCTCTTCCCTGGGTGTTTTTCTTAACCCCTTAGTGACCAAGCCTGTTTGCACCTTAATGACCAGGCCAAATTTTGCAAATCTGACATGTGTCACTTTAACATGGAAAAAAAACAGAAAGGTTTTGCATATCCAAGCGATTCTGACATTGTTTTTTCGCCACATGTTGTACTTTATTTTAGGCGGAAAAAATAGACCAATAGAATTTGTGTTTATTTATTAAAAGCGCCAAAATTGGAAAAATTTTGAAAAAAATCGTCATTTTTTCACATTTCCAACTGCAATATCTTAAATATGTGCAAACATAATATAGAAGTTTTTGCTAAGATTTATATTTCCACCCGTTTACTTAATTTTGGGCGCACATTGGAAAAACTTTCGTTTTTTTTTAACCATTTAGGAGACGTACAAATTTAACATTACTTTTTAGCATTTTGAGGAACACTTTGTTTTCCTACACCAAGCCAAGATTGGAAAGGCTCATGAGTGTCAGAATAATAGATACCCCCACAAATGACCCCATTTTAAAAACTACACCCCTTAGTGTATTCACTGAGGG
This sequence comes from Eleutherodactylus coqui, assembly GCF_035609145.1. Classification (NCBI taxonomy): domain Eukaryota; kingdom Metazoa; phylum Chordata; class Amphibia; order Anura; family Eleutherodactylidae; genus Eleutherodactylus; species Eleutherodactylus coqui. The sequence goes on from NC_089841.1 coordinate 130,247,274, forward strand.
GTGTCATGAGTATTTTGACCCCACAGTTTTTTTTTCAGGAATTAATTCAATTTAGAGGAGAAAAAGTAACATTTCATATTTTTGCAAATCTGTCATTTTAAAGACATATTTTTTTTCCTATAGTTTACATGAAAATGAGGATTTACACCCCAAAATGGATACCCCTGTTTCTCCCATGTTCAAAAATACCCATTGTGGCCCTAATGTTATATCTGAGTCCACAACGGGGCCCAAAATGAAAGGAGTAGTCAGTGTCTTTCAAAACAGAAATTTTGCTTGAAGTCCTTTTAGGCCCCATAGCACACATGCAGAGTTTCTTGAGGGCCCAAAACCATAGAAAACCCCCACAAATGACCCCATTTTGAAAACTAGACCCCTTAAGGAATTTATCTAGGGGTGTATTGCATATTTTCACCCCACAGTTTTTGAATGAATTCAAGCCAAGCAAAAGGAAATAATTGTGATTTTCGTTTTTTTGGCAATTCTGTCATTTTAAAAACTGCTTTTTTTGTACAGCACACATATGAATGAAGACTTGCACCCAAAAATGGATACCCCTGTTTGTCCCGTGTTCATAGACATACCCATTGTGGCCCTAATCTTATGTCTGGATGCACAACAGGGCCCAAAATGAAAGGGGTAGTCAGTGGCTTTCAGAACATAGATTTTGCTTGAAGTCCTTTTAGGCCCAATTGCCCACTTGTAGAGTTCTTGAGCGCCCAAAACCATAGAGAACACCCACAAATGACCCCATTTTGAAAACTAGACTCCTTAACGAATTTATCTTGGGGTGTACTGCGTATTTTGACCCCACAGTTTTTGAATAAATTCAAGCAAAGCAAAAGGAAAAAAATAGGATTTTTGTTTTTTTGGCAATTCTGTCATTTTAAAAACAGCTTTTCTTGTACAGCACACATATGAAGGAAGATTTGCACCCCAAAATGGATACCCCTGTTTGTACTGTTTTCATAAACATACCCATTGTGGCCCTAATGTTATGTCCGCATGCACAACAGGGCCCAAAATGAAAGGAGTAATCGGTGGCTTTCAGAACATAAATTTTGCTTGAAGTCCTTTTAGGCCCCATTGCCCACTTGTAGAGTTCTTGAGCGGCCAAAACCATAGAGAACCCCCACAAATGACCCCATTTTGAAAACTAGACCCCTTAACGAAATTATCTAGGGGTGTACTGTGTATTTTAACCCTACAATTTTTGAATAGATCTAAGCGAAGCAGTAAGAAAAAATTACGATTTTCATTTTTTTGGCTATTGCGTCAATTTAAAAACAGGTTTTTTTGTACAGCAGACATATAAATGACAACTTTCACCCCAAAATGGATACCCCTGTTTGTCCCGTGTTCAGAAACATACCCATTTTGGCCCTAATAGACTTACAGGACACATGGCTAGGCCTACAATGAAAGGAATACCCGTTGGATTTCAGGGAACAACGGAATACATTTCAGACCCCATTGCCTACTTATAGAGCCATTGAGTGGCCAAAACTATAAAGAACCCCCTCAAATGACCCCATTTTGAAAACTAGACCCCTTAACAAATTCATCTAGGGGTGTACTGCGTATTTTGACCCCACAGTATTTGAATGAATCTAAGCAAAGCAGAAGGAAAAGGTTACGATTTTCAATTTTTTTGGAAATTTTTTAAATTTAAAAACACTTTTTTTGTACAGTGTACATAGGAATGAAGACATTCACCCCCAAATGGATACCCCCGTTTGTCCCGTGTTCAGAAACATACCCATTGTGGCCCTCATCTACTTACAGGGCCCATGGCAAGGCCTATAATAAAAGGAACACCCGTTGGATTTCAGGGTACAACTGAATAAATTCCAGGCCCCATTGCCCACTTATAGAGCCATTGAGCGGCCAAAACTATAAAGAACCCCAACAAATAACCCCATTTTGAAAACTAGACCCCTTAACAAATTCATCTAGGGGTGTACTGCGTATTTTGACCCCACAGTATTTGAATGAATCTAAGCAAAGCAGAAGGAAAAAGTTAAGATTTTCCATTTTTTTGGCAATTTTTAAAATTTAAAAACAGTTTTTTTGTACAGTGTACATAGGAATGAAGACATTCACCCCAAAATGGATACCCCCGTTTGTCCCGTGTTCAGAAACATAACCATTGTGGCCCTCATCTACTTACAGGGTCCATAGCAAGGCCTATGAAGGAGGGAACACCCAATGGATTTCAGGGCACAATTGAATACATTCCAGGCCCCATTGTTATTTGCATGGAATAAAAATTTACTCCCTAAAAATTCCCCCCCCCCCTCCCCCACACACTCTGTGCCCTTTTCGGTGTTCGCAAATCTTAGATAAAAGTAATAATGTGAACTGTGTGGTATTTCTGAAGACAGGGGTAATTACGGAGGCTGGTTGGAATCGGCCCATGGGGCAATAAAACCGTGTATCCCCCCTCCTCTCATGATTTTTGGGGGCATTTCTTGACCTCAGTGGCGGGTATGGGGTGTAAAAAGTGGCGTTCCGTATATTTCCGTAAGCTTGCTGCGGTGCGGCGGTCTCACACAGAAGGCGCTCAACAAGCTGCTCCTGGAACTGCATGAAGGCGAGCGTTCCCGGGGCTTTTTGTAAAATAATTTGTCTGAATAATGCCGGGCTCACGCAGCCATAGGCGGAATCCGCTCACGGAGGCCTGCAGCGGATCCCATCCGTGAGCCCGGCTGTGACCCTGCGTGCGGCCGCGTAATGTACTGCGCATAACTGCGTACTTACACGGGCGGTCATGCGCAGTACACTTTTTTTGGTTTTTTTTTTTATTTCCCGCACCATCGCTTAGCAATGACATGGGTACCCGCAGCTCGTACACAATGTAGTTGCATATGGGCTGCGGGTATATCCGCGACCATGGAGCACAATAGGCTCTATGTTGCGGATATCCGCGGTAAAATAGAGCCTGCTGCGTTCTCTTTTCTGCGAGTGGATTACACAATTCCAACCCGCTAATGTGGGCGGAATTGTGTAATCCAATGCGATATGATCCGTGAGGGGAGATGAAACGTACGCTTTTCAAACATTTTTAAAACTTTTTAAAACTTTTGTTTTACTTTTTTTTTTTAAACTTTTTTACACTTTTTTTAACTTTACATGATCACTGTCATCCATTGGATGACAGTGATCATGTCCCCAGTGACATCCCTCTGCTCCTGGCTACACATGGCAGCCAGGAGCAGGGGGTTTTTGAATTTCCCGGGGCTCGAGCCCCTCTGTGCACGCGCCCGATGTCAATCATCGGACGCGCATGCACAGAAGGGGACTTCGGGTCCCGGGACAGCGGTGCGGACCGAGGTGAGTATTTTCACCTCCCCTCATGGATCGGATCCATGAGGGGAGGTGAAACTTTACTTCTTTTAAAACTTTTTTGCACTTTTCCGCAATCGCCGTTATCCATTGGATAACGGCGATCACGGTACCGGGGACCGCCCACCGCGGTCCCCGCTGACATCTCCTGCCTCCTGGCTACCTACAGGAGCCGGGAGCCAGGAGATTTTAAATCTCCCGCGGCTCTGGGCTTTCTGCGCATGCAGCTGATGTAATGCCGCCTGGCGCGCATGCGCAGAAGACCGGCTTCGGGGCCCGGAGCAGCAAGAGAGCGGGGAGCAGTGCGGCGGACCCGGGTGAGTAATTTCAGCTGCCCTGATAGATCCGATCCATCAGGGCAGCTGAATCTTTAACTTTTTAAAACTTTTATGCGATCAGCGCTATCGATTGGATAGCGCAGATCGCATTCCTGGGGGGGCGGGGTCCATGTAGCCCAGGATGACAGCTCCATGCTGTCAGCTACCTGCGGGCTCCGACAGCATGGAGCTGTCACGTCCAGAGCCCGAGGGGCTTTATTCTCTGTAGGACGCATGTTTTTACGTCCTCAGAGAATAAAGCCCACTTCGGGAGGACGTAAAAAGGCTATGGCCCGGTCATTAAGGGTTTAAACAGCCCTGTCCTTTTTATAACGATGGAGATAAAAATCATATGTTGTATTAAGCCACACTCTAGCCACGCCCTTGACCACACCATAGCACACACACCCTTTTGGTAGGGGTGCCGCGCCATAAAAAAATTTCCATGGGGGGGGGGGGGCAAAGCCTGAAAAGGTTGGGAAACACTGCTGTAGAGAGTGACATGGAAATTGAATTGAAATAAACATTTTTAAATATGTAAAACATACAAACTTCACTTAAACAATAGGTCCATACTTGTCAGTACATTACCTTGAAATTTGGGTTTACACTGGGCATTTAGGTTGCAGTTTTGTTTTTTTTTAACCACAGAGACCAGATGTCACTTGCTAAATTCAAACTTCCTCTTTTTCACAGAACAAGACATATGGAAGAATGATTATTCTACTAGAATTCCGAGGCCTAATCTGTACGGATAGTGGGAGTAATCTAATAAACTCTCAATGTACAAACTCAGAACACAAAATCTCATTTTTGACCAAGCAAGAACATAACAACGTGATCCCATGTTTCCTCCTAACCTCTACATAATGACATTGTGTGTGTCCTGACTCTGTTTATACATCTCCTAATAACATTTGATTATAAACTGGTTAACAAAATGTTGCTTTATTTTGTAAACATTTCCTCCAGTGGTAAATCCCCAGGGACCTACAATGTGTGGGTCCTGCTGTCCGCAGATATTCGAAATGATGAAAAATGAAACAGACTGTACTAGTTGTTTCCAGCGGAAGTTGTGACTGAAGATATTGCATGGGAACCGAACTTGAAAGTGGAAATGATCCCAGAGGAAAGATACATACTGCGTGTAGGTTTACCAGTCTGTTAACATGGATTGCATTCTCATGAAGCCTATTTTCTCCTTGTAACATTAAGGCCATGGTTTTTATTAAGTAGTAACACAAACAGTCGATCAGTAACAATGCTCCTGCTCAAGCTCCTATATGCAGACATATACACGTCCCGTGGTTTACAGAGATCACTGTAACTTTATGGCATATGAATTCGATGTTTTACAAAGGATGGGTTTGTAAAATAAAGGAGCACTTAATCTATAAAGTAGAAGGTGTGGAACAATGTTTATTGCCGTTCACCTAGGACACAATTCAGCAACAATAAAAAGAAGCACACTCCATCTTCAGTAATGGAAGCAAACATTTATGTAACACTTGCATTTGTTTTTATTACTAACTCAATAGTTGCATGATATACTCCAATAGATATGAGTTACTTGTGTTCCTAGCGTGTGAAGGGGTCTGTAGATAAGGATTGGCATATTTCATGAAGCTATTACTCTCTAAATCTCAGGTCTGCTTATGAGAATTCAGCCTAAGTCACATCAGTGGGCCAGAGAGACAAGAAATGGGATACTAAATGGTAAAACCATCATATCGAAGAGCAGCTTTAGCCATCCCTGGGACAGAGCGAACGATTTAGGCACGTCACAGCGGGGGCGAGCCAAAGACTGGGGCGGGATCGAACATGGCTTGATGCTCGTTCGAGTAACGAGCACCATCGAGTACGCTAATACTCGAACGAGCATCAAGCTCGGCAGAGTATGTTCGCTCAACTCTATTAAGGATAAAATTCACAGCAAGTCTGCATCAAAATCTGCATGCAAACATGACAATTTTAGTGTGGATTTGTTCAAGGTGGAACTTTCAACTACATGTGAAAGCACCCTAAGGCCTTAGTCAGACGGGCGTTTTTTTGCGCGATTTGCGCATGCGTCCGGCGATTTTTTAAAACCATTGCTTTGCAATGGTATCGGACACATGAGCGCTTTTTATGCGCTCGTCCGATAAATTAGAGAACAGAAATCGCAGATCGCACCTATCTGCGATCTGCGATTCCTGTTCTCTTCTCTATATGCGCTCAATGGGGCCGGCGGCAGCAGCGCCGACCCCATTGAGAACATATAGAAGACAAATCATTCTTCTCTGCCACAGCTGTAACAGCTGTGGCAGAGAAGAACGATGTTTGCCCATTGAATTCAATGGAGCCGGCAATACAGCCGACTCCATTGAAAGCAATGGGCTGCCGGCGTGCGCGGTATGAATTGTCGGGAAGGGCTTAAATATATAAGCCCTTCCCTGCAATTCATCCAGAAAAGTGTTAAAATAAAAAATATATATATACTCACCTGCTCCCGGCAGCCGGAGTTCCGCGCAGCCGGCCTGCAGTGGGTGTGAAGGGGGTGTGAGTCAGACCTGCCCCCTGATTGGCTCAGCGCTGTATATATTTTTTATTTTAACACTTTTCTGGATGAATTGCAGGGAAGGGCTTATATATTTAAGCGCTTCCCGACAATTCATCCCACACTCGCCCGCAGCGCATTGCTTTCAATGGAGTCGGCTGTATTGCCGACTCCATTGAATGCAATGCGCTGGACAGCTCCAGCTAGGAGCAGATTTTCGGGCACCGGTCACGTGATTTGCGGATGTGCATCCGTCATGCGATCCGCAAATCGCGCGAAAAAACGCCCATCTGACTAAGGCCTCAGGGTGTTTGGAATAATGGCAATAAGTGGAAATGTTAGGGAGATTTTGAAAGTTTTGGCCAGTCTCCAGAATACCACTTTAAACACATAAATGTTTGGCAGGGCCAAACATTCATGTATATAGTGAAGCCAATGGAAACAGCTTGTGAAAGTATTAAGATGATTTGTTTTACACTTGTTACTCAAGGGTTAATATAGACTGGTCCGAAGCCTTTGAAGCGATATAAGCTGGATATTCATGGAGAGGGCCTTCAGTGTTTCCTGGAGGCTATATTTAGTCATTGTATCCGCATTCTTTCACTCTTCTAAGTAAGCAATATGTCATATTATGTATTCATTCATCAGTGTTAGACTTTGTAATGGTTTGCTACCTTTAGGGAGTTGTCTACCGTGATTGGACACCATACCTTCCTTTGTTCTGCTTTGCACAATAAATGAAGCTAACACTAGGCTGGATTCCTCAGAAAGAGCACAGTGGTGACTTCACATACTTGAAGTCTCATGTTCTTTCTTAAATGATCATTGTTAATTAACTTAGACATGTGAGCAAACTCAGATCTTGGTAGCCTTATTGACGATTCTAAATTTAAAGGAGTACTCCAACAAGCTCTTGTACGTGTATGAGTACCTTTACAGGTCTAAAGCCAGCGACATTTGCAAGATTGTTGTTGATAGAGTTTGTAGTACTTGAAAGGTTTGTGTTACATCAAACAGGATGCACTGGTTCCATAAACTGAAATACTCACGCATTTGCACACACGGAACACCAAAAGACAGAAAACTGCAAACTGGACTCATGGGTAGACATTCACAAAGTTTGACAAATGCCCAAAACACTAACCTAGCATACCTGCGTACATAAACAGATGGAATAGATACGGTACAAGGTATTGGTTCATATTTTGGCCAAGACACCCATGAGCCCGTGACAAGGGTCATCATTGTCTCATGATTCCCTACTCCCACAAGACAACTTACCCCAGGAGTCCTGCCTGTAAGGGACAGACCCACGCTGGAAGCTAAGGACCTAACTTGCCCTAGATGGTAAACGATCCAAGCAGACAGAACATAGTTCATACCAATGCACCAGGGAATACACTGTTCGTACACCAAGTCCGGCCACCTGCACAGACACACAGAACATGTCACTGTGCACACCATACCAAGAAACATGCATGGATGCAAACACAAGGACAATGAAGATGCCAGCCCCCTCTAGTCAGAAAGGCTGGTATATATGTGCAGCAGACCAGGGGGAATGGCTGGCTGGAGAAATCCACACCCAGCCAGCTCACACATCCTTCACCTGTGAAGGTGTGCTCCTGGAAACCCATAGAACAACAGGTCCCAGGAGCACAACCTGCTGACAATCCTCTTGTTCCCTGGAAGATAAGCCACCATTGGAACTGTTATTCTGCGGCTTATTTCCTAAGCACACAAATATTTTGCTGAGCCAAAGTTTCATGTATATGAAGGAACCAGTGGAAACAGCTCTCAGACACATGGCTATTCATAGGCTTATGGGCATCTTTACAAGCCTGAAGTTAGCCATAGATACAAGATTGTTGTAGGCAGAGCCTGTAGTACTTAAAACGTCTGCTGACAATCTAGTGTCTATGGGTCTGTAAGTTAAGTTATGCATTCCCAGCTGTTTGGCACCTACTCACACTCCTCTATCAAGAAAGATTAAATACACACTTTTAGAAGCATCCTGGGTACATGACTTTCAGGGCAATCCCCAGTTAGTAATTGAGTAACCGAAGCATCTGCACAACAAAATATCCACTAAAGTTCTCACTATAATGGACTTCAAAGGTCCAGCAAACAGCAACCTCATATGGAGCTAACTTTGGAATCCAGTAGCCATCGGAGTCTATTTCTTATATGATCATTTGAAGTAACCAATTTAATCTTAGTAGTGAAATGTCCTACATGTGCAAAGATAACATGAAAGTGTACAAAGAAATTAAGTGGATATGCACATGTTGTGCACAGATGGAGGGTAGGACCTTCAAATTATTCCCTGTAAGGCTCAATTTCACTTACTATGGCAGTACATGGTGAGAGGTTATCCCTTTTTTTAACAAATCATTTTTGATTTGTTGCCTTTTCTAAGTTTATGGCTTGAGACATTAGATTAAATTGTCACTTTCTGCCCATAGTGAGTGTAAGGCTGGCCATACACAAGAAACTGTGAGTGGTCCCAGTGTTGCTGATCAATTGTCTGTGTGATTGTTCCTACGAATGATCCCACGTGCAACATGCCAGACTAAAGTGGCTGACAAGGGACACTGTTTAAAAAAAAGATGATAAAGAGCATGGTCCACATGTAAGGGCCCCCTTACCAGAATACCAACCTCCCCTGCACACCCCCACCACCACCACACCCTGATCCCCTCTACCCGCTAAAAATGTTGTTACAGTACTCTCCGTGTTTTAGTTAAGGTGGAAAAAAATCAAACAATAGATAACAAGTTATTTTATTAGATAAGTGATAGAATGCCAACTACAAAGTTAGTCTTCCAGCAGTAGTACAAGCATTTACAAAACTTTCATTTGAGCAGATTGATTTATGATAACTGAAAAATCAACAGTTTTTGCCAATTCATTTTCTATTTCCAGTAATGCTAACTTGTTCAGCCTTTCTTGCGATGTGGAGCTCCTCTGCCATGTATTAAACGTATTTGCAAGTCAACTGCAGGACCTTTCTACAGATGCCACTGTGACTGGCATGGTGCAGAACAGCCAGACAGAAATTTACAAATATCCCTTGAAGGTTAAAATGGTAAATAATTGAAATGTGTCCTTTTCTTCATTAAAAACAGTTTTATAAATACCCTTTATGTGTACAATCTCTTCAAACAAAACCTCAGTCAAATCTTTCTTGAGCCTCTGCACTAGACTTTTTACTCTACTTTTCATTTCTTCAGTTTCAATATGCATAAAGTTCAAGACCGGGCCAAATAAGTTGCGGATTTTATCAACTGCAGAAAATCTCGTTTTTATGTCACTAATTATAAAATCTAGAACAGGAAACATAACTGAAATCTTAAACTTTTCTTCCTTTGGTTCCTCTGCAACCACTGGAAATCCTTGTTTCCTAGATGCTGTGACTGCCTTTCCCTTTTTGGTGGGTCGAGAGAAACTAGTTTTGCCTCTTCAATTATTTTTTCAGATGAATCACGCAGCTCTTGTAATTCTTTTAATAAGTCTTCAACAAGAGTGCGTTCCACATTGAGTGCTATTCATTTGTTTGGAATAACAACGTTTTTTGGTCAAAACAGCCTGTCATGTCTCCGCAGCATCCTAGGGTGCTGTGGAGACATGTCAGGGACCTAGGGATGTGATCATTATACTTAACGGGGTCCCCACTGACTGTCAGTCCTCCTCTGAAGCCGGCGGCATCTTACTTTAGTACAGTAAAGTACTCAGGTTAAGGTGCTGTGGGGACATGATCAGCCAGGCTCCCTTATAGGCCCAGGCCCCCTATGTGTGAGCCATGAAAAAAAGACTTTAGGCTTGCACAAAGTGTTGACTGATCAGCTGAATTTGGCCGATCACACCATACACTTCTATTTTTTCGCCAACCATGGGCAGCATCTTCTAGTATGATGGATTACACTTTTGGCAGACTATACTCTGCCATTGCAAACAATCGCTCATAGAGTTTCTTTCAAATGACTGTCACCCAAAATTGCCAAAATCGGTCATTTCAGTCGACTGCAATCTCATGTGTATGGGCAAATAATCTGAGATCAAATCCTTATGCATACAGTACTGTACAAAAGTTTTAGGCAGGTGCAAAAGTGCTGCAAAGTAAGAATACTTTCAAAAATAGAAGTGTTCGTTTTTTGGTCAATTAACAAAATGCAAAGGGAATGAAGAAAAGAGAAATGTAAATCAAATCAATATTTCATGTGACCACCCTTTTCCTTTAAAACAGCATCAATCCTTCTAGGTACACTAGCACACAGTTTTTGAAGGGACTCAGCTGGGAAGTTGTTCCATAAATATGTGACTCTGTGGATATAGGTTTGCACAAATTCTTCTGTTTCTTTATGTAATCCCAGACAGACTCAATGATGGCTCTTTGACGCTCTTTGAGGTCCCTATCATCACTTCGAGGACGCCTTGCTCTTCTTTATGCTGAAGATGGTAGCTGACAGCCAGCTCTGGCATTGGCGATGCCTTCTAGGTAGACAGGCTGGGCAGTGTGACCACTGCGACCAATCATCCTCAAACCCCTGGCATCCTGCCCTGTATATTAGCACTGATGCCAGTAGTTCTTAAGGTGATGCTGCGGCCTCTGATTGGCTACAGCAGTCATGTGCTTCCATCTGGGCCTGTTTACCCGGAAGCCACTGCTGATGCCAGCGCCAGCTGTTAGATGCAGCCAGGGGTCACAGGAGAGGTAAGTATACTCTTGTTTGTTATTTTAGGCAGGGCCCCGCTGGTAGAGGAAGTTTTGTTTTAATAACAAAACCCCTTTATATGCTGCATAAAAGATGAGTGATGAAGCTCCTCGCTCATCCTTAAGTTTAAACAGCCGTCGTTCCATAGCGAACGGCCGCTGTGTATCTCAATAGAGAGGGGCGGGGCAGCGAGAGGAGAGAAATCTCCTGCACTGCCCCGCCCCCTGCTGGCTGCTCCATGTGCGGTGCATGGGAGCGCAGAGACACAGGGACGCGTGTTGGGCATTGGTTGTCCGACACTCGTCCAGTGTAAATGGGCCTTAAATCTTAAGCCATTCAAATGCCTTCTATTTTTGAAAAAAAGTTTTTATTTTGCAGCATTTGTTTTACACCTGCTTAAAACTTTTACATAGTATTGTGCATGTACTCATCAATAGGTCCATGGCATAATATGGTGCTCATAGCACAGGTTCCCAGGAGTGAAAAGAGGTATTTTTTATTCTCACATTTCCATAGAGATCAATGGGAGCACGCGTACACAGCCTTCAGCTTTCAGTCCAATGACACAAAATTTTGGGTCTGACAGCATGGACATTGGGAAGCAGGTAAATATAAAGAATACCTTCCTGCACTCCTGGGAACCTGCCCTATGAGTACCGTAGCTTAGTTTATAGTGCTGATACCTGGAGACAGGTTCCCTTTAAGTGGATGACGTTCAAGTCACTAGATGACAAGAACCGCAGTCTCTGATAATCATAGATTAATTAAATATGCAGCTTTGTTTGACTCAATTACAAAATTCCACACATGCTGAGCATAAGAATAAAAAATGTGAGAAATGAAACAAGAAAGTTTATCCAGTATCTTGGATTCCAAGTGTTTCACTCGCGGAACATCTTAATCCTTTACTGTTTCTCTCTTGATAAAACAGCTACCATGAATGGAGATGTTTCTTTCTTTTATCTCCTAGAGAATAGTTTTAATCATGAGACGGCATTCTGCTCACTCGCTATTGCCGTCATTAGTTAATCTATCTCACAGGAGGCTGCACCTGCTGAATCGAGGTCATAGACAAGTTTTGAAGTATATTTTTGAGGTTGATGTATACAAAAAGTGGATGTCATTAATTTCAAAAGCTATGGCACAAAGAGAAACAAATGTATGTTGTTTCCAATTGCTGCACAGTTTACTATAATATATAGAACACAGTAGACCAGGGGTGTAAGTATAGGGGGTGCAGAGGGTGCGATTGTACCTGGGCCCAGGAGCCTTAGGGGGCCCATAAAGTCTCTCTTCCCCATTTTGCAAACTAATGCTATCAATGAAGCTTTATAGTCGGGGCCCAGTAGCTTCAAGTTACGCCCCTGCTGTAGACCATTTCAGGTTGGGGTGATGATGACAGTAAAAGAGGAGGTATAATGTACCAGTGGTGTACACAGAAGAGAAGGCACCCCATAGCCAAGATAAAAATCAGCCCTTTTTCAAGGTGCTGGACTTTGGCACCCAAGACAGAAGTGTCTGTTATTTGTTTCCTTTCCACTCCCTTTCCATGACAGTTAAGACATTTTGCAACCACCTTGTTTTCAAGCTATTTAGTTCCATTGGCAAAGGTAGTCCTGCACTATTTCCATCCAGCCTGTAGAGAAGGGGGTGGAACCAAACTGGACCCCCTCTCTGCATGGTCTGCCTCTATGGTACATATATGCCCTTGTGATGTAAAGTATAGAAAACAATGCCCCAATGACATTATCCATGGCAACGTCTAAGAAGCTTACTCTCGTTCTCTTACAGTACATTAATTACATTTTGAATGACGTCTGAATGCTGTCCGCATCTTGATTGTTCCCAATAGCACTATATTTACACACTGTTTAATGAACTTTGATTGAATAAAGTCTTCAGTGTCATGGGAACTTCTTCTCTGATTCAGAGAGAGGTCAAACTAAAGAAACCAATGAAAATGTGAAGCTGTCATTTCGTAATTGTAGACAACTGCTCTTTGTGGTTAGCGATGAAAGGGAAAACAATATTTGTAATGTTTTTACATTTCCCTTGAAAGTATTTGTAATGGGCCTGGTCCATATTCTGTTAAGGGTTCTAAGGCTCTCTTTACATTTCTGTTATATTTTCTCTTTTTAGTTCAATCATGGAACAAAAGGATGAAAAAAAAGCAAATGATGGAAACCTGCAATGCCTGAAGGAACGCATTGACTACAATGGGGTCTGTACAGTTTCCGTCATTTTACTGAAAAAATTAGTGCACCCTGCTGTTTTTTCCAGCATTTATGATAGCAACTATAATGGAAAGAATGAATGGAAATATGAACAGAGCCTTAAAGGCGTCTATGAATGTTCTTTTATAAAGTCTGACTTAAAGAAAAAAAATAATGGCTCAGTGATTAGCATTTCATTTTTTTCAATAGATGTCTTGGGTTCATATCTGATGAGAGCAATACATGGATAAAATGGGTATGTTCTCTCCATGTTCATTTTATTGTAAGGGCACCTACCCACTGGCGTTTGCGATTTTCATGCGTGAAAAACGCAGCATTTTCCTGCGCGTTTTCCGCGCGTTTTCACTGCTTTTTTGTGCCATTTTCGCGGCTTTTTCGTGCCTTTTCCGTTAATTTCCATTGACATTCATGGGTGCATTAAGAGAAAAATAAGGACACATATGCAACTGACAGTTCCTATGGTAAAAATTGCAACGGACCGGAAAAAAAAACGCAAGTGGACAAGAACACATTCTATCCTAATTGCTCTTCAGAAAAAATGCAAAACGCAAAGGAAAAAAATCGCAAGTGGGTAGGCGCCCTAATGCTTAATTTTTGCTTTGGAGGTTCAGCCACAGGTCCCCCATACACATTGGACTACAGTCGCCCGAACTTGCCAATTTTGGAGGCTTTTTCCCCAACCGATGATGTCAGGGTGAAAAAAGATTGCACTCACTGAATTTCAATGGTTGATCCATTTGTTCTCCCTGCCAGTCAGAGATAGGGAGCTGTCAGAGCTATCTGGTTGCAGCATTCTTGACTGCCCCCATGTAAAACACAGGAACACTAAGCCAAATTTTGCTTGAGGGAGCTGAGAGAAATAGCTGTATGCAAAACAAATGTTCAGCTGTGGGCTATTGAGGATGTATGGGAACCTTTATTGCCAAATTTCATCGCAAATAGCAGAAGGATGCTTTGTGAACAGCTTATTATTGAAGGACTCTTCTAATGAGCAAGGATTGTCCAAAGTGAATAACTCCTTTAAATATGAGAAATACTAGCTATGTCATAGAATCATAGAATGGTAGAGTTGGAAGGGACCTCCAGGGTCATCTGGTCCAACCCCCTGCTCAATGCAGGATTCACTAAATCATCCCAGACAGATATTTGTCCAGCCTTTGAAGACTTCCATTGAAGGAGAACTCACCACCTCCCGTGGTGACCTGTTCCACTCAATGATCACCCTCACTGTCAGAAAGTTTTTTATAATATCTAATTTGTGTCTCCTCTCTTTCAATGCTGGGTGCCCACTAGCTGGAGGCTTGGAAAAATCAACTATAACTCCAAGAGCAATGAACACATTTTAATTAAATTTGGTTAGAACATACCTAAAGGCTGGTTTAGACACAACGATTCTCGCTCAAAGCTGTCTTTTGAGCAAGAATCGTTGGGTCTAACTGCACTTACATCGTGCAGTTTTCGTTAATGAGTTGCTGATCGTTCTCTTTCAGCATGCTCTTCAGTGCACAGCTGTGTAACAGGTGTGCGCTCTGTGAACACAGCAGGAGTATACAGAAGACAGCGCTCTAGCTGTCTTCTGTATACCCCCCTCGGAGCGCAAAGTGATCGCTCAAAACTGTCAATCAAACTGCCGTTTGAGTGATCACCTTGCCCTGTCAATGCACACAACAATTGTCGCTCAAAAGATGTGCCCTAAAAAAATAAATAAAAAGCAGTCAGAATTGCAGATTTTGTTGATCTTGCCTCTAGAAAAAAATGGAACTAAAAGCAATCAAAATTTAGTATGTTCTCAAAAATGGGATCAATGAAGACTAGAGATTATCCTGCAGGAAAACAAGCACTCATAGATCTCCGCCAATGGAAAAATAAAAGGTTATGGCTCTAAAAAAAGCAACAATTAAAAAAATGAAATTTTGGTTGGACATTAGGGCCTGAAATGCATTTATCCATTAGTTATATGTAGAGGTGAATTATACAATTTATTCAATTTACACAATTTAGAGTGGATGGCTTGTATCAGGCCTTGTGAACAATTGCACAGATGGTTTTGCAGCTCCAAATGCAGTAAATTACATAATGGGTAAATGTGACAATATTGTAGAAAAAGTAATTAACAATCACTTGTAATCAGCTGTTCAATGTGGTAGTTTGGGAAGCTCCACACAGCAGATTGTGAGATCAGAACACCAAGCTTCACTCTATATTGTGTCCAAAAGTATAACAGAGAGCGGATACAGGAGAAAGATAAATAGAAATGAACTCGCAATACTTAGCAGGAAGGAGCCAAGGGATATGCTACATGACTGTTTATGGAAGACACTGGTGCGCTTTAGGGCTTATTTTTACGAGCGTATATCGGCTGCCGTTTTTACAGTGGCAGAGCTTATCTCCGTCCCTGTCCCGCCCCCTCCAATTGCAAACAGCCGGAGGGGAGGAGAGAGGCAGAGAGCCGGTAAAGGGGAGGGAAGGCAGCTCAGATGGTAGCATATATCGGCCGGCCGTGAAAACAGCGGCTGATATATGCTCCTGTGAATAAGCCTCTAGGCTGTGTTCACTCATGGCGTTTTGAGTGAGAGACATGTATTTACATGAGCAAGTGCAATATAGATCTGAGAAAATCGGACCTATATCATTCTTGTTTACCTGTGATACATGTCATTTTTAAGCATGTGCAATACATTTTATATAAAAACTACACAGTATGCATCAGATTTATATGCATTTTTCACGTGCATGAAAAAAATCACAAGTGGTTCCAATAGTTAAAATAGAAAAAATGCACTACCGCCACCGCCATTCACTGCAAACCGGCAATCCTTCATAGTTGAATGACTGCCCGTTTACAGGGGCTGACAGTTGCTTGGTCTTTAGTTCTGCTAAAAGCCAAGGGACGATTTCTCGCTCACTGCCCTCTTGTCAGCCACTTGTACATGGGAAGACTATTGCCAGAATTAGCTGTATCCAGCAATAATTCAGGTGATAATTGTCCAGCGTAAAGTTAATAATAATAGTAATCTTTATTTGTATAGCGCCAACATATTCCGCAGCGCTTACATAGACAGGGCGGAGTACAGGAAGACAAAAGTACAAAAATTACAGAACCACGGTTACATAGTAATCAGTTGATGGAAACAATAGGTGTGAGGGTCCTGCTCCAACGAGCTTACATACTACAAGTAATGGGGTGAGACAGTAGGTAAAGGGGCCTAAAGTTACCTTAAGGCTGCATTCACACGAATGTATATCGGCTCGGTTTTTACGCCGAGCCGATATACGTCGTCCTCATCTGCAGGGGGGGAGGATGGAAGAGCCAGGAGCAGGAACTGAGCTCCCGCCCCCTCTCTCTGCCTCCTCTCCGCCCCTCTGCACTATTTGCAATAAAGAGGTGGGACGGGGGCAGGGTTAAGTTCCGAGAATTAGCCCCACCCCATCCTGCCTCTCCCCATTGCAAATAGTGCAGAGGGGCGGAGAGGAGGCAGAGAGGGGGCGGGAGCTCAGTTCCTGCTCCTGGCTCTTCCATCCCCCCCCCCTGAAGATGAGGACGACGTATATCGGCTCGGCGTGAAAAACGAGCCGATATACGTTCGTGTGAATGCAGCCCACGGCTGCCTTCACCCAGGCGACAAAATCACCTTGAGCTTTAGGTATTGCAAGACGCACAAATCTTGCACAAATATACACATGATCGATGTTTTCCTGCATGGCACCGCGATGTGATGCAGGTAACAAATCACAGCATGTTCTATCTTTCTGCATGCTCTCGCATCCCAGCGCCCATTGTTTTGAAAACAATGGGAAAAACTCCACGATCCTCAGCCACCGGCATCATTTTCCCTAAAATGATGTGAGGCTGTTTTGACCTAAAAACACCTTGCATCCACTTCACGCGGTTGAGCGTGATTTGAGGCCGTGAATCACAGCCGCATATCGCGCTCGCCCTCCATGTGAATTCCACATGGAAGGCAAGCACGATATGGGGCTGTGATTCACGGCCCATTATTACGCTCATCCGTGTGAATATAGTCTAAGGGCTTATTCACATGACCGTATTTATGCAGGTATTTTGCTGCTTAAAAAAATCGCCCAAAATCGCGACCATGCAAAGCAATGGATTTCAATGTATTCATTCATTTGCGCCATGAAAAATAGCACATATGCAACCATTTTCAGTTGCCAATTTTATTTGTCTTGCCCTATCTTTTGCTGAAATATGCAGGAAGCTCACATAGACTTCTATGGAAGCTGGAAAAAAGGGAGGGGGAGGGAGTTACCCTGCGTGCAATGCTGGGAAAAGAAGACAGCTGGTCCTAATTAAGCATTTTTAGTTATTCCGAGGATTTCTGCCAATTGCTGGTGTTCAATGCTTCAGCGGTTTTTTTTGTCTATACACAGCAGCTCCCTATGTGAATGGCATGAAATATGCAAATAATGATCGGGAAACGATCGTAGCAAATCTTCATTCATGCGATTATATGGCAAACATAAAAACGCATACGGTCGTATGAAGTAGGCCTACGTCTGTATTGTCTAACTAGTAGACAGTACTAATAAATAAGCCTTAATAGTCTGTGCCCGCCAACTGTGTTATAAGATGATGAACTCCAGGTATCGACATTCTATACTGCTATAGTAGGCACAGAAAGTCTTTAGACTCATTCACCTTTTTTTACATATTGTTATGCTGTGGCCTTGTGGAAATTAGAAACAAAAAAATAAATTTTTTCCCCATCATTCTGCACACAGTACTCCCTAATAACAAAATGAATGTTACAAGTACTTATACATTTTTTAAAAATGAAAAATAAAAACATTTTGCATTGATATAAGTATTCAGACCCTGTGGTATGAAATGATCATCTTCGGTAAATTCAGTTGACGGTCTTACAGCTCATAATGCATATCAGAGCCAAAACCAAGCCATGAGAGGGAATGAACTGCCTGTAGAGCTCAGAGACAGGATTGTGTGGAGGCACAGAGAAGGCTACAAAAACTTTCTGCTGCACTGAAAGTTCCCAAGAGCACAAAGTCCTCCATCATTCTTAAATGGATGAAGACTGGAACAATCAGGACGCTTTCTAGAACGGGCCGACCCAGAAAACTAAGTACTCAGGTTAGAAGAGCCTTGGTAAGAGGGTGACCAAGAACCAAATGATCATGCCGGCTGAGCGTCAAATATTCTGTGTGCACATAGAAGAAACTTCCAGAAGGTCAACCATTGCTGCAACCCTTCCCCAATCTGGGCTTTATGGAAGAGTGGCCAGAAAGAAGGCTTTCCTCAGCAATAGACACATGAACGCCTGCCTAAAGTTTGCCAAAAAGCACCCACTGTATATAGTCATCCATTCCTATTTTGTATCAAGCATGCTGCATGAAACAATTCAGTCTTAGGAACCATTATAGTCTCAACACTTAACATAATCAGTTAAACACTAAAACAGTTTTTTCCACTGAGCTACAATTGCTAGCTTTTAAAATTGATACACAGATTACACAGATACACAGATGTTATACAGATATCTGCTGTGTCTGCTAATACAGAGTCCGAATGTTTATATAGCTGTTAGGTTTGTTTTGCGCAATGTTTGACTCATTTAACCTTTACTTTTTTGGTTGTGTGTCTCTGTATCTTTATTGTGATTTTGCAAACCTTTGTCTTTTTCTGTACAGACCTCACTTTGAGAACTCCAGTTGTGTGATGCCAGGATAGGGCAGCTGCAATATTCCCTATAGAGAGAAAACATTGTTTTGTTCCTACTAGTTTAAATAATTCAGTGTTCTCTACAGTAGGTTCCACTTTTCTTTGTCCTGAGGTAAGACTTTGTGCTTTGATTTGTCAGGTGTAATGGATATTGATTAACTATGCAAAACAAAAGAAAGTGCTAAATTCTATCACAATACTAAGCACCACAATCAAAATGCAGAGACTTATATTGTGTAGCTTAAAGGGGTTGTCCCGCGGGCAAAATGAAAAATTTTCACACCCCAGTCCCCCATGTTAAGCAAGCATTACAAACTACCCATGTAAATCAGTTTTTTAGAGCGTTTCTACTCACCATGAAGCTGTTTCATGAAGTTATAAAAATCTTCTTCAAAGATGGCCGCCATCATTTCCCAAGGTGCACCGCTGGTCTTCTCCCATGGTGCACTGTGGGTCTTCTCCCATGGTGCACTGTGGATGTTCTTTTCCAGTCTAAGCTCCACTGCCGATTACAGCCACCTCATTGGATGATCGGTACCACATGACAGGGGCGGAGCTACGTAATGACGCTGAGAAGGGGGAGGAGCCAGGACGCAGCTCGTGAGCCCGGACCCCCCAGAAGAGGATTCTTCTCTGCGCAAGCGCAACTGTTGCGGCGACCAGAGGACAAGTTTGGTTGTCGCCATGGAGACGGGGACGCCAGCACCAAAGGGGGGTAAGTATATAACTTCTGTATGGCCAATATTTAATGCACTAGGAATATTACAAAGTGCATTAATATGGCCATACAGAAGTCCATAACTGCACTTGCTTCTGCGGGACAACCCCTTTAAGCACATAAGTGGGATTTTTAGTTACTGGATGGTAGTACATTTTAAGCCAGATGCCCTTATGTCTGACCATCAGGTTTTTCTTTCTCTCTGATGTAGTAATGAATAGTGATGAGTGATTAGTGGAATAATCAGTTCTTGTCAGTATCAGGTCAATTTAAAAAAATCGGGACAGTTGATTCCAACTCCCATTAAAGTCAATGGAAGTAAAAATTGGGTTCACTAATTTGAGCTCTAAAAGGTCCTCGATGTAGCCAAAGCCCCTCCAAACTGCATAGGAATACAGCCACACATTTGGGGAACTCTGTGCTCCTCCAAAGAATTTGGTAACAATAGTGTACAGTGGTGTAGGGATCAATTGTAGCACATGGGTGTCACAAAAAAGGCTCACATAGGGTATCTGAGATCAAAAATTGTGTTAAGAAAGCCTTTTAAATACACTGTTATAATTTTCACAAGAAGTTTTGCCAGGTGAGCACAACACTCAAGCACGGACCTGCTACAAAAAACAGCTGTAGAGTTGCCAAAAATTTTGCTACACAAGACAGCAGGTGGTAACATAGTATTTAAGGCTGAAAAAAAGACACATGTCCATCCAATTCATCCTATGACGCCCCCAATTTTGATCCAAATGAAGGCAAAAAACCCCCCAAACAATGAGGTAGAAGTCTATTTCTACCATTTTAGAGAAAAAAAATCCTTTCTAACTACAATCTGGCAATCGGATTAATCCCTGGATCAACAACCCTTCTGAAGTTATTAATGATTATAACTATACTACTATACTATCTCTTAAGAAAGGTGTCCAGGCCCCTCTTGAACTCTTTTATTGAATTTGCCATCACCACATCCTCAGGCAGAGAGTTCCACAGTCTCACTGCTCTTACAGTAAAGAACCCCCTTCTATGTCAGTGTAGAAACCTTATTTCCTCTAGACCTAGAGGGTGCCCCCTTGTTACTGTGCTTTGTGTTCTCTGATGTTAATTTCTTTACATAGTTTTGTAATGAACTGGATCAGATTTTCCTCCAGCAGGTTTCAGGGTATTCTGTAGCTTCCTAATTGTATAGTGTGCACACATAATGAAAGAAACCAATCGGACACAAGTCATCAGCCTTGAATCTCAACCAGCTCTCTCTCGAGTTACAAGAGCCTCAGGTTTTTATTGAAACACATAATACCTGCCCTTTATGGGCGTGCAACAGATTACATCAGTAACCTATACATATTCTTATTCACTGGGTCATATAGAATTCCCCACCCCCCACCTTCTCTCAAGTCCAGTGTAGTGTGGACTTTGTCTTCTCAGCATGCGGTCGAGCTGAAGGAATTTCAGTGTACGTGACAGTCTCTGTTTGAGAAGTTTCAGTATGGGGGGAAAGTTTCGGTATGGGGGAAGGTAGGTCTGGGGTAACACACAATGATGAATACAAGCAATACATATAGTATTTGTGATTTAACTCTTAGAGGCTGCTGCGCAATACTTCTAGTTTATTATAAATCAATAGACATTTTACGCTAACTAACCATCATGTCTACTACAGTAACATCTGCAAATATTGATATTTTACTGCCCCCTGTTGTATCCCACTACTAACGCTGACCCATTTAGAGTATGTGCCATTTATAGCCACCCTCTGCTTTACCCACTTACACACATTCTCACCCAGACCAAGCATTCTCATTTTATATACCAATCTTCTGTGCGGCACAGTATCAAACACTTTGCAAAAGTCCAGATACACAAGATCCAATGACTCTCCCCGGTCCAGTCTAGAACTTACCTCCTTGTAGAAGCTGATCAGGTTGGTTTGATAGGAGCGATTTTTTTTCATAAACCCATGCTGCTATGAAATTATATGACTATTTTCCTTGAGGTATTCCAGGATAGCATCTCTTAGAAACACTTCAAACATTTAACCCATAACGAAAGTAAGACTTACCAGTCTGTAGTTTCCAAGTTCACTTCTCAACCCCTTTTTGAATACTGGTACTACACTAACTATGCGCCAATCCAGTGGAACAGACCCTGTCACTGTTGAGTCCTTAAATATAAGAAACAAGAGTCTGTCAATCACATAACTTAATTCTCTTAAAACTTGTGGGTATATGCCACCGAGACGCAGTGCTTTGTCAATTTTAATAATATGGCTCTGCACTTCTTCCTGGGTTAGACTGGTGATATTTAGTGGAGAGTTTACTTTATCACTCTGCATCTCATCTGACAATTCATTTTCCTCTGTAAATACAATGGAGAAAAATCTATTTAGCAAAATTGCTTTCTTCTCATTGCCCTTTACTATTTTTCCTACATTATTTATTAAAGCGCTAACACTTTTGGTATTACTCTTTTTACTATTTATATAGTTGAAGAACATTTTAGGATTAGTTTTGCTCCCCTTGATAATAAGTCTCTCTGTCTCCTTCTTTGCTTCTTGTTTTTTGTAGTTCAAATGCTTTCTCTTTGCTTTTTATTGCCCCCTTTACATCTTTATTGAGCCCCATTGGTTTTCTTTTATTCCTAATGCTTTTATTCCTGTAAGGTATGATCCTCTCACAGTAAGTAATTAGGATGTTATTAAACATTTCCCATTTATTCTCTGCACTCCTATTTTTGAGGTCATGAGGTCATTGTCCTAGTCAATAAGGTTAAGGGCACCTCTGAACTGATCAAACTTAGCCTTCCTAAAGTTTAGTATTTTTGTAGCTGCCCTATAAAACTCTCTCTTAAAAGACAAGTTGAAATGTATTATATAATGATCACTATTTCCCTGGTGTCCCACAACCTGCACCTCTGTTATTCTGTCAAGTCTGTTGGTTAGTATTAAGCCCAAAATGGATGTTCCCCTAGTCGGGTTCTGTACAAGTTGGTTAGGGTAATTATCATTAATAATTGACCGAAAGTTGTTACCTTTATGAGATCTGTAGTTTCAGTTTTCCAGTTTATATCCAGATAGTTAAAGTCCCCCATAATAATTACCTTGTGATTTGCTGCTTCATCTATTTACCTCAGTAATAGATCTTCAGTGGATTCTGTTATATTTGGTGGTCTATAAAAAACCCCTGTGAGCATTTTATTTTTGTTCTTCCCTCCATATATTTCTACCCATAGAGACTCCACATATTCATCTACCTCCCCTATATCATCCTGTATTGTGGATTTCAAACAGAATTTAACATGAAGATAAAGCCCCTCCCTCTCTTCAGGTATTATGATCCCTTCTGAACAGACTGTAACCCTGTAAGTTCACTGCTCAGTCACAGCTTTTATCCAACCAGGTCTCAGTTTCTCTCACTATGTCGTAGTTTCCCTCAGACATTACTAATTCCAATTCTTCTACTTTATCGGTGAGACTTCTAGCATTAGTCACCATACAGTTTAGAGGTTTTTGGTTATTTTTTATTTTAATTGTATCCCTATTAACTATTCTGGCAGTTCTAACTGTACACACTACTCCCACCACTCCACCCCCATTTCCATTATGGAGTCCCAGGTCACTGTCTTCCCTATTTTTGCCTCTGTCTCTGTGATTGCTCTCCTCCCCAGTCCCTAGTTTGAACACTCTTCCAACCTTCTAGCCATCTTCTCCCCCACTTGCAGCCTCCCCTTGGAGATGCAGCCAATCTCTATGGTAGAACCTGTAGCCGACAGTAAAGTCGACCCAATTCTCCAGAAACCCAAATTTCTCCTTCCTACACCAACTCTGGAGCTATTTGTTTACCTCCCTAATCTGTCTCTGCCTTTCTATTGTGGCACGTTGTAGAGGTAGTATTTCAGAAAATACTACTTTGAAGGTCCCTGACCTAAGGTTACATTCTAGTTCCCTGAAATCATTTTTAAAGACATTCCACCTACCTCTAACTTTGTCATTGGTGCCAATGTGTGCTATGACTGCTGGATCCTCACCAGCCCCTCCCAGTATTTTTTGTCAATCCGATCCATGATGTGTCAAACTCAAGTGCCAGGAAGACAACACACCGTTCGATGATCATGGTTTTTGAGGCAGATCGCCCTGTTTTTTGCCCTAATAATTGAGTCTCCCACTGCTAGGATCTGTCTAGCCTGCCCTGCACTCCTATTCCCCTTCTTACTGGAGCAGACATCCCTCTAGCGGTCAGTGACCATATCGTGCTGCAGCAATGCTAATCCTGTAATGGCATCCCCCTCATCTGCCAACTTTTCAAACTTGTTGGGCTGTGCCAGTTCAGGACTAGCCTTCCTGGATCTCTTCCCTCTACCCCTACTAACTGTTATCCAGCTAGCTGCCTGCTCATCCTGCTCTCCCATAATACCATCCACCCCCACATCTACCCCAGCGAGTGCCTGCTCAGGGAGCAGTAAACTTCTTTTCATGGTGTCAATGGATCTCAGTGTATTTAGATCCAGGACTGCATTACAATACAGTACAGTTAGAAGACAATGTCCGCTTTTTACTCCCCCTGCCTCTCCATGTTAAATCGAGTTCTTCATCCTCTTCTATCTCCTCTTCTTCTTCATAGTCCTTCTTTTGCTGACTGGACTCTACAATGAGCACTATGAACTGCAGCTTTGTTTCCACATCCTGTGGAGGGCTGACCCACCATCTTCCTCTTTGTAGAAATAAAATGGTTGGGCATCAGTGCATTCACTGTCTTGGTCTTATCTCTCTGGTTGGTTGCACTGCCTGCTTAACATACATGACACTGAATGATCAAACAGCTCCTTACATTGATCCATTTGGACTGCTTTGAAGGGTGCAGCGAATTTTGCACTGGGTGAAGTAGAAGAGGGATGCTCATGGCTGACTGGTGCAGACTGACTGCTGTGTGACATTAACTGGGAAGGAGAGCAGGCGGTGCTACATGAGGCATACCATCCACTCTACGATCTGTTGTGCGTACTGCGGATTCAATGCACGGGGAGAACCAATTCTAAGGAATGGAAGTGGGCTTGCCTCACCTCCTGCAGAATGTGGAGCTGTTGCTTCAGTAGGAGCTGCTCTTAGTGCCAACTTGGCCCATCTTCTACCACCTCCACCACCACTACCAACACATCCCCTACTCCTTGCTTTCTTCTTGTTTCCTTAATTTTTTGTTTTTTCATTTTCTTATCAGTGTAGTAGCTTATCAGCTAACTTTGTAATTTGCACAAAACCACTACTAGCCGCTTAAGGGCTGCAAAGAATTTGTAGTGGGCAAAATGGCAACTTTGAACAACGTCTGAGGCCACTAACAGAGAACTACAATATTCCCCATGCCAAAGTATATTTTGTCTGTCTGCTTTGGCAGTGTACAGACCATGTATTATATATGCATATAGAAGTGATTCAGGTTCTTTCTCTGGTCCCTCCAGTAGAACCCCATTTAAGTTCTCTGCTGGTATACAAGCTTTCACACCCAGCAGCAATATATCCTTTGTAAAATATCTGTCCCTATTAACAGACTAATGTTATATAGGCATATAAATGTGATGAAGCTTCTTTCTCTGTTTCCTTCAATATAACCCCGTTATACAAGCTTTCACACCAGCGGAAACATATCCTCTGTAGAATATCTGTCCCTATTGACAACAGACCAGGTGTAATGTAGGCATATAAAAGTAATGTAACTATTGTAAAATGGTAGTTGTAAACTATTGATGGCCTATTCTCAGGATAAGTCATCAATAGTAGATTGGCAGTGTTCCATAGCTGTTTGCCAGGCCAGTATACTCATGCACTGGGCTGATTTCTGCAGGAAGCAGACGGCTTCTTAATCATAATGACCTGTAGAATGAAGGTAACATAATACTAATAAAGCACAGTGAACACTGTAAAAATAAATCCCAAAAAACAATAGTGAAATAACTTTTTTTCATTGCGCCCCAACAAAAAAAATTGTATGAAAGTTAATCAATACATTATATGTTCCTGAAATTTATTCCTATAAAAACTATAACTCGGCCAGCGAAATACAAGCCTCATACTGCTACGTTGACAGAAATATTATAAATTTATGACTGTTGGAACACAAAAGGTGAAATAATTTACTGTTTCTTAAGGCTAAAATCAATTATGTCAGTAAGGGGTTAAAAATAGAGTTGTGTGCCAAATATTTTAACATGAGACATAAATTAAAAATCTGCAATAAAAGAGACATTTTTGGTAAAGAATTTCCAATTTTGACTGCTGTAGAGTTAAAATTATAATTTTTTGCCTACCTTGCTCAAGAATTTCCGCAAAATAGATGATTTACACAGTTACATGTTACACAGAGGACTATGCTCAAAGCCTGATTTAATGTACGTGTGACTTGTGTACAAGATACAATATGCCATGTATTGTGATTACAGTCATTTTCATATGTGATGTCGCCTCTTGTTTCAAATGATTCTGCCATGTCTATTAAATTAGAACACTTCCTGTCTTACAAAGTCAAAAAATAGGGCCAGGTTCCAAAATTCAAGCTAAAATGTTACTTATCACCAGAAGTCAATCAAAAAACTTTGTCTGTAAAACATAACTTTTAATGCAACTGTTAAAGCCATATAATAGCAATCACATTCACAGAAACCAGAAGGTATAACTCGAATTGCAATACAGGGTGACCAGACACATTGTACTTTATGAAGACAAGCCAGACTATCAAGCCAAATGCTAACCAGATTAATGTCTGTTGTTTTGAAAAATTCATAGGTGACCAGTACATCAGCAAATTGTGTCATTTGGTCACTGGTAGATAAGGTAAATGACACAGAGATTGTATGTGACCTGTCCTTTTGAAACATCCTACTAAAACACAAATCACTGAAGCAGGACGAACACCAGATGATCAGTTCAGACTATTCACTGTAGGGTTCGAGAAAAAACTAAAATATAACTTTTAATAAATATTATATTAAAAGGGAACTTGAAACACAAGTTTCCGAAGGACACACAAAAAACATAAACAGATTGCTTCTCCAGTAGGTAGTCCCAACAGGGCTGGTGCTGCTACCACTCTGGTCTTTTTTATTTTAAAGGGGAATCTCTGGGGGAATACTTAATCCTTCTCAGTGATAGCATCATCTATCTCTCCTATCTTTATCTTTTGCTGTAGTTTGGCTAGCGCTACTGTCTAGCAAGTGAGGATATTTCTACCATTCTATTAGATGCTGTGCTAAGAAATAGGTTCCTGATGACGCTGCAATGATTGCGGCAGAAACGCGTTGAACCTCGTAATTTACTGAAAAAAAGCTACGTCTTTATCCTCTATTTGCAGTTTAAGGCCTTAGTCAGACGGGCGTTTTTTCACGCGATTTGCGGATCGCATGACTGATGCGCATCCGCAAATCGCGTGACCGGTGCCCGAAAATCTGCTCCTAGCCGCTTTTCATTAGAAACGGGCCGGAGCTGTCCAGCGCATTGCATTCAATGGAGCTGGCAATACAGCCGGCTCCATTGAAAGCAATGCGCTGCGGGCGAGTGTGGGATGAATTGTCGGGAAGGGCTTAAATATATAAGCCCTTCCCTGCAATTCATCCAGAAAAGTGTTAAAATAAAAAATATATATATACTTACCTGCTCTCGGCAGCTGGAGTTCAGCCTGGCCGGCCTGCAGTGGGTGTGAAGGGGGTGTGAGTCAGACCTGCCCCCTGATTGGCTCAGCCTGAGCCAATCAGAGGCAGGACTCCCTCACACCCATTCATGAATTCATGAATGGGTGTGAGTCTGACCTGCCTCTGATTGGCTCAGCGCTGAGCCAATCAGGGGGCAGGTCTGACTCACACCCCCTTCACACCCACTGCAGGACGGCCACGTGGAACTCCGGCTGCCAGGAGCAGGTGAGTATATATATATTTTTTATTTTAACACATTTCTGGATGAATTGCAGCGAAGGGCTTATATATTTAAGCCCTTCCTGACAATTCATCCCGCGCACGCCGGCAGCCCATAGCTTTCAATGGAGTCGGCTGTATTGCCGGCTCCATTGAATTCAATGGGCAAACATCGTTCTTCTCTGCCACAGCTGTTACAGCTGTGGCAGAGAAGAATGATTTGTCTTCTATATGTTCTCAATGGGGTCGGCGCTGCTGCCGCCGGCCCCATTGAGCGCATATAGAGAACAGGAATCGCAGATCGCAGATAGGTGCGATCTGCGATTTCTGTTCTATAATTTATCGGACGAGCGCATAAAAAGCGCTCATGTGTCCGATACCATTGCAAAGCAATGGTTTTAAAAAATCGCCGGACGCATGCGCATGCGCAAATCGCGCGAAAAAACGCCCGTCTGACTAAGGCCTTAGGCTGTTTTCTGCTAGTAATGGTCCACCGATACCATCCTCTTCTTTGAAAGGAATCTACCCTAAGTCTCTTTATTCATTGGTTAGATTGTGCGCAATACGGGGATTTTTCTACATCCCATGCACTTTCTCCTGATAGGGTGTGATTCCTCCCAGAAGTAATTTCCGTTTGGTCTCTACAAGAAAATGTGCTAGTGAAGTGAAACTTTTTACTTCCCAGACACACTCGTGATCAAGGAAATTTTCCACTAATAGACAAAGGAAACTTCTGACTAAACTTTGAATATATTAGTCGGGTTGACCCTCTCATTAAACGGCTGTGGTTACACTATATCCATTACAGGGTAGCCTCTGACTATCGTCAAAGCCGTAGTATGGTCTTTTACTAAATATGAGCTTTTTTGCTCTTCAGGAAATACGGTATCCCTCATTACACTAGCTCTGTTGGGACTACCTACTGGAGAAGCAATCTGTTTATGTTTTTTGTGTGTCCTTCGGAAACTTGTGTTTCAAGTTCCCTTTTAATATAATATTTATTAAAAGTTATATTTTAGTTTTTTCTCAAACCCTACAGTGAATAATCCTACTAAAACACTATACAGAGCAACCGCCATGACAAGGACAACCCTGCAATGCTGAACTTATTGAACCCCAGAATTACCCTAAAAAACAAAATCTGTTGACATAAATGTGTTTCCGCTGACTGTTTCACCAGTGTAACTATTGAAACTAAGTTTTTATGATAAAATGTAATGTAATATCATATAAAAGGTTAGTGGCCTGTCATGGTTAGTTCATATTAACCAGTGAGCATGCTATGATTGAACAATGTCAGACTGTGTTAGGATATAACCCCAAATGGTAACACACAGTTATCAATTTATTCATACATTTCTAGGAGGATTAACAGAGGAACAACAAAATACAAAGTTCTAAGGAAACAGAACTGTTACTTCATGAACAATACTAAAATAGACATATCATGATAGTAGACACGTCTTGTTTAAATAATTACTGTTCATAATGTCTATTATTACATGTGCCGAAATACAAGGTAAGAGATAATACTGATTTGTATAATTCCACACGGCTGCTAGCCTACTGCTTCTATACAGGTCATTAAAGGGGTTGTCCCGTGCCGAAACGGGTTTTTTTTTTTCAAACCCCCCCCCCCCCGTTCGGCGCGAGACAACCCCGATGCAGGGACCTAAAGAAAAATCCGCACAGCGCTTACCTGAATCCCCGCGCTCCGGTGACTTCTTACTTACCGGCTGAAGATGGCCGCCGGGATCTTCTCTCTCGGTGGACCGCAGGGCTTCTGTGCGGTCCATTGCCGATTCCAGCCTCCTGATTGGCTGGAATCGGCACGTGACGGGGCGGAGCTACACGGAGCCGGCATCCTGCACGAGCGGCCCCATTGAGAAAAGAAGAAGACCCGGACTGCGCAAGCGCGGCTAATTTGGCCATTAGATGCCGAAAATTAGTCGGCTCCATGGAAACGAGGACGCTAGCAACGGAGCAGGTAAGTGAAAAACTTCTTATAACTTCTGTATGGCTCATAATTAATGCACAATGTACATTACAAAGTGCATTAATATGGCCATACAGAAGTGTATAGACCCACTTGCTGCCGCGGGACAACCCCTTTAAATTCCTTTGTAGAATCTAATTTCCTATGTTAGACAGGTTCCATTGGTAAATGAGCACCTATTGTGCACCTATTGTGTTAGCAAGTTTGCACAGGTTGGTCTACAACTAATTTCCAGAAATGGCAGCAGGGAGATGTATGCTCATTGGCTTTGTTTACTATTGATAGAATTCTTATTTCATTTAGAGTATTAAATATGTGAATCATGGTCTTAAAGGAGTTTTCCGAGTTATTACTATTAAATAGTTTTGGGTCCCTATGTCCAAAACTATATATACAAGTAATATACTTACCATGACGCCACTCCGCCACGACATCTAACAGGTGACATTACCCAGCCTTAAGGCCTGGTGATGCCCTGTAAACCTATGATGTGGGCTTCTAATGTAGAAGCCCAGAGGCAGGTTTATTGGGACATTACTAATGACATCTGTGCTGGTTTCCCATTGGCTGCAACAGGCACCCATGTCACCACTGTAGCCGATGCAAACAGAGACCATAGTGGAACCCAATGGCGGCAGGGGAACAGCGCGCAGCTTAGAGGTATGTAATTTTTTAATTTTATTACATACTCTGTCCGCCCATTGCTACCAATATCTTTGGATTCTCAGAAAACCCCTTTAAAATATCACAGCATTTTATATATATATATATATATATATATATATATATCTCAAACATGCCTTCTAAATTACACACTGATCAGTAGAGATACATACTATTAAATTCAGCCCCTGAATTACAATCTTTGGGAACTCATTGTTAAGGGTGGCTTCACACGAGTGTGTTTATGTGCGCACGTACGCGTGCCTATTAGAACCATTGTTTTCCTGTGATGTGTTCACATGTCCATGTTTTTGAGGCATGCAAATGCATGCACCACAAGACATAGGACATGCACGCCTGTAAGGTCTGTGCTGCGGAGATCTTTATAAACCAAATACACATTTTTACACGCACGGATATAAAAAGCACAGAGCTTCGTTCACGCGTGTTTTTGCACGTACGTGAACGCGCGCTTTTGTGCGCACATATGTACGCATACGCACACGCTCGTGTGTAAAGCCACCCTAAGGTTGTGCGGCTGGGCCTGTGGTTCTACAGGTTTCCTTGTGCACACCTTCACAGGTAGGGGTAATTGAGCCGACTGGGTGTGATATTCTCCACCAGCCAATCCCCCTCATCTGCAGTAGATAAATACCAACAACTCTTATGAGAGATTGCTGGTCATTTAAGTGCCTTATGTATCACTGTTAATCCCACTCAGAGCTGGTGTGTGCATGCTTGTCTGAAGTGTCCCTCTCTCCTCCCCTGAAGCCGGTCTAGGCACCTGCTGTCCCTCCCCTCCTGGCATTCTGCGGTGCATGCATTGTGTAGTGTGTGGTATGGTGACCACGCAGATGCAGGCGGCCCACAGTTTTCTCCCTATCCCTGGGCAAGTGTGGCCCCCAGATGTCTGATGCCCTATGTGTGTGTCAGATGGGTGATGCCTGACACTGTTTCATATGTCAGCACAGTGGCTGAGTCTCTATTCCCTGTGGAGTGAGGACACTTGGATAGGCTAGGTTATTCCATCGGTATGCATGTGAGCTCTGGGTGGGGTTCCTGTTATATGTTGCATACATAACCTGGTATGTTGGTGTGAACCGTGGCGTGTGTGGTATGTCTGTGCAAGTGGCCAGACATGTTCTCTATGTGTAGTCCTGTTCTCTATTCAGTATGTGTGAACAGTGTTTTGTCATGTCCTATATGTGTCTAGAGCATCTCTCCAGGTCCCTAATCAGGGATAGCCAGGCCCCAGATGAAGACAGTGGGGACGACCTTATTGGGACGATCACCCTGCTTTTAGGCAGGAGTTCCCTGCTTTCCTTGGTTCAGTAGGGGGCATAGGTCCTTCCATCTTTTACCTGGAGAGGTGTAATTTGTTAGTGCAAATACTATAAGTGTGTTTGCGGTTTTAAACGGTCACGTTTGCATCCGCACGGAGGTGTGGTGTTTCAGTGCGCCAAGCGGACGTAACACTGATGTTATCAATCACGTTTTCTCTAGTCATTGAATACATACATATCAGAAGTCAATGGACGAGACACAAGGGAACCAGACCAAAATGATATATATATTCAGCCTCATAATTCTTGTCATTCACAATGCAATGGCAATAACATAATACCACAGGGGGAGAGGAGAATGGGGAAAGAGAGTGAGGCTGGGATGCTACATTGTTATACTGGTTGATTGACAAGAGGACTAAAGACAACTGTCCATGACCTCCAAAATGGCTTTTGTTACAGCTATCACCAATTACAGTAGGAAAAACAGTTCTGTAGCACAAACAGCTATGCTGACAAATGAAATACTGGGCTAAGAGTACAGGAATGTTTGTGAACACATGTAAATGTTATTATTTTAGCAGGAATGAGTTACAATCTGGAAAACTGTGTTTGGACTATAGGAGATAAATTACTTGAGGTAACAGAACAAACTGACCATATTTCCTGGATTTTCCTGCATTCCTAGAAGTTGAGGTTTTGTCAGTTGTAAAACGGATTTCCAGTTTTATGTCAATAAATCTTAATAATTGTTAAATAAAATGTTCTAATATAACTTTAGTTTCAATCTCGCACTACTTTCATGTACTTTGTTTTCTATCAGTAAATATTTCTCACAGCTCTGTGCTTGCTACAAGTGCATCCAGTCTAGGAGCCCTGTGTGAACCAAAAAGTCTGGACTCCTGGCTGATACATTTACTATGCAGAGACATTGTTGCAAATCATCATCATACAAGAGATTGCTGTATACAGCTTGTACAATTGTAACAAATCTCAGAATTAGATCTGTGTGGGTCTGCAGTATTTATGGTTGTATTCACACAGGTGAGTGCGGTTGTGATTTTCCGTGCGATTTTCATGAGTTTGCTATGCGTTTTTGTGATTTTTACGAGTGATTTGCATCCATTTTACATGTACATTTTTCATAGCTCTGCATTTCATGGTTGTTTTTTCTTCGGCTCCCCATAGTAACATATGTTAAAAACAAATTGCATGCGAATGCAATCCATTTTTTGAATGTTCCCATATAAGGGAAGGTAAAGTCTCATGGTGCAAGCACCAAGTCATGACTGACTCCTAGGGTGACTGTAGAAAATCGAAAATCAACATAAATGGTGCAAATTCCAGCATCAATGAAGATGCAACTTTTATTCCACAACACGAATTGATACA
The DNA here is from genome assembly GCF_035609145.1 of Eleutherodactylus coqui. Lineage (NCBI taxonomy): Eukaryota > Metazoa > Chordata > Amphibia > Anura > Eleutherodactylidae > Eleutherodactylus > Eleutherodactylus coqui. Next base: position 130,280,055 of record NC_089841.1, read on the forward strand.
TTTCGACCTTACGCAGAAGATCATTATCAATCTTGTTAAAGACCTTCTGCGTAAGGTTGAAATGTAGCAGTTCCTGTTGTGGAATAAAAGTTGCATCTTCATAGATGCTGGAATTTGCACCATTTATGCTGCTCTTGGATTTTCTATATTTGCAATTTGTCTTCAGTTCCAGACTCAGGATCCTTTCCATGAGCGTGCATCAGTAAACAACTTCCCAGTAGTGCTGTTGATTACTTTCCACTTATCGGTATATTGACTCCTAGGGTGATGTCACATTGTGACGTTTTCTTGGCAGACTGTTTTTGTGGGGTGGTTTGCCATTACCTTCCGCAGTCGTCTTTTACCCCCCTACAAGCTGGGTACTCATTTTACCGACCTCAGAAGGATTGAAGGCTGAGTCAACCTTGAGTCGGCTACCTAAACCAAGCAGGGATTGAACCGCAAACTTCAGGTTGTGAGCTAGAGCTTAGGACTGCATTTCTGCTGCCCTAACACTCTGCACCACATGGTAATCTGTTCCCATAGGAAGTAATAGACAATTCTTGTATCACAGGATAAAAGGACATGCAGTGATTTTTCAAACTTGGATTATTGATTTTAGCAAAAAATCACACATGTGAATTAACTCATTGAAATGAGTGAAATAATTTCCCATGTAAGTGCAGTCCATCTCATACATAACACAGTAACGTAGTAAGGCTGAAAAAAGACATATGCCCATCCAGTTCAGCCTATTACCCCTCAGTGTTGATTTAGAGGAAGACAAAAAAAAAAAACAATGGGTAGAGATGAGTGAGCATGCTCGGTAAGGGCAGTTACTCGAGAGAGCAATGATATTTTTGATTAACTGCATGCTCGTCTGAGAAAATTCGGGGGGACTGCAGGGCAGTGGGGGGGGGGGAGGGGGAAGGAGAGTGAGAGAGATCTCTCTCTCTCTTCCCCAGTTGCCTCTCCCCCCGCTCACCCCCGCGACCCCCCCTGAATTTTCTCTGACAAGCATGCAGTTAATCAAAAATATCATTGGTCTCTCAAGTAACTGCCCTTACCGAGCATGCTCGCTCATCTCTACCAATGAGGTAAAAGCCAATTGCCCCCATTTAGGGGAAAAAATTCCTTCCTGACTCCAATCTGGCAATCGGAATAATCTCTGAATCAACAACCCTTCTGAAGTTATTAATGATTATAACATATGATATTGTATCACTCAAGAAAGGCATTCAGGCTCCTCTTGAACTCTTTAATCTCGGAATAGGACAAAACTCATGCAGGAAACTCACCCTTGTGCCCATGTCCCCACTTGACTTCCATTGTTTGACTCCTTCTGCACAATCGAACAATGAAGATACCGTAAGCACCAGATCCAGCACTTGCTAGATCCAAACTGTACTGAACAGGCCCCATTGACTAAAAAGGGGTCTGTCTTACTTCTAGCATTCCAACCAAAATTTTCCTGGACAAAATAGCCACAGCATGCTATGCTATTTTGTCCAGGATTTTAGGCCAAAGTTGCACTGGAGGCTCGGAATGAGGCCTCTGGTGCACATGTGAAATTAATGCTCCTATTCACTCGTGAGAATCACAGATTTTAAAATTTGTGAGTAGAAATAACTTCTGAAGTATAATAGAGAGTTGTAGTAATTTTCATTATACTGTATAATTAAATCTTCTAATAGTTATGTAATGATATAATCATAGTTAATAATTATATCATTATATAGTCATTACCATTATTTATATAAAGCAAAAAAAAAAATCTGCTCCTGTGCCGATGTTATTAGCATGAGAGGTCTATCAGATAGTTATTTTTCTTACGTTTTTTTTTAAACTTTTAACACTTTGCGGTATTTAACAATTTTTTCTGATGAACAGTTAGCTTGAGGTTTAACTGGTTTATGTTTGTTTTGAGATAAAAATACTGAATGAATATAGTAAATATGAATATCCTTTAATTGCAGCTCCTTTATTTATATGAGATTAAAAGAGAATTATGGAGGAGAAAATGCCAAACTACAAATTTTCAAAGAATTAAAATGTTATCACCTTGTTCTTAGCGGTCTGTTTTAAAATTTGTTCAGCTAATTGCTACCACTTAGTGGAAACAATTTAATGCTTACTCGCTGACAGCTACTTGGGAGGTAGAGGGGATTATACAGAAGAATGCTGAGCACTCTGGCAGCTCCTGCATATGAGGGGCAAGAGCCAGGTGACAGTCTCAGCATGGATGCGCCTCTGTACTGTAACTACTATGCAGTCTTTGTAGCTTTAAACTTCCACTAGTTTGTATTGATGAATACTAATGAACATTTTTTTCTCATAGATTTTTATGAAAGTGGTGGGAAAAAAAACTGGTCTTCCATGTAAAATTTGAGGCACATGAACTTATAGAATTTCACTGGCAATATATGACAGATCTGTACCAGATATCAGTAGTATGGGCATGTCCATGAAACCTACCTAAAAAGTTCAGGGTGTATTTTTTGCTTTTTTTCTTACTTCGTAAATGACAATCTGTGAATAATGTTTTATTTTGTGATCCCAAGTTGGGAGAGGAAGAGCAACCATTAGTTACTAAGAGGTGGTTTCCCTAAAAACCCATGCTGTAATCCAGTGGAATCCAATCTCTGGGATCCCAGATTTATCACTACTTTAAGATTATAGAGGATATGGAGGTCTGAATAAAAAAGATGCATGATGAAATTAATTAAAATGCAATTCACTTTCCTTCCCTCTTCCTGTGCTGCTTTCTGCAATTAACATAGTAACATAGTATGTTAGGCCAAAAAAAGAGATATGCCCATCCAGTTCAGCCCATCCCCCTCAGTGTTGATCCAGAGGAAGGCAACAACCCAATGAGGTAAAAGTCAATTTTCCCCATTTAAGGGAAAAAATTCCTTCCCGACTCCAAGTCTGGCAATCAGAATAATCCCTGCATCACTGTCCCTTTTAAAGTAATTAAGGTAGCAATTATAATATAATATTATAACGCTCAAGAAAGGTGTCAAGACATCTCTTACACTCTTTATCGAGTTCGCAATTACCACGTTCTCAGGCAGAGAGTTCCATAGTCTCACTGCTCTTACAGTAAAGAACCCCCTGCTATGTCGGTGTAGATACCTTCTTTCCTCTAGATGGCTACTTGTTACAGTCATAGTCCTGGGTATAAATAGATGATGGGAGAGATCTCTGTATTGTTCCCTGATATATTTATATATAGTTATTAGGTCGCCCCACAGTTTTTGTTTTTTTTTTCAAAACTAAATAACCCCAATTTTGACAACCTCTCCAGGTATTGTCGTCCGTCCATTGCATTTATTATTTTAGTTGCCCGCCTTTGAACCTGCTTAAACTCTGATGTGTCCTTCTAAATTGGCTTCTGTCTCATTGGTTTTTTTTTTGCCTTCTTCTGGATCAACAAGGGGGGGTGGAAACAGGCTGAGCTAGATAGACATTGTCTCCCTTCAGCCTAACATACTATGTTACTATGTTCTTAAGTACCGGTGCCCAAAACTGTACACAATATTTACCATGTGTGATCTGACCAGAGACTTGTAAAGAGGAAGAATAATGTTCTCATCATGTCCCCCTAGACCTCTTTTGATGCACCCCATGATCCTATTTGCCTTGGCAGCAGCTGCCTAACACTGGTTGCTCCAGTTAAGTTTGCAGTTAACTAGAGGCATAACTTGAAGCTTCTGTGCCCCAATGCAAAATCTGTAACAGGGCCCCCAACTGCTGTGCTTTATTCATAATACTGGGCTCCCTATAGGGAGAAGAGAGCCCTTATGGGTTCCCTAAGGCTCCTGGGCCCGGGTGCAACCGCATCCTCTGCATCCCCAATAGTTACTCCCCTGCAGTTAACTAAAATCCACAAGTTCTTTTCCATGTCAGTTTTACTTAGTGGTTTCTCATTTAGTGTAAATAAGGAATATGGAACAAACCCTCTGCAGCGCCACCTATTGAAAGGCAGTGTACAAGTCTTTATAATAATGACTCAGAATTGAAAAACACAAGCCAGAAAACTATACATGTAGTGTTCCAGAACAATATTTGTACAACTCCATAATTGTCATACATGTTCTGTCTCATGTGGATGCACCGTGCAAAACTGTCATGTCACTTTTCTGTATGTATGTTGCACAGCAGTGGCGTCTGAAGGGTTAACTCCCCTAAAATCATTACCTGCTGAATGTATCTATCCTACTGTGTCATGTGGTACAAGTGAGGTTATAAAAGTGAATGTCTGAGAGCAGGGTTGGGTCTTCTTCAATCTGTATTAGAGTAGAGTTCCATCTTACCTGCTGCTCGGAGCTAACACAGAGCCGCAGGGAAGCACCTTTAGCTTCCATGTTGGTGAAGATGGAGGAAGAGGAACGACTACCCGCAGTGTTTGGAGAGTGGATGTAATAGGAGTGAGTCCCATCCAGAGAGAGAGAGAGTACATAACCCCAAACATCCCAGTTTCGCTATACCAGGTACCTGTTCACACTACAGGCATTTTTTTTCCTTGTGGCCATCCGCCATTAGGATCACCACACAGAGGTACATGATGGTGACACCCATGTTGAGAATGTCCGGGGTGCATCTAGTCTAAGCTTCAGTAGCTTCCTACCAGAGTGTATGTGGAGAGACCCCTACCTTTTACCTCCTCCGGAGTATGCTTAATGTCCAGGACCGGTGACATATAGATAACGTGGACTATAGGGCCGTATAGTTCCTGTGTATTTTTCCTTGCAACCTCTGCGCTTTTGCCTATAACTGCTGCCATGAATGTACCTGTAACTACCTGTTTATTCAAGTTTATCTAAGTAAAGTCTACCGGGTCTCAACTGTTGCTGAGGACCCGAGGTACGATACACAAGTCTCTTTGTTTATTACTCTGCCATATAGGATAACGCTGTGGGAATGGCGGCGTCACAACGTGGTATATATATACTTCCACAAACATTCCCCCTCAGTCACACCGTGACAGGGACTAGGCCTACGGCCATACACAAGTCCCAGTGTTTATTACGCCTACTCATTACATACACAGACAGCTATTTTGAGATTTGACTTGCAAGAAAGCTGCTTTCCAATAGGTGTCACTGCAGAGGTATTGTTCCATCTTCCTTATTTGCATATTTCCCATGGCCTTATAAGTCCCCTCACACACCTTCTAGGTGCTCTCCTTAAGGAGAGATGATACCCTTCTCGACCCATTTATTGTGTAATGGTGACATGTATTTCCTCTGCCCATGTACATAACCTTACATTTATCAGTATTAAACCTCATTTGCCACTTTTCTGCCCAAGCCCCCAACTTATCCAGATCATCTTGCAACCACCTTGTGTCCTCCCTTGTATTAATTACTTTACATAGTTTAGTGTCATCTGATAATATTGATATTTTACTGCACAATCATTCTACCAGGTCATTAATAAATATACTAAAAATAATTGGACCCAATACTGATCCCTATGGTACCTCACTAGCAACAGTGACCCAATCAGAGTATGTATCATTAATAACCACCCTCTGATTTCTATCACTGAGCCATTTACTTACCCACTTACACACATTCTCACCTAGACCAAGTATTCTCATTTTATATACCAACCTTTCATACTGCACAGCATCAAACATTTTGGAAAAGTCCAGATATACAAAATGCAGTATCTCTCCCAGGTCCAGTCTAGAACTTGCCTCCTCGTAAAGGCTGATCAGAGGACACAGTGGCATACGTTGCCCATAACCACCAGTGTCAAAAACAAAGAATACATTGCTAGGGATGTGTTTTTAATACAGATTTTTAGCCTCAGTTGATTGAATGCTTTGCATGTTAAAGGGGTTGTCTATTTACCATACAAGATCCTTTTAATAGAGCCCTCTGTACTAAAATAATAAACTGAGCATTACTTGCTTCTCCACAGTTGCAGCCCCATTTTGGTCCTAGCATTTTATTGCTGATGTAATACAAAGAAGGATTGGGTCTGCCAGAACAGAAGCTTTTCTGGGTCTTAGAGGTTGGTCTTGAACAGGAACCTCCCTTCCCTTCTATGGCATCATAAGCCCTAACAGATCATATGGACAGGGGTTGTCTTTATATGACATCCCCTTTAAGTCATCTAGGTTTTAAAAATGTCCAGATTGCATTCAAATTGCATACAGACACATAAAGACTGCATTGTTGGTAGGAGCCTTGTGTGGTGCAGAGTGTAAGCTCTCGCCTACAACCTGAAGGTTGCAAGTTCGATCCTCGCATGAATCAGGTAGCCGGCTCAGGGTTGACTCAGCCTTCCATCCTTCCGAGGTCGGTAAAATGAGAACCCAGCTTGGTGGGGAGTAACAAGTAATAATTACCTGAAAGCGCTGCGGAATAAGTTGGCGCTATACAAATACCATGATTTGATTTGATTTTAATATACAAAACAGCAGAATTGTCTACTGTTACTTCCTATTATAAAAAAATATCCATATGGCAATTCAGCTGTGATTACTGGGGGTATGTTATAGTAGTGTGCCTGAATTGATCAATTATAACATTAAAACCACCTGCCTAATATTGTGTAGGTGCCTCCTAATGCCATCCAGACAGATCTGACTTATCAAGGCATGAACTCCACAAGACCTCTGAAGCAGAGGCATAACTTGAAGCTCCTGGGCCCCGATGCAAAACTTGTAACAGGGCCCCCAACTATAAAGCTTTACTCATAGTACTGGGTTCCCTATATGTAGAAGAGAGGTCTTATGGGCCCCCTAAGGCTCCTGGGCCCGGGTGCAACTGCATCCACTGCATCCTCTAGTTATGCCCCTGCTCTGAAGGTGTCCTGTGATATCTGGTATGGAGACCTTAGAAAGAGATCCTTTAAGTACCATAAGGTGGGTCTCCATGGATTGTATTTGTTTTTCCAGCACATCCGACAGATCTCGATCAGATAGAAATCTGGAGAATTTGGAAGCCAGGTCAACATCTTGAACTCTTTGTCATGGTCCTAAAGCTGTTCCAGAATCATTGGAATAATTTCTACAATGTGGCAAGCTGCATTATCCTGAATGCAGACCACCTTCTTCCATTGCTCATTGGTCAAGTTTTGATGCTAACATTGCAATTATAGGACTTTGTTGGTTGAGAGGCATCAAGATCAGCACTGTAACTGGCCTGTAGCTAAGCAGGTGTGTTCCGACACCTTTCTCTCATAGCTAGCATTAATTTCCATAGCAATTTGTGCTATAACAAATTTTGTAAGAGAGCCTTTGCTCCCCGCACATATCAATGAGCAATAGGCACCCATGACATTGTCGCTGTTGCACCTTCTTTGGACCACTTTTGGTAGGTACTATGCATCGCATACCATGAACCTCCCACAAGACCTGCATTTTAGAGATGCTTTAACTCAGCCATCTAGCAATTTGGCCTCTGTTAAGGTCACGCAGATCCTTACACTTGCCCATTTTTTTCTACTTTCAACACATCAACCTCAAGAACTGACTGTTCACTTACTGCCTAATATATGCAATCTCTTGACAAGTGACATTGTTACAAGATAATCAATGTTATTCACATGCTCAGTCTTATTTCATGTCAAGTTAACTTTTGCAACCAGTTAGTGACTTAATTGGTAAAACAAGAATATCTGGTGCACAAAATGCCATTGAGAGTGTGAGAACTGTCTAAATGATAAAGCTCAAAATTCCTACATGGTTTGGGTGCCAAGTATCTAGAACCTTTGAAGTTACTCTAATAGTACTAAAAACTATGATACAATTTAGCATGAAAATTAGTTTTTAGCTTATTATGGGGTCATGTCAGGACCAGATTTACAATGGATGAATGCTTGTCACAACTTATTAAAATCAAAAACTACAAATAGTTTAGCTGAAAATGTCTTAGAGCTGATGTTATGCAGACCCTGAAGATCCATATTACTACATGTAATAAGCAGTAACAGTACCTCCAAAGCTACGCTGAGATACAAACTTAGAAATAGGTATGGACTCACTTGCAGGGAGCAATAATCAAGTGTAAGGGCCCATGTACATGGTTGTATAAAGGATGTTCACTATGTAAAGCCATAATGTCGTGTCCATAGACTGCAATGGGCCTGTATTGTACTCCCAAGTCCCTGTGATTTCATTACGGCATGTTCTATAATACTGTATTACAGATGTACAGTATTCCCCCTTAGAAGCGTTGGCTACTTTATAAGAGAGTGTGATGAACCTGCTTTAGTCTTCAGAACCAGAGCAATTCATTGTTTGAAGTTTTGCTCACTTTCCTTTTTGTTTCTCTTAAACAGCAATGTCATTGCATACAGTCTTCTTCTGTTATTGTCGATCCATGCTAAGGAATGACGAGTTTAACACCTTGTCTTTCTCTCTTTAATTGTGTGGTGGTGAGACCTCATCCTTGCTTTCCGTTTTTATCCTGTTTCTCCAAGAAAGACCGACCGAATTACCTGCATTTTTCTAGTTTCAGACACAACATAAAACATATGAAGGTTACTATATTAAAAGGCAACATTAAATCTCAACGTCATGGAAGAATTTGGGAGTACAAGTTTATAACCATCTTTGACACTCTCAAAAGCGGAATCAACATTGCAAGTGGATTCATGAATCATTGGAGAATATGAGAAATCTAGATAACACACTGGCCTGGTGACCCCCTAACACCAGTTTAGAGACCATAAAACTTTCACATCCTTATCAGTGGACTAATTAAGTATTTACTCCCCTTTTCTCTATGTTCTGGTATTGTTTTAAGTGTAAATTAATCACACCATGTCTGTGCCTTTTCATAAGTACATGTATATAAATGTACATTTCTTCAGTTCTATTCCAAATAGCTTGAAAGTAGGCTTGAAAGCTCGCTATAACATCATGTCTTCTGTTAGCCATTAAAAGATATATCTACAAGATTACTTGTTTTCCCCTACTGAGAACACTCACAGTCTGCATTAGGCCTCTTTCACATCATGGCCAAATGCCCCCCATCATGGTTGTGTTCTTTTGGACTCCTGAGTGTTAAAACTAATATATATTCTGTACCCTCTAAGGGTTCGGTCAGACGAGCGTGGCTTACATGCTGCTAAGCAACGTGTAAACCACACTGCTGACATAGAATCATAGAATGGTAGAGTTGGAAGGGACCTCCAGGGTCATCGGGTCCAACCCCCTGCTCAGTACAGGATCACTAAATCATCCCAGATAGATATTTGTCCAGCCTTTGTTTGAACACTTCCATTGAAGGAGAACTTGCCACCTCCCATGGTAACCTGTTCCACTCATTGATCACCCTCACTGTCAGAAAGTTTTTTCTAATATCTAATTTGTGTTTCCTCCCTTTCAGTTTCATCCCATTGCTTCTAGTCTTTCCTTGTGCAAATGAGAATAGTGCTGATCCCTCTGCACTGTGACAACTAGAGATGAGCGAACCTACTCGGCCACGCCCCTTTATCGCCCGAGCGCCGCGATTTTCGAGTACTTCCATACTTGGGCGAAAAGATTCGGGGGGCGCCGTGGGTGAGTGGGGGGTTGCAGCGGGGGGGGGGGGGGAGAGGGAGAGAGAGAGGGCTCCCCCCTGTTTCCCGCTGCTACCCCCCGCTCCGCCATGCCTCCCCCCGCCCCCCGAATCTTTTCACCCAAGTATGGAAGTACTCGAAAATCGCGGTTCTCGATCGAGTAATTACCCGAAACGAGTAGGTTTGCTCATCTCTAGTAACAACCCTCCAGATATTTGTAGAAAGCTATTAAGCTTCCTCGCAGTCTTCTTTTTTGCAAGCTAAACATTCCCAGATCGTTTAACCGCTGCTCATAGGACATGATTTTCAGACCGTGTACCATCTTGGTGACTCTTCTCTGAACCTTTTTGCAGTTTGTCTATGTCTTTTTTAAAGTGGAATGTCCAGAACTGGACACAGTATTCCAAAAGAGGTCTGACTAAGGAAGAGTAGAGGGGGATAGTTACCTCACGTGATCTAGACTCTCTGCTTCTCTTAATACATCCAAGAATTGTGTTTGCCTTTTTGGCTGCTGCATCACATTGTTGACTCATGTTCATTCTATGATCTATTAGTATATCCAAGTCTTTTTCACATGTGCTGCTTAGCCCAATTGTTACGTGTGCTGCTGAGACATGTTGTACTTTTTGCAGTTTGTCTATGTCTTTTTTAAAGTGGAATGTCCAGAACTGGACACAGTATTCCAAAAGAGGTCTGACTAAGGAAGAGTAGAGGGGGATAAGTTACCTCACATGATCTAGACTCTCTGCTTCTCTTAATACATCCAAGAATTGTGTTTGCCTTTTTGGCTGCTGCATTACATTGTTGACTCATGTTCAGTCTATGATCTATTAGTATACCCAAGTCTTTTTCACATGTGCTGCTTAGCCCAATTGTTACGTGTGCTGCTGAGACATGTTGTACTATTGTGATTCCAGCAGCCCAGCACTCTCAGGGTTAATGATTGAGCTGGCTGGGTGTGGTACTTTCTGCTAGCCAATGCCCTGGATCTGTGCTCACACATAAACCCAGCTCCTGGTCAGTCTGTATGGCCACTAAGGTGAGCAGTCATGAATGCTTGTCTGGTGAAGTTTGCAGTGTGATTTGGTTCATGTCCGTTTAAATTCTGTCAGTTTTGTGTTAGCTTGCTGTGTGTCCTGCAATCTGTGTTGTGTCCTGTTGCAGCGTGCGGTGTGAACGGTGTCCGGTTCTGCTGGACTCCTGGTTAGTGTAGGGTCTAGCAGTATAACCAGGAGCCGTGAAGTGGCCTGCTAGCTTTCAACCAATACCTGGTATTTATATTCAGCTTTCAATCTGTTACTAGTGGTTGCATGTTGTATGCAGTGTATTCTGGGTCTGTCATGTGGCATGTGAATGCATCCTGTTCTGGTGCGTGGCTCCTAGGATCAGCTAGGGCCCAGATCCGAAGACCGCTGGGCTGCCCTTATTGGGGCAATGTCCCCGCTCAGGTAGGGCCACTCTCATTCCTCCTTCTAGCACAGGGTCAGTTGTCTGAAACCGGTGTGAGTCCCGTGTGACCCTGGTGATACCCGTGTGCGTCCCCTTTGGTCACGATCGTGTGGGTCCCGTGCTTTGCCTGCCCACACGATCGTAACACCAATTCCTCCCATTCTGTATGTGCTTCTTTCATTTTTCTTGCCCAGATGTAAGACTTTGCATTTCTCCTTGTTATATACCATTCTGTTGGTTGCTTTTTTAGAAGTGCAGATTGTGCGCTTCTAAAAAGGGTCTCTGGGAGCGCTTCCATAGCAACCTATTGGTTGCTATAGAAGTATGGTTTACACGCTGCAGTAGTAGCGTGTAAAACCACGCTCGTCTGACCAAGCCCTTTAGGTACATAAAATAAAATCTTATCCATGGTATAAATGGTCACATTTTGGGTAAGTACATGGTAAAGGAGCAGGTTCCAAATTTTAGAGCTCATTCACATGACCCTGTGCATTAAACGCTGCATGGGTCATGCAACATTTTACCGATCTGTTTGAGACGGATATCTCCGTGTATAGCAGCGACTGCACTGTACATGACAGTATATCTCAAGCATATGGTCATGTGCAGTGTGACTTTTGTCTTCTTTTTCAAATTCCATGCTCTGTCTCATAGCAGGGTTGTGTATGTATCGTCTACCACATGCAATGTATTGCGAATGGACAGTGTTGCATACGCTACCCATTCAAAAGAACAGGGCTCATACTGCGTGATACACAGTGAAATAGTGCATGCTATGATCTTTTTTGTGCACATAACTACACGCAGTGTTTACATGCTAATGTGAATGGATCAATAAAAGTTAATGTACTTTCATTGACTGCATTCACCGTGTGTTTTTTTTGGGAAAAATGTAGTGGAGCCGGCCCGACAAGAAGAACAGCAGACTTGTCGTAACCATGGACGACGGAGGAGCAACACAGGGGGGGGGGCACCCCTAAAGGTAAGTCAATAACTTCTGTTTGCATCATTTTCCATGCACAATGTGTATTACAAAGTGCATGGAAATGGGCAAACAGAAGTAATGAGATGTAATGTTTCTGGCCGGACAACCCCTTTAAATGATTTACAGTATCTATATTGAAACAAGAAATGAAGATCAATAATATCAACATTAAAAAAATTAAACAAAAAAAAAAGAAATACTCAATGGAAAGCTTGGTTCATATAGATATAAAAAGTTGCATCTGGTTAAACTCAACACGGAAACAAATCCACATCACCCAATATTAACCCTTTGCAATCCAATTTTTGGATTCCGGGTTTTCTAGGGGGCTTTCTCTTTCTGCCATTTTACAATGGCGCCATCTGCTGGGTAGAGCCAGTACTGCGGTATGGGACATGCTGGAGAGGCCTCCGACAACAGAGCGGCCAGTAGTCTACAGTAACAATACCCTGCTGGATATCTTCCGACATCGGAGCTGTACAGCCTTCAATCAGAATGTCTTTAGACGTCAGACAGTGGATTGGAAAGGGTTAAAAATCCTTATTGACCCAAGTATAGCATAACAGCTATGTTTCCACTTGACAATGAAGCATTTATCAATCTTGATGAAAGCTCTATTGTTCTGCTGAAATATAGCTGTATGCGACACAGGTATAATAAAGAAGGTTGTCTATATCGGATGCTACAACCTTACGTTGATTGTGCATTATGGCCTAAGTCTTAGAAAGACAGGAATTAGGTTTACCTGTTAATTCCTTTTCTGGAGTCATCCTGACAGCATACACATGGAGGATGTCCACTGGACCCCTGTTGGGACAGGAAGCGGAAAAACATACAAAAGGCACCTCCCGCCACCGGCTCACCAGTGTGTACCAAATAACTACAGTGACCCGACTTTGCTTAATCACTCATTTTTAATACCGAAACCATAGTACAATACGTTACTTCACGTAGAGAAGGATAACTGAAGGGGAGGGAAAAGCCCCTATGCTGTCAGGATGACTCCAGAAAAGGAATTAACAGGTAAACCTAATTCCTGTCTTCCCCTCGTCATCCTGACAGCATACACATGGAGGAATACCAACAACCGAGGGCTTTAGGGAGGCACCACTGCTTGCAGAACTTTCCGCCCAAAGGCCGTGTCCCGGCTGGCCCCCACGTCCAGACGATAGTGTTTTACAAAGGTATGGGTGCTTGACCATGTGGCGGCTCTGCAAATCTGGTCGGTTGTCGCCTGGGCTCTCTCCGCCCAGGAACAGGCGACCGCCCTAGTAGAATGGGCTCTAACTTCGCCCGGGAGTGGGATCCCTTGGGATCTGTATGCCTCTTCTACGGCCCTCCTGACCCACCGCGCTAGGGAGTCCTTAGTAGCGGCCCCTCCTCTGCGTGGACCCTGAAATTGAATGAAGAGGTTATTAGATTTCCTAAAGGTATGTGAGACCTCTAAGTACTTCAGAACTGCTCGTCTCACGTCTAGGTTATGGAACCTCTGTTCCGTAGTGTTCCGGGGTTCCTGGCAGAAGGAGGGAAGTACTATTCTTTGCTCTCTGTGAAAGTCCGTGAGGACTTTCGGTTGAAAGAAGGGGTCGGGCCTAAACTCTATCTTGTCCGGGAAGATGGTCATATATGGGGTTTTTATAAAGAGGGCTTGGATTTCCCCGATCCGCCTGGCGGATGTAATGGCCACCAGGAAGGCAACCTTATATGAGAGGGTCTTAACTGAGAGTTCTTCCAGGGGCTCGAAGGGGTGTGCGCAAAGGGCCTGTAAAACAAGATTCAGGTCCCATGGGGGCATGGTTCTTCTTATAAAGGGGTGAAGTCTGACTGCTCCTTTAAGGTATTTTTTGACTAGCCTATGGTCGCCTAACGGGAAGTCAAAGAAGGCTCCTAGGGCGGCCACCTGGACCTTAAGGGTACCAGGTTTTAGGCCCATGTCCAGTCCATCCTGAAGGAACTCTAGAATCTTATTAATGTCTGGTTGTTGGAGGTCGTGAATGCTGTGCCCCAACCACCTAGAGAAGGTGTCCCACACCCTGGTGTATATGTTCCTGGTGGACTCTTTGAGACTCTCACATAATGTGGTGGTCACCCTCCCTGATAGGCCCTGGTTCAGGTATTTTACCCGCACAGCTTCCAGGCCGCTAGTCTGAACTGTCGGGCTTTTGGGCAAATCAGGGGACCCTGTTGTAGGAGGTCGTCTCTCCACGGCAGATGTAGGGGCTCCTGTGTTGATAGAGCAGCCAGGAGCGGGAACCAAGGTCTCTTGGGCCAGAACGGGGCCACCAGGATAACGGAGCCCGGGGACCCCTGGATCTTCTTTAGAACCCAAGGGATCAGGGGGATAGGTGGGAAGGCGTATGTCAGGTCCCATTCCCATGCTTGGGATAGTGCGTCTATTCCCAGGGAGCCCCCGTCTGCCCCCCTGGAAAAGAACCGGGGGCACTTGTTGTTCTCCCGAGAGGCAAACAAGTCCACCTTTGGAGTCCCCCATCTTTCTGTAATCAATTGGAATGCCTCTGGATGTAGTGCCCACTCCCCAGGGTCTATCCTCCTGCGGCTGAGGTAGTCTACCATGGCATTCTCTGGGCCCCTTACGTGGAACGCTGAAACGGAAGGCATCCGCTGCTCTATCCACCCGAGCACTTTCGCCGCCAGGTCTTGTAGTCGGGGGTTCCGCGTGGATCCCTGGTGGCGAATGAGGGACACAGTTGTTATGTTATCCGAAAATATCTTAATGGGTCTACCCCCGATCTCTGTCTCGAGGTCACGGATGGCCCTCCAGACCACGCAAAGCTCCTTGTAATTGGAGGATTGAGTGGCCTCTTTCTGGTTCCAGACCCCCTGGACATAGCGACAGCCTAAGTGGGCCCCCCAGCCAGTTGCGCTCGCGTCGGTGAAAATGGATACTGGGGATGCCGGGTCCCAACTTGTGGACCTGGCGAGGTTGGAGATAGATGTCCACCACCCCAAGGAGGACCTTACTTTGTGAGTGAGGGTGACTTCCTGATCCAGGGAAGCTGGTGATTTGTCCCAGTTGCTCAGGATAAAGTCCTGGAGAGTTCTACCATGTAACTGGGCCCACGGGACTACTCCAATACAGGCTGTCATGAGACCGAGGACCCTCATGCCTCTCCTAAGGGATACTTGGGAGGCTAACGAAAGTGCCCGGCTTTCGTCTTGGATCGTTTTTTGCTTTTCTAGCGGGAGGGAAGAGCACTGGTGGTGTGAGTCCAGGATAACCCCTAGGAACTTTTTCCTTTGTTCGGGCTGAAGATTAGATTTGTCGAAGTTAATGATCCAACCTAGCGACTCGAACAGGTGGAGGGTGAGGTTGACCCGGTGCTGGAGTTCCGAGGGTGATCCTGCTATAAGCAGGAAATCGTCGAGGTATGGGACAATTAGTACTTTGTCCGTCCTTAGTGCTGCTACCATCTCCAATACTAGTTTGGAGAATACCCGAGGTGCGGAGGAAATCCCGAACGGCAGGCATGCGAATTGGTAATGCGAGACTGACCCTTCTATCACCAGGGCGAATCGAAGAAACTGTTGGGAGTCTGAGTGTATGGGAATATGATAATAGGCGTCTTTTAAGTCCACCGTGGCCATGACGCTATCTGGTGTGATTAGGGGGATCGCTGATCTTACTGATTCCATTTTAAATCTTCGGTATGTTATAGATTTATTCAGGTATTTCAGGTTGATTATAACTCTGTAGGCCCCGTTAGGCTTCTTAATAAGAAACAAGGGGGAGTAGCAGCCTTTGAACCGTTCTTCTGCGGGAACCGGGATAATGGCCCCCAGGGATAGTAGGTCCCGTACCCCCGACTGGAGGGCCCGGGCCGACGCGGGTGACTGGCAGGGGGTAACCACGAACCTCCGGGGAGGGGGGGCGGAAAGCTCAATTCTATAGCCCTCTGAGACCAGGCGAAGGGCCCAGGGATTGGAGGTTATTTTGTTCCATCTATTGGCGAACCCCCTAAGTCTGCCCCCCACCTGCCGGATCCCGATGGGCGGATTCTCACCCTTTCCGCCTTTGGGGTAAGACCAGCGTCCGGTTTTCCCCTTCCCCCTGTATGTTCTCGGGGGGACAAAGGGAGGAGGGTAGGAGGAGGAAGGCCGCTTGACGGGTCTCTCTGCTGGTAGCCCCTGACTTTTGTCTGAGGCCTTCTCCAGGAGTGTATCCAGGGAAGGTCCGAAGATGCGATGTCCTTGGAAGGGCAAAGAGCAAAGCCTGTTCTTTGAGGCATTGTCCCCTGTCCAGGCTTTTACCCAGACGGCCCTCCTGGCTGTGTTCGAAAGTGCCGCCGACCGGGCCCCGAACCTTACTGACTCCATCGAGGCGTCCGCCAGGAAGCCGGTGGCCTGTTGGAGGAGGGGAAGGCAGTTGGAGATATCTTCCCTCGAACCCCTTTGCGAGACCAGGGCCTGGAGTTGGTCTAGCCAGACCGTCATGGATCTCGCTACCGACGTGGCCGTAATGTTGGTTTTCATGGTGAGGGCCGCCGACTCCCAGGCCTTCTTCATTGCCGAATCCACTCGTGAATCCAGTGGGTCCCGCAATTGGGAGATGTCCTCAAAGGGGAGGGCAGCCTTCTTCGAGACCCTGGCGACCGCCAAATCCACCTTCGGGACGGTGTCCAAGAACTCAATGTCTTCCGGGGTGAAGACCATACGCTCTTTAAACTCCTTAGGCAGGAAAAACTTGTGTTCTGCCTGTTTCCACTCGGTCAAGATAAGCTGTTTTAGGATATCATTGACCGGGAATGATGGTTTGGGCTGAGGTATGAGTCCCCGGAACAGGGTATCCTGGAGGGATGGCTGCTGCGGCGTCTGTTCCTCCACCTGCATGGTGTGACGGACCGCTGTTAGTAGCTGCCCCAGATCCGCCGATGCGAAGAAGTACTTCCTCGTGTCTTCCATGGGCGGTATGGATTCTGAGGGGGAATCTTCTAAGAACCCTTCCTCAGAGTCTGATTCTTCTATCCGTGACCGCCTTACCCTTTTCGTGGGGGGCGGAACGGAAAGAGACGAGAGAGAGGCCTCGATCTCCTCGCGGATCATAGCTCGGATGTCCGATATGCCCGAGGGGCCTTCCTCACGAACCACTTTCTCTGTGCAGGCTGCGCATAAGGGTTTGGTGTGTCCCTCGTCCAGTCGCCGCAGGCAGACTGGGCACTTGCGCACGCGCTTCTTGGCCTCTCTGCCCTTTTGTGCTTCTCTGTCCTAAGAGACGGAGACAGCAGAAAAAAAGGGGGGGTTTTCCAGCACCTGATCCCTTCCTTACCCCTGGTGTGAGCCCCCGGAGGTTTACTCACCAGCGGGCTGCTCTCCGTGTCTTCTCTGGCCGACATCTTTACTTAGGTGCTGACCGAAGACATGTGGGGAATACCTGCTTTTCTCCTCTTTTTTTTTTTTTTTTGATTTTCAAATTTGGCGCCTTTTCCCTCGAGGCCCCGCCCCCCCGTGACGCGGCCGTGCTGACGTCATGCCGCCGCGCCGGACCCGGGGGATACACTCTGCGTCGGGCTCTGAGGAGGGCGCATAGATGTCCGGGGATGTCGGATCGAGCGCAACCGTCGGCCCGCGCCGCGCGCTCTCCCCCCCCCCCTCGCTGGCATACCTGCCTCAGCCGCTCTGCCGACAGAGGATCTCTGGAAGCCGGGTCCCGACGTCCAGAGCGGGTGCCTGATCCGGAGGGCGGCTTCCAAGCCCTGCAGGTACCGGGCTGTATCTTCCCAGTGCGACAACCCCACTGGGCAGCGCGCTAGGGAAGGGTTCCCCGCAGGGAACGTGGTGCTGGTCCTTGGGATCCTGCGGGTGAGGGTCCCCACGTAGGGTCTCACCCGCGCAAGCTCTGCCAGCCCGACCAGAGAGTCGTCCCCCCACGGGCGGACAGGCTGCATAGGAATTTTCCTTTCTTCTTTTTTTTTTTTCCTTGCCTCCAGCATACACCTGGAGGCTTCCGCTTGGACTGTCCTGTAGGGACAGGAAGACACTGGTGAGCCGGTGGCGGGAGGTGCCTTTTGTATGTTTTTCCGCTTCCTGTCCCAACAGGGGTCCAGTGGACATCCTCCATGTGTATGCTGTCAGGATGACGAGGGGAAACCTGGATTAGCAGCTTCGAATCTTTCCTAGACTGCGGACCTTAATGAAAAAGAAAAAAAAAATCAGTGCTGCTCATAAGACAATTTTCAACCTTAATGAACATAAATGTGCTAAATCACTATGCTGAAACAGTTGCCTCTGTGTATTTTACGAGTAAAACGGATGCGTAGTTCAAGCCTTTCAGCCATAAGCATATAAAAGATCTAAAAATTTCTGGGTGTTTTCTTGCCAAGAATCCATTAAAATTACATAGGGTGTGGTGTGGCTGTGAGCTACAACAAGACAAGAATCTTGGCTTCGGCAGACACTCTTATAAATGTTCTTGCCAGAAAGGATAGAATTACCTTGGTGGTGGATTTCCATTCAACTTCAAAAAATGTGTTCCACTAAAATATGATATTACTTCAAAGTCCTCCATAAAATTAACATACAGAAAAAATCCCAGACATAACAATTACCAGCGGGAAAATGTATCCTCTTCCAAAAACTTTTCTGCCAAGAGAACACCTTCTCCAATTTTAAACTGAGTCAAAGAATCTTAGAACAGAATTTCAATGGCCCACAAGGCTGCTATGAAGTATTTGACCCACGTGGTGGTTTAACTGCCCTATTTTTTTCCTTCAGCTACCAAAATAATTTTTGCCTTTTTTGTGACATATAGGGTTAATTTAATAAGTTTTTCACTGCCTTTTTTTTAGTTTTAGGGGGTAAAATTCTCAAAAATTTTTTTTTAACATTTATAGTTATTGTTTTAAAATTTAGTATATTTATGCTAAAGTAAAGTATGGGAACGGGTTCCTCGTTTTGTTTCGAGACTATAAATGAACAAGGAGTTAAAATGATGCCTAATCAACTGAATTTACCACAGGAGGACTCCAATCAAAGTGTAGGAATATCTCAAAGATCTGAATGTCAATGCAAAATGTTTTTCTTTTTTTTTTTTTAAATTACAGATTTCTAACATGCTTTTTTCACTTTCTCAAAACTCTTATAGTTGGGTAGTCTGTAACTTTTGGTGTCTCATTGGGTAGGGATCTTCATAAGAGCATTGTCTAGGACAGTGTTTCCCAACTTCAGTCCCGAAGGAGCCCCAACAGGTCATGTTTTCAGGATATCCTATAGTAAGAACACCTGTGGCAACGTCTGAGGCACCGACAATAATTACATCACCTCTGCAATACTGAGGAAATCCTGAAAATATCACCTGTTGGGGCTCCTTGAGGACTGGAGTTGGTAAACCCTAGACCAGTGTTTCCCACCCTAGTAACTATCTTAGTTCCTTTCTTGCCAAACATAAATACATATAGTATGAAGCACTTAAGGAATTTTCATGAATAGGATTTGCAGTTATGAGGCTATGTATACATATGCAGCAATTTTTAAGTTTCTTTGAATCATCAAAAGCTTTTAACTATAGCCTCATGATGTTTAATAAACTTATTGTCCCATACATCTTTTAGTACATCATTGAGTCCCTCTACGACGAGGATTGTCTATAACTGTAGCATTATCCTTCTGAACATTTTTCAGGCTCTGGGCTCAAAACTTTTTTTCTTCAAATCCTGGCGTTGTATCCAGGTGTCCTTTCTTTCCAATTTGACTGAAGTGGTGGTTGTCATCTGCATCTGGTATGGACCATCAAATATTGGTTCCAAACTCTTTCTCGCGTGTCTTTTGAGGACAACTCAGTCTATTCAATCCCTCTTTTGATTTTGGATATGGAATCGCAATCAACTTCTGTTGTACAAAACTCACGGTGGAGGTAAGGTCCCCATGCTGAGCTTACAACTGTTGGGAAAAATATAGGCCTGTTATGGAGGCCCTACCAAACAAAATTTAATATAGGGACAGCTTTGTATTCCTATTAGGTATGGTTCTTACTGAGTAGAAAGCTAATGAAATACATTTTGGCCATGGTCTCCCTGTCTCCTCCATGGCTTTCTGTATATTCAAGTGCAAGGTGCCATTTAACCTTTCTACCTTACTACCACTCTGTGATAAAAAGGGAAACTCTTGAGTAATTCCTAAACCCTGTCAGATCTTCTGAAGTATCTGACCAGTGAAATGTGCACTTCTATTACTTTCTACGACTTTTGGTACACCGTATCTACAAATTACTTCATGCAACAATTTCTTGGCCATTCCAAAACTGTACCTCAACTCAGTGTACACATTAACGGTCTTACCTTTAGTCAGTCTGCACGCGTCAGTGAATACCATCAGTTTGGCCTCCTGAGCTGACTTCCCGGGAGGGAGTGGTTTCTAGTCAATAATCTCATTGTTGGTTACTACTGCATAGCCCGTTTTTGCTTGTCTATTTTCATGGTAGCTGGAGCCATCTACAAAAAACTCAAAATCTGCATTAGCACTCTTTAAACACTCATGTTTGAGCTCTATGAACCATCCCAGTACTGCATGTGGAACCATGACTGTGAGGGCGGTGGATAGGGAGGAGAAGATGACACTGTTTCCTCTAACACTTCCTGATTTTCCTCAGTCATACTTCTGCCACTATACAGATAACATCCGCTCACTTCAACTTCCTTATATTCTCTGTCACATACTTTCTGAGACACTGATCCAGACATCAACTTCCTTTTGCAATGTACTTATCAGGCTCGTCAAGTACACAATTGTCATAAGGATCATTTAGACACAGCAATTATTGCTCAAAAGCCGTCTTTTGAGTGATAATCGCTGTGTCTAAATGTGCCCAATTTTCACTGTTCAGACGAACGATGGTTTTCCGTTCTGCTTGATATGTGTGTGTGTAAATGGGCCTTTATTACTGTCTTAGTATCATAATTCAATAGTACTAAAATAATTAAAACTCAATATATTGAATATATCCTGCACTAGTGTTGTATGCATCAAGAAAATTTTTTTTTATATATATATGTAAAGTCCCCTGGTGCAAGCACCGAGTTGTGACCAACTCCTAGGGTGACGTCACATTGTGACATTTTCTTGGCAGACTATTTTTCCGGGGTGGTTTGCCTTTCCCAGTCATCTTTGCCCCCCAGCAGTTTTTTTCCTCCCTCCCCTTACATCATCTAGCTCCACCCCTTGTGGTCTGGCTAACTGTATGGTTAGTACCTCTCTCACTCAGTGCCCAGCCATGCATATAACTTATACAGACAAAACACAAATACATATAATCGGTCCCTTCACACACACACAATTAGCAAAAATAACAAATCCACATTATTAACGATCAAAAAACAATAGCAGATCCAACAAAAGTTACATCCCCAAAAAGTTAAAGTTTCATCTACCCTCACTGATCCGATCGGTGAGGGGAGATGAAACTTCTTACCTGAGGCCTCTGATGATATCCCGCAATGCGATCTTCAGTCTTGCTTTTTACACCCCAAATTTCATTTTCACCTGCTTTATAATAATGTTTGCAAAAAACTGTGGGGTCAGAATGCTACAAACACACCTAGATAAATGAGCTAAGGGGTTCTAGATTTCAAAATGAGGTCATTCGTGGGGGGCGTTCTATCGTTTTGGCAGCTTGATGGCTCTTCAAGTGTGCAATGGGGCCTAGACTTTATTCAGTTGTGCCCTGAAAGCCAAAGGGTGTTCCCTCTATTACAGGCCGAGCCATGTGTCTAGTAAGCAGATTGGGGCTACAATGGGTATGTTTCTGAACACGGGACAAACAGGGGTATCCATTTTGGGGTGCAAGTCCTCATTCATGTGTGTGCTGTACAAAAAAAACCTGTTTTTAAAATGACACTCATCATTTGTTCCTTCTGCTTTGCTTAGATTTATTCAAAAACTGTGGGGTCAAAATACGTCATACACCCCTAGATAAATTAATTGAGGGGGTCAAGTTTTCAAAATGGTGTCACTTGTGGGGGTTCTCTGTCGTTTTGGCCGCTCAAGGTTCTACAAGTGTGCAATGAGGCCTTAACACCTTCAAGCAAAATTTCTCATCTGGTGTAAGCCCCCATTCATTTTGGACCCCATTTTGCATACAGACATAACATTAGGGCCACAATAGATATGTTTCCGACCACACGACAAACAAAGGTATCCATTTTGGCGTGCAAATCCTCATTTTTGTATGTGCACTATAAAAAAAAAATCTGTCTTTAAAATGACATATTTTGCAAATATATAAAATTTTATTTTTTCTTCTCTAAATTGAATTAACTCCTGAAAAACCCTGTAGGGTCAAATTACTAATTGAATACATTAAGGGGTGTATTTTTTTAAATGGGGGTATTTTTGGTAATATTTATCATTCTAACACCTTTGAAATCTTGGCTTGGTGTAAGAAAACAAAATGTTCCTCGAAATTGTAATAATTAATTTTAAATTTGTACATCTCCTAAAATCCGAAAACTGAAGTTTTTCAAATATGCTTCCAGAATAAAATAAACAGATGGAAAGATACATATTATCAAAAATTTGTACAGTGTGTTTGCACATATTTGACATATTGTAGTTGAAAATGTCAAATAATTTCCCCAATTTTGTTGCTTTTAATATATATAGACACATTTTATCAGTCTATTTTTACAACCTAAATGAAGTACGATATGTGGCAAAGAAAAAAACTTGCCAGAATTATCTGGATATGCAAAACCTTTACAGAATAATTGTATATTCAAGCGACACGTCAGATTCCCAAAATTTGGCCTGGTCATTAAGGCGCAAATAGGCTTAAGGCACTTTTGCACGGGACGATTATTGTTAGTAGTTGTTCAAAACCCTGCGCTTCCACGGGTTTTTGAACAATAGTCGTCCCGTGTAAATGCATGCAGACACTGAATGACCGGACGAGAGTTGTTCAGTTTCAGCAGGATTGAAAACCGAACGACAAGCCGTTCAGTGTAAACAGCAGTTATTCAGTACTGAACCACTGCTGCTTACAGTGAATGGAGGCGGAGGGGGGAGGACAGAGAGAGAAAGCTCCCTTCGGCTGCCCTGCCTGCCTGCTGGCCGTGCTGTGAGTGATCCAGCGATACTCGCTCCTTTGTAACAGCACAGGAGCGAGCACCACAGGGACTCGCTGTAGGGCATAGTTTGCCCGACACTCCTTATGCGTAAATGGGCCTTTGGTCACTATGGGTATAATGATGAACAGCATGTGACCGCTCCTGTAATTTCTGGGACTGGAATGGCGGCACTGGATCTGCAGGATATTTAAAATATGAGCAATGTTTTTTTCTCTTTTATACAGTTTTCTGCTCAGTGGAAAATTTTCTAAAACCTCGGACAACCCATTTAAGCTTCTCAAGATAACCAAGATATGTTTCTCAGTGACTCCGACATATAAGGCTGGCTTTGAATGGGACAACCAAAGTTTGAATAATCGCTTGAAAGAGCGAATGCAAAGACAGTCATTATGTGTAAACATGGCCACCAACAGGGTGAGGAGTGATAATTCGCTCACTGGTCGTTTCGCTTCAGCTTACCTAAACAAATAGTTGCTGGTTGATCGAAAGTCCTGTTAGTGTAAAGTCACAGGCATTCGTACTGGAAAAGGAATTTACATGGAGATTGCCCTCTACAAACAATATGTTAGCTGTGCATGTTGGAGTACTCCTTTAAATTTAGAATCGGCAATAAGACTACCGGGATCTGAGTTCTCACATGTGTCCAAATTAATTAGCGATGATCATCGGAGAAAGAATAAGAGACATCAACTGTGTGAAACCATTACTGAGCTCTATCTGAGGGACCAATTTAATGTTCACTTTATTTATAGTGTGAAGTAGAACTAAGAAAGGTGTAGTGTCCAATCACGAGAGACAACACCTTAAAAGCAGCAACGAAAGTTTAGTGCTGATGAGTGAATAATAATGTGATGTGTGCATACATTATCTACATTGCTATGAGTAAGGAATGTGGATACAATGACTAAATCTGGTCTCCAGGAAAAGCTCAAACTCCCAACTATGAAGGACAGCTCAGTCAGGTTTGTGCTGCTTTAACCCTTTGCAATTCAATTTTAGATTCAGGGTTTCCTAGGGGGCTTTCTCTTTCTGCCATTATACAATAGTACCATCTGCTGGTTAGAGCCAGTACTGCGGTATGGGACATGCTGGAGAGGCCCCCCGACAACAGAGCGGACAGTGATATACAGTAAGAATACCCTGACATCTGAGCTGTGTAACAGCCTTCAATCAGAATGTCTTCAGATGTCAGACAGTGGATTGGAAAGGGTTAAGAGCTTCAGACTAAGCTGTATTAACCCCTGAACAACAAGTGTAACACAGATCATTTTAACCCTTTGCAATCCAATTTTGAATTTAGGGTTTCCTAGGGCAGGGGTCCCCAACTCCAGTCCTCAGGGACCACCAACAGGTCACGTTTTCAGGATCTCCTATAGAGAGAACACCTGTGGCAATGTCTGAGGCACTGACCATAATTACATCACCTGTGCAATACTGAGAAAATCCTGAAAACATGACCTGTTGGCGGTCCCTGAGGACTGGAGTTGGGGAACACTGTCCTAGGGGGCTTTCTCTTTCTGCCATTTTACAATGGCGCCATCTGCTGGCTAGAGCCAGTACTGTGGTATGTAACATGCTGGAGAGGCCTCCGACAACAAAGCGGCCAGTAATTTACAGTAGGAATACCCTGCCGGACGTCTTCCGACGTTGGAAGCTGTGCAGGCTTGAATCAGAATATCTTTAGACGTCAGACAGTGGATTGGAAAGGGTTAATACTTTCACATGTGTAAATGCAAATGCCTGTCGTTCGTACGCTTTGGTGACTTTTCTGATTGACTATCAACAATAGTTGCTCCGTGTGAAGCTATTGCAAGACAAGGGAAACTGAACAATGTGGATAATGTTGTAGAAAATTTGCCATTGGCAAAATGCCAGCTAAGCACATTCCTTTCCGATATTTTGGGAGGACAGGAATATGTAGTGGACTTCACTTTTCAGTCCTCCTAAAAGTTGTCTGCGTTTGAACTGTGAAGACTTTGTTGACATCTCTGCTTGATTTTCAATTGTTCAGCTCAATCGCAGGAGCCGGACAGTGAAAACAGCGAAAGCTTCAGATACGGCACATGCCGCACGCCGAGTGAGCGGTACCCCAGAGATACCACTGACTATAATGCGGTTTGCTGTGGCGTTGGCATTTTCTGAGATGAAATGGCATGCTGCGCTATTTTTTCCAAGATTTTGTGCTGGATCTGCGCTCTCTAATGTGAACAGAGCCTAAGCCCGTGATGGTGAACCTATGACACGCGTGTCAGCATTGACACGCGTGGCCATAGTCGCTAACACGCAGCCGCTGTCGGCCGTTCACCCCTTGATGAATACCAGCAGGGGCCGCCGCGGCTCCCCTGCTGGTACTCACTAACCAGCGTTGATCCCGGCGCACACTGTGATGTCAGTGTGCAGCCAGGATCCTCCTCCCCCTGTCCCCCGACGTCTCCTACCCGTTGGTTCCGCGGGAGCATCTGGGGGATAAGGCGTCCTGCAACACACTGACGTCACAGGGTCCACTGTCGCTGCTGGGCGGCGCTGTCACCGCTGGGGGCTGCTGTGGGGGGGCACTGTCACTGCTGGGGGTCATCATTACTAAGATGAGTGAGGGGGAGGCTGGGAGTGGTGAGGGTCTGTGCTATGGGTGTTTTAGGTTTACTAAATACAGTTATATATTACAATTATCCTTTTTTGTTATTTAAATTATAAATATCGTGAATTTATGGATTTTTTTCTCGAAGTGACACGCCACCCGAGTTATGCTCGGTTTTTTGGCGAATTTCGGCACACCAAGCTCAAAAGGTTGGCCATCACTGGCCTAAGCCCACGCACATAGACTCATTAGAGCTAATTAGGCTCTTCACACAGGCAGTTTTGGCACATGGACCAAAAAAGTAGCGCCATGTCTAATTCTGGTCCGTATCATGGATGAGTATCGGACACGCAATGCCCACTGAGATGGGATGGCACGAAGCTGGGGCACAACTCACATACGCCCGTGTCAATGGGCCTAAAGCCTCTTTAACACGGGCGACAGCGATATTGCTGTGAGAATATCACGATATCGCAGCTGTGTGATATTGCTATTTTCTTACGGTGATATCGTAATTTTGTAGCGCTCTTTTGCTTGGATTTTGGGGGGCCTTGAACCCAAATGCCACTTCTGGTGATTTCAATACAACCCCGAGCCAGAAACCAAGAATGTAGCGAAAATCTCTATGTTGAAAGTCTCTTTGGGCCATGGGCGGTTTTTCACTGTGTATTATGCGTGCGTGGCATGGCCACCTGATACACGGTGGAGTCAACGGGCTTTCATTGATCTGGGCACGTGTGTGTTGACATTGTAAGACAGATGGCAGCATGCTCTATCTCTGCGTACCGCGCAGTGTCAGCCCTGTAGACTTCTATAGGTAGCGCATGCAACGCTGTCCACACGCAATACATTGCATAAGGGTGTTCTCATACGAAACCCCGCTATGAAACAAGTTACACTGCTGCGCATGACCGTGTGCATACGCAGTGCCATAAGCGGTCTCTGCCGGCATTTACAAACAACGGTAAAGAGTTTTACCAATACGGCCATGGACACGAGGCCTTATAGACATTCCCCTATGGGACAAATGCATATGGGAGAGAATATCTGCATGGCAGTGATCCGAGGGCTGTGTGGTACATTACAGATTCCCTCACACAAGAGGTCAGTGACCAGAGGGGCCAACATGTGCCACACACATCACCAGGGGGCGATCTATATGTGCCGCACACATCACCGGTGGCGATCTATATGTGCCGCACACATCACCGGTGGCGATCTATATGTGCCGAACACATCACTGGTGGAGGGCGATCTATATGTGCCACACACATCACCGGGGGGGGGGTGATCTATATGTGCCGCACACATCACCGGGGGGCGATCTATATGTGCCGCACACATCACCGGGGGGCGATCTATATGTGCCGCACACATCACCAGGGGGCGATCTATATGTGCCGCACACATCACCAGGGGGCGATCTATATGTGCCGCACACATCACCGGGGGGCGATCTATATGTGCCGCACACATCACCAGGGGGCGATCTATATGTGCCGCACACATCACCAGGGGGCGATCTATATGTGCCGCACAAATCACCAGGGGGCGATCTATATGTGCCGCACACATCACCGGTGGCGATCTATATGTGCCGCACACATCACCGGTGGCGATCTATATGTGCCGAACACATCACTGGTGGAGGGCGATCTATATGTGCCACACACATCACCGGGGGTGTGTGTGTGTGTGTGTGATCTATATGTGCCGCACACATCACCGGGGGCGATCTATATGTGCCGCATACATCACCAGGGGGCGATCTATATGTGCCGCACACATCACCAGGGGGCGATCTATATGTGCCGCACACATTACCGGGGGGCGATCTATATGTGCCGCACACATTACCGGGGGGCGATCTATATGTGCCGCACACATCGCTGAGGGCGATCTATATGTGCCACACACATCACCGGGGGGGGGGGGGGGGGATCTATATGTGCCGCTCACATCACCGGGGGGGGGGGGGGGATCTATATGTGCCGCTCACATCATCGGGGGGCGATCTATATGTGCTGCACACATCACCGGGGGCGATCTATATGTGCTGCACACATCACCGGGGGCGATCTATATGTGCCACACACATCACCGGGGGGGGGGGGGATCTATATGTGCCACACACATCACCGGGGGGATCTATATGTGCCGCTCACATCACGGGGGGGATCTATATGTGCCGCTCACATCACCGGGGGGGGGGGGAAATCTATATGTGCCGCTCACATCATCGGGGGGCGATCTATATGTGCTGCACACATCACCGGGGGCGATCTATATGTGCCACACACATCACCGGGGGGGGGGGGGGGGGTGTCTATATGTGCCACACACATCACCGGGGGGCGATCTATATGTGCCACACACATCACCGGGGGGCGATCTATATGTGCCACACACATCACCGGGGGCGATCTTTATGTGCCACACACATCACCGGGGGCGATCTATATGTGCCACACACATCAACGAAGGAAGCGCGATATGCCCTGTACACATCAGCCAGGGGGTTCGATCTATATGTGCCGCACACATCCCCGTGGGACGAGCTGTATGTTCCGCACGCAGCCCCGTGGGACGAGCTGTATGCGCCCCTCACGGTGCGGCCGTTGTCCTGAGGTGATGCCCCCGCCTCAGCAGCGGTGCCGGTAGTTCGGGGCGGCGTGCAGCGGCCGCGGGGTGTTACTTGTGGGACGCATGCGCCGCCCCATCCACACACACCGGGAGTGAGGAGGCTGCAGTGTGAGGACCGGAGGCCGCCGTGCAGCTCCTCCTCTGTGCACAGCATCACACCGGAACCAGCGCAGCCAGCTCCGAGCTGCGGGCACCGGCCGAGCAGGTAGAGGCGGCGGGCGGGAGGATGGCGGGGAGGCCGCGGGGACGGCTCCCTCAGAGCGCGGGCTGCTCTCTCATCATGGTTCCCAGGGATGCGGCCATGTGTGAGGGGAGGGGGGCGAGGAGCTCACATGGCCGGTGCCGGGCTGGGGGCGGTGGTCACTGCGGGGGGAGGAGGTGCTGCTGCCGCCGCTCTACATGATGGGGCGTCCTCCCTCCTCCGCCTTATCTATAGACGGAACTTCAATGCTGTGCGGAGGGCAGGAAGTTACATTGTGCCCGGGGTACCGCAGTGTGGTCCTGCCAATGGTGCCAGCTGCTGGCAGTGCCATCTACTGCTGCACGACACGCACTACGCTGCTATACAGTACAGTATATACCCGGGGCAGTATCTACAGTTCAGGATGGGGCTGCAGTGTGTTATATACCCGGGGCAGTATCTACAGTTCAGGATGGGGCTGCAGTGTGTTATATACCCGGGGCAGTATATACAGTGCAGGCTGGGGCTGCAGTGTGTTATATATCCAGGGCAGTATATACAGTGCAGGATGGGACTGCAGTGTGTTATATACCCTGGGGCAGTATATACAGTTCAGGATGGGGCTGCAGTGTGGTATATACTCGGGGCAGTATATACAGTGCAGGATAGGACTGCAGTGTGTTATATACCCGGGGCAGTATATACATTGCAGGACGGCGCTGCAGTGTGGTATATACCCGGGGCAGTATATACATTGCAGGACGGCGCTGCAGTGTGGTATATACCCGGGGCAGTATATACATTGCAGGACGGCGCTGCAGTGTGGTATATACCCGGGGCAGTATATACATTGCAGGACGGCGCTGCAGTGTGGTATATACCCGGGGCAGTATATACATTGCAGGACGGCGCTGCAGTGTGGTATATACCCGGGGCAGTATATACAGTGCAGGACGGCGCTGCCGTGTGTTTATATACCCGGGGCAGTATATACAGTGCAGGACGGCGCTGTGGTGTGTTTATATACTTGGGGAAGTATATACAGTGCAGGATGGCGCTGCGTTGTGTTTATATACCCGGAGCAGTAAATACAGTGCATGGATCGGGGCTGCAGTATATACAGTGCGTTGATGGGCTGCTAGACCATGTATTCACACTATTATATACAGCATAAACCATGCTTTACTATATACTGTGTCTAGTGATGCTATACTGTACAGTATGCACTGGTGCTATGCAGTGTACACAGAGCTTTACTATATACTGCGTGTACATGATATATATATAGTGCCTTACTATATACTGCGTGTACATGATATATATACAGTGCCTTACTATATACTGCACGGTGCAGTATAGTATACAATACATGATATCTAGTGATGTCGTACTGTGCAGTGTATATAGTGTTATAAAGTATACAGTGGTGCTATGCAGTATATACAGTGGCCTATACTATATCGTGCATGCAGTATAACACAGTGCCTTACTATATACTGTATGAAATATATCTAGTATTGACGTACTGTGCATTGTATATAGTGTAATACAGTATAGGGTGCAGTGGTGCTATGCAGTGTACCCAGTGCTTCACTATATAACTGCATCTACATGATACAGTATATAATATATGAAAGGGCCTTACTATATACTAGCTGTGCATGACACGGTATACAATATATGGGCTATCTAGTATTGCTGTACTGTGCAGTATATAGTGTCCTACAGTATAGATACTACACCGCACAGTATACACGGTGTTCTACAATACATTGTAGCATATGTTCAGTATGTGGTGTGCCGGCTGCACTGCATTACATGTACGGTGGGTGTCATGTCATGAGCCGGATTGTCACATCCCAAGGTCACGCGGAGATAAGTGCCGTCCCCTTTGTGAGGGCGATGGAGGCTCTGTGGGTCAGTATGGGTTCGGTATAGGGCCGTGGATGCAGACACTCCGCTCTTGTAGGATGTAGTGGGGCCGCTCGCACACAGCTCCTACTTGTCCCTTGATGGAAATGAGAGGCGTCTCTCCACGCCCGCTCCCTCCCTGTCCTCTCACAATAGTCACATTCATGGCTCCTGCGCTCAGGAGTGGTGGTCGGGGAGGGCTGGGTGTGCACGCACTTTGTTAGGTGTATTTGGGTTTACGAGGAGGAGGATCATCAGTGACAAAACACAGCAACCTGGGATGTAGCAGTGTTATCCCAGCCTGCTGGAGCAAGGGAGAGGTGTTGCTAGTGCCCATGCTGGATGAGTGATCCCTCTTGTGTTTATGTGATTACTCCGGCAGGTATTATTACTCTGGTACTCTGACATCTCCAGCGTAGAAGAGACATCACAGCACATGGAAAAGAAGACAAAGTTATCATCAGCCCTGGCTGAGCCAGGGAGATCCTCGGCATCTCTCCCTCCTCCACCATCTGTCCAGGGTGAAGAAGGACTACAAATTGATGACGCCAACGCAGACAGGCCCCTGGGCCCCACTCCGAGTCAGAGCCGCTTCCAGGTGGATCCGGTCAGCGAAGTGGCCCGGGAAGCATCTAGCGGTGATCAAGAACCGCTTCCACCTCCCGCCGATGCCGTAACGCATAGAGGCAGGGGGGGCTCAGGTGGAGAGGAAGCAAAAGGTCGATTTAGGGTAAACTTTGTGGACCCCGCCGATCCTGATGGAAGCTCTCCTGAGATGCCGAGCGGTGAAGGCGGAGGGGGGGTGAGCTTTCAGAATGGAGATACAGTGTTAAGCGAAGGGAGCCTGCAATCTGGTGGAACTGGTCATCACTACCATTATGATACGCACACCAATACCTACTACCTGCGGACCTTTGGGCACAATACCATTGATGCCGTGCCCAGGATTGATCACTATCGGCACACGGCAGCAGACCTTGGCGAGAAGTTGCTGAGACCCAGCTTGGCAGAGCTGCACGATGAACTTGATAAGGTAAGAGCTTTGTCCTCTACATCACATTGCTCGTAAAGCCGTGAACTCGCGCGACCCGTATAATATATTGCTTTCATCTTTCGCGTTCCCACCTTCCTTATACAATTTACATTGATTTTTTTTTTTGCCTTTTGGCAATGCTTAAGTGCAAAAAAAAACCTAGTGTGATGGCTCTTCAGATATGGTGATTGATCTCAAAGCAATGCCATCTGTGCCATCATTAGTAGCCTAAGTGCCATGGCTACCTCACTCCTGAGATTTCCTCAGCTGTTGATGAATTCCCACTTGGACCTGCGGTCCTTAGTAAAACACTTGATGAATCCTTTTTCTTGGCCGCTGTACGACTATTTTTACATCTTCTCAATGGGGAAGTTTTTGCAATACTGTTGGCAATGTGAGTCGGTGTACCTATAGGGGTGCTGAGGTCACCGTCGCATCTGGCCCTAAGGGGACTGAATAACAACCCTGTATATCACACAGTCGGCTCTGCTACAGACTTAGTAAAAACTAAACCTGAGCATGTCCGATGCTTTCAGATATGTGCAAATCTCCCCAAGTAGCCGGTTCCCCTCCACCGTTGAGCCCTGGCCAGTAACATCTGCTGGCGGTGGAGATGTTAAGCTGCTTTGTAGTGCAGATGCTTGCTGCAGCCTGGATTACTGCCACACATAGGTGGCATGCTGTTGCTGGCTTCATGGAGTCAGGAATTTGAAGCGTCAGGCCTGTTACTACAGACAAGATAAGAGGGTAAGGTCACAGAAGACTGCGAAGAGTGCTGGATATGAATGGTGTATATAAATACATACGTGTGCCAGGGGGATGCTAAGGCACATCAGGTAGACAAGATGTGGGCACGCTATAGCAAAAAAAAAAAAATCATGCCAACTTGCAGTTTTACCACAAATTGGCATAGTTTGCAAATTGCTTATTGATGGCTACACAGTTCTGCACTTGTAGAACTACACAACAATTAAAGGGATTTTGACAATACATTTATCACTTACCCAAAGGATGGGGGATACATGTCTGATCTCTAGATGTCCCGACAGCCAGGACCCCCGGCAGTCCTGAGAATGGTGCACCCTGAACGCCCCATGTGAATAGAGAAGTGGTGTTCGCTTCATTCACTTCTATGGGGCAGAAGAACATAGTCGAGTGCATCAATGTCCCATAGAAGTCAATGGAGTAGCAGTCAAGCACCGTCACTTTATTCACATGGGGCATCCAGGGTGCGCTGTTTGTGGGTTTGCTGCAGGTCCTAGTAGTTGAACCCCAGCGATCCTCATCTATTTTGTGGATAGATGGGGAACAAACGGTAAAACACCTTTGACAATCCAAGTTCTGTTTAGCCGCAAAATCATGTGGCTGTTGACAATCTATTTGAAAGCTGCGCCAACCTGCGGTAAAAGCGACTGGCAGCATGTCTATGGACCAGCATTTGTCATTAGTATTCCATCTGTATTATTCTGTAATAATGCGGAGTTAATTCTCTGCACACGAGCGTGGAAGATGCGTACGTATTTTACAAACGCAGCATGCATCACTTGCATCTGTTTTATGGACGGAAAATGATTATTGAAGTCTATGGGGAGTGCCCAATAGAAAATAATACCCCTGAATGCAAATACAGATGGATCACTGATGCTGATCCGTATTGCTGAATACCACACATGCGCTCCTTAGGCCTCCTCCATACGAGTGTATGTGCAGTTTTGCGCACTTCAGCACAACTGTTTTTTGCACATGTACCGGCATATCTTACAGTACTTTTTCAATCTGCAGGCGTGTTCATTTGTGCGCGGCAAACAGATGCATCGCTGGAAATGTGTTCCAGATGTGTTCTTTTTCCAGTGAAATTAGGCAGAATATGACGGATCTCCTTGCATATAGTGTGTGCCCGCCCATTGACTTCTATGGGGACCTGTTGAAGGGCAGAAAAGTAGAGCACGCTGCATGTATTTCTTTTTTTTCTTGCACGACCGAAATGCATGTGTAAAAATACGGAAATGTGAAGTAACCCATTGAAATCAGCAGATTCTATTCTCTACATATCGCATGCATAAACTTTACACACGCACACACGTACGCACCGTGTGATGGATCCCTCAGAGTGTAGTCACATACTGCAATCCTATCTGGTTTCTTGTATGCACAATTGCAGCAAAACTCTGATAAGACTGCAACACATGCCTGTACCCTGAGGTCAGCTCGTAGTCATGGGGAACCATCAGGAATATTGCCATTTGTAGTAACAACCATGTTCTATGCAGCTGGTGGCCCTGGATGAAGGCTGCTCAATGACTACTATTGTGCCACTTATCAAACGCTGCCAGGCTTGCACATGACCTGCGCAGAACCTTTATTGTCACCCATGTCCTTCTTATTAAAGTGTTTGCTGGATGATCGTTGCCTGAAAATCTAAATTTGCACGGCCTAGGATTGTCCCACTTACATAAAGTCTGCGTAGTCCTGGAATTGGCATGGATACCCTGTGTGTGGCACTAACATGATGGGCTCCGGTGACCAGATTTCACCATGCCCAATGTGTTCTCTCCGAGGAGAAAAAAAGCTTTTAGTAAGACTTCATGTTCTTGCATAATTGCTGGGTAGGTGGGAGTATGGGGACTATGTAGCGGTCAGCACCCTGCCCGGTGTGATGTGCCTCCATATGCCTAGACAGTACCACCCTGTTGGCTTCTGTGGGTGCTTTATTTTGACTCTCCACCAGTAGGAAATTGAAGGTAACCGTGTGCATTAGGTCTTGCTAATTGATCTAGTCATTAGTATGAATACATTGTGTGTGTGCATTCTTAGAACAGCTTCTAACTTGCCATTGCATCTCCCCTCCTATACTGCCTGTTGCTTATAGCTGTATAATGTGGCTCTGAAGCTTGTTTGACTGCCTTTTTGATCAGAGCTTACTTACCCCACCCCTCCCCGAGGTCGTATGCAGAAACCTGTCTCACTTGGCTTCCTAGACATGAATCAGAGCTTCCATGTAGGTTTATCTCTCAGGGCAAATCTGTCAATTTTTTTTCTTTTTTTTTCTTCTTTTCTTATTTCCTTAGGCTCCTTTTTAGCAGGCAGGATTGTCATTTGCATGAGTGAATGAGCCGGTGACGTCACCGGCAGCCAGCCCGCCCGCCTGCTCTCGTGCGGCCTGTATAGACAGGTAGATCCATCGTTGATTCATTCAACAAGTATCGTTCAGTGGTTCACATATGGAATGCGAAAGAAGTGAACGGGCCAGCGATGACTTGTATGCCTGCATAAAATGAACGATGAGCGAAAAGTACACGATTCTTGTTCATCCTTGGCTCGCGTTTAGACCCACAATTATCATTCACCATTCAGCTGGTGAGAACAAGGGATCACCTGCTGAGTTCCGCAAGCTGCTCCTGGAGGCTCATTTGCACACAAATGAAGCTGATAAAGTGCTAATGGGGATTAGTGCCCATTAGTGGTTTATGCAAAATGATCACTAAAACTGTCAATCTTTCAATCGTTTGAAAGATTGTCTTTGTGTGTAAATGAGCCTTAACGTTCATAGAGGAGATCTCCATGCAAACTCGTTCGCAAGTCGTTCAAATACGAATGACTGACTTTACACCTGACTACTTTTGATTAACCAGGAACTATTTTTTTGTATCACTTGTTGCCCTGTCTGTGACCTTGTTTACACTGAAAGAGCAAATTCAAAACGATAGTCAATCAAGCGATTATTTGGATGATTGTCTTCACGGACGAGAGCAAATTACCTCCAAGATTCTCGGGTACAACTCATGTCGGTCAGCACCCCGTTTGTCTGCTGCCCAATGTACAGGATGCCACACATTAAATGTTCTATTCTCTTCTCGTGTGAGATTTGCACAAGATTGGGACATGCGTGTGTGTGTATATATATATTTTATTTTTTTCAAACCATTAATCTGAGCGCAAAACTGCTCGTGTGCAGGTTCTTTTCCTGTGCGATTTCCATCCATATTGCATTTGGATGTAACCCCCCCCCCCTTAGGAATATCGCCCCTGTGAATAAGCCCTAAAGGCACCTGAAGTTATAATCTGTTCATGTTAATGGTAATTTCGTTACATACGTTGAGCTGAAGTAGTAGAGCACAAGTGTTGGTTTGCTCACCCCTAGTTTGTGTGAACGGGGTTTATTCATTAATCCTGTGGTCATACCCCATGCCAACAAGTGAGACGTAAGTAAAGTCTTCCTTCATCCATATCTGTATGGCCTCTAGAGCTGGCCATGCCCGTTACACCAGTTATCTTCTCCGACCTTATAATAGACATGCCTGCTCAGCTACATATCATACCAATGCAGCATCAATATCTTCATCTAGATGGCTCATCTACAGGAAATTGGGTCACTGGCTTTCACACTTCTAAATCATCCGCAAGATGCTATCATTCGTGAAGAAACCCTTCCAGATTTGCAGCCATTATTGTCTGTTAGCCCTGCTTACATCGTGAAAATAGGCTATTAAATATCCCAAGCCGCATGCATAAAAGTTTAATGGGTTTTCCCATGGCTTAAAATTGTTTCCCAACCGCTCTGTCCTTCCTGTTTGTTCCTGACCAGGACATGTGACTGCTGCAGCCAATCACTGAGCACAGCAGTGACCTTCTATAGCAGTGATTGGCTGCAGCAGTCACATGTCCTGGACAGAAACAACCAGAAAGGACACAGTGCTTGTGAAGCATTTTTTTTTTTTTTTTTAAACTCGTTTTATTGAAACATTGTATTTTGTACAATAACTGAATAATAAAAAAACAAAACACTTTTGATTACATCATTAGCTCGTTACATGTATGTCAAGTATTTTAGTACATTCTATTAACATATTTGTTTGTTACATTTTTCCCTGATTTTGTGGTTTCTTTGTGGTGCCGGTGGAGGGTGTGTTTCTTTTTTTGGTTTTACAGATTGTTTCTAGGCGTTGCTATTCTCATCAAATTATGGAATTGGTCCCGTGTATGCACCATACCCGTTGTCCCACACCATCTTTCCCACACTTTATTAAACTTTTCAGGGCATTTTCTGTTTTTGTATACAATTTTTTCGTATGGCAGAGCGGCGTTAATAATGTTCTGCCACTTTGTGAGTGTCGGAGGGCGTCTATCCATCCAGCGTAGGGCTATTGCTTTCCGGGCGTAGAATAGTACCCTTGTAAGAAATATCCTGTCATGGTACTGCCATTGTTCTTCGTCTAAAAGCCCCAACAGGCATACTGCGGGATCGTGTGGCACTGGTATTCCCAGTATTTGTGTTAGAAATTCTATGATCTCTCTCCAGTATGCCTGAATATCTACGCAATTCCATATTAGATGATTAAAGTTTGCATTAGGTACTCCACACCGGTGGCAGCAGTTGGTGGTTATCCGGTTCATTTTATGAAGTCTGGTTGGTGTTAGGTAGCACTGATGTAAGATATATAGTTGTGTTAGTTTGTTGTTTGCCGCCGGTGATACTGTGGTGTATATGGACATTGCTGTCTCCCAATCCTCACTAGTGAGGGTGGGAATAAGTTCTCTCCATCTCTGCATTACTGACATTGGTGTGTCGGGTATTTTAGCTTGCAGTAGATGGGTGTACAGCACTGAAATCAGGCCTTTAGGTCCTTGTGTTCGCAGTATGCCTATTAATGGATACTGGGAAAATGTTTGTCTGGGTCCTGGAAACTGTGCGGTCAGTGCGTGTCGGAGTTGCAAGTATCTAAAAAAGCTCGCCCTTGGAATCTGGTACCGTTCTTGCATTTGTTCAAAGGAAGCCAGCGTTTGGTCGCTGTATACATGTTCTAGTGTGGTGACTCCTGAGTTTATCCAGAATTGTTTGCCTGGCAGATTCATCAAGTGTGGTAGCGCCCTGTTGTCCCATAGGGGAGTCTCCAGGGGAGTGTTCTCCTGTCTAGTTAATGATTTGCATGTCCGCCACACGTTCACTGCCAATCGGTGGATCGGTAGCATTTGTTTGGTCACCCATCCTGGTTTTTCCAGAAGGATCCAAAGCGATGTCTCCTCGAGGAAGTACATGAGATGATGCTCGGAGTTAGGGAGAGGCGCGCCCGACAACCAATGGCGTATATACCTAACCTGACCCGCCAAATAGTATAGTTTAAAATCTGGCAGCGCCATTCCCGCAATCTCTTTAGGACGCTGCAGGGTATCCAGACGTAATTTGGCTCTTGAGTTTCCCCATATAAATGATGTTATTAATGAGTTAGTTTTTTTGAAGAATTTCTGTGGTATAGATGTTTCTGTGTGCTCTAGGCTATATAGGTATTTGGGGAGTATAATCATTTTTATGAGGTTTATCCTGCCTGCCACCGATAGTGGTAGGGTACTCCAGCTTTTCAACTTTTGTTGCAGAGTTGTCAGTAGGGGAGTGATATTTAACTCGAGGCTCTGAGTGTGTTCTCTGGTGATATGTATACCCAGATACTTAAATCTGGGGGTGATTTGTAATTTACAGAATACATCTCCCGTCAACCATCCCTCTGATCTTAG
Organism: Eleutherodactylus coqui; assembly: GCF_035609145.1. Lineage (NCBI taxonomy): Eukaryota > Metazoa > Chordata > Amphibia > Anura > Eleutherodactylidae > Eleutherodactylus > Eleutherodactylus coqui. The sequence continues at coordinate 130,317,921 of NC_089841.1, forward strand.
AGGCATAAAGGCGGACTTTTGCCAGTTAATACATAGGCCTGAGAAGACTCCAAACTTATCTATTAGGGATATGGCCAGCGGCAGGGTGTTTCTAGGATCTGACATATATAATATTATGTCATCCGCATACAAGCCTATTCTATCCTCTCTGGGCCCTATCTGGACGCCTTTGTATGAGTTATGTTGTCGAATTCTCAGGGCTAGAGGTTCGATTGCAATTGCAAATAGAAGGGGGGAAAGTGGGCACCCCTGTCGGGTCCCCCTATGTAGTAGGAAGGAGGCGGAGGCCAGGCCGTTTACCGTTACCCTGGCGGTCGGCTCTTTATACAGGATAGAGATCCATTTTATAAATGTATCTCCAAACCCGAATTTACGTAGTACCTCTATCAGATACCCCCATTCGACGGAGTCGAACGCTTTAGCTGCGTCTAATGAGGCCAGGGCCCAGTCTGATCTCCATCTCCACCCCACCTGTGTGATTACCTGTGTTCTTCTAATGTTGTCCGATGTCGATTTACCCGGGATAAAACCAGATTGATCCGGATGTATAATTTTCCCTATAATTTGGTTTAGTCGGATGGCTAGTATTTTAGTGAGGATTTTGTAGTCCGTATTTAATAGGGAAATAGGCCTATACGAGCCACATTCCTCTGGGTTTTTGTCTGGCTTAAGAATGAGGACTATGTTGGCCTCCAACATCGATTCCGGGAGGTGGCTCTTGTCAAGGATGTATTCGTATAGGGTAAATAGGTGTGGGATTATTTCCTTTTTGTAATGCTGGTAGATTTCCACTGGTAGCCCATCCACTCCCGGAGTTTTGTTCTTTGCCATCTCATTTATTGCTTCTTCAATCTCTTCCACTGTAATGGGAGAGTCAAGTAAGGACTTATAGTCCTCCTGTATTTCTGGGAATATTATGTCGTTTAAATAGGTCTCTAGTTCTGCAGGTGTGTAATTGACTCGTGATTGGTATAAGTCGTCGTAGAATTGTTGAAATCTACCCATAATTTCTTTCGGGTCTGTAAGCATTTCTTCCTCAATTGATTTAACTCTTAATATGATTGGGGGGGCAGTTTCCTGTCTCGCCATATAGGCAAGTAGTTTACTGGATTGATTTCCTTGTTCAAAAAAGGACTGTCGGGTAAAGAAGAGGTTCCTCTGGGCTTTCTCTTTCAGGTATAGTAAGTAGTCTCTGCCTATCTGGAGCCATTTATCTCTTTTACTGTCTGTGGGGTCAGCTACAAATTCTCTTTCTAATTGTTGGCATTGTTCTGCTAAAAGTTCACCCTCCCGTGCCGTGGCTCTTTTGACAAATGATATTGAGGACCTTAAACAGCCTCTAAGGTATGATTTAAATGCCTCCCATACTAAATTTATATCTATGTGTGCCTCGTGTGCTTCATAATATATCTGGATCTGGTCCGGCATGCGGTCATTAGGTCCAAATAGCGAAAGCCAGAATGGGTGTACTCGTGGTCTCTTGATTGTGATTGGGCCTGGGTTTTTAAGGGTCATGCGTATTGGTGAGTGGTCTGAGACTCCCCGGGGTAAGAACTCTATTGTGTCAATTTTAGGGAATAGTGAAGGGGATCCGAATATATAGTCTATACGGCTGAGAGCGTGGTTGTGGGCTGCATGACAGGTGTATTCTTTTTGTTGCGGGTGAAATATTCGCCATAGATCCAGCCATCCCGTTACCGAGATAATAGAAGCCAGACGAGTCCTGCTCGCGTCTCCCTCCCTCCGAGCACCACCCCCAAATCTATCCATGGTGGGATCCATTACCATGTTCATGTCTCCCATGCAGACGACTGTTGTGTGAAGCATTTTTTAAGATTTGGGAAACCCCCCTTTTGACAGCTTGTCTGTGCCCAGGCCATGCCAGCCGCCCAAGGAATTCTTTGTAAGTCAGCCCTTATGCCTCTGATTGCCGCGGATGGTGTCTCTTACATAATCCACGGTAAGGCAAAGAGGCTGATGACCTGGGAGTCAGTCTTGCCATTACATGCGCTTTCGTAGTTCTGCTTCAGAACACCCCATGATTAACAATATGGGTGCAGGTAAAGCTTGTCCGAATGACCCAGCCCATGTACAGACAGACGTGAGACAGAGGCCTGTGTTTTGTGGTCCCTTGATTATATTACATAGCCTATATCTGTATTGTTTACATGGGGTTTGGAGAAAGAATTACCAGGCAAAGCATTGTTCCTATTATATAAACTCTTTCATTACCAAAGCAATGTTATAAGGTTATTGCAGGTTTCTTTAAGTGGGTAAAGCCCAATTTACACGCAAAGATGATCGCTCAAAATTTGTTCAAAAGATAGGTTGAATGACGGTTTTGAGCAATCATTTTGCATAAACTACTCATGGGCACTAATGCCCATTAGTAGCTTCATTTGCATGTAAGTGAGGCTCCCTTATCTGTATGCAGATAACAGCCAGTGGTATGTTATCTGCATACAGCTCCATTGTTCTCCCACAGGACAGCAGCTGAAAACAATGCTATCAGCGCTCCTGTGGAGAATCAGTGTGCGTTCCCTCCTATCAGCTCGCCAGCCAACGATGGTTGTAATGCTGAACTAAAAATCATTGTTCAGCGGAAAAGCAACTGATGGTAGCATTTACACGCAACGATTATAGCTCAAAAGACATCGTTTGAATGAATTTTGAGCGATAATCATTGTGTGTAAATGGGGCTTTACTCCAATAAACGGGATCATTGTATACTAAGGGCCATGTTCTAATTTACCCCATGGAAACTCATCAGCAACCTTTTTAATTGGATTTAAGTTTGTGTGTGGTTTTTACTTGAATTAGAAGTAGGGTCTCCCCCCAAGATCTCACTTTTCTGTGGCTCTACAGTGCCAGAACAACCGTACGAAATAATCCATCTGTAATCCATGCATAAATGAAGACCTATCCTTCTGTATGAACATCGATTCCTACCTTAATTACATTAGACAACTAAATCCCCAAAAGTGTCCTCCTTACTCGTATAAAGGTAAAACACCCTGCAATTTCTGAGAACATCTAATTCATGAAATAGTAGAATTATGAGAGAACAGATGTTTGCAACCTGTTGGAAATGGACAGAAAACGTCTTTACGAATGTTCTTCTTTCACGTGGTCACTTGTCTATTTACCTTACATTGGATCAGAGTTGTCCAGTAATGATGGGTACAGCCAACGATCTCATGCGTTTTGGGCCTGCAGGACAGAAGGATCTGACATGTAGGATTTTGACACAACTAGTCCTTTTTCTGACAGACGTTTATTCTCTGTTTCACTAGAGGGAAAAGCTTGCATGCTCAGCCGAGCCAAGTATGCATTTTCACGGTGGAGTTGGGACAAATAGTTGGCAGAAGGAGTCTTCAGCTGACAGCTCTCTTGTATGTACAGTCAGCTTATGATACCTGCTGGGGATAAAACTGAGGACTATCATGAACAATGACGGACTGTCATGGCTAATATCCCATCCTACTTCTATTTCACCGCGTGTATTTTCCTTGAACATTTTGTCTCATTAGACCTCTTCGTCATCCTCTGTTTAAAATCAGTGGTTATCCCAGAGGGATAGGTCATCCGGCCATGTACAACGCTCAAGATAATTTAGGCAACACATAACTGACACATCGGATCTTGATTTCTGAAAGCCATGTGCACATTGTGAATCTGCTCTCATATGTAACAAGAACGGGCACCAGTGGTGGACCTGCCAGTTCTAGTGTTTTCTGGAGAATGCCAATCGAGCTGCCTAGTGCTGGGCTGTGAGCATGGGTCCCACTACAGGTCGTTGGGCCCATACGTGACTCTCGCCGGGCCCGTTTCTAAGTTTGGTCAGAAAGATGCGGAGCAATAGCTGCCTGGAGATCATTTTATAGGGCTCTGGCAGTGCTCGCCCTGTTCCTCCTCAGACAAACCGGCTGCTATCTCTCCTGATGCTGGGTTGATCTCCTGTCCGGTGTTCCCCATGTCCTGGTATCTGGTCCAAGCTCTTGAGAATGCTGGGAGACACTGTAAACCTTCTTGTCATACCACGTGTGGATGTGGCATCCAGAAGGAACAGGATGAAGGCTGCACCAAAGCAGATTAAGTTGATTCACAATCGCTGAGGCTTCCTAACTGGACAGCTTAATATCCCTGAAATATAAGTGAGTTGGGACTTTGGGCTGCCTGTCCACGGGCGTTTTAGCATTGTGTTCCCCGCGGGGAACGCAGTGCACGCTTTCCTTAGCATTTCTATGGAAAGCGCATTCCCTCCCGTCCACAAGTGGAGAATCATAGTGATTCTCTGCTCGCGGCCGGCAAATCACAGCATGCTGTGAATTGCCGCAGTTCTCCGCGGTCAGCCTATCTGTCAGATTGGCTCACTGCGAAGATCCGGCTGCTGGCTCCTGCTCCCGGGCGGTGGCTCACGTGGTGGATCTCCGCCCTGGGATATCGCAATGCCCGTGGACAGGCAGCTGTTACGCTTACCCTTTAAATTTTTTTTTCAGTAGTATATTTACACTGTAGAAAAATGTGGGTTGAATGGCTGAACATGTAATGCCTCGGGGGTTCGTGAGGAGCTTTTTACTGTGGCTCACAGTGGGGGACATCGCTGTGTGAGGAGTAAAAGCCCTAATGGGGTTAAGGAGAATGCAATGTGTTCATGAAACCACCCCTTTTAAGTGCTACAGTTGTAGCTGCTTTGTGTAACGATGACTAACCCGTTCAGCACTATAAATACCGTTTGTTACTTACCATTAATGACCATAAAATTATATGGATTTTGGTGTGTCTTTACTTCTGACCTCTCACCTTAATTCGCCTTAAGGGCATGAAGAGACTTGGGTACCATTTGGCATGCCTGATGCTTGGCTCTCTTTGAAGATAAGCCACCGGGGTTATTTGCCAGTAGCTTATTTCTTTCTCCACACAGAGAACACATACATGGTTTGCCGAACCAATTGTGTATAAAGGAGGTGGGATTAATAGCTGTCGGCCTAAAGCTTTTTTCGACAATGGCTGTCCAATGTGTGTGATCAGCTGTAGAATAGGTTTCATATCCTTGTCTCCACTACCCAGTGGACTACCTGTGTCCTGCCTTAAGATGGTCATCTAAAGGAAAGGGGTCAGCAGCACATCAATATACCAATTTTGGGAGGCGTTGAAAAGATAAATGCTCAGTTTAAGGATTCCGACTCCCAGATCCAAATCAATACAGTGCAAAAAAGTGTTTAGAGCAGCATATAGGGGCAAAATATTTTCATCACATCAACTTGGATGTGTCTTTATCATTTCCACAAATAACAGTCACTGTCTGACTTAAGATGGGGCAGGAGATGAAGAGCACACTGAAACGTCAATGTACAGGCCATGTCAGATCTCAAAGATAATTGGAGTCTAACTATATATACACTAGATTTCTGAAAAATATTTCAAGGTGTTTTTTTTATTGGTGACCTGTCTTCAGGGCAGGTCATCAATAAATGATCGTTCATGGCTTGCTGCTCAAGTTCTCTGCCGATCAGCTAATTCCCTATGATATAAACCTGGGCCACTGCATTGTGGTCTGTGATTTCTGCTTCCTTCGCTGTCTGTAGTGACAGCGGTGCTGGCAATCAGCTGATTGGTGGGAATCCTTAGTGGCGGACCCCCAGCGATCATGTATTCATGACCTGCTCTGAGGATAGATCATCAGTAGAAAAAAGTGAGAAAACCCCTTTAAGATTTATTGGCTGAGAGCATGTATATTCCTTAAGTCCCTTCTTTTCTATTGAAGTCCTTTCCTTCCTGCTCTCGTACAAAGTCTTTAGGAAACCAAATACTTCAAAGTGACCCAAATGACCATTTTCTATGTTTCGCAGCATACATTTACCACCAATTAGATGGGACAACTATCGACTGAATAGTCTCTTGAAATACTCGCTACTGCGAATTGTTTGTGAATGACTTTATGTTCTTCTACACAGAGAAATAATCGTTCACCTGTTTTACGTTTCGGTCACTACAGCGTACACCGACCCGCAAAATTATTGGCTAGTCAAGGAGAGGCAGACAACTGCCTGCTTACACCAGATAATTGTAAACCAGGGACGAAACAAAATGTCTAGCGAATTTAATTTTCGCTCATCTGTTTGGCCATATTTACACGAAACAACTGTTTGCTTATAGCCAGTTATCGGGCTTGAGCGTTCCTCAGAAGGCTCGTTTGTCCTACAAGCAGGCTGTTTAAAGGGACCAACGATCACCCAATGCTTGTTGGTTAATTGGCTCTTTCATGCAAGCTTAAAAAATACTCACTGATTGATGGAATATCTCCCCGTGTGAACAGGAGGATGTACAGCCGGCCTTTGGGGACGCACGATAGCTTTAACAATTGTCCATCTCTGTAGACCGATTCTCGACCAGTGTAAGACCAAACGCTACTGGTGCAGACGGACGTGTCCGGTCGGTGCTCGTTACATCACCCAAGGTCTTGGTCTGCGTAGACTCAGCATTACATTCGCTCTATCCAGCAACTCTTCAGATGATGGTTGCCCTGTGTCAGGGCCATCCTTAGCCTGTATATAGAATACGGCGTGAGCGTCTTTTGTTGCTGGCCATGTGTGTTGAGAATGAGATCGTGTTCTTGGTCTGTAATTCGTGTAAGCTGGCAGGACGTTGCTGTACCCGCTCTAGGTGTAGATTCCTCAGGTTGAAACCTAGCTCTTTTTCAGCTTTTCCATTAGTTCGGTTGCATACTGTGTATCTTGTAAAGCGTGACTCTACTGAATCTGTTGAAAGGATGATCTGACAGAACAGATGGTAGATAGTGATATTGCGAAAAAGCTGTGGTTTCAGGGAGCCATGAATAGGCTTAGGATACATTGCTGCAAATGATCCTCATACATCATTGAAATAGAAATATTCCTTATTCTAGATTTTGGAGGGTCGTGCCGTCGTAAAAGAAAACTACATGTAAAAAAACTATAGATGGAAATGGAAGTAAAGGAAGGCTGTAGGTGTCGGGCACCTGCTCATCCTTCTTCTGATTCTTGCCCTAGTCAAGATATATGTAGGGGTCGTCTGCCAGTACCAGCAGCTATACCCTATACCGACGATCCCCATTCAGTGACTCCCGACTCCGCTGGGTCTGCATGGCGGCTTGTGGCACAGCACATGTCACGTGGCCAAAGATTGCACTATAGCCCTTGTCGTAGCAACTTGCTAGTCCTCTTATGAGCCTATTGTCTTACATTAGATTGTGATGTAGCAGGGCCATGGTAAATCTTTGTCGCACTCAAGGATGCCGTGTAGTCCTAGCCTAAAAATGTGTCTCCATATTTGAGTTTAATGTGGTTCCCGAACATCCCTCAAAGTTGAATGTGGCTCACAAGTTATATAAGGTTGGGGACCATTGCTCTAGACCTTTCTAGTCCTGTAGCGTAGCTCATAGGCATTACAAAGTGCTCAGAATTGGCTACAATCACATACTCAGAGTGCTTAAAGCTTTCTATATGGTTTCACATAGGTCTGCAAGTTTTTAAAGGGATTTTCCAGGCCCCCAAAAAACTATTTGACCTATCCTTAGGATAGGTCATCAATAGTTAATCACTGGGGACCTACTTCTTGGGATCCCCAGCAATCACCTGATCGCCTGGCCTGCTGTCAGTGCAGCTGGCTGTACTTGTGTCACAGAGGTCAAGAGAAGAAATACCCTGTCTTGCTTCACTCCCATTGAAATCAATAGGAGCTGAAGCCGGCTATTACATTTCTGGCACTTCTGCCTCTGACTGGAGTCTAATGCAGCAGTGTAATAGCTGATTTAGCTCCCATTGATTTCAATGGGAGTGAAGCAAGCTAGAGCGCTTCCTCTCTCAGACTCCCTCCACTTGAGACATGTGCAGCCGTCTGCTCTGACAGTGGGCCAGGAGATCGACAGTGGGCCAGGTGATCAGGTGGTCGCCGGGGATCCTGAGTGGCGGGTCCTCAGTGAATAACTATTAATGACCTATCCTGAGAATATGTCTTAAGTAGAGATGAGCGAACGTACTCGGATAAGCACTACTCGTCCGAGTAATGTGCCTTATCCGAGTATCGCTGTACTCGTGCTGAAAGATTCGGGACGCTCCGCTGCTGACAGGTGAGTCGCAGCGGGGAGCGGGGCAGAGCGGGCGGGAGAGAGGGAGAGAGAGATCTCCCCTCCGTTCCTCCCTGCTCTCCCCTGCAGCTCCCCGCTCCGCAGCGCGTCCCGAATCTTTCAGCACGAGTACAGCGGTACTCGGATAAGGCACATTACTCGGACGAGTAGTGCTTATCCGAGTACGTTCGCTCATCTCTAGTCTTAAGTACCTTTTGCCTAAAAACCCCTATTTAAGCATGTACAGATGACCCTGAAATTGCCAGAGTTTGTAGAAACCAGAAATGGACTCCCATTTCCATTCTCACCACTTCTATAAAGATAAAACTATATCTTTTGTCCATATACCACAGCGCTATAAAGATTAACACATTGGTATCTGACTTGTAGGCACATTGCGGAAACTGTTTTCTAACTGTAATGATGCAAATTTTTATCAGATGTGCATCATATATTGAGAAATGACAGATGTGACCTTGATACACGGTATTGGTGTAAGTCTTACAAAAACATTGCAGCGTGGTGTAGGATGTAGAGTACAGCGTCTGGCCACGCTAGCAGGCAGGAGTTTGCCCTTTGGTGTAAATTATGGGTCTCCCCTCTACTTAGATGACCGACTGTATTCTGGTGTATGAAATGTTTCATATGATAGATGTCTCAAACTCCCAAATATTAGCTGAACCAGTATTAAAGGGCCACACTGTCAATAATAACTCAATGCATTATGTAATGACACCCCCAGGATTTATACCCTTAGTTATTCCTTTCTCTCTGACAGTTCCTGGAGTCCTTTTCCTTACTTGGCTTTGTGTGTTCTCAAAAAGTCACTTTTTCAATTATTGATATTTCTGTATAATGGAACTTCATGGACTGTACCACACATGCTTTTCATAGGGGACGCTGAAACTGGTATCACAGTTACTGATGATGATTAGAGGCTCCTATCACACAGTTATAATGGAGGAGATCACAGTTCATCCTCCCTGACTGTATATGCATAGATTTTAGCTTATTTTGGTGATTATAGAAGCTAATGACAATTACAGTGTCCACCCAGCAGGCAGGGATGGTACTGTCTTTTCATGGTCATGTGATACTGTGGTTTGCTTGCAAGAAATCAAAGATGTTTTCTGACAAACCTCAGACAGGAGGCTGCACTGTGTGGAAGTGACTGCTGTATATATGAGATGTCCAGAGTGTAACGGCAAATTAGGTGACTGGTACGGGGATCCAAAACATCTATTTTGTGGCCTTTTTAGGAAGTGCTCTTTGAATGTAGAAGGATGGATTCATAGTAGCATTTAATCTGTTTCTGCGTTCATTTTTGGAGCAGGTAGATTGCATTAAAACGTAATGGATCCATTTTTATCACAAATAGAAAGCTTTCCATTTGCTGCTTCTGCTCTTTAAATGGAGTAGTAGTCTGCAGTGCTGTTTGTTCTACTTGTTTAACCCAAACAAACAAGTGGCACAGAAGCAAACTGAAAGGGTTCCATTGCTTTCCAAGTTTTAAAACTCCACTGAATTCAATGGTATTAAAAATGGATCCTTTTTATAGCAATGTAGCGCTAACCATCCATCATCATAATATTTTATATTGTCAAACGCAAATACGTAAGATCTTTACTTTTTCAATGCTCCATATTAAATATGGAGAACCTATTCGTGCGATCCGCAGGGCGGTGGAGTCTTCTCCCCACTGATCTCCTCCAGTCCCCCGGGTCACCTTGCCTCCAGCCGGCCAGATCCTCCTCTTCTTGTTATGGAGCGTCCATTCTCTGCAGTCTTCTTCCGGCAGGTCAGTGTAGGTTACATGCCTGTGACGTACCGTTCTGCCTAGGAAGGAATGCCGAGCTATTTCCGAGACTGCACATGCGTGCCGTCTCACCGCGAGTGTTCACATACTATTGCATAGAGAGCATGCGCAGTCTTGGCACTCCCTGCTAGGATGTGAATGCTATGTTAGAGTGCTGGAGCGTACATTGCTCTGCACGAAGGAGAAGATGCGGTGGGAAGACTGTCTGGGGAGGAATAGGTAAGTATAGAATTTTTTGTTTTGTAATGACAGAACCCCTTTAAGCCAAACCTCTGTATTAAAATGGTAAAATCGCACTCTTCATCACCGTTATGATATAATACCATAAGATATTCACAGAGAACATAAATATATTTATGGGAATATAATCGCAGAACACAAAACGTTACTGAATTCCTATAAAAGGAAATGTGCAACAAATTCTGCACTGAATATATATATTAATTACATATTTTTTTTAAATTTTTTTATTTTTTTATTAAAGCCAGAATCTGTACACTTCCAGCGATCCCACAGCGGCGGCGATCTGCACCTTTTTCTGCTTCTCTGGGAATACATCTGGATTTTGTAGCACAATGGGAAATTAAGAGATTACACAAGAGATCGAAGGCCTATTATACGGTTTATTGGCTTTCTATCGCCCATTGTGTGTATTTCTCTATATTGGCTTGTCTAACCCTTTTGAAAGATTTAGCTCTTGCTACACATATCAGGTTGACCTCAGAATTAGTCGCCAAATGCTTGTCATTAGTCTTTCAGATTTCCTTGAGATTAGGAGAGGAATGTTTTTGAACAGTGTGAGTGGAAGTCTGGCTTCTGTCACCGTGAGTCACCCTGGTAAAGGATAATGCGCTATTAACCCTTCCCACTCCACAGAACATGTCTAGCAGAAAATATCACATATACTCCTAGGGGGAAACTAGAGTTTGGTGGGCTTTACAATTGTATTGCTTTTTTTTTGACTGGGTGTTAAAGGGGTGTTTTATATCTGCTTCTGAGAGTGTTTATGCAAATTATTTTCTTGGACAAATGTTCCCACCCCGCCCTGCAATCCAAAAATCGCTTGATCAAGATGCACTTTGCCTGCAAGTGCCATGTGTTTTTTCACATTACAGCTATTGGAAGAATGTGAGATATTTTAACTTTTTGCATATGTAAAACGCATAGTGATATTTAAAGTGCAATTGCATCGCAGAATGTGAGGATGTTCAGTAGAAAACCTCACTAATGCGGTCTTATATCGCCAGCGATGCATCCCACTCACTTGGGGTATTGCTGTAATATTGCCACGTTGCTTAAGGGGGCAGCACCTGGTTTGGACAATTCTGATATTGGGAGTACTGTAACAAGCGCCTTGATGTGATTGATGGCGGATTGTCCCCTGACGGTGGATGATTACGTCAGTGAACCTACCTAGGGGTTACCGCTTATGAAGTGAATTACCTAATTGATTGATTTCTAATTTTCTCTCCACATTTTGTCATGACATCCATTTCCTGAGCTGCAAGCTCTTACAGGTCTTCCTGTATTAGTCGGAGGAAGTATTTAGTCTTTTTGACACATTAAACAAACACTGGTCGCTCACAAAATGGGCCTGTTACCTTGGAGAAGGAAACCAATCGCTTTCTTGATAAAATGTAAATCTTAAGATCTACCAAGAAAAAGACAAAAAAAAGTTCCTCCACGACAAGAACCTCAGGTGTATCTAATCATATTGGGTGAAGTTGACTAGTGTTTTTAATGGGACTGCTGACAGACCCTCGCCTCCATCACTACTTCATTCCTTATGTCTTCAGATGAACATTATGACTGTTCTGATAAACTTTTACTTTGCTGCAGTTCCTTCTATACTAATTCCCCCCCATATCATCTAACCATGCAAATAGCACAGAGCCACAACCGATGCAAAGTGCTAGGTAGAAGATGCAAATCCCTTCTTCTACTAGGTTGCTCTGGCCGCCATTTTTTGAGGCTTTGGATGATGGATGTGACAGATTTCTGTAGGCAAACCAATTAAAGGCCCCATGAGCACAAGTTTCCCCCTTAACACCATTATTCTAATGAAGAAGGCATATATTGATACTGGAGCCTGACAGCTTTCCTCCACCCTTATATGAATTCACTGGGATAACATAAGGTAATGGTTTCCTGCTACTCTACAAAGTTCCCACTTGGCAGATACAGATAGGGGCATGTTGAAAGGTGTCAGTGGTGGAAAGTGTTACACTGTTCTCTTTTTTTAGGTTTCATACACTCGTGCACTCTTTGACATTATTTCCTTTTTAAATAATTGTGTTTTTTAATGTTTTTAAATTTTAATTTCAATATATGTATTTTTGACTGCATTTAAAAACTCTGTTCTAAAATGCATCGTTTTACAAACTCCTGTGTGAGACCAGCGCAGCAGGACCCTCCTATTAGAAGATGCAGCACATACAAACAATTAGACCGCAAGGGCGCGGGCGACACCAGGGATGACTCAAAATGCACAGAAAATAACCCGAGGCACATATAAGTGTCATATGTGTTATTTTTACTGAACCTGAATCCCCATTGCAGTTGCTTATGTATACTTATGGTCTGCTCACGGTATTTTGCAGTATATATCGTGCGACCACCGCTGTGTTATTCCAACCTTTGTGTGTAGGTCAGGGCCCGCTGCGTGATTAGACTGCGCACCTTATTCGCTCTGCTCAGTCACCGAACGCTCGGCTGCCCCATGACATGTGCAGCTTTATTTTGGAGTTCGGGGCCAGTAGAAAGCTTGGGTTTACCTTAACTGCAGTTTAACTTTCCCTTCTGCTGGAGATATGATAAGGCATCATGGCATTTCCTGCGCCGTCACCGAGTTCGGCTGTCGGCATTTAGGCTTTGACAAGTACGGACGTGGTGTCTTTGTAGCATTTGTTTTGGGCTTTTGCTTTTAAACACCTCAACCAGAAGTTACCTGGGAGTAAATATATACCCTGTTGCTGGAGGGAAGTTACTTAGATGTTTAGTACTAGGTTTCTTAGATCTATTCCATATCCTCTTGACAATTCTATATTGGCTCAGATTTGGGAATGATTTGGTTTATCTGATGATAAAAATTTGACACAAAAAAGCCCAATTTCTGGCCAACAGATTCTGTAGTGTTGAGTCCTCATTTGCACAATTCTCCACGCTTTGGAAACAGCTTATGCATTTGCTTTCTGTATCGGACAAACTGGTGAATTATACTCAAGCTTTGGGGCCCATGAGTTAACTTCCCCATTGTGCCCACCGTCCCCTCTGTATTAATCTAGTAGAGTGGTCTGGGGTGTGGTGTGTTGGGAGTTCTGTTGTACATTGAGAAGTCCATTTTACTCTCTTTACTTTTTTTTAAAAAAGGATTCCAAAAAGCATAAGAAAAAAACAAACAAAAACACCCCAATGTTCTTAATTCTGTACTGTTTTTTGACAATTTCTAACTACCAACTGCTTTTACCTTTTTGTAGAAGTAGTTTGTAAAGGCTGATATGTGTATGGGTTCACTGAAGTTCTCAGTCACACGTACACCTTTCAGCCATCACATTAAGGCCGGTTTCAGATGAGCATACCACAACAATCTGTAATATGGTGCCATATTTTGGACATTTTACAGAGGACATTACAACCGTATTTCATCAGGATTTGTCTCTGTATTTTTATTTTCTACTGGGCAAATGCTAATTCATATTTGCCCAATAGAAGATAATAGCAGTACGGAGTCAGAAATGCTAAAAATGGGTCATTTTGTGTTCCTAACTAGCTCTATAACTGAAAACACTGAGCAAATACAGAGCTAAAATATGCTCATAGGACACTGTCCTTATGAAGAGGCGGTCCTGTCCCTGATCAGCAGGCCAGCTGCATAGCTTTATAGCGGGGGCCAGCCCCGTTCGCTCTTCTACACTCCTCTGTTCAGCTGCATTTGCGCCTGTAAAATACTGGGCCCTTTTCTACAAATGTTATGGCCGCTTTCAGACGTGTATCCTAACTCTGTATTTGGTCAGTGTTTTGCCCCCTCCATGTTGCAATTCACTTCTATTGGGCAAATATGGAGCTGATCAATGATTTAAATACTGATGGAATACCGTTGTAATTTCATCTGTGACCTGTCGATAATATGGATCTGTATTACAGATGTGCTACAATACGTTTGTCTGAAAATGGCCTAAGGCCTGTGTCACACGGACGTATATGTATTTATGCGCGCATCTTTCCTGAATGGGCATTGTATATTTTGTGCATGCAACAGTTTTTTTTACTGTACTTTTTGCACACGCAAATTGTGCACATTTACACACGTAAAAACGGGCAACGATGCTGTAGGCCGTTGAAATGGTCAATTAGTTTAATTTATTCCATATGTCCTTTCTCCCTGCATGCTGCGTATTTTTTTTCTATTTTCAGTGTACTGTGCATACAAATTTTGCACGCATACCGTGTTTCCCTGAAAATAAGGCACCCCCTGAAATTTGCAAAAGTCCCAAATATAAGGCACCCCCCGATAGTAAGGCATAGTAAAGTGTGCAGGCAAGTAAAGAGGCCTGTCCCCTGCTGCCATGCCCGTTGTCTCCTACCTCCAGATGTATAGGTAGATCTGCAGACAGTCTGCTGTTATCCTGTCCCTGCTGTGCTGTACGAGTGTGCTGTTGTGAGCTCCCCTTGCTGGCTGGAAAAGTCCATACTGTACGTTCTGTTCCTGCTGTACATGTCTGCTGTGATGAGCTCCCCCTGGTGGCCGGAAGCTGCAATACCATCCCTGCTTACAAGTGGTACAGGAACTTCTGTCTGCAGACAGGTACGTTACTTTACAGCCCTTATTTTTTTATGGCTCTGTGTGTGAGTCAGGCACCCTGTGTGATTCTTAAGGCTGGGTTCTCACAGAGCGTATTTCCAGCGGAAATCTCGCAGTTTGGCCACAGCGATAAACAGCGAGATTTCCACTGGGAAAGTGCTGCTTCAAAACCCACAGCGCTCAGCCGCTTGTTTTGAAGCGACCTGGCTGCACGCTTTTCCGTTTCTGTGGCCGGTGAATCCGCATCACAATACCGGCTTCTCCCAGCTTTGCCGTGACAGATTTGCTGTCCCATGTGGACGAGATTTCTGAGAAATTTCGTCCACAAAGCTGGCCAATTGAGGGATTAGCGGCCACAGACAGATTTGCCGCGGCGAAATAAGACACCCCCTGAAAATAAGACGTAGCGCATATTTGGGAGCAAAAATTAATATAAGACGCGTCTTATTTTCTGGGAAACAGGGTAGATACGCTTACGTGATGCTGGATTCACTTCTGTTCATGGCCTTTGGTGCAGATCCATCCAAAAATGCCGGACAGCATAATGGAAGCTGGATGCAACCCGTTAGAGCCGCTTTGGCTCCTTTTTGGCATTGGTTTTCTTGCTCCCCTAATGGGACAGAGATAACGGAGACCCAAATGGAGCTCTTAATGCTCGTGAGAAGGCTGCCTGCCACATGGCATCTCACCCGGGCAGGGGCTGCAGGCCGGTACGTGACTAGATGAAATGTTGAAAGTCTTGTGAGCAGCTGATAACCCTATCGTCTACCTCTTATTCCAATGACATTCAGAATATCCTTAAAAAAAACCCAGACACATAACTAATAAGATCAACAAGTACTTTGTACCTTTTTATGGCAAAGAAGTTAGTCCTTCATTTATCTGTTTGCTTAATGACTTAAAGGCATTACTAAGCAGATGGAAGATACTGCAAACAGGAGTTGGAGGGAACGACCTGGTGAAAGTGCCACAAAGCCAAATCCATTATTTATATTCCATCCATTATTTTCTCTCTGATCTAGTCTAACCCTGGCTGGCATTTAGAAGAAGGCTCAATTTAGATGGAACAATTGGCTGTGTTTTCTAATGATGTATTGTCACATTTCTCTTCTCGTGCCTCAGTGAAAAAAATGGAGTTCTTGTAATGTGCCAAGTGTTATCCTGAAGATTGCTGCTTGTTTCATACAATTTAGCTGTTGCGTTTGAATGCTTAGGCAACACAAAAGCTTTAATGAAGTTATTTAACCAGCTTTGTGCTTGTAATGTAGTTCTGTTTGTATACAGCTGTTTATGTATAAACATATGTGATAGTATAGTAACCTAATAAAACACAACCCAATCGGATGCGAGCACGTCAAACTGTAAGCTCTAAAGTGGATACAATGTATCCACACTGGGACATGTCCGTCCTCCGGTTACTGGGTTTCATTCTCTTGCCGGATTTAGAAACGTTGGCAGCAAACTTTGAGAACTACCTCAGTAGAGCATACTAGTGGGGTGCAATGTACAACTTGGGCCTCGTTATATGGCCACGTTGAGGGTGCTGTAATACAGTAGCGCCTCATTGAAATTTACCCGCACTGGACTTGTCTGCCTCAGTTTTCATACAAAACGTTTTCTATTCAAATTCTATATGACTGGCATAGACAACTTATGGCATGGTCTATCCATACCTTGCTACAGAAATATGGTTCTGTAGAGTGACAGATGGAGTGCCCACGGCTCTGTAAGGCTGTCCCCATGCCAGCTGCGCCTTGTACATGAAGCTTGAGGCCACACTTAGTCTGTCGGACGCTCTGCTCCCAACTTCAGGGCAGATCCAGCAGAAAATTCCAGATGAAAAAGTGAAGCAATCTGCGCTCTTACTTCCAGGAAAATGCCAGGGGGCATAATGGAAGCCCCCATTATTGTCAATGAGGTCCATTCAGTGCTGTCTGATTCCAGCACAGGACAAATCTGTTTGGGCAGGGATTTCGCTTTCCTCCTCCTACAGCGAAGTGGGAAAACATGAGCCCTAACAGAATCCAAATGGTGGCGTGAATGTAACCTTAGGCTAATTTCACATGAAGAGTGTGATATCGGCCTGTGAAACTCAGCCAGATATTGCGCTCACCAATGTACCCCCACAGATCTGAGGCGTCTTTGTGT
The DNA here is from genome assembly GCF_035609145.1 of Eleutherodactylus coqui. Classification (NCBI taxonomy): domain Eukaryota; kingdom Metazoa; phylum Chordata; class Amphibia; order Anura; family Eleutherodactylidae; genus Eleutherodactylus; species Eleutherodactylus coqui. Next base: position 130,334,793 of record NC_089841.1, read on the forward strand.
TTCATGCCGCACATCACTTCAGGGAGTAACGTTACCGGATCGTGGACTGTTTTCAATGGGAAACCTCACATTGCATCGCACTTGCACGCCGTGCATTTTTTTTTTTCTGGCCCTGTTGAAAACAATTGCTGGTGTAAGGGAACACCCAAAAGATAGAACATGCCGCCATTTTTTCCCCACAAGGTGTAGAAAAAAAAATTGTGTGTGTGTGACCCCATTCAAAAGAACGGGGGTTCATATTCGTGCGTTTCGTAACACGCAAATCTCACACGATCGTCTTGGACGTGTAAAAGCGGCTTTAATATAAAATATCTTGTGATCAGTTAGAGCACACCAGCCACTTACTAGCAGCACCTTCAACTTGTCCCTATGTCGGCTCAACCCTCTTATTAGCCATCTGCAGTCACAGGGGTCTCTAGTTAGTGACGTACCCGCGGCAGAACATCTGTCATCAAAGTTACATTTCAGGTCTGGTATTTGCCGGGTTTCCCTAGAGGGTACAGAAGGTCAAAATATAGTGAGACACAAAGACCATTATGTGCAGAGAGCCATCAGGAATTGTATGCAGACTGTCCATGTCTTATTACATGCGGGCTCCAGACTGTCTTCATGGAAGCAGTGTACATGCCTACCACCTTTTGTGCCCGAGTATCCATATGGTCAGTGATGCTCGGCTGTATGAGCTGTCCATATATTAGGATCCATAGGATTCACATGTCAGATTTGTTGCAGAAATATCTTCTTCTCAAAACCGGCTCATAGAGATGTAGCGGGCTTTATCTTAACCGGTATGGTGTAGCGCCACTAACCTAGTGCACCAATGCCATTTGTCTAGCATGCCACTCAAGCTCTTTGTATTGGAGTGCCAAATGGCATAGGGCACTGGCGGGCAGGGTAAAGACTGTTACAACTGCTGCACAAATTTCTGCAAGTATGGTATAGATGTATGAGACAGTCGCAGAGTATACTTTTCACTCCGAATGGCAAATTAAAAGACCATAGATAAAATGACAGAAGTTTGTGGTTTTGTCGGTGTGGATTAAAGTTCTTGTTCATACGTTGTGATAGTTGTCTGCCAAAGTTAACCAGACTAGCCAGTTTAGCCAGCTGTCCTAACCTCAGAAATGTTTATGCCCATTTAAATCTGAGCAGGTTGTATTCAATTTTAGGAATTTGTATCTGCTTCCTTTCTAAAGAGTGGAATTGTTGGGAAAGCATCAGTATTAAATGGCTTTGTGTAGAGCAGAACCTCTGCAGTAATATGGCAGTATAGCTATGGAAACCTCTTCTGCAAGGGGCGTAAGAGAGGAATAGATTTTCCAGCTGCCAGAAGGGGAAGGAAATGGATTTTGTCCAGAGCCCATTCCCAGCAGCACAAATCTGCAGTAGCACTAGGGGGCCTTTTTAACACCAGTTGACAAATTGCTCAGATTCCTGTGATCAGTGAGCATTTGACTCATTGTTGTTCAGTAAAGAAGCATGCACAGACTGAACAACGAACAAATCAACTTTCATCATTCTGTTTATGCATGACTAAAAAAAAACAAGCAACAAATTGGCCAATCTATGGCCGCCTGTCCATGGGCGATGATTTGCTTGTGATAAATCGCCTGCAGATCATGCTCTGTACAGCTTTCCATAGGGTTACTATAGAAAGCACAGCGCCGGCGGCCACAAGCATAGAATCATAGCGATTCTCCACTTGCGGGATTTAAATTGCGGCATGCTGCGATTGCCGCGATTCTCCGCGGTTAGCCTGTCTGATAGGCTCATCTCGGAGACCTGTCAATGCTCTCCCTTCCTCCCCCGTGGCGGAATATCACTGGAATGAACCCTAGCCTGCTCCGTCTCCATTCACCGGACGATGATGGGTCCTGTGTAAAAGTAAAGGAACGATTGCTGTTGGGATGACCGGTTGAGCATCTGCGCTCCACCGGTTGTCCAATGAAAAAGAACCCTAAAGGGCTACTGGGAAAAAAAAGTTCTGAAAAGGCTCTCTGGAGACATCAAATCCATTATGTATTACACTGGAATGGCCATAATGTATTACTACGTTCTGCAGAGAATCTCTGCTTACGGGTATATATTTTAAAAAAGGATTTATTTGTCCAGATGGTGCAAATCAACATGGTGGCACTAAAAGGGCGATTCCCACCTCGGGCCATTGTGGCTGAGGTGAAAACACTGCACAAGGTGGTCTGGATTACAGAAATGGCTATGCAGGCTGTGCTTTGTGGTTTCCATAACTCCCATGGAAGTTGCAGAAACTGCCATTGTTTGTTTTTGTTTTTTTTTGTTTTTGGGAGGGGGGTGGTTGCATCCCAATTTTATGCAATTTTTTTCCCATGTGTGATTTCCATCCATTTTTTTTTCACATGCTTAAAAAAAATGTACATGCTCTGTACTGGGTGATACTCGTAAATGGTTTTTATGGGCCTCATGTTTACATTCGTTAAATCGCACTCGCATCGTGTTTTAATCTGTTTACATTCTTTCTTTTATCGCACCCGTTGACTTGAATTGGCTCCTTTTGACTATTGAATAAAAATGGTACTTGTTGCGTGGGTTTTTTCCTCGCTGTCCATCTGCGTAAATGGCGCACCATATGAGTATTCCCCTTCAAGTCAGTGTGTTCAGTTCCTGTGCAATTTGCCTGTATGAGTACAGCCTCAGTTACTCTGCGGTCTCTGGAGATGCCACCATGTGGCCACGCGGGCAGGAGTGATCGCAGCGCTCCCCTCTGCTACAGCAGGACAGTGCCACTTGTTTAGGCTACATTCACACGGGTGAGCGCGATATCTGGCCGACAAACTGTGTCTAGCGCTCTTGCCAACGTGCGCAAGGCGTTTATAATACAAAGACTCATTGCTTCAGGCGCGTGCTGCACGCTCGTCAGAGGATCACAAGTGTTTCCTATTGATTTCACTGGGAAGCCTCGCACTCGCATGCACATCACATATGATGTGAGCGCCATGCAATGTCTTTTAAGGTCCCATTGAAAAGGATAGGCGAGATGTTCCAAGGGAATGCCAAAACCTAGAACAAGCTGCAGTTTTTATCCTTGGAGCATCATTGTAAGGGGAAAGAATGGAGTTTGTATTCATGCGTCTCGCAACGCGCGAAACTCGTGCTAGAATCGCAACATAGATCTGCAGGAACATGAAGTGTGGAGTTTGTGGAGACACGGGGAACACAACAAGTCTGCTGCTTGGAGCCTTCATGGATGAGCAGGACATAGCCGGGCAGGTTACATTAGCTGCAAGGGCGGACATGGGGGAAACAGGAGAACCCTATAAATGTCTGAGGGGTGTAAATAGGAAACCCTGTAATGACTGTCTTCATTCATCTCACGGCTGCAGTGGATACTGAATGTCTCGATGGTCGTCTTTCCTTTCTTGCATTTAGTGTGAGCTGAGCTCCTTCTCCCACCTCTGACCCATATGGATGCTAATAAGGGCCGTTCTTCCCATTGTGCCTAGTGGTATAGCAGTGTTGTTGGGATGTCCGCAGGAACCTGATCCGCAGGGGGACAATGCTGAGTGATCCTCTTTTCACTGTGATCAGCAGTTGTGACTGGTTACATTGTACATCCCATTGTATGTGGAGCTCTGGCCAATGGAGCTTTGCATTAATGCCCTGGATATTAATAGAGCATTGTTAATCAGGGAGATCGGATTCCTGGAAAACAATACTGTGTTGTGAAAGCGTATTCTGCTATGGAGGGAGCTGTAAAGAATCCAGCAGATGGGCAGTGTGCGGGGCGCTGCTTCATACCACATCGCCGTCCCTCCTAGACACTTGGAGATGGTAGTGTTTATATACAGGCTCCTGAAAACCGGCATGCATCATTCCCAATACTTTGTGTAGCGTCCATGCGTAGGAAATCCAAACTATCCTTCTTGTAAATGGAGTCCGAGACGCTCTCCACAATTATGTAGCCATTCACGCAAAAAAGCAAAATGGCTGATGTCCAAGTTTTGTTCCTCCAGACCAATAGGAAATGGCATGTTATTGGAGCGTGACACTGTAACTTCCTATTGGCTGACCCTTGCTGCCAGCATCCTTTACACTGGATAACCTGCACCTGGCTAGTTCCTGTGTACTTTCATCCAACCATTTTTACTAATGGAAATAGCTCATGACAGATTGAGACTGGAACGGATCTGTCGGCTCAGTATACTACTCCTTGGAACTACCGGGCTGTAGTACTACTAGTAGCCAAACACAAGGTTATGCTGCTGGCCAAGTGCTGCAAGACTACGCTGATGCACCCAGTTTACAGCTAGTGTGAGGAGGCTCTGCCCGGGCCAACTAGTGTGAGGAGGCTCTGCCCGGGCCAACTAGTGTGAGGAGGCTCTGCCCGGGCCAACTAGCGTGAGGAGGCTCTGCCCGGGCCAACTAGCGTGAGGAGGCTCTGCCCGGGCCAACTAGCGTGAGGAGGCTCTGCCCGGGCCAACTAGCGTGAGGAGGCTCTGCCCGGGCCAACTAGCGTGAGGAGGCTCTGCCCGGGCCAACTAGCGTGAGGAGGCTCTGCCCGGGCCAACTAGCGTGAGGAGGCTCTGCCCGGGCCAACTAGCGTGAGGAGGCTCTGCCCGGGCCAACTAGCGTGAGGAGGCTCTGCCCGGGCCAACTAGCGTGAGGAGGCTCTGCCCGGGCCAACTAGCGTGAGGAGGCTCTGCCCGGGCCAACTAGCGTGAGGAGGCTCTGCCCGGGCCAACTAGCGTGAGGAGGCTCTGCCCGGGCCAACTGGTAGTACAAGCTGAAAGATCGGCTTTAAAGACTAAATCTGTTCTACAATGAGATGGACATGAGAGCTTACTCTTTTTATCTCGTTCTGTTTTCTAATAATGAAGGTCATCAGTTGTTTGTCCGACTCTCCAGTACAAATACTGCATCTGTACAGCAAAGTACTATATAGTTACAAGTCTTAAAGGAAATGGACAAGTCCAAAAATGATCTTTTTGTTTTAAAAAAAAAAAAAAAAACTACAAATATTTTATTTAAATTTTTTTTTTTTTTTTACTGTCTTTAATCTTCCACATCCCTATCTATATTCAAGAAAAAGTTTGGGTTTCTTTTTTTTGCAGTTTTCACTGAGCTTTATAATAGTTTAACACTTCCTGTCTTGCAGAGATAACTTTTCAGTAGTCATTTCATTATGATCACAGGCAGGTGATGCTCACAGCTCACCTCCTCCCCCCTCCCTGCACAATGACCCCTGTGGTTCAAAATAGACACCACATAGTCATGTACAGAAAATTAATGTACATTTAAAAAATCTACACTTAAAAATGGATGAAAACAAAAGAAATATTTCCAGTAGCTGGCTCTAAATAATGAAGAGAGATTTCTAGGCGATGCATTCCTATTAAAGGGGTTGTCCAGAGATAGAGAAACATGGCTGCTTTCCAGGGCTATAGAGTCTGAGTCCCATTTTGGTGGAGTTGGTAGACATATTCTGACCTGGGCTTATACAAAATTATCTATATTATAAATTGCTAATTTAAGATGTAGAAGTTAGTGTGATTGTCTTATCATAATGGGGATGAAAAGCCTGATGTTACCATTTTATCCAATAAACTTATCATTTAACAAGCCGTCTTATGAAGGAGTCTGGGACAATTGACTAGTCTGGGTACTGACTCCACAGCACTGCTGCTTTCTTCCAAACACAGCGCCACCCTTCTCCGTGGGTTGTCTGGTATTGCAGCTCAGCTCCCATTCACGAAGCTGCAATACTCCATGCAGCCCTACAAACAAGGGTGGCGTTGCATTTTGAAGGAATTAACCATGTTTGGACAACCCCTTTTAAAGGAAACTTGTCATCAATTCTGAAGCTCATAAGTCCCCGTCACTGTTAACAATGTTGTAATGCACACTTCCACAGTTAATTTGTTAGTCACCTTGAGCAAAGCATACTTTTATATTTTTTTGAGAAATTTTTTTTATAGGTTTCCTGCACTGCATGCAAATTACCCAGAGAGCGGTTCGGTGGGGGGCCGGACCATCTGTGCTGGCCTTCACACCTCCCTAAACACTGCCCCCATCTATACAGTGACGTGGAGACGTCATCCACCAGAGCCCCGGGACCAGCTCATGTACCTGTTGTGGCATATTCATCAGACCCACTGCACATGAAGCCCTAAGCCCCCTCTTGTGGTGCTACCATCAGCAGTGGTGCAGTTGGTGCCGTGTCTCTGTAGAGGTGTTTAGTGGGGCCACACCGCCCACTGGGCCGCTCTCCCGGTAACCTGCATACACCACAGGAAAATTAAAAGCCTTCATTGCCAGGTTATGTCCAAGATGACTAATTAACTGTGGAAATGTGCAAATAGTGGTATTTGAGTGGTTGCACATCTGCATTGGATTACGCTTTCCTGCTCCGTTTGGGGAGCAGAAAAGCGGAATCCCTGCGGCCAAACGTCTGTCTCTCTGGAGTAATTTGACTATAATGGGGGTCCGCCCGCTTTCTGCTTATCTTATGGACGGAAGAAAGGCAATGTATGCAGCTTTTTTTCTTCCAGTATTTTCATCTGTATCTGTGACGGAACTCTGACCGAAGGTTCCAACGCAGATGTGACACCGGCATTAGGGGGTGAAGAGCTTCCAATCTGATGACCGCTCCCCTTTAAAACCTTTTTAGTAGTATCCATGATAATGCAGATACAGATGTAGCAAATGTAAACTTCCACTTAATATATTCGATACAATGATGCAGCAAACTGCTGGGAGCAGGCCATGTTTGCTACTTCTGGAGATAACTTCAACTTTGTGTAAACTCTTCTGCTCCCGGTGTGATGGATCCCGAGCCCCTCTGCTGGGGGATGCTGCTAGAACTTGCTTCCCTCCCCCAAGTCCATTGCGTGAAACAGATCCAGCAGCCTTGTGTCCTTGCCGTGTTGGTCTGACAATGTTATGGTGCCCGGCGAGTGTATATCTTTACATTTAGGGGTTTTATCTTGCAGGCGTAATACTCTGCTGTTTAGAGCCATGACTAAACGCGTTACGGGAATCTGCTCACCTGCACTACTGGGTCTACTGCTATTTGAGATAACAAAAATATATTTTCTCACTCCATGCGTGTTGAGAACTATTAGTGTGTACAGAATAGTAATGAATGTGAAATACACAACTTTTCTGTATTATACTATTATGTGACGTAGTACATATGACTTTCATTGCCAAGAGCAGCAAGCTAGTTAGCGGAAGCTATATATGTAGACAATGTGCAGAATACTTAGACATCAATGGACAACTCCTTTATATCCTAGTCCTATCTATAGTATAGGCTATCAATGATGGATTTATGTGGATGCGCCGATTCGGACCTCCCCACCCCACCCCCCCCCCCTCTCCCCACTGATCCGTTACCAGGCCAATGTACTCGTGCAATGAGCTGATTTCCACCAAAAGTGGACAACCCCGTTCTCATTGCACTGGACAGGCTTGGTATTGCATGCAGAGTTCCCACTTGCTTCTACCTGTAATAACAAGCCTGGCCAGTGCAATGTGAACGGAGTTGTCAGCATCTGGCAGAAATCGGCTTGGTGAGCAGCTGATCAAGGGGGTTCTATTTGACAGACAATAGTAGACCATTGGACTAGCCCTCTTAAGGATGACTTCTGTTCATATATTTATGTGGGTAACCTCTTTGGGCTGTTTTTTTTTTACCATACGATTGACTAATCTGGTTGAAGGTGGGTGGTGTACTTGTGATTTGGCTGCACAAGTGTTACTACTATTTCTATGGCAGATAACGATTTGTGGCTCTTACATGTGAAGCCTTTTGGTGTTCGGCACGGTTTTAATAAAATGACTACATGGTGTATTTTGAATAAAGCAAATCTGGACAATAGATTTGAACTGGATCCCCTTCATTCTGTTTTCAGTGGTGGTTTGTAAAAAGAGAACATGTGTAGCCTGGAGATAAACAACAAAACGCTCTGGAATTCTGTGATATGAAGGTATGGTGCCGCCAGCAGAGTCTACTTATTGAATAACGGCACTGTAATTAGCATTATACGCACTGTTAAAGTGGTCTCATGCAGACCGCCTTTGTACGCCTTATTAGTTGGGTTGGGTCCTACTCACAGGACCCCACTCTGAGCCACAACTGAGAGCTGCTCTGTATGCATGTCTCCTGTTCTGGGGTACCCCAGCTGTCTTTGTGCTTCATGGAAGGCAAATCCTCGTATGGACTGCTGCGGGGAAATGCCTGGCAGTGATTGAACCAATCACAGCCATTCATCAAGTGCTGGCTTTGATTGGCTAAGTGTCAGCCAATCACAGCCTGCGCTTCCAGGCGGTGGGGATTTTTGAATCCTCGGCCAGAAGAGGAAAAGATTACTGCCGGGGACCTGGGGAGAAGATGCGGCCGGCCTGACAGCAAGGGACAGGTGACATATGTGTGGGTTTTTTTTCTTCTGCAGCCAGTGCTTTAATTTTAGCTTTGATAGTAGGATTTTGTACTGTCAAAGTTGCATCGCACCGCACAAAAATCATGTTTCTATGCGATGCAACAGAGAGGAATACTCCATAGGAAACATGGGCGTTAAAAACCTGACAAGTCGCGTGCATATAGCGGGACCCGCGAGGTTTTTGTGTCTGATTGTCGCATGCTACACAATATCGCATGTGTGAAGTAACCCATAGGAAAGCATGGGCTTCTCATAAATGCTATTTTGTAGTATTGTAGCAACGCTACAAAATGGCGCAACTTTGTCGCCCGTGTGAACGAGGCCTTATGGGGAAAGATGCAGTATAACTTATGTACTCAATCACTGATGGGACCGCCCATTGGATCTTTATCTGTATGAGTGTGCAGTCCTAGGTCGCTGTCAATCACTGATGGGACCGCCCATTGGACCTTTATCTGTGTATGAGTGTGCAGTCCTAGGTCGCTGTCAATCACTGATGGGACCGCCCATTGGACCTTTATCTGTGTATGAGTGTGCAGTCCTAGGTCACTGTCAATCACTGATGGGACCGCCCATTGGACCTTTATCTGTGTATGAGTGTGCAGTCCTAGGTCGCCGCCCATTGGACCTCTAAGCTCAGAATGAGCAGGGACATAAATGAAAAAGTTATATAGTTTTATGGGAAACTTCAGTATATCGCTCCGCTACTCCTGCTTTATAACATTCTGGTGGATCAGTGGATTGTATTTTCAATGTGACCAGTTCTGCTTAACATTCCTCCTCAAGGCCTCATGTCCACAGTCTTATTACACCTTTCAGCCATACGCTCTGCCAGCAGAGACTGCATATGGCACTGCGCATGCCCAAGAATCACATGCGCCGTGTTTTTTTTTTTTGTTTTTTTTTCAATTCCTAACTCTACTCGGACCGGGAAGCGTATGAAAACGCTGCCAATACTCAGTGTATTGTGTATGGACAGTGTATCATACACAGCCCATACAAGTGTATAGGGCTCATGCTGTGTACTACGAACGCAGCAAAATGGAGCATGCTGAGCTTTATTTCTCTTGCGTATCAATACGCAGTGTGCATGGAACACTGAAAGTCCGTGGACTTTCCTTAACTCCATTCATCATATGTCACGCGTCCGTGGTATGTGGTGAACACACGGTCGTGGACGTGAGCCCTAAATGTGACTGTTTGTCTTACTGCAACATAAGAGGCCGCAGTCACGTCAATCATTAATTATTAATTTACCATATTCCCTGACTAGCACAATATTGGGGAATTATAGCATAAAATTAGGATTTTTATTTCATGATCCTCTGAAGCGGGTTAATCTTTCTTACAATCCCTGTGCTGTTCTGCATGAGAGCCTCATATTTCCTACCAATAATATAATCTCACAGATCACTGGACTCTTTGATCTCGTTTCTTCATTTCTACATTTTTGAGGTTTTGTTAAATAAACTTCCAATTAAATAGTTATACAAATATCTTATGACCTCGCCCTTACTAAAATAAAAAAATAAAGCTAAAAAGTGCCTCCCCGTTAAATTAAATGGATCCGCTGTGTTATTTTTCTGATTGAATGGGAGCCAACGGAAACCTTTCTGCTTGCTTTCCGTTTTATGAAACCCTAATGAAATCAATTGGGGAAAAAAAAATCTATACTTTTTTTCCAGTTTTATTTCCATTTCCCTCCTCCCAAAAACGAAGCAGCCTTGTATACGTGTATATACATATATAGATACCTCCATGTATATGCGTATAAAATATAGATATCATTTTTTGCAGTTCTACTTTTAAAAAATATAGCCTTGGGGGGGGATTTATATTCTGTCAACCATGACTTTATTTTTCCATCGACCATAGTTGTGTTAGAGCTTGTTTTTTTGCAGGATGTCCTGTAGTCGGTTTGTTTTTTCTGGAGACTGGGTAACCAAAAAAAACCGCCAACCCGACTTTTTGTTTTCTCTGACTATGTTCACAATGCAGTATAAGGGCTTATTCAGACGACCGCATATCAGCTGGGTTTTTACGCCCGGCCGATATACGGTGTCCCTCTGTGCAGGGGGAGGAGGCTGGAAGAGCCAGGAGCAGTGCACCGAGCTCCCGCCCCTCACCACTCTTTGCAATGGGAGGGAAGGGGGGGTCTAAATTCCACTCTCCTTCCCCTGCGCAGAGGGACACTGTATATCGGCCGGGTGTAAAAACTCAGCCGATATACAGTCGTCTGAAGCTGCCCTAAGTGTGCTACTTATATAGACACAACAATACCGAATATGTGCCTTTTGTTTTTTGTTAAAGCTGATCACCTTTTTTTATTTATTTACTTTTTTACCAATCTACACATTTCTGTTTGAGGGTGCCTACCCACTACTGTTACGTTTTCACTGCGAAATTGCAGCATTTTTTTTCTCCAGGTGTCTATGGGACTTGTTAACGCTAAAATCGCAATTTACTGCGAAATCGCGATTTTTGCCGCTTCGCGATTTTAACATTACAAGTCTCATAGACATCTGGAGGAAAAAAAACGCTGCAAATTTCGCAGTGAAAAAGAACTGTAGTGGGTGGGCACCCTTTGTCCCAATAGGAGACTTGAATTCGCATTTGTTTGATAACGCCTGTGGTTTAATTTACTACCATAGTATTACATTAGACTGCCTGTCAGATCACTGTACATCAAGCCACGCCACAGGCATGGCTTCATAGGCAATTTGTAATGGCAGCCCTTGGAGCCTTCAGAACGCCACAGGCTGCCATAGGAACCGAACAGCACCCCTCAATCTAATTGCAGGGAGCTGTGTAGGGCTATGGAACTCCCGATAGGGGCATTGAAATTCCATTGCAGAATGCTCAGTGGGGTTTAAAGGGTTAATAGCTGCAATCAGCACAAGGTCTGAACGTAGCTGTTGCAGGTGAGTGTCGGTTGTCAAACTGCTGACATCCGTATTATATAGAGCGGGATTGGCCCCTTGATCCATTTACACCCTGAACCTCCATGACGTAACTGTACGTCGTGGAGTGTTGAGGGGTCGATATTTTGTCTGTCCCAAACCCTTTAATACTTCTATATGGGGAAACTTTAGATTCTCTCTTATCTTTAAGATGTGACCAGGTTTATCTATTAGACAGAACGGTTATTCAGTTTATCGCTGGATTGTGTAAAACTGAAGGATAATCGTTCGCTGTAAAAGCGGTCATCGATTGATTGATGATGATTTATCGTCTGTTCAGTTTAGACAGACCTGGAAGTCAAACGCTGATCGGCCCCTGTAAACAGGAATCTACGAACGACTGCCTGTTTATACTCTGAGTGGAGGTGGGTGGCCGGAGGAGGTCTCTGGTGCGCTCCCACTACATTCGGTGAATGATGGACTACTGCTCCTCTGTGAAAGCACAGGCATGATAATTGCTGAAAAGGCAAGGGGTCCCATGTAAGAGTTCCCTAAAAAGTGGTCCCATGTAAGAGGACCCGGACAAGAACTCCTGGATAATCTGTCTGCATTGCAAAAACCTTGTAGTTCTATCTGGAGGGTAGTGTGGTTCTACTAAATATAGCGGGATGTCTGGGGGCTGTATGTCTCGGATATGCGTCCTTCGTCGTGTTTTGACTCTCGCGGCTCATTAGTCATATCTGCTTGTGCGCTGCCTGTTTGCTGCTTTGTTTGTTTTTAAAACTAATTTTGTTTCCACAAACCTAGTCGGAAATATGTGAATGATCCTTGAGAACTTTATGCCCCGACTGTGATAATTATACAACCGTTTACATTGAGATTTAGGATACAAATCGGATGGTTATTATTCCTTCCTGTTGAAAACTGCTATTCCTCTCAGCCGTGTCGTAGTCCTCTCTCGACACGCCGAGTACATGGAACATGTGTGGTGCACGTCAGTCCTGTATCAATGACCAGTATACTACAATATCCCACATGGGAAACTAATCCTGCCTAAATTGTTTACATGTCAGCTGTAGAGCCCGGCCAGCAATATGTACGGTAACATGCACTTAGTGTTGGAAGTCTGACCAGAAGAAGCAGCACTGGTGTATGTTCTGTGGGTAGTGATGCTCCTTAAGGCCTCCTTCACACGGGCGACAAAGTCGCGCGATTTTGTAGCTTTACTACAATGCTACAAATCGCATGTATGAGAAGCCCCTGCTTTCCTATGGGTTCCTTCACACATGAGATGTTTTGTAGCATGCTATAAAACGACACACAAACCTCGCAGGTCCGGCGATATGCCCGCAACAGGCGAGGTTTTGTAGCCCATGTTTCTCTATGGAGCCGCCTTCTCTGTTGCATGACACGAAAACGTGGTTTGCATGCGATGCGTTGCAACTTTAACAGTAGTAAATGCTACTGTCAAAGCTATAATCGAAGCCCTAACTACCGGGAAAAACAAACAAACACGTACATCACCTCTCCTGCGCTGTCAGCCTGGTCGCATCTTCTCCCTGGGTCCCAGCACTGATCATCTTATTCTCTTTTGGCCGGGGATTCAAAAATCCCCACCTCCTGGAAGCACTGGCTGTGATTGGATAAGTGTCAGCCAATCACAGCCAGCGCTTCCAGCAGCCGGGGATTTTTTAATCCCCGGCCAGAAGATGAAGATCATCAGTGCCGGACCTGGGAAGAAGATGCAGCGGCGCCCCAGACAGCGCGGAAGAGGTGATGTATACTTTTTTTCTTCCCCCCCCCCCCCCTCCTTTTAGTTATAGCTTATTTTCGGGGTAGGGCTTATATTTCAGCCCCCCCCCCCCCCAAAAAAAAAAAATTCCATGCACGTGATGCTACAAAGTCATGTGATTTTGTAGCGTCACATGCGACTTTGTAGCGCTACAAAATCCGTGGTATTGCTGCGAGAAAATTGCAGCGATATCGCACGGTGCAGCGATGCGATATTGCTGCGATTTTCTCGCAGTGATGCGGTGTCGCCCGTGTGAAGGAGGCCTAAAGCGACTCGCTGGGCCTGGATAAACAAAGATGTCCGAATTGCTTCTCTGACTACCTGATGCACGCTGTATTATTATGTATCATTAGTCTAAGACACTGCACCTGCTTTAATTGACCAGTACTGCTCAGTAGGAGCAGCATGTAGGTTCTTAGACTGCCAATGTATACTAATGCACAGTGTGCATAGTATATATAGTGTATATATAGTATAATCCGCAGCGGATTTTGCCCATAGGGAATCATTGGCCATCCGCGGTCCGTTAAATTGATTTTTGCACGCGCGGATGGCATTTTAAAAGAATTGCATTTTGCACGCGCAGGAGAAAAAACGCAGCATGCTCCATTTTGCCGCGGAACGGCAACATTGCTGTCACATTGATAGCTATGTGTGCGGATATCTGCATGCAAAAAAAGTACCATTTAAAGCAAATCCGCACGGAATCAGCCACAGAAATCCGTGGCAGATTCTGCGCGGATTGTATTTTTCAAGTGGACATGAGGACTTAGAGGGACTGCCTGGACATTGCTTGTCCCCCCAGTGATTCTGTAGCCTGGACTTGTATCATTGCAGCTTATTCATTGTATCCAATCAGTCCATTTAGAAGTAACTGTATTCATGTTTTCCGTATTCCAGCAATGGAGGGCTACTAAGTACAAGGGCATGGTCCTATGATCTAGATGAGAGCACGAGGAGTAGTGATGCCATAGTAAGAATTAGCAGTTATTGAGCCAGAAATTAGGTCAGGTTTCTCAGTAATCGGGTTACTCGGGGTCTCACTTCCTGTAACAAATTAGACCACAAACTCCTAATTCTTCTAACGTCATGAATTCTATAAATACTTTGCTGTATTCCGGCTGCCAGCAAAGAGGGTTAGTTCACATAGTTACAGGGACTTGTCACCTCCGGCATGTGCTTTTGGTAAAGTCTTGTTTTCTTCCTGAAATCCCAATTCTGGGGCATCTTCTCCTGAGAACTCTGCGTTGTGCCGTTCCTGGTATTCCTCCCAGAGCTGTAGAAGTGCCGTGACGAAACGCGCGCGGATCTTACCACGCTGCATCCAAACCTTCTCGTGAGAAAGTGCCTAAAGTTGTCTTTCTGTCACTTCCTTGACAAGCGAGCAGCTAATATACATAACACTAAGGGCTCATGCTCACGACTGTGTTTCACCGCATATCACGCGTGCGTCGCACAGACGAATGATATACAGTAAAGTCAATGGACTTTTAATGATCCATGCACACCGGCATATGGACACTGCGTATCGATTCGCACGAGAAATAGATCGCAGCATGCTCTATTTCTCTGCATTCATATGTAGCGTGAGTCCTATACACTAGTATGAGCTGCGTATGGAAGTGCTGTCCATACGCAATATGTTGCATACGGGAAGTGTTTCCATACGCATACCCGCTCTCAACAGTGCCATAAGCAGTCTCTGCCAACAGACCTAAGGGCTCCTGCAGACGACCATATGCGTAGGTGCGCTCACAACGGCGTGATGTAATTGCGCTATGAAGGGAGCACTCTCGATGGCTATCCATGCATTCTACTGTACTTTTCTACATTGTCGGACTCGTTCACATTGGTGTGGGACGCACCCACGCCTTGATTGAACCGGGTTGGCAGCCTAACTAGTCCCCAGGGGTAATCAATAAACACAGCAAAATTGTGCAGATCAGTGCACCATTACATGTGGGATGGCGCACCCCATAGATCCTATGTGCATAGGGCATGTCACGTATATTTTCGTGAGTGCAAAAGTTGAGCGCAATGACTCAGAATGTGAGTGAGTTCTATTGTCTGCAGTTTGCGCAAGCGATTTTTGTGTGCACAAAATTGCCGTTCTGCAGAAGCCCCATGGATGCATTCACCCGTCGGGCCGTTTTTTTTACCCCAACAACCTGTCTGACATAATTTACCATGGTTTACTGCCTTTATTGGTGTTTACTGCAAATGCCGCGAAACCATGGCAAGAAAGTGGGTGTTTTCCGATGTTTTTTTTTTTTTGTCCCCCCCCCCCCCCCTGCATTCATTGAAGTGTTTTTGCCACATTTGTGCTACAAACTACGTAAAAAATATTGTAAAGAATCGCATATTTTTTTCTGCTGAAAGCTAGAATACTTCGTCTTTTGAACTTTTTTTTTTTTTATCTTGATTGCTTTTTAGTGTCGGTGAAAGATTGTGTTGCCGGGAAGCTACTAGTCCTTGTGGCGATCGGCTATTAGTTGTCGTATCCTCCTCTGTCTATAGATTTTGCAGTTACTGATGTACATATACAGAGGCCTTCACAATGCTTGTTACGTTTGCCTCATCGGTTAGTTTGCTGGAGTTCTACTGGTTGATGGGCAATAAAATATTTTCATATTTTTTTGCTTATGGGGTTAGCGTGTTTCCGTAGCATTGTTAGTACCAAACACGCATGATAATCTGTGGCTAATACATAGGGTGACGCGTGTTGGCAGCACTTCATGTATGTCGGCAGTGCCCGCCTACTTTTTGTTGCTGATGAAAAATTTGCAAGTGTCTGCATGCATTCTGCAAAAACGTGAGTCCCCACCCCCCTTCCCCAAGCCACGCTTGCCAGCTAAAAAAGAAAAGTAAAATTGTGTCCATCCACAACCTGTCAAACTTGCAAGCGGATTTGAATTGCGGATTACGCAATTCGTGGACTATCTGCAGTAAAACACGGGCATTGAAAAATTGCAGTATGCTCTATTTTACCGCGGATTCTGTGCGCAGCGCCTTTATTGAGGTCAATGGATGCGTCCAACCTGCAGCCCATATGTAATGAACATTGCGTCCGGCTGCAGGTACCAGCGTCTTCGCTAAGTGATGGCACAGGAAATACAAAAAAAAGAGATAAACAACAAAAACCTGTTCTGCCGCACATGACTGCCTCTGAGCCTCCGCGGTCATCTCTAATACAGGTTTTTGCCAAACGCAGGGTCACAGACTAAGCTGCATCCATTTTTGTCTTAGGTGTTCTGGAAGAGTTGCTTGCCCAATACCACATCCTTCTATATGGAAGCACGAAGGTCTCATTGGGTCGTTTAATAGTTTTCCCAAAACCAAACGAATTTTTCAGTCTGCAGTTCCTCTTTTGTGTTCAGGAAGACGTTGCAGCTTCTCTTCCACTAATATAGCTATGGCTTTTATGTTTTTAGGAACCATTTGAAGATGGATTTGCCAATGGAGAAGAAGGAACCCCAACAGGCGATGCTGTGACTAATCACGTTGCTGATGGCAAAGGAGTGGTAAAATTCGGCTGGATTAAAGGAGTCTTAGTAAGTTGTTTATTTTTCTCTGATCTTTTAGTCCTTTCAACTGATTCTTACTATTGTGTGTAACCAGAACAACAAATACTGCCTAACTGAGTGACCTAGTATTCTAGGCTGGAAAAAGACAAATGTCCATCCAGTTCAGCCTGTAACTCATGCCCCTTCTATATGGGACAATTCGCCTGAGTGACTGACGCGGTGATGTCCTCACGAGCTCGTCCGCGCGGGCTGCCTGTTTAGACCGCAGGATTCTCACTGAGAATGGCGCAGTTCTCTCTCGCTTGTTGTATAGTGTGTCATATTCCTATGTGAAACACTGAAGGATCAGTGCTTATACCGCCCGACAAGTGATTGAGATGGCAATTTTTATGTCTGCTGAAGCTGAACGACTATCAAGGACCTCCTGTTTCTCGTTCATCGTTCAGTCGTTGGCTGCGTTTAAACTAATTTAATGATTTTTCAGTTTAGCTTGTTTGGATGATAACTGTTAAGTGTAAATGTAGCATAAGTTATGGTGCTTAGTTGGGGTGATGTGGAGTCTGCGCTCACACAGGATCCTGAAAAGAATCAAGCTGGTGTGCGCGATGAATTTGGTGGGGCACTTTGCAGGAATAGGAGACTGTGTGAGTATAAAGAGGTGCCCTAAACTATAAGCACAATAACTTAAGGCCCTTTTACACGCAACGATTATTGCTCAAAATTTGTCTAAAAGCCATCTTTTGAGTGATAATCATTGTGTGTAAATATGCACCCATCATGCACTTACCGTGCACTTTTCGTCCATCACTGACTTCAGGTCCACATTAAATCCTCCTCCCTCAGGATAAGATAAGACGGGCCTCATGCTGTGTTCTCCGCAGGGAGCGCTGATAACATTCTTTAACAGCTGTTAACAGCCGCTGTCCCGCTGAAGAACAATAGTGATGTATTTAGAGAACAGACCACCTGCTGTTCTCTAAATACATGCAATGAAGTACTAAAGGGCAGATTAGCCCATTTGTAGCTAATGCAAAATGATCGCTCAAACTGTCAGTTTCTGATGAATTTTGAGCGATCTGTGTGTAAATGCACCTTTACTTTATATTGCTTAAAGTTGATTTCAGATTTTCTTTTAAATGGTTATTCTCACCTTAAAACCTTTATAAACAAGATATGCCTTAAATGGGTAATAAAAGCAGGACTTAACATCTCTTCCATAGTGGAGTTTCTCCACCCGACCCCATCAATGGTGGTGAAACAGCCACTGTCCATCCCATCAGAATGAATGACACATAGCTGAGCATGTGCATAACTCTCTGCATTCACTTTTCTTATGGGAGTTAAAGTCCAGCAAGCGACCACCTCACCAGGAAATAGATGCAGGTTCCATGTTCTGTGGGTATTCCATCAATATCTGAGGTGGGAATACCTTTTTACGTAAACCTATGTAGGCCAGAAATCTCTGCTTCCTAGTATTTTCAGCATAGTAGATTTCAGCTTATGGATTTGGGGAAATACAAGGTTGTCTCGGGGAAAGCATTGGTGATGCATTGCTAGTATATGTAAACAATGGCCAGTCGGTGGGTTTAGACCACAATGACCTGATTGGCCCACTTTGCTTCTTTTGGGTGGCCATGGGTACTCAAGAGAAAGCCGTGTGAAGCTGGCAGGAGACAAAGTGGTTGGCTTCTTCCACTTTGTTCTAGCAGTTAAACTGTTGTCAGTCAGACATTGGGGGATCATCCTTAGACACAAAAGGGATATCTCTATCTTGAGACAACTCCTTTAAGTAGCAAGTCAAATGTATGGGAAGTTAGGAAACTGAATGAGGAGGGCAACTGTCTGTTCCAGTAGCAAGTACTGTCCTCTACAAGATGTGATGGAAAGACCTGTATTAAATGTCATTTAAGCACAGTAACTTATGTCCCAGAACACGGGGAGACAAACTGGGCGAAGGGATAGGGTGCTAACATGTACTGTATTTTTTGTTCTATAAGACGCACCTCCGTTTTAGTGGGGGAAATGGGGAAAAAATATTTTGAACTCGCCCAGGGACAGCATAGGGTTTGTGCCAGGCGACGGAGCAGAAGAAGCAGCAGAGTCTGAAAAACCGGAGCTCCGTGTCACAGTGGCCATTCGGTGGAGGGAAGAAGCTGATTGGTGGAGGCGGGGGAGCAGCAGTAGTTCCCGCCGGCGCTCACCACCAATCAGCGGTACATATGGACAGCAGTAGGGAGGAGAGAAAACTGTTAACTAATCGCACATTTGTTTGTGCGATCGTGCTAACAAAATCGCAGTCGCTCGTTAGACTCGTGATCGCGCGAAAAATGACGATTGCAACAAATGTTTGCAGATTCGCTCCATAAGACGCAGCGACAGTCGTCTCCCCCTCCCCCCCCGTTTTGGAGGGAAGAAAAGTGCGTCTTATAGATTGAAAAATCTGGTATTTCGTTATTTCCCTGTCTGTGCTGACTTGGGGTGCAAACCTGCCTATTGTTAATGTGGCCAATATGGCGCCCCTCATTGTATATTGGCTGAAGTCAGCCGTGGATATTAGTGTGAATATTGCACCGTTTTAATTCATTGTTTTAAAATCCTAATTGGGATGGATTCTAATTTAGATGTGATTGATCGACCCGGCAGTTTATACCCGGTGCTGATACAGCTGCTTCCTAGTTGTTACCACGACAGGAAGTCTTTCCGTAGCCTCACTGCTCAGGGAACAAGAGAGGGAAGGAGGAGGCGGTGAGACGACTGCTCGCTGCCGCAGGGGGTGATGGGTGAAGTGAAGGCCCTATATAAATTACACTTCCTTTCCCACTGGAGAATTAAAGTGACATGGTTGAACGACAGGATGAAATCTTTAATGTTCGACTACTGCAGTTTCTGACATGTAAAGGAGCCCTTTTAGTACTTAGAGACCCTGTCACCTCTCCGGACATGGCTGTTTTACTAAAGATTTGTGTTTGCCATAACATGTCCATTCTGGAGCATCTTTTCAGATAACTGTATTGTTGTTCTTCTGTTACTTCTCTGAGAAATTTATGAATAAATTTACAAATGGGTGTTACCAGTGCTTATGAGGCTGTGTAGAGACACAAGGGGAATGGTAACACCCAGTTGTCAACTTATGTATATATGTCTCTGAGGAATGACCAAGAAACAGCACAAGAGTTAAGATGTGCCAGAAATACGTGTTCTCATGACCTGATGTATCTGTTACTACACGGAGAAGTCCTCTTTCAAAACCTTGTTCTGTGTGTTAGCACATAACTGAATGTGATGTAAAAAATTAAAATACCCCAGAATCCAGTCACATGGTGGCATATTATGGTATTAGTTTGAGATTTCTTCCTTAATGACCTCTAACCTTAGAGTTCAATTTTATATGCCTTTCTATAACTGTCCAAGAATCTAGAATATTTAGTATTTGGGATTATTCACCCTAGAAAAAAGACAGCTAAGGGGTGACCAAATAACTATGTATAAATACACGAGGGGACAATACAAGGATCTCTCCCAGGATCTGTTTACACCCAGGACCGCGACGGTAACAAGAGGGCATCCGCTACGTCTAGAAGAAAGCAGGTTTCATCACCAAAATAGAAAGGGGTTCTTTACTGTAAGAGCAGTGAGACTGTGGAACTCTCTGCCTGGGGACGTGGTGATGGCAAAATCCATAGAGAAGTTTAAGAGGGGACTAGATGCCTTTCTGGAGCGCTATGATATAGACATTAAATAACCCAAAGTGTTGTTGATCTCAAACATTGATCCGGGGATTCTTCTGGCTGCCATTATAGAGTTGGAAAGGATTTTTTTTCTTCACCAAAATGAGGGTACATTTTTTTTTTTTTGCCTTTCCTGAATCAACAGGGGGGAGGGAAACAGGCTGAACTAGATGGACATTTGTCTTTCAGCCTAGCATACTATGTTATCTATTTGGTAATATTAGCCAAGTTTGCATCAATGAGACCTAAGTTTTTGGTTTTTTTTCTCCCCGTGGGTCATCTTTTGATGCCACATTAAGTACAGATGTTGCTCCCAG
The DNA here is from genome assembly GCF_035609145.1 of Eleutherodactylus coqui. Lineage (NCBI taxonomy): Eukaryota > Metazoa > Chordata > Amphibia > Anura > Eleutherodactylidae > Eleutherodactylus > Eleutherodactylus coqui. Next base: position 130,355,471 of record NC_089841.1, read on the forward strand.
ACCAAAGTCATACATCTTTTCGTAGTCCTGCTTTTTTTTTCTTTTTGATTTCATGAATTTCAAGTGTTCTTATAGCATTACATACTGTACTATTATATGCAGTCGGGGTATATTCTTAATTTGTCTTCATGTCGTCATACTGCCAGCTAGATTTACTTGTAGCAAGCATGTAATATCAATTGCCATTGTTTTAAATACCCTGATAAATTGGAATTTCAATCTTCTTATGCCAAAATTTCACTATAAACTAAGTGCACAGAAAACTAGACAGAACAATAAGTGATGATTATGAAGGAGTCTGTGTTCCTCTAAGGTGAATTCGCTCTTATGAATAATTTTTTTTCCTTTTGTACCCAGGTGCGATGCATGCTGAATATATGGGGTGTGATGCTATTCATCCGGTTGTCATGGATTGTTGGTCACGCTGGAATCGGTACGTTGTTTTCATTTGTGGTTGCTGTAAAAGAAACTTCTTCCTTCAGATATAACATTTTTTTTCTAATAGTAAGACTTAAATGAAATCTGTCATGGTATCTCTGTCCTTATCGCAATGTACCTACATATGTGCGTCTGTATTCATTGCTGAATGATGTCTCCAGCATGACATTTCCATTGGGCAGAAATGGAGACCTCATTCAGCAGACGAGGGGAATGTTTGAGTTGAAGAGGCCGGAAGAGAACCCGGACCACTTGTAGAGGTGGACTGTCCACCACTAATTTACACGTGGCTCGGAAAGAACTTCCACAGTGATCTCTCAATATGGAAGCCTCAGTTGAAAAAACCAAGGTACCGCTGCGGACGCACATATATAGGTACATTGTGTTAATAGGATAAAAACAGACTTCCTCTTAAAGCTTGTCACGGCATGGGGGGGATATGGGGAGCATATTTGGTAAGACCAATGGCCATTAATACCATGGTTTATGCCCCGTACAGCTGTGTATTCGTTAGTGGCACATGTCTCTTTTCGAAAGCTTGTTTGCTTATTTGTCGGCTGATTGTTGGCTGTGAGAGTATGGCTAAATGATCGGGCAAACAAGCATTCGAGCACACCTCCTTGGCCAAACATCAGGAGGTAACTACTGGAGGCATTGGGCACCTGGCTCCTCACCTCTGTCCGGTCCTGATGTGCATAGCTTGTTTTGCTTGCAGAAGAATCCTTTTAAGAGAACTTGGGGAACTTTTATAAAAGGGATCATCACATCAGGGCACCCTTTACATATGTCAGTTACTTCATATCTTTACTGATTGATTGGCAGTAGCATTATCTTCACTCTTATGCCACTGACATTGGGTATGACAGCACATTAACATTTTAAGAACTGCCTCCACTAATTTGGATATCATCCATGGGTCATAGGGTAATTCCAGTAAGCGTTTATGTGACTTATAATGTTTGGCTAATCTAAGAACATATTCCTTTATTTTAAGTCCTCTTTCTAAAAGTATAAATTGTTTTTCTTTTCTTTCCCAGGTTTAACCATTGTTGTCATCGGCATGGCCACTGTGGTGACAACTATTACTGGATTGTCTACTTCGGCCATTGCTACAAACGGCTTTGTGAGAGGAGGTAAATAAGCTTATCATGACCTTGAGGTCTTTGTGTTGCTGATTGCTGTGTCTTCAAATGGCAAGATTATTTTTATTTCGGCTCAGTTGATGAAAATCAACAGTAATGTAGTCTTCTACGGCAACGTCTGACATGGTCATGTGTTACCGCTGCATATCATCCTGTTAGAAGTGGGGATGGTACTAGATGTCATACTGGGTAAGTAATGTGGGTTGTGGTCAGGGACAATTTTGGAAATATCTATATAGCATTTACAAAAGTCAAAGCTGGTCTTCCAGTTCAGAGTTCAGTCTGGATCATCTTTGACACTTCCTCCCTTTGCGATGCTCCCAGCACTCGTCCTGCTGGAGTCCGGACGGCCTCATGCATTATAGATGTGTCTTAAGAATAGCTATACGCAGAAGCATCTAATACTTCCTGCATTCTGAAAAGCACTTACCCTGACTTTTGTAATACAGGCCTTACTTTCACCTAATAGCATGACTGCATTATACATAAACCGAGAATTGCTTCATGTTAAACGCCTGATTTATTATTTTTTTTTTACATTTAAATGGAAAAAAACTGATTTTTTTTTTTTCTTTTTTTTTTTTTTTTTTTTCCCTTGGAATATCCGATATTAGCATGTTATTTTTTAAGATAAAACAAGCAAGCACAAGACTGACAAAAAGTTATTCACTTTGTGAACTTTTTCATTATTGGGTGTACCCATGTTTGTATCTCTTACCGCATATGCGTGATCATTGCTTTGCTGCTACATTTTAGTAATTCATCTGATGTAACTGCTTCTCACCCCACAATCCAAGTAGAAAGATTCTCCAGTGAACCTGGGAAGAGGGACCTGTTATAGGCCTACGGGATAGATGGTTAAGAGTAAATGTTTGTCCACCCAATCGTTGCCCCGTGTGATGGTACAACGATCAGTCGACAAACGAACAAACCCTCATCTGTTGGGTGATTGCCTCTTTTATGTGGCAGCCAAAAATCTGTTGTTGGCAGCACATCACCCTGTATAAACAGAACTATATGTGCCAGAATGATCCTACTAATGGGCACACACATTAGAAGGGTATTCTGGGCAGGATCAACAGAAAAAGTTATACAAGTCCTTTTCTCATATATGCCTACGTAGCAAAGTTTAACTTGTATGTGTGATAATGTTCTGCAACAAGTTCTCTTAAGCCCGTCGTCTATGCTGGCATCCCACCGTAACCGTTCATGCCCAGACTGCCAACGAGCTCTGTTTGCCAGTGTAGGGTATGACGGAACTGGAACCGGCTGAGGCAGGAAGTCACGGCTGTAAACAGTGTGGCGGTGATCCTTGCAGGACGGCTGAATAGCGATGAAGGGTATCTAGAAGGCTCGGTGAAAGATGCAGAAATCCCTTTAAATGCTGATTACTCTGTGCAGATGGAGTTGAACAAGCATCAGCCAGCACTTGCTCCTGGCAGAAAGTCTGCCAGTGTCAAAGCCTTATATGTTTATGCCTACTTATTAATATGAAATTGGCTGCTAGTCATTTTTTTTTTTGCAAATGTATCACTTTCATTCTTATGCAAAACATTGTTACTGTAAGATTGTATGCAGTAAGGCTTATTCATGCGGCCGAGCGAGAGTTGGGGTGCAACTTGCATCAGACACCCTTTTAAATGCGCTGTCCAATGTGTGGGACACTTTACATTTGCATGTCTTTTTCTAGGCCGAGCATCAGTAGGATATAGGACATACAGGACATGTCAATAGGACATACAGCGATTAGGATAGGACTCTGACTATTGGTCTGAGCGAATCGCTTGTGTTAATTAACCCATTCATATGAATGTTTTGGTTTTTTTTCGATGTGAGTTCTGTCCATCTGGGAATCTGACAGAACTACACAGGAAAATAGCCCGTGTGCACACACCCCCCTAGGACCTGTACACTCTTATTTGAAGTGTCCGATCCCGGGCGGATTTTTCTGACACCTTAATCTGCTGCAGAAATCTGAGTCTGAGCCTCGAAGTCTGCCACAGATTGTCATGCAGATCTACATTTGGATTTAGGCCTCATGTCCACGGGGAAAATCGGGCCCGCTACGGATTCTACATGTAGAATCTGCAGCGGGTCCCTCCTGCCCCGCGAACATGAGCGCTGAAAATAATAATTTACCTATCCGTAGCGGGCGGAGAAGCTCTGCTCTTCCTCACGGCCGGATCTTCTTTTTCGGCCGGCGGATGAATTCCTCACGCCGGCGGCACGTCGCCGGCACGTCGTCGACGTGCCGCGCGCATGCGCCGGGCGCATCCGCCGAGCCGAAGCAAGGGAGATGCGGCCGTGAGGAAGATAAGACCTTCCCGGCCCGCTGCGGGTGAGTAAATTCTTTTAAATTCCTATTTTAGGTCTCCCGCGGATCTGGACGGCTTCCATAGGCTTCAATAGAAGCCCGCGGGAGCCGTCCCCGCGGGAGACCCGCACGAAAATGGAGCATGGTCCAGATTTTTTCATGCTCCATTTTTTTTAAAATCACTTTTATTGACGATCCGCGGGTATTTATCTACCCGCGGGTGGTCAATGCATCCCTATGGGGTGCGGATCCGCGGGCAGGAGAAGAGTTAAAATCTGCTGCGGATTTTAATTCTTATTTTCCCCGTGGACATGAGGCCTTAGCCCAAGTGTGACCACCGGACAGGGAAACCACAAGTGACATGTCAATTCTCCTTTAATTTCAATTGTGTCAAAATTCCATGCTGTATTCTAAAAGTTCCCATAGATGGAGATTGCGCCCATACAACTGGTCTTTATTTCCCCACATTCGCAGTCATTCTTACGATACCACGTGCGATCTCGCTGAGCGTCGAGAGCTGGACTTGACAATTACCGTTTCCAGCAATTGAGATCGGTGCCAGAAAAGCCTTTGTGTCAAGCTGTTTATTATTTTTAGTGAGTAGAAGTATGAATCGTCTAAAACTTGGCTGATGTATTCACAAGAGGAGCGTGGCTGACATTATAAAAATGTCACTTCTTGTTGTGGATGATTTCACATTTTTTGCTGTCTTGATTGCGTTGATATTTAGCTGGCTTGTTTCCGTCACATTCTGTTCCGCTACCCCCTGAACATTACTAACTTTGTTGGTTTGAGACTTGTGCAAAATAACTTTAAGCAACAAGTCTCTTCCTTATTTGACCTCTTCCTGCTTTTAGAGGATTTCATGTGAAAATCAATTCCTTTTGTGTGACCAGAACAAACATTGCAGGGATCTAGTTAAATTATTGGTTTATAGGAAAGTGGGTTGAAAAAAAGTATACACCAAGGCCGGGTCCACACGGGGCTGATTTCCAGCGGAATGTCCGCAGCGGGCATCCCATTGCAGATCAGCCGCGGAGTGTCTCCCTCCAAACCCGCACTATTTGGTCTGGGTTTTATCGCAAATTCCTCTGCAAAATTCACCCCCTCATTGTGATGAAGTGAATTCCGCAGCGGAGACGGCGATAAAATTGACATGAAGTGGAATTGAGTTTTGCACCGCAAGTCCATTTCCGCACGGGGTTTGTCCGGGTTATTTCCGCAGCTTGTGGAGGGTCCGCATGGTAGTTCCTCGACAATGCTGCCCTGTGTGAACCCCACCTTATACTCTAGTACAGTCTTCTGCAACTTGTGGCAAAACTACAATGCACAGGATGTTTTGACCACAGGTTGCTAGCATTTTGGGAGTTGTACGCTATAGTCAGCGACTTTTGATTTCTTAGTCCATATGTGTCATGCCAAAGAATGCTAAAAAAGATTTGGGGACAGTAGAAATAACTTTTTTTTTTTTTTTTTTTTCCTTTCTCTCCAAACACTTGTATGAATAGGTTACTACTTCTTGCACCCTCTATTGAGTTTTAAGAGATTCCTTTAGAACATGTTACACTTTTGACATTTTCTTTGTCCTCCCGTGGTTCCGGGCACGTTAGCATCACCTTAGCTGGGGGGTCTTATGTAACATTGCTTGTTCTGACCTCTTGAATATAATAGCAGAACTTCGTTCTAGCACAGGCAGGGCAGTAGGAGTGACGGAAAACAAGAGAATGTAACTATATATAGATATTCCTATGGGTCTGCGAGACGCTGAGTGATGCTCCTATGGCTGCTTAGAAGAGTAGGAGACCAAGAGAACTCCTAAACCTCTTGGAGAATGTTAAAAGCCCCAACAGCAGGATGTCTTCAGGATGTCTTGTTGGGAAGCGCTCGCCAACTTCTTATTTTCAGCCTTCACTAAAAAAGGTAAAATAGTATTGTAGGGCATTTTCTTACATTACTGTAGTGCCCTCCTTACATAGTATGTAAAAGGCTGAAAAAAGGCACATGTCCATGTGCTTTAGCCTATTACCCTCCCAAATGTTGATCCAGGGGAAGGCAAAAACCCCAGGAGGTAGAAGCCAATTTTCCTCATTCCTAGGGGAAAAATTGAAATCCCTTCCTGACTTCTCCAATCAGAATAATTCCTAGATTACCGACCCCTCTGTCATAATCAGTGACTATAATATGTAATACTGTTGCACTTCAAAAAGGCGTCAGATTGGCTCAGCGCAGAGAGCTGTCAGCTCTCGCCGGCGGTGGCTGCCGTGTGATATCAGTACGCCTGTGACCAAGAAGCCTAATTTATATTGTATACTGTAGCACAAGGCCATCTTTCTCTTCTTTTTTTTATATCCCTATAAACATTTGGACATGTTGAGTTACAGTAAATATTGTTGATCTGCAACAGCTCCAAACAAATTGAAAAAATATCTTTAATTTTTGATACATAACTTTTTTAAATTGTTCTGTTCCGATCTTTTCACATTCATAAACAAGACCTGTTTCCCCTTCACATTTCCCTGCAGTCACTTGTGGCTGAATTTGTATTTACAGATGGAAACCACAAAAAGCCGATGACACAATTGTAGTAAAAGGATTCCCAGCACTGACCTCTCCTATTACTAACCAGTGAAGGGTGTTCGGTGAGATCTTATAGCACAATGTATAAGAGTAGTAACACCTATCCAATCGGTTATCACACTGTGTGCGTTCACATGTGAAAAAGGCAAAACCAATGAAAATCATTGGTTTCATAATTCTGCATTTTCACTCACTCGCATGCTAAAAAAAGCGCACTATTTTCTCGGAAGTGTGAAGGCTCCCTCACTGTACCAAGAGCGAGGGAGACGAGGCCAATGCAATATCTGTGGGTTGGAAGATAGCAATGATACATGAGAACAACTTTCAAAGAGGGGAAAATATGAAATCATCTTTTCTCCTCTGTGCTATCACCTGTTAGATGTTCCTTCAGTGTTTAGTGACACCTGGTATTGCAGAAGTGTGAGCATTTCTGTTATGTGGCACAGTTCAGGTCCCTTAACAGAAGTTTGTTCCACTAGTCAGGAGGCATATTTTTCACATGATGGGGAAATATTAAAATCTCTCATGTATGCCTGTATCCCAGCAAACACATTGGAGGTAACAAATATTAGGGTAACTGTCACATCAGGTTCCAGCTTGGTACAATTTGTTTAACTTCAGCCCAAAACGGAGTGCCACTACTGGCCTGCTATCACCAGTAAACCTTTGTATTTTGTATACAATATACATTTTTCTCTTATAGGTTTTCTGCTTCACTTCTGTTTGCGTATTCATACTAATGATGCTCTATGTCTTTTAGGAGGTGCATACTACTTGATTTCACGAAGTTTGGGACCAGAATTTGGAGGTGCAATTGGGCTCATTTTTGCGTTTGCCAATGCTGTAGCAGTTGCCATGTATGTGGTGGGCTTTGCAGAGACTGTTGTGGAATTACTACAGGTATATAAAATATTATACGTGTTTGCAGTATATTTGTGATATATAATATTTGCTTTCCTTCAGTACCTTAATTTGTTCAGTATAAGGCCTCCTGTCCATGGGCGATATTTCATTGTGTTATCCGCAGCGATAATCCGCACGCGGGTAATGCGTAAAACACTTTCCATAGGATAATAGTAGAAAGCACAGCCCGATGTACACGATCGGAAATCCGCCACGATTTTCCGCAATGAACCTATCATAATGCTAGGTTCATCGCAAAAAAACGTGGGTACTTTAATGGTTTCCTGCGGCGGAAATCCGCTGCGTTAAAACGCAACGCCCGTGGTCAGGCAGCCAAACTTTCATATTACTAGTGATCTTCACTTTGGTCAAATCAAATTTCTCTTTCTCTGTGAGCAAGAATTTCCACTTTCTGTGTAGCTGATACTTTGAACACCGCAGTGTAAGAATTTCACTTTTTTTTTCTTCTAGAGGATAATTTGGGGAGTCTTAATATTTTGTGATGGGAGAAAATTTATTTTGAAAATAGCATTATGATCGATAAAGTTTCTACTTTTACTGGAGGGCTTCTTACAGGGCACAACTATTGTGCAGAACGCTCATGTGATCAGTTTGCGTGATATCTGTGCAGGGTAAATTCATGTAGTGAAAGAATGATCCACTGATCAAATCTTTCATGCAGACCATGAAATCGTTATTCATCTGTCACTGCATCTGCCTGTGTAAATGGGTTCCTCTATGAACTACCTGTTTACTGTGAATGGAGGCGGGCAAGCCGAAACAATGTTTTGCCCACTCTGTCTCCATTCGCAGAGGGATTTTCGTTTCTGTGTGAAAGCAGAGGAGCGATAATCCCTGGAATGACTTTTAGGCGCCAAGTCGTCCCCTGTAAAAGGGCCCTTAGCAGCTGAGTAGAATAGATCTGGAGGATTTCAGGAACCCGCTAGTATCCTAGTGTAGCAACCCTCCTTACTCCCCTGTTACAGTGCAGGTGGAAAGGATTGGAGTACTTTAATAATTGGGATGCCCTTGACTAGAAGCATAGAAAAGTCAACCAATAGGACCTTCCAAATGTGGTTTGGTCAAAAAGGTAGCGCCCATTTAATGAGTTACCAGCTTTAAAAGGTCTAACTTTACAATCAACTTATACTTAATGTGATTTTTTTTATTTTTTTTTTTGTTAGTTACCACATATCTACCTACAACAATGATTTTCTGTTGGGGGGGGGGGGGAGGGGGAATGACCCTAAAGTGTTAGTCACCAGGGATTGCTGTTAGTCTTTAGTAACTGAGGTTACAAGATGAATAATAGGAAGTGGAGAAGGGTGTGGTCTCATGCTGCTAATAGAAATCTATGGAGAATAGAGGGGGAGGATGAGGGAGACAAAAGCAGAGGCTCACAGATGTGCTGCTGCTGAAAAAATGTAAGATCTTAACTGTGTTGTGACTACTAAAATAAAATCTACACTGCTCAGTACTCTTCAAGTGTTCTCTCTGATGCCACTATATGTGTGTTAGCGTGTGCTACAGAGAGGGAGCAGGTTTTCATGTTTTTTCCATGTGCAGCACAAGGAAAACTGAAAATTAGATATAGAGCCTGCAGAGGGGAAAACTGGGCATAAATGCAGGGTAAAAGTTATTTAATGTCCAGAAATGGCGTTATTCTTCAAGTGCACACATGGTAGCTTATTTTGAAAAGTTAGGTATCCTTTAGGATTTAGAAAGTTTTTAGGTGATTTTTGCAGAAATGTATTTAGTTGTAATCAACACGGTATAGATCATATTAATGCTCCTCAAAACCCTTTGTCTCTGCCAGACAACTTGGCATATTACATCTATGCTTATATATGCTTTTAGTATGCTACACAATAAGCGGCTAAAATGTATTCCTTTATTTAGTTTGGCTTCTCTGAATGACTGAGGGTGTATTCATCCTAGATGGTATCCGTAAAGTTATTTTTCCAATGCTCTGCTTAAGAGTTAGTCATGTTTTCCTGCACCTCTTTCTAGAAATGCAGCAAGTGCCAGGCACAAGGAAAGTGTGCTAGCAGAGGACTGAGCCCAGTACAATGATGTTGTCATCAGCATCGCTAACTGGCTGCGCTCCAGGAAAGTGCCTTAATAGGAATGCCTTACAAATATCTGCTTGGTATACTTTGGACTTCAGTACATTTTTTTTTCAATTAGAAACACTATATAGCTGTTTATGATGAATGAAAGAAGGTTTTCTGTATTCTGGCCTCCTATCCTGTCACTAAGCGAGTTTGGTCAGTCAGTGAAAAACAGTATGCAATCTAATGTGCTGGTATAGCAGCAGTGCAATACTAATCCTGTGTATGTTATGACATGTACCGTATGTGTGTAATAAACCTGTGTGCGTGTAATATAACACACTGACATGCCGAAAGTCATGGGACAGGAACTAATATTATATGGCAACTCCTCTAGCCCAGTGAAGTGCGGCAGTTAATAGGTGGACAGAAGATATCTGGAGGGATGTTGAGCCATGACCTCTGCACATCTGTTTGCAGCTCCATGGTAGTTATAGGTACAGGATCGGGTGTGCATATGAACCTCTCCAGCACATATCATTAGTGCTTGATTGGACTTGTGTCCAGCGAATGTGCAGGCCCCAGCATTCTTAGGAACTTTCCAGAATGCTATTTCAAGAAATTCTGGACAACTTGGCCCGATAGTGCAGTGAATTATTTTGCTCTAGATATTCCATCAAGTCCGTAAAGGTCTGCAAAAATGGTCAACAAACAGTGAAACCTAGTAGCCCTGGTCAACTATGTGCTTAGGTGGATCCAAGCCATGTCATAAAAACATACCCCACATGAGTATTGAACCACCACCAGCCTGCAGAGTGTTTTTTAGACAACTGAGATCCATGGCTTCATAGGGTCTGCGCCACGCACCAACCCTGCCATTAGCCCAAAACAAATGCTACTGTGACTCAACAGAACATGCCACATGTTGCCAGTCCTCTAGGGTTGGGTTTACAACCTCACAAGCCCAAGTGATGCATTGTAACCGGTACTTGTGGTGGTAACAGAGGCCTCTGGTGGGTCTTCTGCCCCTATATTCCATTGAAGCTAAAGAACTCTGCACTGACCTCCGGGATGTGTGAGAGGCCTCCTGCACTGAATGTGGATGTGCTTTTTGCCAGAGTCTCTTGTCTGTTTGTACAGACAGTTCTAGCCAGATGTCGCCGGTCGCTATCGTTAAGTGCCTGTGGGTACCCGCTGCACTATCCGCTGAGGGTGGTAATGCCTTCTATGACATATTCCTGGTACACACTTGCCACTGTAGATGGAGGAATGTTAATGCCTGCACAACTTCAGAAATGTAATGTCCCATCCGTCTTGCACCCACTCACATGCCTTGTTTGAACTCTTGAGCATTCAGATCACCTTGCCATGAGCTCACTGGGCAGTGTTCAGCCTCACTCATAGGTTAACAACTTATACAGAAGTGGGCATTCTCAAGCTGTCACCTGATGTAACGCCACTTCATTATCAATTTTTCATACCGCTAGCCCCTTGATTTTTGGCATGTCGGTGTGTGTGATTGAGATCATAATATATATAATCCCAATTCCCAAAATGTTATGCTGTCATAATAGAGCATATAACACATCTGAATTTAAAGTGAGATGTTTTTTCCATTTCATAAAAAAAAACACATTTAGAAATTGATGGCAGCATTACATGTCAAAACAGTTGGGTAGGGCCACATCTACCATTGTGTAGCATCCCCTCTTCTTTTTACAACAGTCTGTAAACATCTGGGAAGTGAAGAGACCAATTTCTGGAGTTTTGTCCCATTATTGTCTGAGATAAGATTGTAACTGCCTTTCAGGATTTGTGAACTGCATGCCATAAGCACTAATGCCAACCCCATGCCATCAGAGATGTAGGCTTTTGAACGCTGCACTGATAACCAGCTGGATGGTTCCTCTCCTCTTGAGTCCGTAGGAGATGGCACCCGTGTTTTGCAAAAAGAATTCAGATTTTTAATTCATCTGACCATAGAGCAATTTTACGTCTTGCCTCAGCCAATTTTAAATGGGCTTTGGTCCAGAGACAATGCCAGTGTTTCTGAATTGTTGATATATGGCTTTTTCTTTGCATGATATAGCTTTAACTTGTATTTGTAAATTACACTGCAATATGAGTTTAGACTGATTTCTGGAAGCATTTCTGAGCCCATTCAGCAATTGGCCTATTTTTAAAGGGCCACTCCTGCGAAAACACATTTTTCCCTGCTTACCCCCTACCATTGAGCCACCGCACACCGGATTGCCTGACACAATAAAGAGGTCTCTTTGCACTACATTGGCTTCCACTCTGACCCCAATGTAGCCCTGCACTGCTAGTCAGTGCTGCCTGGAAAACCCATTTTTAAGGCTATACTATTTTTGTCTGCAGGGGAAACAATTTATCATTACCTTCTGTATTCATCTAAATACGCTACAGACCATAAGTATATAATAAGGATGATGAGCTGTGATCTCCTCTATTATAACTATTTGACAAAAGCTGTGCGATCCTTATAAGTAACTGTGACAGGAGTGCCTATCTGCCATTGAACACGGTTTCAGTGGTAGATTCATGGGATAGCATCACACAACTGAGAAATTGACTAGAAAATTGATCCATAACTACCAAGTAGATATGAGCTGGTCAGAATTGAGATCACATGACTATCTGAGGAAAAAGAGGCCAGGAGACAAAGAAATAACTAACCAAGATAACACTAGCTCACTTATATATACTGGGGGGCTAGCTACGTAATGAATGAATAAAAGGAAAAAATGAAAGTAGTGGCCCTTTATCGCAGTGAAGCCTGAGGACTAATAGATCTTGAGCATCCAATGTTGGCCCCCGGCCTCAATATTAGCCTCCCGTCTTTTAACTCTTAACAACTAGACTTTTTCAACTCCCCCATCACACAACAAAAAATTGTTGGAGTATAAAATAAACTAAAAAAAAAAGATAAGGCCCCGGGATGGACAGTTTCTCTAAATATTACAAAGTTTTCAGTTAACCTCACCCCTTTTGTTAAGACTTTCAACTAGGCTTTTGACATCACTAATGGACCTCCCCAGGGATGCCCCCTCTCTATTTGTTTTGGCTATGGAGCCATTTGCAGAGTCTATCTGCTCTAATACCAACCTAAAAGGGATCCCATTACCTTTTCGTCAACCTAAACGGAGACTTTTTGGTGACTGTTATTCTTGTGCTAACCAACTCTTTAAACTCTCTCTGCGCTGTATCTCGCATTATTATAGGAGGATTTGGTCAAGCCTAATATTATAAAGTGAAGGTCAATAAATCACAGGTGTTGGACCTTAATATCTCACACTATTTACAAGAAATCTGCCAACGTGTGTTCTCCTACTCATGAGAGAGAGTAGATCTGCCATACTTGGGTATTAAAATATGCTTTCATATCCAAACACTTTTTATGAAAAGCTATTTGCTTTGAGAAGGAACACAATTTTTCCTCGTTCAATGTAACCTGGAAGTACTGGCTAAATTATCTACATTTCTGATGCATGTTATGATATAATGTTACAGCTCTTTCACTTCTATTTCCAACTGTAAAGCCTCCCTTATGACCAGGGAGAAATTTAGTGCACTCTGTGTCCCCCTCTACCCTCACCCTCTCTTGTTCTCTCTTCCCCTTCCTGCAGGCATATTAGCCTTTTTCTCCCCACGTCTACACAAGTCAACCTAAACAACCAATCACAGTGAATCAGCCAAACCAAATAACCAATCACAGTGAATCAGCCAAACCAAATAACCAATCACAGTGAATCAGCCAAACCAAATAACCAATCACTGTGAATCGGGCAACTCAAATAACCAATCACTGTGAATCGGGCAACTCAAATAACCAATCACCGGGAATGAGTAAATCCAAACAACCAATCAGGTTGCGAATGGTGTGGATTTGGGGAGTGATATAGATATATGCTTCCCACAGTCTTATTTAAAATGGAAAATGAAATGTGACTTTCAATATGACCTTTTATATAAAAGTTATTTTTGTTGTTTTATACACTGATGCATCTCAATAAAAAATACTGTTACAAAATAAACCCTACTAAACTGTGCTGCTACCGCAACATGAGCAGCTTGTAGCATCAGCTACTGTCCTCTTCCCCCTCCCTCGTAGGCTGTAGGCTCACACAGGCAGGGTCCTCACTCCCTCTGTATCAACTTGTTGTCATTTAGTAGCTGTATATTGTTCCTGTGGTTTCCATATACTATGTACATAAAGTCCTGTTTTGGTTTTACACCAGCCTGGAATTAATGGTGCTTTAAAATCTATATTATAAAGTGAAGATCCATTGTAATTAATGGTAATTAATGGTCTGTTACTGTTTTATGTAGGAAAGCAACGCTCTGATGGTGGATCCTCTGAATGACATCCGAATCATAGGTGCAATCACGGTTGTGATATTGCTGGGCATCTCTGTAGCAGGAATGGAGTGGGAAGCGAAGGTAAGTTATTAACTGAGCAGTGAAGTAGACTGGCAAAATTGTGGCTTTTTAAAGGGGTTGTCCAATATGCTTAAAAAAAAAATTATAAAGGACTCTCCTTTTCAGTCCCACCGCCAATCCAGCACAGGGGCTCTGGTGGCTGCCCACCGTTTTTTGTTTCCAGGCTGCCAGTGATGATGTGTCCCATTTATTGGCAGCACTGTTCTCTGTGCTGTATCACACACTCACCCCTGTTTGTAAATCAACTACATTTCCCAGAATGCAATCGCCAGGTTAATGGGGTTTCCCCTGCCATTATGTAATAATTTGGTTTCCTACAACCACTGCCACAAATCTCAGCTACTGTTCTCTTGGTCTTTATCTCCAAGTGAAATAATTGTAAACTGCGCCTACAATCTAGATTATAAACCCATTATCAGGCTGCCAATTTACCATATCGACCAGTTTAGTTTAGGCATATGAATATGCGCTTACAGCATGGCTGTCTCTGTGATTACTCATTCTTGATGGACTGTCGTTGCCTAAAATTTGGCAAAATGGGCATTAGAAGACCTTTTAAAAGGAATGATTGTGGTATTGTATATGGTCTATCATTGATTCTGTACAGCGAATAAGTTTTAAGCCTCATGTATAAAAGTGACTGAGGAAAGGGAGCAGAAATTCATCTAACTATATAGGTTGTAAAGGTAAATTCGCAGTTAAAGCAAATGTAAATCTAAATAAAAAAAAACAAAAAACTGCACAATCTGAACCCAGAGTGTGAACTTTTTTTTTGTTTTTACAACAGTAAAGCTTTAGTCACAACTCATCAGAGCAGTACATCTGAGATGTCACTTTGTAAGAAAATGTTGGCTGTTGGCCACAATGTAACAAAAAATGTATATATATTATTTAATTTATGTATGTGTATATAATAAGTTATATAGACCACTTTCTATGTTGTGGCTGCAGTCTAGTGACAGATGGCTCGAACATCCTAGATATGCTATAATGGTTTATTCCACACTGTCTCTCTATATTGTTATTGATAACCTGGTAATTTTATTTTATTTTTTTTTCCACAGGCTCAGATCGTCTTATTAGTGATTTTATTATTCGCGATAGGTGACTTCTTTATAGGTTCGGTAATTCCCATGGAGGACAAGAAGCCCAAGGGATTCTTTAGTTATAGAGGTATGTATTTGTTAGTGGTATTTTAGTAGTTTCCTATATAAAAAACAAACCATAAAGTTTTGTGCTCCAGTGGCCTCAAACACATTAAGTAGATTATTTGTTGCTTTTATTTCAAAGTATACAGTATAGGTGGGGCTATGTATTTCTTCCACAGAATGCTATCTATGCAGTGACTATGGTACACTAAAATTCTTAGTGATGGTAGGTTCTGTCGGTATTATTGTACCTTGTGACCACCGGAAGTTAGGGGTGGTGATAAGGTAGCAGCTGTCAAATAATTTAGTAATGCCCCCAGCTTCTGATTGGCTGGGGGGGGGGGAGGTGTTACTAAATTCAGACAGGGCAGGAGGGCAGCGGCGAGGCAGGGAGCGGCCGTGCAGCCACTGGCAGAGACGCCGGAGGACACTGCCCACTGCTGTTCTACGAGGGCATCAAGTCAGGGGCGAGGCTGGGAGCGGCGGCACACACAGAGGCACCGGACGCAGAGGCGGTACTGTACTTCAAGTGGCGACCTGGCTTGGGAGGACGACCGCGGCAACAGTCCAAACGGCGGGTGAGGCAGAAGCGGCGGCTGAGCCACACCGACAGCGGACGAGTGGCTGGGCTAACTGGCAGCAGCTACAGAGCTGACAGGCGGCATAGCGTCTGCAAATAAATACTCGGAAGTAGCACTGAGGGAGCACAGGGACCGCTGCAGCGTCTGTACCGCTTTTTGCCTGCCCTTGAGGGTTAGTGTTACTTTTCCTATTAGGCTTACATTATTAGATGTAAAGGCTTCTGCTTTTACAGCTAATAATGTAAGCCTAATAGGACAACTAATGCCTAACCCTCCAGGGCAGGCAAAAAAACCAGTACAAATGCTGCAGTTAGGACCTTCAAGGACCTTACAGAAGTCAGCCAATCGGGAGCTAGGGGTGTGACAGGGGCGTTTCTCCATCCAAGCCCTGTCAAACGCCTAGCTTCCTGGTGGTGACAAGATGCAATAATACTAGTTCTGTCTCCTAATGGACTTTTTGTCAGTTACTAACTTCTCTTAGATTGTGTCTAGTTTGTGACTAGTAATATATGCTGCCCCTGCCCCTGCAATACCCAAGCAAATAGACGATTTTGCCAAAAAAAGCCATAAGCCACCAGGCATTTCCATAGTAATAACCAACTATGGGGAATATAGTATTATTTATTATACGGTGGCCATGTGGATGAATGTCTGCGCTTGTTATACAAGAGCCGCTCGTACAGAGTTGCTCTTTGTTCTGTCTTATAAAGGGAGATCATCCTCTCAAATGTCTATATACCGTCATTTGGGATAACTCTTTAAAGCCAGTAGTTGAGCTTACTTTCTAAAACCTTTTCAGAGGTTAGAAACCACTCCCAGCTGCTCTTAGGTTTGCGGTGACCAGCCTCTTGTTGTCGTTAGCAAATTTGCAATGCAGAACTGTTTTAATGATAAACTTTATATAAACTTCTTGCTTTTACTTTACTTTCACACAGCTGAAATTTTCGGTGAAAACTTTGGGCCTGACTTCCGTGAAGGAGAAACCTTCTTTAGTATCTTTGCTATCTTCTTCCCTGCTGCCACTGGTATCTTAGCAGGAGCAAATATCTCAGGTGATCTTGCGGTGAGTATTGGCTGTGAAGGTAAATGTCAAATGTTATGATTTGTGGTGCAAAGGTTTTATTAACACCGTGTGTATGTTTTATATTTTCCAGGACCCTCAACTAGCCATACCTAAAGGCACATTGTTGGCCATTCTTATAACAACTATAGTCTACGCGGGTGTTGCAGTATCTGTGGGTAAGGAGGAAGACATTTTAAATGTTTACCAATGAGCTGAATTATTTGGTTTCTAGTTGTAATGTAGTGTCTTACAACAGAATTCAGCCTCGTTAAAATGGTTTCCCAAGGCCAGGCCAGATTTATACATAGGTGATGGTGCTGTTAGGATTTAGTCATACCTTCTTTTTTTTTTTTTTTTTTTTAGTTGAGTTACTATTAAGCTACAAAACCACAGTGAAAAAGTACTAAAGTTTTATTCTTTAATGTAGTCAACATTACACACTAAATAGATAACACTGACATGGAGAAGGGCTTGGGGATTGTAGTGAACTGTAAGCTTGACTGGAACAGCCAGTGTCAGGCAGCTGCTGCCAAGGCAAATAGGATCATGGGGTGCATCACAGGAGTTCTACGGGCGCATGATAAGAACATTGTTCTTCCTCTTTACAAGTCACTGGTCAGACCACACATGGAATATCCTGTACAGTTTTGGGCACTGGTACTCAAAAAGGACATATCAGAGCTTGAGCAGGTACAAAGGCAGGCAACTGAAGTAATAAATGGAATGGATGGACTAGAATACCCAGAGAGGTTATCAAAATTGGGGTTATTTAGTTTAGAAAAAACACGACTGAGGGGCAAACTAATAACTATGTATAAATATATCAGGGGACAATACAGAGATCTCTCCCATCATCTATTTATACCCAGGACTGTGACTGTAACAAGGGGGCATCCTGTATGTCTAGGAAAGAAGGTTTCTACACCAACATAGAAGGGGGGTTCCTTACTGTAAGAGCAGTGAGACTATAGAACTCTCTACCTGAGGACGTGGTGATGGAGAATTTGATAAGCGTTCAAGAGGAGTGATCTAATATTACATGTTATAGTCACTAATAGGTTCAGAAGGTTTGTTGATCCAGGGAGTATTCCGGTTGCCAGATTGGAATTATTGTCAGGAAGGAATTATTTCCCATAAAGGGGGGAAAATTGGCTTCTACCTCATTGGTACTTTTTTTTGCCTTCCTTTGGATCAACTTTGTGGGGGTTATAGGCTGAACTGGATGGGCATACGTCTTTTTTTCGGCCTTAAATACTATGTTATTTTGTAATTAAAGAAAATAAGCAGTTGCCAAATCACCGTACCGGTGCTCTGGTTGTCCAGGGGTTTTTTCTTTAATAGCATCCATATAATTCGTCCTTTTTTTCCTCCAACAGGCTCTTGTGTTGTACGAGATGCATCTGGAATCTCTAATGACACCATTTCCTCTGCTGTGATGAACTGTACAGATGCTGCATGTAAATTAGATTACAACTTTTCATACTGTATACCAGATTGTAAATATGGACTTATGAACAACTTCCAGGTATTGGAGCGCATACTTCGTCCTTTTTTTTTAAAATGAGGAATGTTTCTGCAAAACTAAGCTTTATTTGCGCCACAACTGTCACTTGTGAACAGGTCATATCAAGTGCAAGAAAAAGGGCTTATAATAGGCTTCTGAATAATAAACATTGTTACTCGCGATCCACTAGTCTTCAAACATGGCTTAGTCCATTTTTATAAGCATATTTCCATGTTTGGCATTCATATTTGCACAGAGACCCTATGGCATGCGATGTGTGAGAGAATAAGGCTTCAGCAGTCTGTGTTTGCAAATGGAATTGTTAACTCTGAAAGTATACCAATAAAAAAAAAAGTTTTGTTTAGAGACTACTGGATCGTGAGTGGTGGCACTCATCTGTTAAAAAAGACCATTAGGTAATATGTAAAAAAGGTTTGGTACTGTGTTGGTCAGTAGAGTAAAGTGTGGTTGTTCTCAGTAAGAGAAACCAAGCCATCTTGTAGATATGATACTTTTTAATGGATAACAAAAATACATGATGTTGCAGCAAGCTTTCAGGATATCCCCTACCTCAGGTTAATGATTGAAACTAGTTTGGATGGCATATACTTATAACATACAGATGCGGAGGGGAGGGGGGAACACCTTCACACACAGAAATTTGAGACTTAAAGGGGTTGTCCCGAGGCAGCAAGTGGGTCTATACACTTCTGCATGGCCATAATAATGCACTTTGTAATGTACATTGTGCATTAATTATGAGCCATGCAGAAGTTATAAAAAGTTTTATACTTACCTGCTCCGTTGCTGGCGTCCTCGTCTCCATGGTGCCGACTAATTTTCGCCCTCCGATGGCCAAATTAGCCGCGCTTGCGCAGTCCGGGTCTTCTGCAGTCTTCTATGGGGCTCCGTGTAGCTCCGTGTAGCTCCGCCCCGTCACGTGCCGATTCCAGCCAATCAGGAGGCTGGAATCGGCAGTGGACCGCACAGAAGAGCTGCGGTCCACGGAGGAAGAGGCCATCTTCAGCGGTGAGTAGAGAAGTCACCGGAGCGCGGGGATTAAGGTAAGCGCTCCGGTGAGCTTTCTTTACCTCCCTGCATCGGGGTTGTCTCGCGCCGAACGGGGGGGGGGGTTGAAAAAAAAAAAACCCCGTTTCGGCGCGGGACAACCCCTTTAAAAAAACACAAGCCAGTCTGGGCAGAGAAACGGGTACTAAATCAGTCCACTGAGCTGAGGAATGTGACAGTACTATGTTGTCTCTTATCTCTAATGCATGTAGAAGAGGATCAAAGAAGATGGAAATACTACCTCAGCAGCACCACCTATTGAATGGAAACATTCTTACAATAAATTTCAGAGTTTTTATAAGAAAAACAATTGGGAGGGGGACACCCGTTTTGACCTCCTCTGACCTTTCATATTCCCCACTTATGCAAGAATCCCGGGCTGAGGTTCAAAGGTTTGACACCCTCAAGAATGGCATAGCCCGAGGAAGGCGATTTCCCAAAAGCTTGCTGCAACATCATGTATTTTTGTTAGCCATTAAAAGGTATCATATCTACAAGATTACTTGGTTTTTCTGACTGAGAACAATCACACAAAAGCCCATTATAAATCCTTTTTAATTTGGATGCGATTATTTTGACCAAGGTCTGTGAGTTTGGGTTATAGTCTGGAACTATGAGATTGCGTACTTTATAGGACCGGCATACTGTCTGCATTGACTTGTGGATATGTGGCATCATCCCTTCCAAGAGCTGTAACCTGTAATAATTCATAATCTGATCTACAAAGGGCCATCTTGGTGACATACAAACCTTAGCTTGAGTAAGTTGCAGCAACATGTAACTTGTATACACAAGTCTTTGCATTGCCTCCTCTCTTACTTGTTTTTTTTTCTTCATAGGGTGTAATAGAAGGTTATGGTGATAGCTGAATTGCGCCCATATGACAGCTGATCACATTCAAGGCTTTACTGCATTTATAGAGGTTTGCCCATCTCATAAAGTGATGGCATATCACTAGAATATATTTTTGGGACCCCCAAATTACTGAGTGAAGGAGCCTTGCCACTGATTCAGTACTGCAGCCCCTTTACAGTCTTTCCCTGCACAGCAGTGTCTAGCCACCTACTCTGCATGAGAACTGCAACACAGCTCCATTCAAGTGAATGGGGCCAGCTGCAGTACTCTGCAAAACTGGGTGGCCAGGCGTGCTGACTCAGTGGGGGTCCTAATGGTGGGACCTCTATCGATCATTAAAGTTATGACCTATATTACGCCTTTATGACACTGGAAAATTACCTGTGTGTAGACAAATTAGAAGAATAGAATATATTAATCAGATTTGAGAAATCTAAAAAGTTGGATGAAAAATTATAGAACTTTTTAAAGGAAAGCTCTTTCGTGGACAAAAGATCTTTCATAAAAATATTTTTCATTGACCAAAAAGTTTGCCAGATAATGCCGGTGATCAGTTGTTAAATTTCACCCAACGAATTTTTTTTTTGGCTGAAATCGACCAAATTCATCAAATTTAGTTTGATATGTATGGGCACTTTCTAAAGAAAATTGTGAGCCCCAGTCCTATCGGAGACCCAATATTTTTTTTGCATTTTAAAGTCTTGTAGTCACGGTGATATATATCAATGATCTGTATACAGACATTACATTCTGTTCACTTGTGTATTCATTGTGGTCCTGTTTAGAGAGTATAGTCATTGATTGGTCTATACGTCATTGCCATATGCCTAGGGAGGTCTTGATTGCTTGCCTTGACTCTGGTATTTGCCTGATCTACTTTGTACTCTTTATCTGAATGTATTATGTGCTGAGGCCCGCCACCAAACAAGTTGTCTTCCTCTTGTAGGTCATGAGCATGGTATCTGGATTTGCACCCCTTATTACAGCAGGAATCTTCTCTGCCACTCTTTCCTCAGCACTTGCCTCTTTAGTGAGTGCACCAAAGGTTTTCCAGGTGAGATCTTTATACCAGCATACACAGCGGGGTTTAGGGAAATGTCATCTATTCTTTATCCTCGAACCGATTTTACTCAGCCGTCTTTCATTTCTGAGTAGAACTCTTTTGAGATACACAATTTCTCCAATAAGTGATAATCCAATTTGTTTCTGCTTGCAGAATAATTGGATTTCTTCCCTTTACAAGCTATAAGCTTGCGGGTCTGTTTTGAAATGAAATTCTTAATATCGTAATCGTTGCTTGTCACCCTGTAGGTAGCCTGTAGATGACACTGGATATAGCAGCTTCTCAAATCGGTTTTGACTGAGACGTCACCATTGGTCATGGTCAATGCCAACATTATTATGTTATATCCTTTTCTGCTGAAATTTGTGTCCTTAAAGGGGTTGTCCCACGAAAGCAAGTGGGGTTATACACTTCTGTATGGCCATATTAATGCACTTTGTAATGTACATCGTGCATTAAATATTGGCCATACAGAAGTTACACTTACCCCCTCCGGTATTGGCGTCCCCGTCTCCATGGCGCCGACCGAAGCTGCCTTCTCCTTCCATTAGACGCGCTTGCGCAGCCTGCTCTTCTGTTCTGTTGAACGGGGCCGCTCCGGTGTGCTCGCGCCACACAGGTCTTCTGTGACATATAATGTCAATGGAGCTCTCACAGAAGATGTTGCAATAAGCTAATGGGGTATAACTACAGCACTTGTTACTCCGTTCCCAGCGTATAGGCTGCTGCAACAGACTTCTTGCAGGCTAGCAGCGAAAAATTTGATTCCCTTCCATTTTACTTTTTATTATTGCAATTGCTTCAGTTTGTAGAAGGTAGTGGTTGTGACAATTTATGCTGTGGATTTGATCATATATTTCAGTTTACTAATAACTTATACCACCTCTACACAGTATGACTGTTGGGTGCATAAGCACCCGACAGCCATCCCAGCGACTATGGCTTCTATCCTCTTAAACAGCTGCAGTAGTCTGTCCGCTAATGGAGGTGGAGTGGCTGAGGATCTCTTCCAACCCGCCAGCCTCCATTCACTGCAAACAAGTAGTCGCTTGAAGATTGAGTGACTACTGAGCAATTTGTCGCTCCGTGGCGTTGGCAGCCACATGTACACGGTCTGATAGTCGCTCATAATTACTCATTTGAGTGATTTATTTGAGGGACCATTGGCCTGTGTAATGGTAACTTTAAGTTGCTCCTAGCTGGAGCACCCCTCAAAATACCCTGGATGTACAATCTAGTTTTTGGCGATGTAATTACAGCTTTGCGATTTAGGGTGGGTTCACGCTAGCATTTAGCTAGACAGAAAGGCTCGGTGGAGCCAGAACACTAATGTGAACCCACCCTTGGGTCTTTTATGTACTAATGGTTTATTCTTTTGTAGATTATGTGGAATTACTTCATAAAATATTGATGCTTTTCCTCAGGTTTTCATGTGTATTATTAGACAGACTTGGTCCCCTCGCTGGTTGGTCAGATTGTATGTCTTTCTGTGTACATGCAGATATGATGTATCTTAAGCAAAATCTTATTTCTCTCCAGGCCCTATGCAAGGACAACATTTATCCTGGCCTTCAGATGTTTGCTAAAGGATATGGCAAAAACAACGAGCCACTTCGAGGATATCTGCTTACTTTCTTGATTGCATTGGGATTCATATTAATTGGTTGGTGTGTTTTTGTCTTTTTTTACCTTTGGCCTAACTCCCTTCCAAGAAAAAAACACTCACACAGGCATTTGTAAAAAAGCGGTGTTTTAGAACGGCCTATTTAGACACGTTTGACAGTTTTTAACGCACCCCATCATTGCAATGGGTGATGTAGTGTCAAAAAATGTGCTCGATGCACGAAAATGGAATATATAGCGTTTGTTTTAACGCGCATTCGAAGCTCTTCACTGTAACGCTTGTCTTAGAAGCCCCATTGAAATCAATGGAGGCTCAGTACAGCCTTTTTAGCCACCGTTTTAAAAGCCCACTAAATGCTGTAAAAAACCCCACCTGTGTGAGAATGACCTTAGGTTTTATCAGGGATATGTATCTGTACGTATAAGGGTAAAGGTGTTCATAAATGACATTTTGCATCATTGCCAGGTCTTTGTATACCATAACACCTTGCTGTTACTGTGAACAGGAAGTTTGGAAGACTCAATCTATTAACGCTTGTACATCGTAGAAGTTAGTTGTCCTGATCAATATTTCCTTTGCACAAATGTTACATCTTCTGTATCTGAATGAAGTTCATTGTGGCTGAAATATAGAAGACTGAATTCATAGCGAGCTCAGACTCTGGCTGGTCTGGTGGGATGGATAGGTTGTGGGGGAGACATGGAGCTATGGTCAGATGGAGTTAGTTGACATGTTTGTGTACAATTAGGACTTCAAAACCAGTAAATCATGTTTTGCAGAAGTATTTCAATTGCATTTTCAGAACCTTAGTTGAAGTGTTTCTCTGTTTTCCCCCCTTCAGCTGAACTGAATGTGATTGCTCCTATCATTTCAAACTTCTTCCTGGCATCGTATGCCTTAATAAACTTCTCAGTGTTTCACGCTTCACTAGCAAAGTCTCCAGGTAAGGCACACAAGCTTTAGTTTCTAAAATGTTGTGGGTTTTTCCCCCTTTTCTACATATATGGATATAGTTATGTTGCCCGAGACTTTTCAGCAATGTTTTAGATATTGCCAAGTAACACCTACTATGCATTTAGCATCATCCATGTTTCTTTTTGCAGTGAACTCGTATGAAATGTCATAAATG
This sequence comes from Eleutherodactylus coqui, assembly GCF_035609145.1. Classification (NCBI taxonomy): domain Eukaryota; kingdom Metazoa; phylum Chordata; class Amphibia; order Anura; family Eleutherodactylidae; genus Eleutherodactylus; species Eleutherodactylus coqui. Next base: position 130,379,392 of record NC_089841.1, read on the forward strand.
CTTGTATTTTTTTGCACTTTTCCTGCTAGGTTGGCGTCCTGCCTTCAAGTACTACAATATGTGGGTGTCGCTTATTGGAGCCCTTCTGTGCTGTGGAGTTATGTTTGTTATTAACTGGCAGGCTGCTCTTCTAACATATGTCATAGTTATTGGGTTGTATATATACGTTACATACAAGAAGCCTGGTAAGTTTGTTTCTCTCTTCCTACTGATTATAGTAACCTGCTTGTTAGTGGACTAGTGTGTATGTGTATGTGTGTGTGTATATATATATGTATATATATATATATATATATATATATATATATATATATATATATATATATATATATATATATATATATATATATACATTTTTTTATTTTTTTTTTTGGTGTGTGTTAGCTTGTAGTGTCTGAGACCTTTTCTTTGTCTGAATGGTAGGCACACTTAGGCCTCATGTCCACGGGGAAAATCAGATCCGCTGCAGATTCTACATGTAGAATCTGCAGCGGGTCCCTCCTGCCCCGCGGACATGAGCGCCGAAAATAAGAATTTAAAAGTATTTACCATCCGGCGCGGGCGGAGAAGATCAGCTGTTCCTCACGGCCGGATCTTCATTTTCGGCCGGCGGATGAATTCCTGACGCCGGCGGCACGTCGCCGACGTGCCGCGCGCATGCGCCGGGCACATCCGCCGAGCCGAAGCAAGGAAGATGCGGCCGTGAAGAACAGCTGACCTTCCCCGCCCGCGCCGGATGGTAAATACTTTAAATTCCTATTTTAGGTCTCCCGCGGATCCGGACGGCGTCCATAGGCTTCAATAGAAGCCCGCGGGAGCCGTCCCCGCGGGAGACCCGCACGAAAATGGAGCATGGTCCGGATTTTTCCATGCTCCATTTTTTTTTAAATCCCTTTTATTGACGATCCGCGGGTATTTATCTACCCGCGGGTGGTCAATGCATCCCTATGGGATGCGGATCCGCATGCGGGAGATCCGCTGCGGATCTTAAATCATATTTTGCCCGTGGACATGAGCCCTTAAGGTTTTATGTAATCGAGTATGCAGATTTCAAAAGTCAAGACAAAAAAATTCTCAGAAATCCGGAACACCTCCCTAAATAACCGATAAAACCGGAAAAATTCACTGCCATGTTTCGATATAAAAAAGATTTTAACTATCCTTCCCCTAAATAGTATATGAGTAAATTGAGTAGGCTAATGAGTATATGACTGTTGTAAAGATTGGTTATGATGTTTCATGTATTTTGGTTTTAATCAATAATAAATAACAATTGTTTTCTTTTATTTTGGGCATAACATAAATAAATAAACCTAAATCTATAAAATATGAAAATTATTGATACAAATATATGATTTTTCGGTTTTTCAAGTGTAAATAGGGAGGTGTTACAGAGAATTTTTTTCGTCTTGATTTTTGAAATCCGTTTACATCAAACCGGAAATGTGCCTTCCATTCAGACAAAAAGGGTCTCCGACACTACAGGTGTATGTATGTGTATATGTGTGTATGTATGTGCGTACGTACGTACATGCATGTGTATACACACACTCACTCACACACACACACTCACACTCACTCACACACACTCACTCACAGTGGATATTCCACATCAGATCCGCAGTGCTGGGTCTGCATTACAAACACACTATTTGGTGCGGATTCTGACACAGGATTTGGTGCGTAATTCACCACTGCCTTTGAAGAGGTGGATACTGCTGCTATAACTTAAATTCAGCACCATGTCCATTTTGATGTGGATTTTGCTGAGAAAAATCTGCACCCTACGCTACATGTGAAGTACTCCCTTTTCCCCCCTATTCTTGTATACGAAGTAGATCGAAATGGGGACTCATAGTTTCTTTCCACTAATCCATCTTTCTTTATTTTTGAACGGTACATTTTCTTTGTTTTCTACTTTCTGTACATCATATGGGGTAGCCATATTGCTCAGAATACTATTAACATCCATTCAGATTTATAATTTACCACTGCCACCTGGATATAGGAGCCTGTAGTCTAAAGCAGTTCATTGCTTTTATGGGAGAGCATTGTGAGTGTGCTATGTGACCTCTGCAGAGGTCATTGTACAGGGAGGGGGAGGAGGTAAGCTTTGTTCATCACCTTTTGACATTGGTGGATTAGTGTTTAATATATAGAGATCTTTCATTATGATATTGGCTGTTATGATGAATAAGAAGTGATCTCTGTATAAGAGGTAGTATTGGGCTGTTAGTAGTGGCCAAAGTGAAAATTGCTGATTTTTTTTTTATTTTTTACTTTTTTGAATTTTTTTTGTCTTGTAATTATTTTAAAATAATAAACATAACCTAGTTAAGCGGTAACAACCGGAGTCTGACAAGCTCAGTAACCATATTGCTATATGTGAACAAATGTGTACATTTAAGATGAGATAAACACGTAAATGCACAAAAAAAATAATGGAAACTGACAGAGTAGGGATGAAGTGTCCATCACTAAGTGCAATAGAAAGGGAAAGAAAGTAAGAAATAAAAACAAGGAACTAGATCAAACAAAACAAAGGTGTGCATCAACTTATCTCCTATAGCGTACACGCCCAGCACAGGCAACTGATCTCTGTCAATGGGAGAATATAGATAGTGTATATACTAATGGGGGATTTTTAGCCAAATATTCTGTCCAAGGTGCCCGGGAAGGGGAATGAGGAGATTTAAGTAACATGTCTGAGAATGTAGTTCTACCAAATAGTACATAAGATTAATGTCATTAATAACTTTGTTCAAAGAAGATGCATCTGAAGATTTCTGTCATGGCAATTACCATACGAGCTGCTGGAGAAATATGGGAGAGGAACTTCTGTACCGTTATTCAGTTCTTATCTGTAGACAAGAAGCAAAGAGCCAGTGCTGGGTCAGGGCCACAAGATGCCATGATACAGTATAAACAAAATCTAAAAATATATTCCAAAAAGAATCAATGACGGGGCAGGACCACCACATATGGAAGAAGGTACCCTTGAAGCCACATCCTCTCAAACAGGTTTCGGGGATAGAGTTGTTCATTTTAGCAAGTCTAGGAGGATTTGGATACCAGTACAAAAATTATTTTTTTTCAAGCATTCCCAATGCCTGATCTCATGTGAAACCTTTTAAAGTCCAAGATAGAGCCATCCTCTATTCCTTCAGGTTGCAATCTTAAAAAGACAAACATATTACTAGGTACTTGAAATGATTTACATAGAGAAATCTAATATAGTTATTTTCATATAAATTGCCAATATTTCATATGTCAAGAGATTCCCAAGCTCTAAACTTAAAATCTTCGAGAAAAGACAGGACAGAAAACTTAGAGGAAAGGTCGAGATCGGAATCAGAGTTGTTGATGAGGAAACAATGTTGCCAGACATGGCCTGAGATTTGCAGTCTCGGTAAAGAGTGAGATGGCAATTGCGGGATTATCACCAGAATGCGATTTCCCTGCAGATGTGGGGCGTTTTTATCTCAAAACTGCCCACTACGGGGAAGTAATGATCCTGCCATTGTTTTCAATGGGGAAAACTTGCATCACACTGTGTGCACCCAGCAAGAGGTGTGATTTTTGCCACCAGCCCCCTTGAAAACAATGGACAATGCGAGGGCACGCCTAAAAATAGGACATGCTGTAATTTCTTTGAAAAAGATCGCTCGTGTATGACCTGATGCAAAACAATGGGGATCATATTTGTGTGAGATTTCTGCATCTCGCAACGCACAAATCTTGGGTGGTGATATTCTTGGCCTTGTGAAAACGGCCCAAGGAAGCTTCAAGTACCCCCAGTGAATCCGGTCAAATGCCTACTCTGCATTCAAAGCCAAAAAGAGAGAAGGTATAAAGCCTAGTGCAGCGGGTTTAATAAGATTTAGGAACCGGTGGGTTCCCTCACAAGCCTATCTCTGTGGAACAAAACCTACTTGAGCTGAAGCAATAACCGTTAGTAGAATAGAGAAGAGACAAATGCTGAGAGTCTTGGCATAAATTTTAACATCAGTATTCAATAGGGAGATAGGATGGAAATTAGCTGGAGAAGTAGATGCTTTGACAGGTAACAATAAGGGCCTCTAACATTTCTGAAGGCTAGGAATCCCCATTAAACATTGTGACCAGATAGGGTGATAATAGGGAAGAGTGTTTTTTGTAATAACCATTGGAGAAACCATCCTGACTCGGGGAGTTGCGGGGTTTTAACCTTTTTAATGGCTTCTAAAACTTCCAAAACAGATTGGGGTAGAAAGAGAGGCTAATTAGTCGGATGGCTGGCACGGGAGTCGAATATCTTTAAAGAAATTTAAAATGTCTTTCAATTGGAGTTGATGCGTATTTTGAATCTTTCAAGTTATAAAGAGAAGAGTTATATGAGGCAAATGCATTGACAATTTCTTGGGGATGAGTGATTTTATGCCTAATCCTTTCCTTTAAATTTAAGACTCTTAAGTTTTTTTGGCCAGCAATGCTCCAGTGCGATTATCGTGGGTGTAAAACTGCATGTTCATTTTTTTGAAAAACAGTATCCTATTTTACCGCTAAATGACTCTGAAGTTTGGCACACAATTTAAATACCTGTTTAGTCCTAAGAGGTTCCGTTCTGAGCAGTCTATGATGTAGAACTATACCGAAGTCTTTTTCATATGTGCTGCTACTTGGCCCAATTCTTCCCAATTTGTATGTACTTTTTTCATGTGCATATCTCCCTGTTAAATAGCATTCTCTTAGTTGCCGCTGTTCAAATTTGTCTAGATCTTTTTGAATCCTCTTTCTCTTCTCTAGTGTTAGCCGTCTCTCCTAGCTTTTGTGTCGTCTGCAAATTTTTATCAGCTTCTCCTCAATTCCCTCATCTAGATAATTTTACAAGGATGGTTTGAGAAACTTTGTCAAATGCTTGAAGTCTGACGTCTGAAGACATTATGATTTAAGGCTGTACAGCTCCAATGTTGGAAGATGTCCTTCGGGGTTCTCTTACTGTATATTGCCAGCCTCTCTGCTGTTGGAGCCTATCAAACGTGTCATCTCATGCAGTACTGGCTTTAGCCGACATATAGCGCCGTTGTATAATGACAGAAAAAGAGTAAGCCCCCTAGGAAAAATGGGATACAAATTGGATTGGAAAGGGTTAATAAGTCAAGATATGAGATCGACTGCATTTCCCTGATCAACCCAGTCCATGACGCTGTTACAGCACAACCTTCAGACAAAGATGACTGTCATATGTATTTGCCAAAAGACAAATTAGTTTATTAATGAGACCAGCTTGTAAACGTGTTTTGAGGTATGTGGACCTCTTCCTCAGTATATGCTGGCGACACCTGTCCCTGATGGTGTATATTAGGAAATATTCTTTCAACACTTTTCCACATCGGGGTTGCTCCACTCCATCCCTTTTTTTTTTTTCCTATTTCTATAGTGATTCTGTTATAGAAGGAAATTTGGATTTGTCTGGCTTGACGCGTTTGTGACAAACTCATGCTGGCTCTGATTTAATTACTCCATTCTCATCCAAAGGGAAGAATGTTGTTTAATTAGAAGTCAGGCTCACAGGCCTCCACTTTCCTGGATCCATCTTCTTCCCTTTTTTCTTCCCAGTTTTCTGGAACTACTCCTGTTCCCTAGTGGATGGGGGCAACATTTGCCCTTCTCCAGTTTTCTGGAACTACTCCTGTTCCCTAGTGGATGCGGGGCTTGAAATCCCCGCCTCTAGAAAGCTAATGCTGTGATTGGCTGACTCACGCGCCATCAGCCAATCACAGCCATTCAATGACATCGAATGGCTGTGATTTGCTGACCCCACGCGGCGTCAGCCAATCACAGCCATTCAACATTGAATAGCACAGCAACCCTCTCCCAGATCTCTCAAGGTGCAGCCAGGGATAGAAGCACAGTTTACTACGGGAGTAAAGTATAGGCTAACACTTTGCAGCCCTATCCAGTGGCATTATGTATAATAGGTCCCACCTGCAGGGAAAGCCTTGGAACCCCGACCCATGGGTAGAAAAGCCCTGGACTCATGGGATCGGGGTGAGGATTCTTCCCCATATCAGCCCAAGATACTCTGCTGGCCTTCACCGCCAGCTGATCCTGCGATAGGGGCTGCCGATAAGTTCATCCAGCCGATGGGCAACGGAAGGTCTAGTAATTTAACTTGCAGCTTCGGGCCTAGGACCAGCAGTGGTTTCACAGGAGCCTCAAGTGGTCTGTTTAGCAGGACTTCCCGTAGCAGGCACACCATTAGTGCACGTGGGACCAGGCAGGCACCACCGATTGTGGATTTTACTATATACCTCCTGTTATTGAGGAGCTTCAGTCACACACGTCCTTCTTCCTTGCCTTGCAAACCACGCCCTCCTTTTATCTGATTTTTTTGGGGTATAGTTGACATGGAAAATCAAACGTATTTTGAAGATTTATTTGAACAAAAACTTGATTTAAACAATAGGTCATTTTCTGAAGACTCATTCCCTTTAAACACAGCGACATTGTTCTATGTTTGCAGCTTTGCTGATTTCGGCTCTCATTGTCCCTTTCAGAATAGTTTTAATGTGCAGCTTGATTTGAAGCCCTGCATCGGCTTTAAACGTGAAAATAAAACAAAATTTGGGTCTTTCATTGGACACAATAACATTGCAATGGTTTTCTTCTTAATTTATACAGTTTGGAATTGTGAAAGGCCATGAATTGTGTCCTTTGAATAGTCGCTGTTGCATATTGACCCTAGGCTTTTGGAAGAAGCATTCCTGTGGGTGGATTAGTTAGGATCTCATTTATAATGGGCTAAACAACGCAGTGGATTTAACTCTAAGGTCGCACTGGTCCGTGTTGAGCTGTTAAATTATTTGTAGAGCAATTGCACCCATCTGCTATTTTCAACCTGTAGAACATTTTGATGCATGGAAAATATGAGACCTCATCAGAAACTTCACAATGTGAAGAAAGGAACCACATTTAATACTAAATTGTAGGGAGATATATTTTATAATGAGAGGAAAATGTACAGCTGGTGCCTGGTAAGAAATGTCTTTGTAATGAGAGGAAGGCAGCAGTACATTCTCTGACGGAACACATTTGTGGCAAGCGTCCTTGCAGCCCTGCGGAATATCACAGTGAAGTCTGGTTTACAGGAAGCTCCATTTAGTTCCTGTTCTTTTCCTGACTGGATCCTTCGCACAATGTTTTCCTGCTCACTAGGGCAAAAATACTAGCTATACTGTCATGTAAAATAGAAGAACTAAAATCTTTTACATTGTTGTTAAATGTCACATTTTAGAAAGTACTGTTATGCTATTTCTGACCATTCGCACAGTAATTTAATATACAATGCTCCGCTTTACCAGCTTATATTGTTTCAACTACTTAAAGGGGTTGTCCTGCGGCAGCAAGTGGGGTTAAGCACTTCTGTATGGCTATATTAATGCACTTTGTAATATACATCGTGCATTAAATATGAGCCATACAGAAGTTATACACTTACCCCCTCCGGTGCTGGCATCCCCGTCTCCATGGCGCCGACTAAAGCTGCCTTCTCCCTCGATTAGACGCGCTTGCGCTGTCTGCTTTTCTGTTCTGTTGAATGGGGCCGCTCCGGCGTGCTCACGCTGGAGAGCTAGTCTGCGCATGCGCAGAAGACCTGTGTGGCGCGAGCACAGGTCTTCTGCGCATGCGCAGACTAGCTCTCCAGCGTGAGCACGCCGGAGCGTCCCCATTCAACAGAACAGAAGAGCAGACAGCGCAAGCGCGTCTAATCGAGGGAGAAGGCAGCTTTAGTCGGCGCGCCATGGAGACGGGTACGCCAGCACCGGAGGGGGTAAGTGTATAACTTCTGTATGGCCAATATTTAATGCACGATGTATATTACAAAGTGCATTAATATGGCCATACAGAAGTGCTTAACTCCACTTGCTGCCGCGGGACAACCCATTTAAAGAGGTTCTGTCATTTAAAAAAAAAAAATGTATACTCTCCTATTGCTCCCCAGGGAGTCTACCTAATATTCTCCCCACCGATCTTCTCCTGCCCCTGTGGGTCCTCCCTGGGTCACCTCACCTTCAGATGGACAATTCTTCTGCTTCCTGTGACGAAGTGTCCATTTACAGGCATTCTTCTTCCTGCCCGGCAATGTACGCTACCGTCACTAGTTCACAGCCTAGCAGAGAGTGCCGAACTATTGCAAAGACTGCACGTGCCTACTGTCTCTGTACTAGATTAGTATTCCTTCCTAGCCAGTGAACGCTATGTGACCTTCAGTGACCTGCAGGAGGAATGAAGCATGCGAGGAATGCATGCTTCATAACAAGATGAGGAGCATCCGGCCAGCTGGAGATGAGTTAACCTGGGGGACTGGAGAAGATCAGCGAGGAGAAGATGCAGTAAGGAGTCTGCCTGGGGAGGAATAGGTGAGTATAGAATTTTTTTTTTATGACAAAATCCCTTTTAATGGCCCTCAAACTTTAAATTGGTGAATAGATGCAATTAATTTTCAGTTACCCCTCTGACTTAATCTAGAACAGACATAGAACGCAAACTTAGGCCTAGTCTCATTAGTCCATGTTTATTACTCTGTTTACACCAGATTCTGCAAACGTAAAACTTTTCTCAGTGCTCTTCAGTTCTGACGAGTGCTGAGAAAAGTTGTCATGTTCTCCAAGTTTGTCCAATGAATTAACATGGTGCAAATCTTTTCCTGCTAAAAGCAGGCGGAGTTTTCATTTTTTGACTTTTTTCTAAACTGTTTAAATGCATCAAATCTATTGAAAGGGGTGTATGTGTATGATTCTAGACTGTAATGCATTGTGCCATGGGCTAGACAGCACAGAAGTACAATATTATTCTCATGTATTAAACGTTAAATCTTGAATCTTCGCATAGTTGTTTTCTATACTAAACCATGCAATAAATTGCTTTTTTTCCCCCCAGATGTAAATTGGGGGTCCTCAACACAAGCCTTGACCTATCTGAATGCACTACAGCACACCATTCGCTTGGCCGGTGTAGAAGACCATGTGAAAAACTTTAGGTAATTTTCAAAGAAAAATCTCTTTTACTACATCCATTTATGTTCACTTCAACTCAAATACCCTCCACTTCCTTACCCCCTTCTTCAAAACTTTTGAATGGTCTACTCTCTGTTATTAGCCCTTTTCTTTTTCTACTCATTTCTCCTTGGAGGATTTTTCTCAGGTAAATTGGGGACAGTAGGGGGATGCAGAGTACAGGAAAAAAATAAACCTAATGTTCACCTCCTTCTGCCGCAATCCTCCCATGATGCACTCTCCCAGCCCCTGAGTCTTCTGTTTACAATTGTTGCCGCAGTCATGTGGTTTCTTTACCCTGTCCGGTCGCCATGGAAGCCTATTGGTATCTTGTGTTTGCACTCTGGGGTGATGATGGGTGACAGAGCTCCGTTCTCCCTGCCATCAGCTTATATGCTGCAGGTGCTATTGATTGTGGCATGTAAGGGGTTAAACTGCCAGAATCTGAGGAAAAATAAAAGCTATGACACTTTGAATACAAGGATGTAAAAATAATAATAATAAAAAAAAAAAAATTAAAAAAAAAGGGTTATTGTGCAAAAGTGGTGGAAAAACGTAAAATTATTTATTGTTGTAATCCTACCGACCCGCAAAAAAGTATCACGTCATTTATGCTGCATAATTAACGCTGCTAAAAACAAAGAACAATGGCAGAATTGATGTGTGTTCCCTCCATCCTATAAAAAAAGTTGTACAATACATTTTATGTACCCAAAAATGTTTTCAATAAAAACTACACAATAAAATAAGCCCTCATATGGCCATGTCATATGAGGACTTATTACTTCCTGATGGCCCTTAATGGGTTATAAAGCTAAACTCCATGGTGGCATGGTGGTGGTTTAGCTGCTCCAAACCTAGTGAATTAGATCCTCTTTAGGAGGATATTGCAGAGTGTTAAGGCAGCAGTATGCAGTTCTAGGCTCTCGCTCACAGTCTGAAGGTTGCGAGTTCAATCTCTGCATGTTTCAGGTAGACTCAGCCTTCCATCCTTCCGAGGTTGGTAAAATGAGTACCCAGCTTATTAAATATAATCCGGCGCTTGATGAACCAATCCTAGCCATTCAGTGATGTAATTCACTGAATGGCTGTGAATAATTGAGTGTCGGCTGTGATTGGCTGGCCCTTGATCCAATCACAGTGCTTACTTGCTGACGGTGTTTTTTTTTTTTTTTTTTTTACCTAGCTAAGGGGAGCTTTTTCAGCATAAAAAAGTGCTGAAAAAGTTAGTTTATACTCGAGTATATACGGTAACTATTATTTTAGTGATTTTTATATTCTCGTGTGTTTCCCCCCTCTCACAGGCCACAGTGTCTTGTTTTAATTGGTGCTCCAAATTCACGTCCAGCCCTACTGCAGTTGGTGCATGCTTTTACAAAAAATGTTGGTCTGATGATTTGCGGTCATGTGCACATGGTAAGCTTTTTTGTTTTCCCCTGAGTTTTTTCTTTCTGTATGTGTTTTGTAGATTTAGATTATGAGCTTGTGTTCAATATTTTTGATGAGCTGAAAATCCGTCAGCATGACAGACAATAAAACGAGCTTGTCAATAATGAAGACATGCAAGAATACCAGGTGTAAGTATCAGGAACAAACAGAATATATGGGGCTTAACAGTGGCACTGCGTAACGGACTAAGGAATAAATAGAACTTGTCACAAACTGGCGTGTAGGCCGTTGGTATGATATCGAAAAAGACTGTACTCATTTTAGATCCAATTCAAAGTTACAGTTCACATAAGCAGTTTTGCAATTGTTCTGTGAAGTACCTGTCCATGTATATGGCAGTGCAAAAAGCAACGTCAGCACCTCCTCACAAAGTGAAATAAATGTGCCCTAAGTGTAATGCAAACAAACATTAATGCGCGTGTGTATAAACCTATATAAAGAAACTGTGTGTGCATTTTATATGTAGTGTATAAGATACAATGTATGGTTTTTATACTGCAGTTTAGAATAATCCATATATGCAATGTTTGTATATTTCTTGGCATTTGCAGAGCGCTGTTCCATCTGCTGTGTTTGTTTGCTTATTATGGGAAGGCATAGTTGCCAAATAACTGTGGTTAACACTGTTCTTCATTTACCACATGTAGCAGATTTTGAGGACCGATTCTAAGTGAAAGATACAGTATGTAGGCGCCTGCCTCTTTAACGCCAAGCAGGAAGAGGGGGATTCGCTAGGTTAGCGCAAACAGAAGAGTCTAATTGAAGTGCCACCAAGTTCTGGTGCCCTCTTTGTTGGCATGAGTCCCTAGGAAAACACATAGTTGGTTCCTCTTGCATGAACCCTTACACAAGAGAGCCCAATGCATGTGGCGCAGGACAAATTCGTAGACAAAATCTCTTTGGATGTGTTTAGGGTATAATGCATTGAGTGGTACCAAAGGTACAAAGCTTGGAAGGACACTGCTATACTATTAAATAGATGCTGGATTAAAGCTACTGGGACCTCAAGTCCCACATAGCTTGGCTAGCTTCTCTTTCAGGTTAGGCTTTCATGCATGTCAACCTTTTCATGATCAGTTGACAAAAACATGTAGAACGTTTCTTTTTAAATGATGGATTTGTAAAATAATGTAGTACAGTACATCTCAAATAACTCTTATATCTCTATAGGGTCCTCGAAGACAAGCTATGAAAGAGCTGTTAACAGACCAGGCTAGATATCAGAGGTGGCTTATTAAAAACAAGACCAAAGCCTTCTATTCACCAGTACATGCAGAAGACTTGCGGGATGGGGCACAGTATCTTATGCAGGTAAAATCCACAGCTGTTCAAACTTGCACGGCACAAAATTGGGCAAAAGCTGTCAATTATATTGATAGTAATTATGTAATAATGAAGACAACGTAGTTACAGACGGAATGATTCTGTGCCTATGTGTACCCTTCTTATCTAGCCTGAATGAATCTTCTTTTCCCTCTTGTAGGCTGCAGGATTGGGGAGAATGAAACCGAATACTCTTGTGGTTGGCTTCAAGAATAATTGGATTCAGTCAGATATGAAAGACGTTGAAACCTACATTAACTTAATGCAGTAAGTATGGGAAAAGCAGGAAATGTATATACAAGGTTTGTTTTATTTATAGGGGTTGTCTCACTTCTAGCTGTTTACTGCAATCAGCTCCGTATATTGCATAGTGACCCCCGATTATTATTTCTGGCTGAATCCTATTGAGGTAAATGGGACTAAGCCTGCAATACCAACCTTGGCCACTATGCAATGTACAGAGCTATCTACTTCCTGCAGTTTAAAAGCTTGAACTGGAATAACGTCTTTCAACAACTTCTGCAGTTCCATTGTATGTTACCCTTATTCTGTTTTCTATATTCTTGTGATTCGGAAAAGTGTTGGCTAGGAGAAGTGTGCAGGGAGTAGCTATTTCCCATAGCATGCTATGGACGGTATTTGCTGCGGATCCGTGGTGTGGACTCCGACCGTGGATTCCGCAATGCAAATACGTTTGTGTGCATCCAGACTAAAAGGTATTTTATCTTCCAAATGATTTTGTGATTGTGACGCCATGCAGGGACTCTGAGCAGGGCTTTACTAACAAACCTCCTCGGCTTAGATTTCTGCTCTTGGCTGTTTTTTCTACAATTTAAATAAACACAAACACACTATTTAAAAGAAAAACCTGGGGCTGGACACATGGAAGGCGTTCAGCTACATGATTGCAGGGAATCGCTGAGAAAATGTTTACTTGCTTTGAATTGCACTGGAGTTTCACAGCTTCTCTTTATGCATTGAATATAGCACAACCCACAGCTTTAATATTCACCTTTTTAGATTTTTTTTTTTTTAGTTGAATTGTTCAAATAAACCTTTTTTTACACTGTTTTATTCTTTAAGCTATATCATTTGGCTCTGAAAAAAAAAAGTTGTCTGTGGCACAGTAATATATCCCTAATGCAATAGGGGCCCTTAAGGTCCTGCAGAATCTTGGAGCTGACTTTAAGAGCCAATCGGTCACTTATCACTAGTGTTTTATCTCTTACACAAAGAAAATGTAACAGTGGAAGCACATATGTTCTATGTAGTTTGGTGGGTCGTCAGAACACATTCACTCTGGGGCTTGAGGATCGCCAGTCTGACACAAATAAGTGAGTACAGGCAATTCTTAAAGGAGTTTCTGCCTTCAGCAACCTATAAGTAAATCTAGTAATAGAGTCATTCTTTAAAGCCTATAGATCACTTGAAAGTGTCATGAGTTAAGTGGTTCCCATTTCAAGAAGATTCTTGTTTTTCCGTGTGTCAATACAGCCTTAGAGTGGAATAAAGGTTGGCACCCTCACCATCTAACAGTTGGATAAATCTTTGCAAGCCTTTAATTTTTCTGTATTCAAGCTCGGTAAAGGGCATCAGTAATGCAGCAAGAAGGCTTTAGTATGGTCAAATGAGTTGGTCATCAACCGAAAGGAAAATGAAATGTGTACGGTAAGAAAAATGCACTGAACTTTATTTCCCCCTTCTTTTATCCTAGTGATGCTTTTGACTTCCAGTATGGTGTGGTTGTGATCCGTCTGAGAGAAGGCCTAGATATTTCACACCTTCAAGGCCAAGGTATGTAAGCCTACTAAAATAGTAGAGAATTACAAGTCACAATATTGTGCTTTTTAGCTTCTAGCGATGCAAAGCACACAATGATGTATAGAAGTTCACTACAGTAGATAATATATGGGAAGTGCTGACTTTTGTCTTTAAACAGCCCTTTAGGCATCCTGTTTGGTGCATGCTATGTAAGGGTTCTTTTATACGGGATGCCTGTTGGGCGCACAAGTGATGGACTGTTGCTCCCATATTTTACACTGGAGCGATAGTTGTTCAAGTGAATGGGGGCTAAGCGGCCAGGGATTGTTCCGGCCGAGCACCCTCCATGCACAGTAAACAGGAATCCTAGAATGGTTGGAAGGGGCCTCCAGGGTCATCTGGTCCAACCCCATGCTCAATGCAGGATCACTAAATCATCCTCAACTTGGGGAATCCTCAAAAATTGAGCAGCTTCTGTTTACACGGCCCGATAGTTCTGCTTTAAACCAAGTGACTAAGAACCAAGTGAATCCAAAGAGCGAGCGATTTCTTGCTCAGTGCCCTGTTGATGGGCACATGTAAACGGAATGATTATTGCCCTAATTCGGGCGATAGTCTCCTAATGTAACGGTTCCCTTTTATTACCCACAAGTCTTCTGTGATCTCTATTTTGTTTCAGAGCCAATATACAGTTTTGTTGCTTCATCCTTATTTAATATGTAGCATAAAACACACATGCAAAAGAAGGGGAGAATAAGAATAAAACGGCACATGTGATCTCTACTTGAAGTGTATTTCTGGTATCATTCAGTTTAGCTTATATTTGTCTGTGAGTTATAAGTGCTCAGCGTGTCTCATAACTGTAACACATGTTCAGTTCCCCCCTCCTTCCTGGGAAATAACATATTTATGACTCTATCAAATAGCAGCTGGAAAGTACTTAATAAATTAATGGAGAGAAATGAAACTTTCCAGTGACTTGAATGACATGAGGTGCAGAGATAAGAATATCGTGAAGGTCAGGATGAGGATGCCAGAGGAAGGTGTAACAGGACATGCTACTATTGAAGGATTTTCACCCCTCCCTTTGCACAAAGGACTTTTTTAACTGCCGTTGTATGATAGGAAACTGAGAACAGCAGAGCTGAGAGGTCCTAATTACACGGGCAGGGTGAAGTTGGTTGACAATAACTTTGCTGACTGATGGCACAAATTGTTGTGTCCCCTCTCTCATGAGCAGTGTGGATTTTTAGACAATGGAAGGAATGTATGACGTAGCACAGATGTTCATCTACCCTTTCACTGCCGCATGTGCTTTTTTTTTTTTTGCAACCTTTGTGTTGAAGTTTTGTGCACCTCTTACTAGTACGTATGAAACTTATCGACTGGCAAATTATAAGTATGCAGACATCAAAAATAGACACTGTGGACATCATAGAGGAGCGTCTCCTGCTCAGGAACACCATCTGAGAGCCAGTCTATTCACGTAGCTCCCATTCTTGTGGGTTCATATATTGTATTACTTTGGATATTCTTTTATCTACTACTGGCTGCCCAATGCTTTCCCTGACAGGATCAGCTGTTTGCATGGAGCAAGACCTTGGGTGATCAGCTGCTTGCCTCAGCAGCTAAGTTTTGACAGCTGCAGATGAAAGAAGCCCAAACACCACCAAAAAAAAGTAGAATGTCCATAAATGGCATAAATAATCCCTATGAAAATAATATATAATGGAGCTGGCAGAAATGTGCTGAAGCCATGAATGCAGCAGACTAGAGAACAGCTGATCAGGAGTCGTCCCAGGTGATGGACCCCTGTTTATCTACCATTGATGACCTGTCCTGAGAATAGGCCACCAATAGTTTACAACTGAGCAATCCCTTTAAATGGAATGTGTTGTCAGATTTTTTTTTTCTTTGTAACTTTCAGTCACTATCTTTTTGTTTTTAAAGAAGGGGGGGAAAAAAATTCCTAAAACCCTGCGAATTTTGAATGTGACAGGGGTTACACAGCAAAAAATTGCTGTGTAGCCCTGCAACTTCGCATTGCAGGGAATGGAGTCACGTAGCCATAACCTGTTATAGAAATGAGTCTCAAAAAAATCTGTACAACTTGGATTGCTAGCCCTATTCACTTCAATTTGAGTGTAAGGTCACGGGGTTATGCAGTGATTTCCCCCCCCCCCCCCCCCCCCCCCTTGGTCGCGCAACCCCTATTGTGGCCAAAAATTGCGATGTAGAACTAGCCTAAAAGAGCACTGACTGCCAAACTGATACCGGTATACAGGGCGGTTAAAGAACTGGTTTATCTGCTCTCTGATTGGCCAGAGTTACTTATGTAATTGGCACTTGGCAGTCAAAGAGCATTGCTCAGTTTGCATTTAGGTAGTTAGAAACGTTGTGTGGGCATCTTGACTGGAGATGGAGCCCTTACCAGCAGATTGGAGGGGCATCCTAAAACAAATGCAGGTAGTATACCCCCTAATCCTCCAGTCACAAGACAGACAATTGTTCCAAAACCAGAGGGTAGCTTAATGACTTTTTGATTGTTACAGTTACCAATTTTGTGTAAGTAGGAATTTTGTAATAAAACAAACACTTAGACCTGTATAATTAGGAACACGAGGCTGTGCATTTTCGCACACTTAACAATCCATAAATTCTCAAGCCACTGTCTTTACTTTGGATATCAAATATATTTGATTAGCCAGCAGATTTTTTTGGGCACGACACAAACTTTCAGAAAAATATTTTTATGTTTCTGAGTATTTGTACTGTATTCCTTAAAAGCATAAACCTTTAGGAATAGTTCACAAGGGGAAACTATGGAACGGAGTCTAGTGGGACTAATAGAAATGGAATATTCTGTAATGTGTGACAATGTGATGTGAGCAGGGACATGTGGGACTCGTTCACTGGGCTAAATTGGGGATTCCACTGTGTTACAATTGATTAAAAAGCGGTTTGCGGGAATTATGGGACTGCTGGTTTTAAGATGTAGATTTGATTAGGAGAAAGCCTCTCTATAGTTCTATATTACAGGGCTCTGTGGCATTTTCGCTTTTATTCCTGGCAAATGGCTCTCTGCTGGGAATTCTTTACGAGCAGCTGCATCAGTGACTTATTTATAGATGAATGAAATACCACAGGAAAGACTCGTTTCCGGCAAGAATCGCTATTGTGTGCTATGTTTTTTTAATTAAAAAAAAAAAAAGAAACAGCAAGGACTCTCTTATGGGTGTATATGATGTAGAAAACCTGTAAGGTTTTTCCTATCACTAGCATTGTCCAGTCTGGGCTGTGTCTGCTGTTTCAGGGAGAATGCTATTCATGGTTCTTTTATTATTGTGTTAAGTATTTGTTCTTAGTAGATTAGCACCTAATTGTGAAACCAATTGTAGGATTCCATGTTCCTTTTTACTGTCGTGCTGTTCGGTTGTCCTCTGTATCATGCTCAAGAAATGGCTGATGGTCTACTTAAGAAATGTCTAAGTTATGTCTAGCATCCTGCTGGCTCATTGTTTTCATAGTGCCTTTGTGTTGTAGCCTTGCCAACCAAGGACACGTCTCCAAAAAGCTTCCTAAGCTGTAGTAAGGTAGCTTTATATATACATTATGTAGTAAAATTTCACCCAGGTGTCTGGTGAGAGTCGTAGAAGAGAAGGCATGGTTCTTCTTGAACAATAGATTTTTATTGTAATTGAGTACATTTTTAACAAATACAAGAGAAAATGTTAATATTGGCATTTGAGTTAACATCTTCGTAAGCAATATGACTAAACCGTTACACACATAACACTATGTTTAAACAGGTAGATAATAACATAAAATATCGGTATATGACTTCTATACAGTACATAAAATGGCAAAATAAAGTAGGGCATAAAAAAGTTGACACAAAAGTAGCTTAGGATCCAGGCCATCCAATTTCCCTCTTTATTGAAGGCACTTGTGTGCATACTTTCAAACCAACAATTGCTATTAACTGATTTGATTTGAATAGAAGGAATGGAGTTACTATTCCAGTGTTGTGCGGTTCTGGTTCTACATTCAATTAAGATATGAAGAAGAGGAGTGCGTAGCATAGGGGGGATTTGGTCTGCATCAATTAACAAGGCTAGAGCAGGGTTGGGTTGAATTTGGATGTTACTAAAGTTGGTAATTAGTTGGAAGGCCTGGGTCCAAAGGTTAGAGACATAGTGACACTGTAGAAATGTCCCTTTTGGCGAGCTAAATCTCCAACACCTTTGAGAAAATTGAGGAGCCATCTTGTTGGGGGCATAGGGAGTCAAGTACCATCGGTATAATATTTTACAAGAGGTTTTTAGAGTGATTGGTACAGTTAGAGGCCGAGTTAATTGAAGAATACTCCTCACTCTACTGGGCTCTGAGACTTAGATTTTTAAATTGTTTTCCAATTTTCTGTGTATATTTCCCAAGGGATCTACCAGCATGGTGTTTAATATAAGATGGCAAGTGGATAGGCCCTTATAGCCATTGAAAATGTATCTCTTTCTAATTTGAAAAGATTAGGCTTGACTCAACCAATTTTGAGAAGATAGTTTTCTGTCTTTTTCAGAACTTGTTATCAGGTTTAATATTCCTCAATCAGACTTTCGAAAGTACCTTCAAATTAATCCTCTTCTAAAATAATATACCCCTCCTACAACAGTTAACATTCCCATCAAATTGGACCCCTGGCTCTCTTCTCTTCAAGGTTCTTCTTAACCAGCCTGATTTATAGCCAAGGAGAGAAGAATGTCCTGTTAGTGTTGGTATGAGAGCTCAGCCGTATAATCTACCAAATACCTACACAAATACGTCACAATACATGAAATAATGTAATCGGGCTGCTAGGATTCTTCTTTTTTTTTTACATGGCTTTTAGTGTAGAGGAACACACCATGTAGCTCAGGACCTGAATTATGAACATTTTACCTCCAGACATGTCATACTACTGTCTGCTCTGTCCTGGAAGCCCTTTGTAATTGAAATCTTAATTACTACAAATCTCTTTAGCTTGTCTGAGCGGAAAGCAAAAGATCAATAGTATCTGGTCAATAGCTGTCTGAGTCTATGGATGTCAGAGTTGCTTTAGAACCTAGTAGCCCAGATTTTATTCCAAATTTTGCACCAAGTTGGGAATTTACTGCTCTTCCTGCAGCTATATGGTAGTAGTGCGTAACTTTCTTTCCTTCACACATACTGCTACTAATAAAGTTCTAACATGAAAGTTTTATGTTACTAGTAAAATATGTGGAGTTTCAGACTTTGCCCAAAAGTAAAAAGTTATGATCCAAGTTCTGTTGTTCTTTTATAGATGCTTTCTGCATTTCTCGTATAAAATCATTGGGGTCACTTGGCCTTTTCAGAAATAGACAAAATTCTTCTTCAGGCTCATGTTTTGTTTCTTTTCTTTTGCAGAGGAATTGCTGTCATCACAAGAGAAGTCTCCCGGCACCAAAGACGTAGTAGTAAATGTAGACTATAGTAAAAAGACTGAGGCAGAGTCTTCAAAGCCTTACTCTGGTGACTCCAGTCCAATGATGAGGAAAGGTATGGGCAGAGCTAGAAGTAGTTCATACTTTCTTTCCTTCAGGTTTATCCAAATGCTGGTGGAATATTAGTGGATACCCAGCTAGTGTTCTAAGTGGTAATGACACACAAAACACGGCACAGGTATATGGAAAATTATAGGTGTGCTACTACAGAAATCTACAGGGAAGTGCGTTTTCTTTAAAAAAAAAAAAAGTTTAAAAGTGCCCCATATCTTTTAGGTTCAATGAAGGGGACTGTCTGGTAGAAAGCGTGACAGGTGGCTGGGATGATAAAATTAAAGGGGTTGTCGGAGTCGTATTTTTTTGTTAAAATGTTGTTCTCCATGCAGTAAATAACTAATTGATACATACTCGCCTCTCCTTGCTGTGTCCCATGCCATCGCTCCAGGGTTCCCCTATGACATTATGTTTACAGGTTGCCCCAGGCTGATTATGGAGAGTCCCAGACTGCTCAGCCAATAGAGCTCAGTGATGATCGCTGAGCTCTGTTATTGGCTGCAGCAGCCTGTGACCCTCCATAAACTGGTAGGACTGCAGCTTGTAAAGACCCCAAGCCTTTGGAGTTAAGAACTGAACTGCGCAGTAGCTGTAGGTGACTTGGGAGAGGTGAGTTACTTTACTTCATGGAGAACTGGTTTAAAAAAAACCAAAATGCTCAGACAACCCCTTTTTAACAGTCCTCATTTGTTTTGCAAAAAAAAAACAAAAAATCCATTAGTGGGGAAGAGTTTGTAAAATTGATACCAGGCAAAATTGAAGTAGTTTCTACTAGATCAATATTTGTACACTTGGTTCAGAACCATTTTTTAACCATACTTGCAGCATCAATTTTGTTTTGGAAGTCTGGATAATATTTTGAGCCCCATCCATCAACTTTCTCCTAGAAAATATGTCCCTGTGGCCCATAGTAAGCAACAAGAGCCCATATTCCATTTTCATTCTAGGAAAGCTGAAGCTCACAGCATATAAGTCAGACATGTCCTGTCCTGTATGTCTGCGTGCTTTTGTAGGTTTATGTGCATAGATTGGTGTCAGTTGTCAGTACCGTACTACGACTTAATTAGCTTTGTTTTGTGATGTTATTTTTGTTCATTTCATGTTGGTAATTTTGTATTTTTTGGAATTTTTTTTCATTTCCACTGGCTGATCACATAATTAACATTGTCTTTAATGTTCTTTCTAAATATTATCCAGATGAGGAAGATGATGGAAAGACACAACCTACACAGCCTCTATTGAAAAAAGGCAGGCATTATCATGTTTTTGTTTCTTTTTGTTACATCCCTTGTTTTGTCTTTTAGTTATTTTTTAACGTCCTTTTTGTATTGTCTTGTTTCTTTCATCTTTCCTTTCATTTCCTGGCCATGAATTCCTGAAGCTGCTAAAACCATATCTGGTAGAAAAGCATTTTTGGATGTTTTCCCAACAAATGACATTTATCACCCATGTACAGGATAGCTACTAAATATGATTGTGGAGTCGCTCTGAAGTGTTTTTATCAGCCCCACAGACTTTGAAGAATACTCCAGCACACTTATTCGACCTCCCTTCCATTCAGATTCCTCACTGTGGTCGTGCATTGAGGAAGAACAGTAAGAATGGGGGGTTGTTCACATGATTGGCAGAGGTCCTTTTACCATTCATACATTGATAAATGCCATTTGTTGGAAAATGTCTTTATAAGTAAATATGCACTCATTGCAAAAAAACCCAGACTGTTAGGTATTTGAACCAGTGGATTCATGAGGGCGCGCACTTAAGGAGATCAGGCACAAGAGCTCAGGACTCCCTCAACAGACTTCTAGTAGAAAGGATCTTCTGATCGTCGCACAAGCAGCTCCAACTGTTTTGTTCATCCTGTATTCCTCCCGTGGCAGGGCTTACAAGGAGCATTTTCCAGCAGGATAATGCTCAGCAGTGGTGTCACAGGAATGCCTCCACAACATTGTCACACTTCCATGGCCTGCATGATCACTAGATTTATCGCCAATAGAATACGTATGGGACCACCAGGGACACCAACTTCGAGATCCCATGAGTTTGCATGATCTAAAGGCTCATTTGCAGCAAATGTGGACTGATATCCTACAGGATACTATACAGAACCTGTATGCCTCCATGCCCGCATCACCTCTTGCATCCAAGCTAGAGGCGGTACAACAGGGTACTAGAGCCTCCATGCTCACCCATATGACATCTTGTATCCAAGCTAGAGGTGGTACAACAGGGTACTAGAGCCTCCATGCTCACCCATATCACATATTGTATCCAAGCTAGAGGTGGTACAACAAGGTACTAGAGCCTCCTTGCCCGCCCATATCACATCTTGTATCCAAGGTAGAGGCCGTACAACGGGGTGCTAGAGCCTCCCTTCAAGGGGTCAGTTTTCTGTATTAAATTATTCTTTTGCTCTGATTTGTAATCACTTATATCAACTATACCATCACACGTGTAACGTAGTGTTTTGTTGTTTTTTTTTACAATGAGTGTATATAAATATTAGTGATACTCTTTAGTCATTGGTATTACTCTGCTTTTCCTTTTCAGGTTAGTTTTCTT
The DNA here is from genome assembly GCF_035609145.1 of Eleutherodactylus coqui. Classification (NCBI taxonomy): domain Eukaryota; kingdom Metazoa; phylum Chordata; class Amphibia; order Anura; family Eleutherodactylidae; genus Eleutherodactylus; species Eleutherodactylus coqui. The sequence goes on from NC_089841.1 coordinate 130,401,077, forward strand.
CCATTCTTTATAGCTCTTGTTACTTTCAATGAGGGTGCTTATCTTCAGGCTTCTGCATTGTATTTGCTGTATGACGCTTTGAAGTTTATCTCTTATAGAATTCTTAAGTGTTGCAACTTTTATTGGAATTGCTCCACTTGGTCATTTACAAGATGTGGAGTGTATATGTGTATGTAATCTATACATGAATATATGCACATACACACAAGTATGAAGACTTGAGCATTTGTACATCTGTTATGGATGTTAAAGAAATAGCTATACAGTCTATATTACATAGAAAAACATTGTGTCTTCCTGGATAGTGTCAGACAGAACTATATTAATGAGCTGGAAGTATTTTCAGGATATTGTTTATTGTAATTTTACATTTTTTTTAATGCATTTTAATATTTTAATGTTATCGATTAGTGTCTGTTTGGGTGCTTTCACATCTGTACTAGGGATTTCGCTTTCCAGCTCCTTTCAGGGAGCACTAAAGGGAAAACACCTTGGCCAAGCGGTTTTGTCGCTGGACGGAAACGAACATCACTGGGTGGACCCCATTGACTATATTAGGATCTCCCGCTTTCCGTGCAGCTGGCCGGCTTTTGGATAAAACAAGAAGCGCTGCATGCAGCACTTTTTCTTTGGATATTGTCAGCTGCATCGCTGACAATCTCTGGACGGACATTTTGATGCAGATGCGAAACCACCCTCCTACGTATAAAGCCAGGCACTCTTCATACACGTGGTTTATTAAACTTTTCTAAAATATTTTCATAAACTGAGTTTATTCCAGATTCACTATAGGCCAAGACTAGACAGTGACTTATATTGTACTAATGCATCAAGTTTGTTATGTATCAGATTTACCTTTGGGGAAAAACATGGTTGCATATGTGCAAAATGGCTCCACATCTATCCACAGGCTGTGTGGCACTCGGCTGTGTTGACAACCTATGGACAGGTATGGGGCTGTTTATGTAGGAAAGCAGCCATGTTTTTTTTCCGTTTTAATCCAGTACAACCCCTTTTACCTAATCATTAATGTGGCTTCCATGTTAACTGCGTTCTATTAGAATAGCAAATGCTCCCAGAAACCCAGCTGAGACTTTGGAGCAGATTGATGATATATCTAGATGGTCCATTGGTTGATGAAACTGATTACTTGCAGGAACATCAGTTGCACTGTACCTCCACAATTGTAGAGCTGTAAACCTGGTATTTAGTGGTGGATTTTAAGTAGTAATGGAAAAAAGAAACTTGTTGACTTTGAACAATTGTGTCCAGCTGACTGACCAACCTAAATGTTATCATTTAAATATTATTTGCCTCTTTTTGTAGACTCGAAAGTTCAAGGCGTTCCTCTGAACACTGCAGACCAGAGACTTCTGGATGCCAGCTTACAGTTCCAGAAGAAGCAAGGCAAAAGCACAATTGATGTGTGGTGGCTCTTTGACGATGGAGGTAGAGCTATTCTTACAGACTAACTTATGTGGTTTAGTATGATTCTTGAGCCTCTTTTCGTACAACTTTGTATTGTGCCATTCCTCTATTATTTCTTCTAGAAATTTAAGAATAAATTGGCAACTGGGTGTTACCAACTGGAGAGGTGACCCTGTACAATCGGCGCTGGCTGTGTAGGAAGACACCCCTTTGGTAATAGGATGATAACACCCAGTTGCCAATTTATATATACATTTCTTAGAGGAATAACATGAAACTGCTTTGGGTAAAGATGCTTAAGAATTGCTGTCCTATAGGGAATACAAGTATTACTAAAACAGACGTGATGACAGGTCCTCCATAAGAGCTTTCATAAGTGTGTCCCGCTTTGCAAAGGTTATAACTTAACATTATAATGACTGTTTTAAACTATTAATGTCTGACAAAGGGATATATTGTTTGTGTGTGAGTAATATATTATAGAAAAATATTATAGTGTGTATATAATAATTATTATTTGTGTTACTGCTGTTCCCTTTGAAACCAATGGAGGACCAACTTGCTCTGCATTTTTACCTTTAAAACTCGGCAGACTCTGTAGATCTTGGTCTTGGAACAAATGTCCAAAGATTGTCCAGTAGGGAAGCTATCTGATGCTGATGACAATTTGCTTCATATACAGCTTCAACGCAGTTTTGACCTAATTTACAATGTTACTCCCTGAGGATAAATTTTAACTGCGTTTGCCAATCGATTTGAAGCTGAAGTATTTCTGTGCACCCTTGCAATAGGCTTGTGCATATAATTGATTTTTTTTTAATAATGCCATGTCTTTGGTCGTGCTGGGAAGTGGATAAAGGCTTGAGTTATGTTAGTTTTTATAATTTTGTCAGGAAAATATTGGTATCCAGTAGTTACAATCCTGTTACACTTTCAGTTATGGTCAGGCAATTGATTAAAATGGCACTATGGATTTGGATGCCTACGACTGTTTGCAGAGGATTTGACCTTGATAAACCATGAATAGAAGTAATGGGTTACTGTTCTACTTTATAGAATAAAGTACATGTCAAAAAGTCTCTGAAAGTGCAGGTACTCTTTAACATCCCATATTCTACAATGGTCGCACCACAGTTTTAGTTAAATTCATAGGATGGGTATAGAGGTCACAGGCTTCATCTTGTAGTTTATCTTTCTCCTATGAACCATGTTGTGCATGCTCATTTATCCCGTCTATGCCTTACGTTTAGACTTCCTACAGCTCATTCCCATGGTTGTCATCAGTTTTGATAATACATGCATTATTTTTCTGCTCAGGTTTGACGTTGTTAATTCCATACTTGCTGACTACCAAAAAGAAGTGGCATGAGTGTAAGATCAGAGTGTTCATCGGTGGTAAAATTAACAGGATAGATCATGACCGCAGAGCGTAAGTTCTTTTTTTAAATCCTTTTGATAGACATATGCATATAAAGGGATTGTCCCATCAGGACTAGTAGAGCATATGGATGTCATAGAAGAAGGGTCCCACCACTCGGGTTTCCTTGTGATACTACACTGCAGCCAGGCTATGTGGCTGGCTGCAATTTTAAGGCAAAATTACCTGGCTCAGCAACCAGCAGATTGCATGTTAAAGGGGTTGCCTGAGGTGAAACAACCCCTTTAATAAATATTGCATGCTCAGTGTTTAGTGCTGTTGGCAAAACATTTGCTGTTTTATTTCAGTGTAAGGCCCCATGTTCACGGGCAAAATTGAATTGCGGGTGATCTGCAGTTCAATATGCCCATAGACTTTCATTGGGCATCCGCAGGTGATTAAATACCTGCGGATGTCATTTTTCCCCGCGTGCGGATCACACACGTTGGAAACATAAGTGCAGCATGCTCCATTGTCTGCGGATTCCCTCACGGATGGCTTCAATTCATGTCAATGGAAGCCATCGACCCGCGGCACAGATACAGCAGACCCTGCATCCGTGCCGCGGATCTGTGGGAAAGCAGGATTTTTTAAAAAATTTTTTTAATGCACGCCCACGCGCATCCACTGTGCAGAAGAAAGATGATCCGGCTGCGATGGAGAAGACCCACACAGCAGCCGGACAGGTAAGAAAATGTCTTTTTAGGCCTTATGGCTGCGGGCGCAGGTGGAAACAGCTACGGGATTCTACACTTGGAAACCGTGCGTGCCTGTGGACATGAGCCCTAAGGCCGGCTTCACACAGGCAAGCTGGATCCTGTGTGTGGGAGGCCCACAGCAGATTTCAGCTGTGAGTTTAGTGGATGACCCTGCCTACTTGCGATTTCTGTAAGCGCGGCGCAGTACATTTTATTTTATTTTTTCTTTAATGTTTATATGTCTTGCTCCACTTCTTAGCGATGACACGGATACCCTCGGCCCATACCCAATGTTGGTGGCATACGGGCCACGGGTCGGACAGCATCCATTGCCTTCAATGAAAAGCATGTTTTTTTCCCCTGGTTTTTGATGCCTGCATTTTGCCTCACACCCACCGTGCGGATTCCGCAATTGGAATCCGCCCGTGTGAAGCTGGCCTTGCATTCCACAATATCTCACTCATACAGAAACTGTTGACAGCAATAGCTCAGGGGTATTCAATGTAGTACAAGCAGCTTAGATCAAGTATATTCATATGTTATCAACGTATCATTTCATTTTGGGATCTCCGAAATCCTAATACCAATCTATAAGCACCCTAGTTATTTAGTTCTAATATCTTAAGTAGTAATTGCTCATAAAGAGTATGTGCTGACCAGTCCTGCATAGAATTTGTAAGGCTTGTTATAATAAATGGAGATAATAGTTTTCACTTATGTTGTTCACCAAAAGGCTTCCCCTGCTGCTTAAAGACTCGTGATATAATCATGTCTGGGGGAATATGACTACCTTACACATCTGCAGGCATGTGTGGTTCTGCTGGATTGCCTGAAAGTGACCCTACAGGCCCAGAGAAAGAAAGATGGCTGAACAGTTTCTCGGACTACCTGATGCACACTGTGTGTTAGTATGCATCAGTAGTCTAAGACCCTACATGCTGCTCTGACTGGTCAGCACTGCTCATGTGGGCAGCACTGGTCAATCAATCCATATGTAGTGTCTTGACGCGCATTTACACCCAAAGATAATCTTTCAAAGGATTGAAAGATTAAAGGTTTAAGAGATCTTTTTGCATAAAGTGTTAATGGCCAGTAATGTCCATTTACATGCAAATGAAGATGATAGTGTTAATGAGCCTCCAGGAGCTGTTTGCAGAGCCCAGCATATAATTTAGTCACATGCCCAGCTGTTCGAGCAGCTGCATTGTTCTCCATGCAGAGCTAGCTAATTACATTGTAATTTGCTGGCAGTCCCGAGAAGAACACAGCATTCGGTCTACTGGAGATAAATGCAAACTGCTTTATCTCCAGTAGCTGAATAATGGATTTTAAGTTAAAATCCTAGTTCAAACGAAAAGTGATGCCTGCGTTTACATGTAACAATTATCACTGAAATTCGGTCGTTTGAACACATTTTGAGTGATAATCGTGTAAATAGGCCTTTTGACTAATGATGCATACTAATACACAGTGTGCATCAGTAGTCTATCAGGTAGTTAAAGAAGCTGGAGTGGCCATCTTTGTTTTTCCATGCCTGGAGGTCCGCTTTAGTTGGGGCAGTGGCTCACAATGTATCTCAGTGCATGGGCCAAGATAACTGTGGCTTTCAATTTAGTATTTCAGTAGATAGACAGTACTATGTAATGGGTAGCAGGACATTAGTGGTTTAGTCCCCTGAGGAAGCACATGACGGGATTACAAGCAGCAAGAACAGTCAAGGACACGCATGTATGGCAATAAATGATTAATTCTTGGATGCTTTGAACACCCGGTCACATGCACAGATAAGATTTTGTTAGGCTTCAGGATAACATCAGTAGCATAATCCAATTTGTCTCTTACCACCGTCACTATTTAAATGTGTATAATGATCTATTACATTATAATTCTTTCTTGAGAAGTGTGGGAAAAGTTGTGTTCATTTGCTTTAAGCTGGGAGGACACCACTTTGATCTGCTGATGAAAGTGGGAATGACCAAAGCATTACGTAATAGACCTTAAGCTAAGAAAACGATTTGTACCGTGACATTATGATTTGTACACACGAGTTTATAAGATTTCCTCTTTGTTACATGTGAAATGACATGACTGTGAAGTATGGGTAAGAGCAGATTCTGAATTGAATCAAACGTCTGGGTGCAGAATAGTAACTTTGTTGTTAGAACTTGCCTTCTTCATATAAACGGACTGCATCCGCTCCAGGGGCAAAGCAGTAAATCAAGCAAATCTGTGGCACGCAGGTCTAGCTAATGAGAAGATTGGTGTTTGATTCCATTGTCTGTAATGCTTACATTTGCCTTGGTGGTTTTTACAGGATGGCAACATTGCTCAGCAAGTTCAGAATTGACTTCTCTGACATCATGGTCCTCGGTGATATCAACACAAAGCCAAAGAAAGAAAAGTATGTTAAGTTGCTGGTTTATGACATGTATATGGGTGCAGGATCATGTGTGTACTTGTGCTTCATCATTCCCTTTTTAATATTGTAAGAGCTTAGAAGCAATAGTTTGTGGAAACATGAATTTGTGCATTTTAGGGAAACTAACATGGGTGTGGTAACCCCTCATGTACTACAGGTTCTTGCTTGCTGAAAAACAATCTTGCAGAGTTATGCTTAACTTCTAAAACTGTATGTTCAGCAGCTGGATTACTCATGTATGTGCTAGAAATGTAGTTTTTGGAACATTAATATTATTGCAAGTTACTTGTTTTTGATATTTGCAAGTCATCATCTGGTAGTTTCTAAAGTCCAATGAATGCAAATTTTTGGTCTTCTCATTCCTGCCTAGCTCTACAGGCACATCTATAAACCTCCTATTTTGAACTTTCCTTTTTTTAGAAGGTGTTGTGTCCCTAAGGTTGAGTTCACATGGCAAAATAGCCACAGAATTCTGACTGTGGAATGCGGGCCGGAACGCCTGAGCACTGTGCAGTACAATGTAAGTGAATGAGGGTTTAACAATCCCCATTCTCTTATAGCAGAAAACAGTCTGCAACAGAAGATAGTCATGCTTCGGGTGTTTACCACAGAAGTCATACCCATAGTCTCTACTTGGCTCAGACTTCGAGCCACAAACCTAAATTTTCATGCTTCCCTTTAGTTAGAAAAAAAAAATCTCACTTGGATGCAAAGTTGCATGACGGCGTACAGGAATGTGAAGTGCTTGTCGGCAGGTTTATTATGTGTGCCAGGTGTCTAGTGTAAAAAAAAAAAATCACACTATTTTCCTGGGCTATTATATGATTTTGTATTTTGAAACCTGGCTTTCATTTGTACATGTCAGAATTGTGAATATTTGTACAGAACCCCCCCCCCCCCCCCCCCCCCCCGACAGTGGAATGGTTAAAAAGTGGCTATTGTACAAGAAATACTAAAGCCCATTTCTTTCTAAATCTGGATTAGAGGTAGTGCTGCCGGAAATGTTACTTAGTGAATAGGATGCAGTAAGAGTAAAGCCATATATCATCCTGCAACAATTGCTAGCCTCAACCATTTTTAGGCTTTTTATTTGCACTAGTTTCAAAATTCTACTGTTATTAGTCTGCAGTAATTCATTCTTTAGAAAGTAGATGGAAACGTTTGACTAATATATACATTTGTGAGCATATGTCTTTTTATGATACGGTTTTTACATCTGCGCTGGAACTTCCGTTCAAAGGTTCCGTCGCAGATCCGGCACAGATTACCGGATGCAGCGATTTTTTCTGCCAGTAAAATGCCTGGCAGCTGAGTGCAAACTGAATGCACGCCATTATAGTCAATGGGGTCCGTTTGTAGCTGCTCAGTTCCGTCATAAGATAGAGCCATTTGGCCAGGAGATTTACCTTTCATGCTCCCCGAATGGACCAGGAAATCAGAACCCAGACAAATGTGAAACCACCCTTTGGTGGCTACTGACCCCTTCGGCCATGTAAGCACACAATGTACCTAAACCTATGCTGAACAGTCTGGTAGGAATTGCTGGTATTGATATTGGCACACTGTATTACAGGTCATACAATAGGCTGTTCTGTATGCTTTTGTATGATGTCTTATATTAAGTGGAAGAGAGATAGATAAACTGTCCTGAGTTTGTGTTTTCTAATGTGTTCTAAAATCTCGGTAGTTCTTAGATGTAAGCCACAGGCAAAGAGAAGACTTTCATAGCTGAAAGTTACACCTTTCATTTATGAGAGGTGCGAGGAGCTTGCCAAGTATCCTGATTGTTTGGAACAGTGTTTACGTTCTGACATTCTTTTGTCTGGATCACTTGAGGCAAATCCTGGATTTGGCTCTAATTTCCGTACATCACAACCCTTCAATTTCATTTTCCCTCGTCTGTAACTTCAAATACATCAGTTGGATTTGACAATTTGGAGCACAGATCTGTATGGGAATGATCTGATTCCCATGGATCTCAACAAACTAAATGAGTTCAGTGTCTGCTCACATTTACTTGTGGAGTAATGATTGGATTTATGGTGATAAAGCTGTGACTTTCATGTCGGAGTTGTAGATTCTGAAAAACCTTTTAAAGTGGCATTGACTTATTACCACTACTGGAGTGAAATTGGATTACAACTAACAATTTTTTTTTTTTCTTGCGTTTTTTTTTTTCTCTGTTACCTTCAGTGTGGCGGCTTTTGAGGAAATGATTGAACCATTCAGGTTGCACGAAGATGAAAAGGAACAGGATGTAGCGGACAAAATGAAGGAGGAAGAACCATGGAGAATAACTGATAATGAGCTAGAGCTTTATAAGACAAAGGTACCGGTTATATACTTGAAGACATATGTATAGAGCAGTGCCAGTATAAAGACCTCTAATATCCAATACAGAGTGTAGCCTACTAAAGTGCTTGTCTTTAGGCGATAACGCCTTTAAAACACCATCCCTGTCCATATGTTTCCTGCTCAGGACCCTTCTCTGTGGGTCAGTACAGAAAGTCAAGTCCTCCAGGCATTAGCTGGTCAGCTAGTCATTCAATGCTGTCTTCTAATTTTAAAAGAGTTGTCTTTGTGAGACAACTTCTTTTAACATTAGAGACCCATTTTACATTAAATGGGATGTCTTCTATCCAGTGACTTCCTGCATATATGTCCTAGCTGAAGTGTGAAGCACTGCATACAAACCAAAAAGATTGCCTGATTCACTGCTAACATACGTTGATGCCCTAGAGACTGCAGTCTTAATTTTTTGTTTTTCTTGATTGCTGATAAAGGCTTATTCACATGGGCGATTTTTCCAAGTTTGAAAGTGACAGAACTTGGGCACATTAAAGTCCATGAGTGTATTCTCATGTTTGTATTCTTCACAGACTGATGGTCCATTTAAGTCAATGGGTGCATTGTAAAAAAGAAAAAGCACTTGTATGTCATGTCAGTGCCAGCATCCCTTTTTTTTCACGCATTGACTTCATTGGGAGTTTTAAATCACATCAATTGAGCCACCTTCCCTTCTTTTTGTTAATTTTTTTTTTACACACGGTAAAGTGATTGCCCTTGGATGACACTTATGCATTAAAAACACAAAAGCTGATATAAAATGCACATACACTCACAGTGAAATTGGTCAATTTTTCATTGACCTGAATCACACTTACCCATGTGAATAAGGCCCGAGTGTCTCCAGGCAGCAAAAGCCCCACAATCTTTTCTTTAGGGAAACCCTTTACTCTAAAAAGGGTTTGTCCAAACTAAGACAACCTATTTGCCGTCATCTCAGCCCATTAGACCAGTAAGTTGTTGGCCATAATGTGTAGAATTTGTAACACATCTTCTGGTCTGTTAAAGGATCTGTTCAGTTTCCAGTGTTGCATTCTTGAGTCTGTACTATGTCTTATCCTTTGCTTTGCACTAGACTCATCGTCAGATCCGGTTAAATGAATTGTTGAAGGAGCACTCAAGCACAGCCAATGTGATTGTCATGTAAGTTGAAGTCTAATCTAGACTGGTATGTTCATACTGCAGGGAATGTATCATTGCAGTTGGATTCATCCACCGGCCCCATCAGGGTTTCTGTTTTAAATCGCAAAAACTGCACTCCTGCCGAGGCCCTGGATGGACACTATCGTGGTCTTTAATGAAAACTGCTGAAATTGAAACCAATAGGTCTCCATTTTGTAACATTTCCATTGATTTCCTACACATAATACCAGTAATGAATGAAAACCTGTCGAAACTGAGATCTATCAGTCTCCGTTTCAGCTGTTTCATTAATGGCCAAGATCCAGTCCATCCAGAAGTGCCATTTTCATGACTTTTAAATGGAAATCCTAATGGGACCCCTGGACAGAGCCAACAATGAGGTCTGTGCAGGCCCTAAATTGTGCTTTGTTTGGCATTTTCCTTTCTAAAAATATATATGAAATATTCGAATAGGCATTTGTGAAATGCAAAGCATGTGCTGTATTACTATTTATACCTCAGAGAAAAGGGCAACTTAAATAATTGCATGTCTCACCTCTTTGTGGTTTAGTTTTTCTGGTTTAGAAAGTGAGGCTAAATGTTTTTTTTCCCCTGTAGTTTTCCAATCTCATAGGTAAAACTTTTCTGTGCTTTTCTTTCCATAAAAAAAGTAGAATCCTAATTCTGAGAGAGACAGAAAAGCTTAGCAAAGAAAGTCCACAAAAATGAGATGTGAACTAAATGTGATTAAGCATGAACTAAAAATGTTAACTTCATACTTTTCTAATCTTAAGTGGTTCATACAGACAGTACTAGAGAATTAAAGGGGTTATCTGGGACTTTGAAATCTATCCTTAAAGGGGTTGTCCCGCGAAAGCAAGTGGGGGTATACACTTCTGTATGGCCATATTAATGCACTTTGTAATGTACATTGTGCATTAATTATGAGCCATACAGAAGTTATTCACTTACCTGCTCTGTTGCTAGCGTCCTCGTCTCCATGGTGCCGTCTAATCTTCAGCGTCTAATCGCCCGATTAGACGCGCTTGCGCAGTCCTGTCTTCTGTCTTCTGAATGGGGCCGCTCGTGCCAGAGAGCGCCTCCTCGTAGCTCCGCCCCGTCACGTGTGCCGATTCCAGCCAATCAGGAGGCTGGAATTGGCAATGGACCACACAGAAGACCTGCGGTCCACCGAGGGTGAAGATCCCGGTGGCCATCTTCACAAGGTAAGTAAGAAGTCACCGGAGCGTGGGGATTCGGGTAAGTACTACCCGTTTTTTGTTTTTTTTTATCCCTGCATCGGGTTTGTCTCGCGCCGAACGGGGGGGCTATTGAAAAAAAAAAAAAAACCCGTTTCGGCGCGGGACAACCCCTTTAACATGGGCCATCAATATTAGATCGGTGGGGCACCCCACCAATCAGCTGTATGAAGGGGGCTGCAGCACTCCAGTAGACCCCACCAATCTATTATAGTCATGACCTATGTTCCTGGATACTACCTTTTCAGACATCAGTAATCGCTACTTATTATATAATCACATAGCGCTCTACTCCTATTTCTAGTCTAATCTTAACTGCTTTACTTTTTTTCCTTCTATGATAGGAGCCTTCCGGTTCCGAGAAAAGGTGCTGTGTCCAGTGCACTCTACATGGCTTGGCTAGAAGCACTTTCTAAAGATCTCCCACCCATCCTGCTTGTCCGTGGAAATCACCAGAGCGTCCTTACTTTCTACTCCTAATCATTGTCAGCCGCAGAGCCCCATAGAAATGGTACTTCAGTGGCTGGGATGCAGGCATCATCACATTCTCTAAACCCACAGAACTTCTCTCTCTTGGTTCCACAGACTTGAAAGCACACGGAGGAAAGTAACTTTTTCCACACTTGAGAATCTATTGCAGTTTTACTGCTTCTGTTACATTACCTGGTGGATCCTGGCGTCATAAGGGAGATTCCTATGTATGAGACTCAAATACATGGAAGCTTATTTCTCTGCTACTTGAAAAGCAGCAATAAAAGCGTGTGCGTTTTTATTTTGACCAGTGGAAGGATTCTAGATTTGTAAAAGCCTTTAGCCTTGAGGTGCCTTTTTGAAAATTAACCAAACTTCATCCATACCCCCTTTTTTATAAACATGTATAGAATGTACAATCTGCCTTTCAGCTAGGACTTTAGATCAAAACCTTTAGTTTCTAGTTTCTTCCATCTTGACGATAACTTATGCTGCTTTTCCGTCTTCCACCAAGCTATTCACTTATATTACGTCATAAATGTTGTTTTTTGTTTTTTTTTTGTTTTTTTAATATTCTTTTTCTTTTGAATGTTTGTTAGAAAAATGCACAGGGTTTGAACAAGACAGCTATTCCAACAATAAAAAATGACCACATTGGTGTATTGGAACAAATGGGCAGTTATGCAGACCTCACTTTACTTGTCCTATGGTTGTAGTAGTGTCAATAACATTAATGGTGGGTATCGCATACACTGGCAAAATACTACTTTACATGAACCACATGTTCTCTAGTCAAGTAATTGAGTGTGGCACCCCAATATAGTACAGCCTTAGCTTTCTAAAAGCTCATTTAGCTCAATAGTGAGTTCGTCATTGTGTCTAGGGATTTTAGTTGCTTTTCCTATTGGCTCATCCAGAAACCTGTTGTATGTGAATAACAGCATAAAAAAGTTACAATTAATTCAGGTTAACTCTCCAACAACATTGGTGATCTATATTTTTTCCGAGCATCCATACACAGAGGAAGCGGCCATATTGTGCCCTTATTCAATATTCAAGTTGCCAGTATGACAAATAACATTGAATATCATCTAACAGTGGTGTCACTAACTCTAAGGAATGAATTACCCTATTGCTACACACACAAAATTTCTGCCTCTAGTCATTTATTTATAAGGCAACTCCTAAATGTTAATTTAGTTTGTGGGTTTTTCTTCATACTGGAATGTTAATTTTAAGTTTTGTGCTGGTCAGATGAGGGTGACACATGCAACCATTTTAAAAGAGTTGTCCCACTACTAGCTGTTTTGCTGCAGGATAGCTCCGTGCATTGTGCAGTGGCCCGGGTTGGTACTGCAGACTGTGTTCAATTCACTTATTGAAGTGAATGTGACCCAGCCTGCAGTACCAAGCCAGGCCACTGTGCAATATACAGAGCTATTTACTTCCTGCAGCAAAGAGCTAGAAGTGGGACAAGCCCTTTAATGCTTAATGGAATAATGATTGTGTAACTATTGCAAGAGTGCAGAGTTCAACGGTGTTTCCATGTTTATATAATTACATGGATAGTGAAGCTTATGCCCAGCGCTCTTGATGCAATAGCTTCTATGTGCAATAACGTTACTTGCGGAGATAAAACAAAAACGTGGCGCTTGTCATTAAACTTAAGCGCTTTCTTATTGAGAGATGCCTTACTCAGTTTGCATTACTACCTTGGGTCCCCAAGACTTTTATATTATGAATGCCTGTAGAAAAAGAAAAAAAATCAAATTTTATATATTTTTTTCATTTAAGTAGGATGTCTAAATGTTTGATAAGTTATAAGCAACACCTCTTCACATTAACGCTGGCTTTGCATTCTACAACATTTTGAAATCTACTATGTTGCTGTTATGTATATCAGGCAGTGACTTCTTATGTGACCTTGTAGGAGAACTGCTCAAACCGTTTCTGAAGAGGATTAGTCTGCGACTATTAGGACTCTGAAATGACACGAAGAGACGGCTCATTAGCACATGAAAATTATAAGTGCATTCCAAGCTTTTCTAGTTATAAAGTGTGGTTTTATTTTTGATACTTTCTATTGTGCAAAGTCCCTGTAGAATTAATATAAAGGCAGTGTTGAACCCAGGGATGGGGTTCTTTAAAGGTACTTCAGCATACAGTAGTGCAAAAAAAATCAGTTGAATTGAGCATTACCGATTCTTGATGTATGTCCTCCAGCAAAGTCTATGTACATCAGTGTATGCCTACAAATCCTTGGCTCTGTTCAATTCATTTTATTTGTGCTATATGAAGATAGTCTAAGTAAGTGCATGTATAAAGAATTACCAGATGTATGCCAGTTTTATTGGATAACAGATGTATTTGAATGAATTTGGATCCTACATGTTAAATCTCACTGGTGTCAGGTTATGTTGGGAACTGGGTAAATGGTAAGTTTGTTTGTTCTTTATCTGTACAGAGTCTGAGCCATTGTATTTCTCTCGGGATATCAGCTCCTATCCCCATAATTGTTTGCACTTCCTTGGTAGAATGCCCATTGCAAATGTTCACGGAGATTGCTGAGTTCAGGTTCTATGTGTTATATAATTATTTTTGAGCACCTATAGTACCATCTGATATGTTTTACCTGGGAAGTGAGAATTGTCATGTGACTCTAATGTAGTGACATGTACAGAGTAGTATTATGTCTCGTATTCAGAGCATGTATGAGTTGTTCTGTACTGATCTGTTGTATGGCTCACAGCTATATCTGTACAGAGCTGGTTCGGAAATGTACATGAAAAGGCCTGGAGAATCTTACAACAACTACGGACTTGACAGGTTTGCTGTAAGTTTTTTAATGGGATTAGGTGAATATATGCCTTTTATAGTTATCAGAAAAATGGTGCCGTTTGTAGTAAAGTTTAAAGGAGTAACAAGAAAACCCCCCATAAAGGTACCTAAATCTGTGAATTTAGACCATATAACGCAACCTCACTTATAGGTAATTCTTTTTACTTTATCTTGCCCACCTCTGTATAGCACCTCTGTTTTAATGTCGCCAGGGCTTGCTGGGGGCACGATTACCATGTAAATATCTAGATTTTCCATGATTACACTCCCCTCTCGCAGACATTGCCTGCATTCCTCTCTGTTCTCATGTGTAAGGTAGTGCTAGAATTGTTCACTGTCTTCACACACAATACAGATCTGCTACTTGACACATTGCTCTGGTGGTCCGCCACGATTCCACCTGAGACTGGGAAGAGCCAGCGAGCAAGGGATATAGGAGGCATGTGATGTGTGAGGTCTCCTACTGCAGGAAAGGTGAGATGACCAGACTCTAACAAGCATGTGATAAACCCAGGAGGAGAACTTTCATATGACTATGTGAGACTGGCTGACAGAGGCATTTCAGCTAATAGTCCGTACGTTAGTAAGTGATACAGCATGTAAAGCATTTGCATGTAACTTTTAAACGACATAAAAACCATTTAAAATACATGTGTTCCAGAAGCATAGGTGCCTAAATTCATGTTTCCTATTGAGCATAAACAAAGCCTTTGTAGAAGGATTTACATCGGGTTTAGTTATAAAGTTACAAACCCTGTACATATGGACCTCATAGAGGGTGGCTTCTCTGCTAGGGACCCACCTCTTTGGAACAGAGCAGCCAACTACCGTGTTTCCCCTAAAATAAGCCCTACTCCAATAATAAGCCCTACCCTGGAGTGGGGGGAGGAAGGGTGGCTTGAAATATATACCCTTCCCCAAAAATAAGCCCTTTCTAAACTACATGAAAAAAAACCCAAAACTTAATACTCACCTGGGCCTGCTGTGTCTGTGTCTCTCGCACTGGTCACCGGCGCTGTGGCAGGCTGCCGTGTCCTCAGTGTTGGCACAGCACACTCTCTGGCCACAGGGCTTTGAATACCCCACTTTCAGCAAGCGAATGCTGTGATTCGATTATGAGCGCCACTGGTTCAGCCAATCAGAGCCAGCGCTCGATCATTCACTGCCATTTCAGTGAATGACATCACCGAATCGCTGAGATTGTTTCATCGAGCGCTGGCTCTGATTGGCTGAGCAACGGCGGTCGTGATCCAGTCACAGCAATCACATGCTGGAGCGGGGTATTCAAAGCTGCGTCAACAGAAAAAGAGTGCTGTGTCAATGCAGAGGACACAGAAGCCTGCCGCAACACCGGAGACCAGTGCGAAGGAACCCAGACACGGGCTGAGTGAGTATAAGACTCCCCCCAAAAATGAGACACTGTGCCTCTTTTGGGGCAAAAATTATTATGACAGTGTCTTATTTTTGGGGAAACACGGTAGTATGCCTGTGTACTGGAGATCATGGGAATGGCAGCTTTCATATTAAGCCCCAAGACAACCCTTCAAAAAGATAAATCTGTGTGCAGAATGGACATTCTGCTGTTTTGGATAAGAAAACCGAATTCTAATTCTATGGCTATCGTTATGCCTTTAACTGGGCCTTTGGTATAGATGCATGACACTTCAGAGTTCATTTCAGAATCTTTTCTATTTCTAGATGATTTCTAACTTTGGGACCAGTGAAATGTAAACTTTATAAATGATATTACAGGGTACCAGTCATCAACCACATAGATTAATGCAATTTGTCCCATATTTGATAGGTTGACAACCATCTAAAAAGAATTTCGGTGATGTTGGCAACTCTCACCAAATGTTTTCATATCCATCCTTCATGGTTTCCTTAAATGGGTTACAGTACTAGACATCATAGAATGCCTTTTGAACTCCTACTCACCTACCTTCATTCCACAGAGCCCATCTCTGCAGTCAGTCCGTTATATGGGACCCTGACTTAATAATTTATTACAAAAGGTGATGTTGATTGAACTGCTGACTTGTTTTAGTGCTGCTACCTTGTGTTTGTGAGCAGGTACTTTTTGCCGTATGCTTTTAACTGTATTCTGGAAAGGTTGCGAACAGTGGGCGTATTTGAGTACCCATTTAATGGCAGTCAAGTCAGTACAATTGATGGCTAAGCTCTCGCGGACCCTTTCTGGGACACAGTTGTGTGACGCGCTGCATTGCAGTGGTCTCTATCGATGTTCATGTATGTATTCAGGAAACGTGCTGGTAATATTTAAAGAAGAAACCAAATTAAGTTTGTACATATTGAGATAAGATACTACATATATATGAGCAGTTGTCTAAAGATGCAGACTTTGGGGCTTGGGTTGGTCAAATATATGCTTATAATTACTCAGTGCACTTTCACTCAGTACCGTTTTCTTGGACACCTTAATACACCTCTTTGATAACATTCAGTAGCATTGCATATGTTCCATTATGTACCTACGTGTTAACATAATAGAATTAACACTGCGTCTTTCTAGTTCAAAGATTGTTCTATATGCATTTTGCCTAATTTAATGACATCTAAGTATACTAGTAAGTGTAACATCTTATTTATGATTTATATTTAAACGCTGTGCTCTTTTATGTTTGAGATTTTTAGAACTTTCCTTAATTGCGTTTTTAAAACTTATTTTTATATGCATTCTGGACATTGGACAGTAATAAAATATTGAAATAATGAAATTCATCAAAACCTTGTTTTCTGGTTATTCCTACAGAACCTCTCTGGCTTTTACAGATTAAAAAAGTTTTTAAGTGATTTTTATCAAGGAAGAAGTGCGATAAAAAGTCTCAATAATATACAAATTGTGAGGATGACTACTTCCACTGAGTGGGAACCACGGAGTATCATATTGCTGTGGTACCAAGTAGTAGAACTGAATGTACCGGTCAACAAGTTTTGGTATTAAAAAGGAAAAAAAAAAGTATTGTATTTGAAATACACATTGTATAGATGGAGCAAAGTTTATCTTCAGATTTAGCGAGTTACAACTTTCTGTGGCACAGTTTATTCGCCCTTTCAGTTGCTTTACAGTGGCTATTATTGTATTAACCCTTTGCAATCCAATTTTGGATTTAGGGTTTCCTTGGCGGCTTTCTTTTTCTGCCATTATACAATAGCACCATCTGCTGGCTAGAGCCAGTACTGCGGTATGTGACATGCTGGAGAGGCCCCCGACAACAGAGCAGCCAGTAATCTATACCCTGCTGGACGTCTTCTGACATCGGAGCTGTACAGCCTTCAATCAGAATGTCTTAAGATGTCACAGTGGATTGGAAAGGGTTAAGATTGCATAGCTTTGTATTGACTGAAGACATGACAACCTGCCACTGAAAGTTATCACAGGCAAATTAAAATTTGCTGTATCTGTATTTAAGGCACTGTGTATATTCAGAGCCGGTTACCTGGGAATGTGCTAGGGTTATATATTGCAATGGGCACCAGGTCCTGGTTCAGTCTCACAAGAGACTGAACATATATAATGCGTTTTTGGCAGCATGAGTGCAAACAAAATTGGATACCACATACCAATGGAGGCTATGTAAAATTAGGCAGTCTCTACTATATAAAATGATATTCTTTAACATCTCTGCCACGCTTATTCTACAAGTTGTCAAGTTTAAGGGTTCATGCTGACAGAAGCAGCAAGTATAGGAGGCGTAGAAAGTGGCTCCATGCTATGGAGTTGTAGGAACTGTCCGGAGTGGAGAGAGAAGAGCCGAGTAGTTTGCTATAGTAAACGGGCCATGTGATGGTCTGTCTTGTTGCATATTAGAGGGACAGTTACATAGGTTACACCTATTCAGAGGATCTGTTACAAAACCTCAAACTAAATAAAGGCTATATGCCCACTCAACCTCTTGCCCCATTGAATGGATTAGTTTCATCTATGCGGAGAACAAATTAAGAAATGTATATCTACGATCACCCAGACATGACTGATTAGGCACAATTCCTTTCTATTAGAGGATTCAGTCAGATATATACTACAAAGTAACTAGGTGCTCTCAAGTGGCATACTGGTCATATCCTATAAGACACAGCCCTTCTATATAAAAAGGCTTTGTGTCTATACACTGTCTTTAGCTGCTCTGTGTTTATAGGACCTGTGACGCTATCCACTATTAATGTGGAAGGGTCGTAAGTTTCATTGCTTAGTCGTATTTCACAGTGGGCGGTTTCCTATACTTATACCAGTGACCACGTATGCAGCTCCTCTGCATTTTTGGAAAGAGGATTTTTTTGTGGATGACAGCATGTCAGTCTGAGATAAAACCCCTGTTATGATAGTGGTTACAGGTGTCTAGTCTATATCGAGAGTATATTATCTATATATTGTCTGTATTTCACGCAAATGATATCCACAATTTTGGGGACTGGCATATTTTTGTTGTGTGGCCTTGTTTTGAATGGCTTATTTTCTACAGCATTTTAGTGATTCTTAATAAAAGTACATTTTTAATTTTGGTTATTTTTGGTGAATGTCCGATGACAAGTTGGGAAAACACGATCACTTGCTCTTGAATGGGCCAGTACTCACCATCAATGGAAAGTATGAATTTAAAGGTGGTTTTCCAGCACCAAGATGTTGATTATATATCACTAGGATAGGTCATCAATATCGGATCAGTCGGAATATGCCACTTAGGACCCCTGCCAATCAGCTGACTGAAGTGACTGTGGCGCCAGGCAGGATGAGTGCCATTGTAATTTCATATGAGGCACAGCGCTGTACATCGTTAGGCCTGAGAAGAGGGATGGAACCCAAGGGCTCACCGAGCAGCAGGCACCCACTGATCTGATATTGATGATGAGCTATTTTAAGGATAAGCCATCAGGATCCCAGAAAACCATATTAGTGAATGGAAATCTAAGTGTAGTCATCCGATTACTACATTACAGAAGGGGAAATCTAAAAACAATCACAGAAAACGGCCATATACTTACTAAGGACTGCATATAGCTGCATCCTCTCACCATGCAGGCAGCAGACTACCAATTGAGGGAGCTAATTGCACCCGTGAGGGATACCGATGAGACAGCCACTCACACAGGCTCTTAATATAGAGGGGGGTAGTTGCTTGGTGTATATATTATACTATATTAAGAGGCAGTGTGAGTGGCTGTTTCATCGGTGTCCCTCACGGGTGCAATTAGCTCCCTCAATTGGTAGTCTGCTGCATGCATGGTGAGAGGATGCAGCTGTATGCACTCCTTAGTCAGTAAGTATATGGCCGTTTTCTGTGATTATGTAGTACTCTGATCACATTTCAGATATTTAGTGCTAATAGCGTTTTCTAAAACAAAAAATATTCTGCTACATGTGATTTACATGTGGTTTCTGCTGAGTTTTGGGACACTATCATGGTACGGCTTTATGATACACTACTATCAAAAAGCGTAAGTATGGCCTCAAAGAGACTGCCCAAGATTTTACAGCATAGGAGATGTGTCCGATTGGTGGAGGTCTTACTGCTGGGACCCCCACTGATCACGAGAATGAAGGTCTTGTCCCCATACAATTGAGGCAGCGGCAGCAGAGCACTACTGCTCATTTCGTCTCTGGGAATGTTGGAGATAGCTGAGTATTGTACTCTGCTTCTCTTTGAAGTGGTGGCCGAGCATGTGTATTGATGCTGCATTTATTTCTATGGAGCCACACATGGGGGTCCCAGTGATTGGACAATATTGATCAGACACTTCTACTTAGCCTGTGGATAAGGGAATACATTTAAATTTTGGTACAACAACGTGATCCCTATATTATAGCGCTACATGAAGAACGACAAGTAAACTTTGTTTCAAATTATGCTGAAACTAGAAATGAATGATAAATGCCAACCATCTTTTTGCCCAGTCAGTCAGTCTGCAAACATTTGGAAAGATTGTTTCAACAAGAAGTGGAAAAATACTGCAGAGAACAGAGATGTTAAAAGCAGTTATGTGACAAAGGCCAAGCGACCCGTTGTTCTCCACTGGTCCAGCATCCGACTTCCAGCTATGAAACACTTTCAGGCTTGTGTATTTTTAGTGCCTTTGGTCCTTTTCTTTGAGGACCATAATATGGAGTGAACATAAGTCTTCGTAGCTATTTACATAAGCATATTTTTCATGGTCATTTTTCAGAATCCCAGCAAAATACGCCTGCTATAGTCTATGAAAAGAGATTAAAATACAAATGAACTGTATTTAATGTATTTGTGTTCATTAGCATTCACTGTATTTTCTATTGACAAATACGGATCCATAGAAAATAAAATCAATGACCGTAAGGACGGCCTCACATGGCTATATGCATAAAACGCTGTACGAATCACGCAGCCTTTTACCACTATGACCTGGTTGTGGAGAACGCAGTGAACGCTTTCCATAGTGTTGCTATGTGAAGAGCAGCCCCCCTGTCCAAGAGCAGAGAATCATAGCGATTCTCCGCTCGCAGGTGGCAAATCGCAGCATGCTGCGATTTGCCGCGGTGAGACTATCTGTCAGATAGGCTCAGTACGGAGAACTGTCAGCTCTACCCTGCTCCCCGGTGGCGGCTCCCGCGGTGGAGACCCGCAGTGGGATATCATAACGCCCGTGGACAGGCAACCTAACATGTCTGTATTGCAATGGAAAACTGGGCATGAGCTGTTTTTTGGCTATACAAAACCAGCAACGTTATACTCTGACCATTCGAATGGATGGCCCACTATTTGTGTGTCTAGTCTTGCCCACTGAGGATGGGCCCAATGGACATGGGGCCAGGACTTCTCTTAGTGACACAACACCTTCAGTTCCCATTGGCACAGTGCCGGTAGAGTTGTTGCATATCTCTCGCTGCAGTGGAAGGAAGCTGTTGTCACAGAACATAACCTGAGCCCTACACAACAAGCATTGTGCTCTCCAACATCCGCCAACTGTAAATGCATCTGCAGACGCACACCCAGCTTTTAAACCAACTTGAAGGCCACACAATCTTCTGCCCGTAAAAGCAGGAGGGAGGTTGATAAATATGGTGCTCTGTATGCCATCATCTTCAATGCAAAGAGACTTCAGAAAAATTACATAAGTCTATTGATAAATTTGTCCTAAAATGTGTTTTAGAATCTGTATTGTCTAATTGCAGGAAATCTTACATGTATTTTTAGCCGTTTACTTTCTTCTGACCTTTTTCATTTGAATTTCTTAAATTGAGACAAATCCTTGGCTATGGCTATCTTTAGGGACAGGGACGGCAACAGAATATGCAGAAGCTAGCAGAATGACAAGGTGAAAGCTCTGCAGAGGGAGAGAAAGCACAGTATGTATATTACATAAGCATGCAGTCTTCAGACCATCTTTAATAATGCAAGTGCTCTGACTGATTATGCTAGACTAGCTGGGGACCACACGCAAGGACTGCGGTTTAACTGCATCAGCAAAAATAAAAGGCAACGAAAAAATAGAATAAACTGAACAGGTTTTTTTTTCTCCATTTACATGAACAGTAGATTTTTTATAAAGGTGAATTAATTTAGTGCACTATCTCATGTATCCAAAATTATAGAATGTGTTATCATGTATTTAAAGGCTTACTAGAACTAAACAATAAGTATCTGCAGATCTGTCAATGGTACGGACTTTTCTTATTGTTTGATGGCAATAAATTCCCCCCATGGGAGTGCTGGTTAGGATACTTTACACACAATATGGTGGTATTCCTACATGTGTGTATATCACAACTGCAAGGCAGTGACCACAGTGACAGTCAGGTCATCCCAATAAATGTTAAATGGTCAATTGGTCCCACTGGGTAGGACCAGCACCCATCTAATGGGTATGGCCACTTTAAGGAGGAATATACATTTTCAGTCCTGATACTATGTTCTAAAGTAACTCTTCGGGGAAAGAATTACTCTGCATGACGTCTTGCAGGCCCAATAGTTCATAAATGTCTCTTGTTTTAATCTTTTGTATCCATTTGCGTTATGGGTCTTTGTATATAGATATTGTCAGCAGCAAGATGAATGTTGCTGAATATGTATTACTTCTAATCCAAATGGCAAACTAATATTGACCTGGAAAATGAAATCCTCTTCAGAATATGTTCAAATATTTTCGTGGAAAAACAGAAAATTCTTTTTTCAGGTGCAACTCCTAGCTAGTTACTGAAACTGATCAGGGACCCACGCAGTGTCAAGCTGGGCAGCCCACTGAAAAAAAATGTTTTACAGAACTGCAGGACACAGCAGACCTTTGACAACTGCCAGAATTGCAAATGTGCCAGTCCAGGCCTGCTGACTACACAGCTAGTAAAGGGGATCTTAAAAACACATATTTCAGAACTTTAAATGTGTTTTTGTTTTCACAGGGTCACACTGAAGAATTGTTCTGTAACGCTATGTTCCGCTGACCACTTTCATACACACAGGCATTAACCAAGTTGTTTTTGGCAATTTGATACTAAACAAATATAAGGTGTCATTCTTTTTCTTGCACCTGTGAAAACAGTAACTGCTTGTAACGTTTAATCAAGTTAGGTTTAAGCTTTTTCAGCTACAGAAATGTAACCTGCAGTATATTGTATACAAGCTATACCGGGTGTAAGAAAACTGCATTTGTAACTTTCTTCTTTGCAGTTACTTTGCACATGATGGTAGCTCTGAGTCTTAATAAATCTATCCTATCTATCTATCTATCTATCTATCTATCTCATATCTATCTATCTATCTATCTATCTATCTATCTATCTATCTATCTATCTATCTCATATCTATCTATCTCATATCTATCTATCTATCTCATATCTATCTATCTCATATCTATCTATCTATCTATCTATCTCATATCTATCTATCTATCTATCTATCTATCTCATATCTATCTATGTATCTCATATCTATCTATCCATCTCTCCCTTTAAAGAGAATGTATCATCAGAAAATAACCTATAATATAAATCACATTTTTGTGTCAAATCCTTTTTTTTTCTTTTTTTAAGACCACAGAACTCTAATACTAGTTTATCACTTCCTGATCTGTAGAGAAAGCTTTGCAGACATCATTCCACTAACATCACGGGCAGGATTACACTGACAGGTGACATCTATATGTAGATAACACAGGATCCACCAATCACAATAGGTGATCAGCTGTGACCATCTACTCCCCTCCCTGCAAAATAACCTTGGTACAGGACATAGAGCATGTCTAGAACAGTCTTCCATACAAAGGCAATGGATTCCCTCTTGTCCGTTGTGTGAATGGACCGTGAAGCAGCCCTAAAGCATATCTCTAAATGTAGCTGAGGAAAGATATAAATAATTCACAGGGGCAGAAGTCTAATTCTTAGAGTAGAAGCCCTTCACAGTTTAGACTCAATAAAATATAACGTTTAATAGTAAATCCTTAAAAACCTAAACCACCATAGGGCACACCTAACATACAACACATGGAACGAATAGTCAACGTATAAATAATCTAATGAAAGCTAGCCTCCGAATAGCAACCCTGTACGGTGATGTCAGTCGGAGTGCTTCTCTGTCAGACAGGCCGTTTAAATTATCCTGGTGACACAATAGGAATAAACACCCCCAATATCGGATGCCTGATCAGATTATGCGCACAGCAAAATAGTGTGCTGGCGGTAAAAAGGCGGCATAGATTATTCCTAGGTTGTGGGTGCTTAAAGGGGTTGTCCCGCGGCAGCAAGTGGGTCTATACACTTCTGTATGGCCATAATAATGCACTTTGTAATATACATTGTGCATTAATTATGAGCCATACAGAAGTTATAAAAAGTTTTTTACTTACCTGCTCCGTTGCTAGCGTCCTCGTTCCCATGGAGCCGACTAATTTTCGCCCTCCGATGGCCAAATTAGCCGCGCTTGCGCAGTCCGGGTCTTCTGCAGTCTTCTATGGAGCCGCTCGTGCAGAATGCTGGCTCCGTGTAGCTCCGCCCCGTCACATGCCGATTCCAGCCAATCAGGAGGCTGGAATCGGCAATGGACCGCACAGAAGAGCTGCGGTCCACGGAGGAAGAGGTTCCCGGCGGCCATCTTCACAGGTAAGTATAGAAGTCACCGGAGCGCGGGGATTAAGGTAAGCGCTCCGGTAAGCTTTCTGTACGTCCCTGCATCGGGGTTGTCTCGCGCCGAACGGGGGGGGGGGGTTGAAAAAAAAAAAAAAACCGTTTCGGCGCGGGACAACCCCTTTAATAGCATCCAGATGGGAGTCTGTGTAGGTTTATGCGGCTTGCTGAACGGTGTAGAGGGGTCTCGACGGAATCTACTGGTTGTAGAGGAAAGTCGAACCTAACTTGTAGTAACGATATTCTCTACTAATCAATAACTATGATAATGATCTTCGACGCGTTTCCCCGTAAGATCAACGGTTCATCAGGAAGATTTGCATCAGTTAGAGAATGAATAATAAATAAAACGTCGATGAGGCAGTGGGAGGTAAGTAT
Source organism: Eleutherodactylus coqui (assembly GCF_035609145.1). Classification (NCBI taxonomy): domain Eukaryota; kingdom Metazoa; phylum Chordata; class Amphibia; order Anura; family Eleutherodactylidae; genus Eleutherodactylus; species Eleutherodactylus coqui. Next base: position 130,425,561 of record NC_089841.1, read on the forward strand.
TGAGGGGGATTAACCCCTTGGAGTGTGCTCTTGGATACAGGAGTAAAAAGTGTGTGGTGAGGAGTCTATTCCTCCTAGGATTTGCGCGATTAGGGTCTGTGTGATGACAGGACCCTGTCGTTAGCCATACGCTCAGCAGTAAAGTGCACCAAGGAGGGAGAGTCTAACTAGCCGGAGAGACTGCGCCTTGGCTCAATCACGCCATTAGGTACTAATTTGTCATTCACTCCTGATATTCTGGAGAGACAGCAAACCTCCTGGCTGCTAGTAATTAAACCACTCAGTAGTATGTTACCACACAAAAAGGATCACACTCATTCCATAGTATTGAGGGGGATTAACCCCTTAGAGTGTGCTCTTGGATACAATACTGGAAGGTGTGTGGTGAGCAGTCTATTTCTCCTAAAATTTGCACGATCAGGGTCTGTGTGATGACAGGACCCTGTCGTTAGCCATATACTGAGCAGTAGAGTGCACCAAGGAAGGAGAGTCCAACTAGCCGGAGAGACTTGGCCCAATCACTCCATTAGGTACTAATTTGTCATTCACTCCTGATATTCTGGGGAGACAGCAAACCTCCTGGCTGCTAGTAATTAAACCACTCAGTAGTATGTTACCACACAAAGAGTATCACATTCCTTCCATATTTCAAGTGTCTCCCATGCACACAAAATAATAAAGGGTGCCCATAGCCCTGATGGTGGACGTTGAGCATAGCTGAGGAAAGATGAGCCACCATAGTCATGTACAGACAAATTAATAAAACTATCTGGTTTTAATTAATACAAAAAAAAAACAAAACTTTTTTTTTGGTGATATAGTCCCTTAAGGCTGGATTCACACGAACGTATATCGGCTTGGTTTTCACGCCGAGCCGATATACGTCGTCCTCATCTGCAGAAGGGGGAGGATGGAAGAGCCAGGAGCAGGAACTGAGCTCCCGCCCCCTCTCTGCCTCCTCTCTGCCCCTCTGCACTATTTGCAATGAAAGGAGGTGGGGCAGGGGTGTGGCTAAGTTCTGCAAATTGGCCCCGCCTACACCCCGCCTCTCCTCATTGCAAATAGTGCAGAGGGGTGGAGAGACGGCAGAGAGGGGGCGGGAGCTCAGTTCCTGCTCCTGGCTCTTCCATCCCCCCCTCCCCCGCAGATGAGGACGACGTATATCGGCTCGGCGTGAAAACCAAGCCGATATACGTTCATGTGAATGCACCCTTGCAGCAATGAGGACTTGGTACAACTGTTTTCTACACACCTAGTCCAATTTCTGCCTCCTTTCACTGAATTTAAGGACTGCTGGATGATAGCAGTGGAGCCATTAGGAAACGGTTATTTCTGAACAAGACCTCCAGAACACAGTTTTATAGAATAAGACATTTTATACACAAGAGGTTTGCTCATATAGCTGCACCACAGAGGTAACTTGGAATTCCTAGACCTCAATTTGCAAAATTGTGAATAGTGGAATTCTCAGCAGTTGCCACTCTCATCAATCAGATGCTTATCCCCTATCTTGTGAATAGAGCAAAAGGTCTTTTGGTGGGCTAATCTGAGTGTCCTGCTATGTAGCTCATTGACATTACACTGCCATTGAATTCAATGGAGTCACAGTGCAGTTCACAGGTTACTGCAGCCACAACATCATGGATGCAAACAATTCAATCTGTGACCCGAGCTGCAACCCCCCCGTATTGAGTTTAATGGCAGTGGGATATCACTATACCCATGGTATAAAAAAAATAAAAAAAAGAATCAAATAGGAGCAATTTCAATAGCTCAACACTACTAATATAACACCATTCTCTACACTCAACAGAAACTGCCCTTACAAAATTGTCAAACCACCTCCTGGCAGTGAAATCGAGGGGTAACTACTCCCTACTGATCCTACTCAACATCTCTGATTCGGCCACTATTCAGCACAATTTGACCATTGTCTATGTGTATAGCACCCCATTCTCTCCACCTCGCCCTACCTTGCACATCTCCAGCCCCTTTTCTTTCTATATCACCCCACTATTTGTAGTATGTAAGTGCTTTCTATTGTGTAAAATCGGCCAGCCGGAAAAGATAGTGCATACGGTGCGCATTCCAGCCTGCTGCTTTTACACTGGCCGGAAAAGATAGGTCTGGACCTACCTTCTGGTTGGGATATGGTGGCTGGTCACATAGACTCCTATGGGAGCTTACTTGAGCTGCCGAAAAAGGGAGGTGGGAGGGAGTTTAACAGTGTTTCTGCTAAACTCCCTTCCCTTCTCTGCCCCTTGCTGACTACTGGCAAAGGGATGGGGTGGGAGATGAGCACACTAGCTTTGCTAAGCTCCTGTCCCCTCTCTTGGCTGGCAGCCAGCAAGGGCCAGAGAAGGGGCGGGGTTTAGCACACTAGTTACCGCCCCCTCTCTTTGCCGACAGCTGGCAAGGGGTGAAGAGGGGAAGGGAGTTTAGCATAGCTAAACTCTCTCCCCTCGCCCGACAGTATGTCAGGCTGCGACGTATATGTGCTGCAGCCCCGGCCGTCTGAATGGGCAACAAAGCGGGAAATGCGGCCGTTACTTGCCCGAAAATCTCAGCACCCGTGTGAAGAAGCCCTTGCTGTGTAAAAGCATAGGAATGATTATTGCTGGGACAAGCTGTCTTGCATCTGTCTGTCTTGTGTCGAAACTAGCCAAAGACATACACCTTTATTGACCTAAAACCACAAAAAAGTCGTCTCCTTCCTATAAGCCCAACCCATATAAATAAGCCACAGAAATATGGAGATTCTGTTCTGCAGAGTGATAAAACAAAACTAGATCACTGGTATGCATGGAGGCGGAAGAATGAGGCATAAAAAGAACACCCTTCCTGCAGTGTAGCATGGCGGTGGCTCGGTGTTGTTCTGGGGCTGCTTTACTTCCCCTGGCACTGGAAACCTGTAGCATGTGGAAGGCAAGATGGATTTAATCAAATACCAGGAAATCCTAGGAGAAAGCGTCATGCCGTCTGTGAGGAAGCTGAAGTTAGGGAGTCATTGGACCTTCCAACAAGACAATGATCCCAAGCATACTGCCTGACTTGTACCCCATAGAAAATCTTTAGGGTAGTTGAGCAATGTGGATGCAGCATGCAAACCCAAGAATATTAGTGATATAGTGGCCATTGCACATAAGGAATGAGCTGAGATTTCTCAGGACTGCTGTTAGAAGCGGTGTCTGGCTATACATCATGTTTGCAGCAGGTCCTAACAGCAAAGCGGTGCTCAGCTAAGTACTAAAGACACTTGTCATGAAGGGCTTGACTAAGGCCGCTCTCACATACTTTCAAACACGTGGTTTACTAAGATTTTGATCTGTGTTTCTGAATGCAGGTTGCAGCGTCCGATAGCGTGTTTCAACGTACCCCATCATTGTGAATTAAAAAAAAAATGAAAACGCATAAAACTAGAGCAGACAGCACTCAGAAAACGTAGTGTTTAAGCACTGGTGTGCAAGGCCCCATTGAAATCTATGGCAGCTTTGTACCGTGGTTAACGAGGCGTCTCATTAAAAAGCGTCTAGTGTGAAATGGGCCTCAGGCTACATGCAGACGAGCGAATGAGACACACACAACCTGAGGCTTCTTTCACATGAGTGCATATCGGCCGGCGTTTTCATGGCCGGCTGATATGCATTGGATTCCAATGCATCAGATCACATGGGCGTATTGGTGAGATGTAAAAACGCCCGGCCAAGCCAATTTAGCGCCGGGCGTTTTTACGTCGGACCAAAACACAGTTATGGAACTATGTTTGGGCCGGAATATGTCCAGCCGCTGCACAGGCTCCTATGGGAGCCCATGGCAGCGGCTGTAGGTGGTAGGGAGTTTAGCAGCATATCTGCTAAACTCCCTCCCTCTGTTCTCCACCTCCCCCCCATGCAGGCTTACCTGTCTTCCTCCCCTATCGTTCTGTGCAATGGGAGGTGCGATACAGGGGCAGAGCTAAGCGCAGGTCCACCCCGCCTCCTCCCATTGATGCAATGGACAAGCTAAGCGCCCACCCTCTCTCCGCCCCTTGTCTATAGCTATCAATGGGAGGAGGTGGGGTGGACCGGTGCTTAGCTCCGCCCCATCCCGCCCCTCGCATTGCACAGAAAGGGGAGGAAGACAGGTAAGCCTGCGATGAGGAGGGAGGGGAAACGGGCGATGGCCTGGTGAGCTCAGCGCAAATTTTTCCCAACTGACGTACTGTGTATCGGCTGGCCGTTTTCATGCGCTCGTGGGAAAGAAGCCTAAGAAAATATGAACTCCATTCTTTTGAATGGAGTTATTCACACGAGCAATTTATTTTCCCCCCAGTGATGCTGACAGGTTCAAAATTGCTGCATATCCTTTTTTTTTTGCGTTCCCCCGGAATGCATCAACCATTGTTTTTTAAATGAAACCTTTAAAGACATTGCATGACACTCACATGCTATGCAATATGCATGCTAGTGCGATGTAATGTTTCCTATTGAAATCAATGGGAAACACTTGTGATCCTCTAACACACGTGATACACGTACATGAGGATCGCAATTTCACAGAAGTGATGCAAGGCGTTTTTGAATGAAAAACGTCATGCATCTGCATGTAAAATGCATGTTAGCTCGCCCGTGTAGCCGCATTCAGAGACTGCTGTAGTCATTAAAGCCTCATGCACATTGGGCAAATTTAATTGCGTTCCCACGCTTGTCACCAGCGCGGTCGATCCGCTGCTCAATTTGCCCGAAGATGTGTGTGTAGATTTCTCTCTCCATGCACACCAGCGGATTTTATTTGCGGACACAACATTCCAAAAATAAAATTGCAGCATGCTCTATTTTAGAGCGGAATGCGCAGGGACGGCTTCCATTGAAGTCAATGGGAGCCGTCCGTCCTGCGGCACTTTTGCAATGAGCATTGCAGAAGTTTCGCGGGATTCACGTCATGGCCTAGCGATGTCGCTGGGAAATCTGTACTGCGCCGGCGGCACATCCGCAGTACAGAAGAAATGACAGGTAAGCAGGATTGCAACACTGAATGCGTGCGAGCCGCGTGCATGAGACCTAAAAGTGGCATTTTGTGTTGAATTTGGAGAAACCACTTGTTATATTACTTGTGTTGGGCCATTAAAATTGTTCTTGTTTGTTTATTTTTGTTAATGTTTTTATTGAACTTCCTCCAAAAATAACAAGGCAGCCTCATAATACATTAAGATCATAAACCTCTCAGTAACAAAAGAACGTATCAAATCAAGCTTCATCAAAGCAAAACACTGAAGCCCAAATATTAAGGTTTGATTAAGATTTAAGATGTGCTGCCCCGGGGAATAAGGAATAAGAAGATAAAAGGATGGGGGGGTAAAATGTCAGGCGAACTGTGGGAGTAAGAGAACGGAAGAAAGGAGGGGGAGAAGAAGCGGAAAACACCGACATTTCAACCTTGTATCATTTATATTTGTTTCTGCATTATTTTGCTTCCCAGCTCCCGCCATGCTCAGGCATCAGAGCGATCCTGGAAACCCTGATTGTCCACATTAAATGATTCAAACAATTAGTACTGTAACATCTCCCATCATTATCTGCTACTGCAACCATACTGTCCAAATGAAACAGTCATATATGGCCTGACGCACATATAGTGGTAGTTTTGCAATAAAGCTTTCCCAAGCCAAGAAAATCTGTTTCACCTTTTTTCTTTTTGCACTGAGGCCTCCAAGCAGTCCATTCATATAATTTATCTGGGTTGATACATTGAAAAAAGTCGCATAGAGGATCAGGTGGGATGTTGTTGGTCAAGTGGGTACTAGTAAAAATAATTATTTTGTTCCAAAATTCCCTTATAATCTGGCAACCCCATAGGCAATGCTGCAAACCCACATCAGGGGATTTATATGAAACATCAAACTGTTTTAAAAGTAAGCCCATTCTATACTCCTATCGTGGAGTTAGAAATGCTCGCATTATTTGCAATAGGGGTTGAATAATTTTTATTTTATTTTTCTTACATGATTATGGGGCAGTCATTTTGCTTGAAAGGCTGACAGAAAATGACTTATTGACTTCTGTAGTGGCCCAGAGAACCCTCCAGAATAGCCACATCATCATTCTCCTGTAAACACCTGTCTATGTGCTCATACAAGACATAGAAGGTGTCATATGTCAGAAAGCCCTGTTTTCTCCTTTCTTTCTCCAAGCTAAACTCACTGCTTGGCAATAGCTGTCTGCTGATTGGCTGGTTGTCACACAAACGCTCATTAGTAAAGGGTGAGAGTCTGTAGAGCGGGAAAAAGCTCAGGGCGAGACAGGATATTAGGAGGAGGAGTGGCAAAAAGTGCAGGGACCAGACAGGAAGAGAAGGAGAATTGTAGTTAGGAGGAGGCAGACGTGCAGGAGGAGTTCTACAGACATACAACAGAGGGAGAACGTTGCCTGGAGTGGGAAGCCAGGATTAAACCAGCTTCTGACTCAACCCACAGCGTGGGGAAACAAACTGGGACCCTTCCAACTAATAGTGAGTTACACTGAACCCTGCTCTATTATAATCAGGGAAAGTAAGATAGGCCCATCTTTAACCAGTTTTGGACCAAGCATTGTAAATTCATGGCGCCTGGTCCCGGGCTTAAAGCCTAGCTGTATGTAAAATTATGGTGGGGATGTAAGCATCCTGTCTCTGCAATCAATCGGAGGCAGGACTGTTTGTTAGCTGTTAGTAACAGCTGATAACCCGGAGGAGAAGGCAGGAGAGGTTTTTAACCCTTTCTGTCTTCTCATTCCCTGAGTACACAGTGCTCAATGAGCACTGTGTACTGAAAAGTAAAAATGTAACTTCCACTATGGGAGCCGGGGGTCACGTGACTGCCGGTATTCAATGCTACAGCAGAGCTGCAGGGTCCCAGAAGACCCTGATCACCTCTGCCAGTGACTAATGTCACTTCAGGGGATGTTTTTTCCTGTAACTGTGGCTCCTATGGATGCCCTAGGAATAATATGTGAACTGTGTAGAGGTTGTTTTGCAGGGGGGAGAAGGTGAACTATTCTCATCATCTATTGATTCTATGTTATCTGCCTTGAGTTTTATAATATAGTTGCTACTTCCCATTCATATCCCGTTTCATTGTGATTTCAATGGTCTTCTATTTACTTTGGCTGCAAGGTAAGGTGGGTTGTTTAGCCATGTGACCTCTGCAGCCATTAAGAAGTTGAACAGGGATGTCATGCCATAAACATGCCTTGGGGCTTCTACATTAAAAGCTCATGCGAAAGGTTTACAGGATGTCACTAGGGGTGACATCAGCTGTCAGATGCTGTGGCGCTGAAGAACCAAAGCGGTGGTCCGGCACCACCAGGAGTATATTACGTTCATATAGTCTTGAGTACGGGAAGCCCAAAACTATATAAAAAACCACTTGGAAATCCCCTTTAAAGACATAAAGGCCTGCTTCCCCCAAACCATGCAAGCACTTTGTCTACATCAGTAATACTTTGGTTTCTGTAACAGTTGAAATCGTCTATCTTTTATAGATATATATTTTCCTTATTAACTGTAGAGAAATCTAAGTAATGTGATAACATATATTTTGGCCCATTGTATGAAGCCACTGTAGTTCCTGGAAATCATTACAATCATTCTTGTGGTACAGCCTGATACTTTCTTGCCAGGCTGGCTTATATGTTGAATATGCACCACATTTGTCAGAATTGTGTTTAAACGGAATCTGTCCTCTCCGAATGGCACCATGAACTAAGTTAATTGGGGGATGTCTTTTTTTTATTCTTAACTGCTCCCCTGTTCCCACACTGCCCGGCTGCCCCACAGACTTCTATAGGAGAGCACATACACAGTGGTCTGAAAAGAGTCAGATTTTAAAACCCCGGGCAGACTTCATTGGTGGACAGCATTGGAATAGGGGAGCAGATGAGTATAGAATATATCCCCCGTCACCTTACCGAGCAGCATCATACCTTAGTTTATAGTGCAGTTTGGAGGTGACAAGTTCCCTTTAAAGTGAATATCCACCTTTAACACTAAATCAATTTGAATCCAACATCTATTCCTTAAAATGTACCTCTAGACATACACTTCCACTCTGATCTGACATTAGAAGGACAAAGACGCAGCTGCATGCTGGTGGTACTACTTGCAATTAATAGGACCTGTGTACTTCACTCGCTGGGCATCATATGATTGTCTAGCAACTATACTGCCCAGTTGCATCTGCCTGGGAGTGCATAGCTGGATGGACACTTTAAGAAATTATTTTTCTAATGCTGAACCCCAAGTCCTCTGCATAAACATACCCTGTGTATATTGCCAGTGACAGCAGGCACCAGAACAGCTAATTGACCAGGATCCCGATCCCAGCCGATCAAGTATTGATGAGCTATCCTGAGGTTAGAGTAATATGCACCTAATACTCGTATATTAAAGCTATTTTCCAGACAAATACTATCGATGACTTTACAGGGATCACATGAAACCTATGAGATGTCGATCTTAATAAATCCCCTCCATAGAATTATAGAGCAAATTCTTGCAGCCTGCCACTATCCGTGGATCACTAGATGGAGTTCACTATAAGAGCTCCAACATATAAACAGCACGCAGCAAGCACCTGCTCTATGGTGGCTGTATGCAACCAGAATTCCATCTGTTAACTTACTTGTAGGTTATTGGGAGCGCCGTATTAGAAAAATGGAGCATTGGCCTTAATAAAGATATAATAAGGCATTTATCAGCACAGAAGTTTAAATTAAAGTTTGATTAAAGGAGCAAAATGGTGTTCAGCGGCGGATATTAAGATTAATTGAAGAATGTATTACAAAATCTCTTTGTTTTTATGCTCCACTGAAAGGTCAGAACTGCGGAGACATTCCATTATTGGAGGTAAAAGGAATGTGAGTAGGTGAGGGTTCTGCTAGACCTTGAGATATTTTCAATGTTGAACTTTACTATGGAAGAAACATAGATTTTGCTGGTACAGGGAGTCTTGCATACTTTCAGCAAGTGATAATAATGAGGGAGGAAGGTTACAGCAATGGAAAATTAGACTTTACCCTGATATGCCTGATTTGTACTTGGTGGAATGTGTGATAAGAAGTTTCATCTTGGGACAGACAAGTTAGTCTACACTTCCAAATTAATGCCAATCACTAGAATCAGACCAACTTCAACTGCAGATCTATCAAAGAGAAGTAAAGATGCAAGTAAAGAGGATAACATTAACCCCTTATTTGTATGTAATGTTTGAAATGTAAGTCAATTTTTCTGCTGAATGAACCCCCGCTCCACAATCTGATTAACACAGTCTAAACTGAGGCACAGAGTTTAAAGAGGTTGTCCAATTACCAGAGAGCAATAGAGCTACCTGTAGTAAAATAACAAACTGAGCATTACTTACCTTTCCGCTGCCGCTGGGATCTTGCACTTCTGGCATCATGGTGCTCAGAAATTGAGTGTTGATGCCAGGAGAACGAGCGGTGGCACTGCAGCTGTCACAACAAATGCCAATGCCACAGTGGGACTGCAGGGCTGGATCCTGACTGAAGCAGAGGGGTAAATACAGCTCTGTTTATTTTACTACAGTCTGCCCTATTAAAGGGATGTTGTCCGGTAACCCGACAACCCCTTTAAGGAGTCCACTAGTCCTCTTCACTCATCCCTTCTGAGCAGGGATGAATGTATGTCCTTTGCTGCAAAAGGGTTCTTAGGATACAGTCTTTGTAGTACGCTATGATTGCTGTAGTCCACTGCACTCAAATTCGGACCCTTTTGTAAAACTGGTAATCAAGGTAAAGTTAGCAACATGTAGCCAATAGCCAGCATCAGTGACACAAACAAAACCAAAGGCAAACCAAGAACTGAAGGAAACGAGCAAACAGGGACTGCAGGTGAATAGCAAAAGGCAGTAATGGCATTAAGCAGTGGTGTTTGCCAAGGCATACAGCATGCCCACATGTGAGAACCAACCAGAAAGACTACTGGTGCTAGAATAGGTGAATGCAATCAAGTGGGAAGGGGAGAAAAATGGTAGGCCATCAGTGCATTCAATGTCTTGGTCTTCTCTCTCTGGTTGTTTGGACTGCCTGGTTGACATCCATGACACTGAATGATGAAACAGCTCCTCAGACTGATCCATGTGGACTGCTTCAGAAGGTACAGGGATTTGGCATGGGGTGAAGTAGAGGGGGGGGGGAGGATACTCATGGGCGACTGGTGCAGAGTGAGTGCTGTGTGCCAGGGACTGGGATGAGAAGGTGGTGGTTGTTGAGGCATGTTGCGTCATCCACTCTACGACCCACTCTGCATGCTGCAGATGTCACACATGGGCAGAACCACTTCTAAGCTAGGCTTGCCTCGCCTCCTGCAGAATGTGGAGCTGTTGCTTCAGTGGGAGCCGATTGAAGTGCCAACTTGGTCAGTCCTCTACCGCCTCCACCAACATGTCCCCTACCCCTTGCATTCTTTGTTTTCCTTTTTTTAACTCAATTTTTTTTCCTTTGTTTGTTTTCTGTTTACTGTAGTTTTATGTAGCTTTTCAGCTAATTTTGTAGTTTGTAGAAAACTACTGCTAGTTGTGTAAGGTCTGCAAAAAATTTGCAATGGCCGGACTGGCAACGTTGAACGATGTCTGAGACCATGAACAGAGAACTGCAATATTCCCCACGCCAAAGTTTATTTTGTCTGTCTGCTTTGCTGCTTTATACGATGACTGCAGCAGAAATATACCCTCTCCCAATGTACAGACCACGTTTAATATAGGCATATAAAAAATACTGCAGCTTTTTTCTTTGCTCCCTCCAACAGAACCCTATTTGAGCTATCTGCTGATATACAAGCTTTCATACCAGCAGTAATATATCCTCTGTAGTATATCTGTCCCTATTAACAACATACCATGTGTTATATAGTCAAAAAAGCATGATGCAGCTTCTGTCCTGTGCTCAACTGTAAAATGTCAGCTAGTTACACTGAGCCTATATGGCTGGGTCATGGTCATGTGATGCAGGCGTCCAATGCAATGCTGTCCATATGAAGGTGAAGAACACATTTGGGGGCATGGCTTATGATTAGTTGTACTCTGACTTCTGTAGTGGCCATTTTCCAAAAATTCGATTTTTGTGCAATTTTCGAGAAATTAGGTCAGACTTACCCAATTCGATTTGGTGAAAATCGGGTCAATTTTTATCACCTGGCTGATCAAGATGAGCAACAATAACTAATTAAGATGACTAAATGAATCTGATCCCAAAGTTTATAGTAGACATTTTTCAAAATTGGCTAGTTAGCACTACTGACTAATCCAATGTCTAAAATCTCCTTTAAAACAACCTCAGGAGGAAGGAGATTTGTAAACTGCAAAAAGACCTTTCCTTTTCCCCCCCCTTCATTGCCTTAGTACACATCATCTAGCAATGCAGATGGTCAAAGAGGAACATGAGGTTCATTGTGCAAAAAACATCTCTTTTTCACGTCGGTTCATATTTCTTATAAGTCCTTTATTTAAATGGTACTGTGCAAATTGGCTGAATATGCAAACCTGTCAGAACCAAATAGCCAGAACTTGGATTATTTACACAAGAGAGGGTTATATGCTGTTACGGCCCTGATAGATACTTCCTGAAGTGATATTAATAGATTTCACTACAATAAAAGGGGTTATTGGATATGGGTTGTCCGTAGGGCTTGACCCTTTAGAGTATGGTCCCTTGCTATACTTTTGTTATGACACTACTGTAATTATACTAATCATCCTGTTGTACCAGCGTGCAGGGCCATACATTGGGGCATACAATAATGCTGAAAAAAAAACAAAAAACCACAAAATCCCAGAATGCGCCCATACTTAGTAATATACTGATACAAAATACAAAGTCAGATGTAAACACCACATCCATCAGCATGTATCTGTGGGACGTATAGGTGGGACTGCACCCTTTGTATGCCTTATCTATGTGTAAGTATAACAAGCAGCCACCCCCTCAGTGTTTGCTAGGTATGTGAGTGGTTGGTCATTAGTACCTGTGCAATGCACCTACATATAGTAACCTTCCTGTCTGCATGTAGTTCTACACCTCCCCTTGTATTTTGTATCAATATACCAGTAATTGTTCTCAGCAGAGAGAAACCAAGTAATCTTGTAGATATGATACATTGTAACGGCTAAAAAAAAATGACATGATGCTATAGCGAGCTTTCCAAGAAGAACCCCGAGTAGGTTTGAAAGCTCACTATAACATCATGTATTTTTGTTAGCCATTAAAAGGTATCATATCTACAAGATTACGTGGTTTCTCCTGCTGAGAACAATCACATTTTGCTCTAGTGGCTAAACCGTACCAAAGTTTTTCTTTTTAAATAGTGGAATATATCAGTAAGTATGGCCGCCTTCTGTGATTTTTGAATTGGTATGCACCTTTTTTCTAATGTGTTTGTAATGTTAGTGTAGGGACTCACAAGAGAATGAGGACCCTTCACATGGGTTGCTAACTTGCATATTTTGGCCAAAATATCAACCACTATTTTGTATTTATTGGTATATATCTTTATTTTTGCAGTAAGCAATCTGGTTTTAAATGATGGTCAAGCCCAGGGTGTCAGTACTAGTGTGGCTCACTTTAGAGGTGCAGGGCAACCAGCCGGGCTGAATCGTATCTGGCATATGGCTATAAGCCTGCATTGTGCACTACACGTATTGTGGGACCGGCACCATTTGTATGCCTTATCTATGTGCATGTATAATACTAAGCAGCCTCCTTCATATATGGTGTGAGAATGGTTGTTCATCAATATTTTGCACCTATGCAATACCCCTCCATATAGCAATTTGACTGCATGCTGATTGATGTGGTGTCTATAGCTGCCCCTTTATTTTGTATCAGTATACCAGTAAGTATGGACATCTTCTGTGATTCTTGAATTGAAATGGCCTTTTCTGTGATTTGAACTTGCAATAATAGCGGCAAATTAATCTTACTACATGTGAAGGTGATTTTCTCTTCCAGGTTGTCGGTACTAAGAAAATATAATAATTTCCAAAGATGTAAAACTGTAATCCCACAGGTGAATATTTGTTTTTTGTAAAGTCACTTGACATCTGTGAGATCTCAAACATAAGTACTTCATTCCTAACTAATGTGCACAAATGATAAGCCTGCACAGAATGAAAATACAGATTGTAGTGACATCTAGTGGCGAATATCTATATCTACACTACAGAGACAAAGTATAGTGTTGCTCATAGAGTAGAAGAACAGAAAGAATAAACATAAAAAATAGCATCCAAATCTTGCAATTGGAAAGAAGTGAAGAAGAAGAAGAATAAAGAGAAACAGTAGAAGAAAAAGAAGTATAAGGATGCCTTCACACTTGTAATATTAACCTCCTAGTATTGTTGATATCCGGATGATCTGCTAGAATAGAGCTATGCATTTCAGACAATAACTGGAGTCTTAGATGTAATGGAACAAAAAGCTTACCCCTTGGAAGTTTTGGAGGGGCAAAATGTTGAGCCTTATGAATCTGTTCCTGCAGATGCAAAGAAACTGAAGACACAAAAAAACCCTTCAGACAAAATGGGCACAGGAGGTTTGTCAGAGACTACTGGGAGGAAACTCCTTGAGAGAGCAGTCACTTTGACATTTTTTACAACCCGTGCAATATGTGACAATTAAGTCATAGCGAGAAAAGAATAATGACCACCAAGCCTGTCTAGGGTCAAGTCTCTTAGCAGACTCCAGATTTTGTGTGGTCAGTAAAAACTATCACCTTATGTTGAGCCCCCTCCAAAAGATGCCACCACCCCTCAAAAGCCCACTTAATAGCCAACATTTCCCTGTCCCCAATATCATAATTCTGTTCAGCTGGAGCAAACGTCCCTGAAAAGAAAGCACAATGATAAACATCTTTCAAGTCATCAGTGCCCTGAGACAGAATTGCCCCCACTCCCACCATCGAATCATCAACCTCCACCACAAAATTTCAGAAGAATCAGGCCAAATAAGAACAGGAGCTGAAAAGAAACATGCCTTCAGGGTATTGAAGGCTTTCACCACATGTCAGGACCATTCTGAAGAATAAGCACTAGAGATGAGCGAACGTACTCGGATAAGCACTACTCGTCCGAGTAATGTGCTTTATCCGAGTATCTCTCCGCTCGTCCTGAAAGATTCGGGGCGCTCCGCTGCTGACAGGTGAGTCGCAGTGGGGAGCGGGGCAGAGCGGGCGGGAGAGAAGGAGAGAAAGATCTCCCCTCCGTTCCTCCCCGCTCTCCCCTGCAGCTCCCCGCTCCGCAGCGCGTCCCAAATCTTTCAGGACGAGCAGAGAGGTACTCGGATAAAGCACATTACTCGGACGAGTAGTGCTTATCCGAGTACGTTCGCTCATCTCTAATAAGCACCCTTCTTGGTCATGTTTGTCAAATTTTTCACAATCACTGAAAATCCTCATATAAACTTGTGGTAGTAATTAGCAAAACCCAAAAATCCTTGAAGTGCCTTCAAATTTTTAGGCTGCACCCAATCCACAACGGCCCATACCTTGTCCGGGTTCACTTTCTAAGCATTGTAGAGTAATACAGCGACACAGAAATGTAACCTCCTGCACAGCAAAAGAACATTTCTCTCTTTTTGTAAGCAATTCGTTCTCCCGAAGTGCTTGTAACACCTGAAGGACGTGAAGAATAATCATAAGAATATCATCCAGGTACACCAACACAAAATGTCCAACAAAACTTTTAAGCACCTCATTGATAGAAGCCTGAAACACTGCAAGAGCATTGATCAAACCAAAAGGTATCACTAAATTTTCAAAATGCCCTTCTGGGGAATTGAAGGCCATTTTCCACTCATTCCCTTCCCTGATTAGATGCTTCATGCACATTTAACTTGTAAGACCAACTGGCACCCCTTAACTGGTTGAATAAGTCGGGTATAAGCAGTAACTGATACGGATTGTCTTTTGTGATCTTATTAAGTTTTCTGAAATTATATAAGGCCAAAAAAAGAAGAAAAAAAAAACAGCGTCTAAAGGTGACTTCGAAGGATGTATATGCCTGTTCTTCAGTCTGCCAGTAATATAGTTTTTGAGAGCCTGTCGCTCTGGACCACTCAGGTTGTGCATACAACTCTTGGGTACTTTAAAATCTGGGACAAGATCAATAGCATAATCACCTTTCCTATGGGGAGGTATTTTATTAGCTTCTTTTTCAGTGAAGACATCTGGAAAAAAAAAAAAATGCTAACGAACTCATGTAATTCTTCCATCTCCATAGAAGAAACATTAATCAACATACAGTTTTGCCAACACACCAAATTCCACTTGATAATGTCCCCTATACCCGAATCAATCACAGGATTGTGTAACCTTTGCCAGGGAAATCCCAATATCACCTGTGTAGGGAGAGACTCCATGACAAATAAACAAATTTTTTCAGTATGAAACAACCCAATCCTCAAACAAACCTCCGGAATGCAAAATTTTAAACCTCCTAATTTTCTAGCTGGGACCTTCAGAGCAAGTACACCTAACAAAATGATGCGACCGCAGAAAAAACAGTAACCACCGGCTCACTGCCTTCCGCTGTGATTATGTCTTTTAGATAATGAACCCAATTGCATAGGTTCCTTAGTAACAGGGGATTCAGCAGGTGCTACCATAGTATACTCAGAAGTATGCTCCTTCACCCACCAACCAATACGGATGGCCAATGACATAGCCCTGTCCAGCGTCCTAGCATCAAATCGTGATGTCATCACCCAAAGCAAAATTAAATTGACTTTGTAAAGCTGATTCATTCCATTGGGTCTCCATTGCCTATCAACAAAACTTAGCTTTAAAATGTCTTCAATAGAGGACTTTCCTTGACGCAGGCTTCTAATTGGCCAGAGAGGTTTTATCAAGGTTGTCATATAACAGTCCCAAAGCTGAGAAAAACTTATTAACCGACAGCAGAGCTCTGGAGGTAGGTGGCAAAGAGTAGGCCCAAGCCTGTGAGTCTCCCTGTAATCTAGAGATAACAATCTCCACTCTCTGAGACTCCTCACTCAAAAAGTTGGGGCAAAATTTAAAATAATAACCTACAGGACTCTCTAAAAGAAACAAACTCCTGCCTCTTTCCCTTAAAAATGATGAGGTAGATCCAATTTAGACTCCTTCACTGGGCCCATTCTACCCGCATACTGCTGTTTAATTCCTGCTACCTCTAAAGAAAGGACTCTAAGCTGATTAGATAATTCCTCTATGGGATCCATGATAAAGCAACAAAAAATATACTGCACAAAAGAAAATGAAAGGACAAATATTATGTCACGTTCGCCCTGAACGTAAGACGCAGCACATTCAGGACGAACGGAAGGTTGTGTTCACACAGGGAGCAGACTGTGGAATGGAGTGAAGTACCATATAATCAAAACAAAAGAAGGAAGAGAAAACCTCACCCTGACTAGTAGGACAAGAACAGACCTGCCTAAAAGCCAGGTTATTGCCTCAATAAAAGTAGCCCCACGTCTCACGTCTCGTGCCTCAGCCACTGACTCTAGCACCCAAAATAAAGAAAACACAAATACACAATAAAAGCACCGCTTTGCAGCAGAATTAAACAACAAAAAAAGCAACTTAGCTTTGGAGCAGAATTCCAATAAACATGATCTCTCTCCACCAAGACTGAGACAATATTCAGCAGCAACCAGACCAAAAACAGCCTTATATAGTACCAGGGTAAAATCAACATATGACACCAGAGAACAAAATCAATGACAGGGGGACCACTGGGGGAATACAGACAAGTGACCGAAGTAACAACTAAAAAATGACAAACCACAAAACATAAGCATTAACCTGCAGGACAGACTGGAATAGTGCAGCCAGCTCATCTACACGTAGAGACCACTGTACCATGACCCTGTTGCAGACCACAGACTGTGTCACAACTTCCCAGAATGTCCTACAGAAGGGAATATTATGTTACCAAAAAATTCACGAGGACTGATGTTGATACTTTGAAAAAATTGGCACAGACATACTTGGTCCAATTTGTATATAGTAATTTGCCCTTGTTAGTTTGTTCAAGCTGTAGCAATTTGGTAAAAGGTGACACCTTCAACTTTCCATATATAAGAAAGATATAGAATATTTAACAATTTTATACTAGTAGGTCAAGTTATGTAGTATACAAGCTTGAAGATCCCTGCAGTAAAACCTACACTATCCTACCAAAAGTATTTGGACACCCCTATCAGTAAAATGGATTGTGTCTTATCAGCATGACACATGTTATAAACCTTGGTACATAAGATGCAGACCCTTGGCGGTGTCAGCCATTGTTTGTTTTCCTTTATTTTGTTTAACATGCCTCGTTACAAGGAATTTACAGTGTTTGCACATGGTGTTAATGTTGGTTGTCACATTAGTGGACTATCATTGAGTAACATTACCACTAAAATTCAAGTTGCCAGATCAACTGAGTTAAGGCCCATTTAGACACAACGATTATCGCTCAAAAGATGTACTTTGAGTGACTTTTGAGTGATAATCGTTGTGACGTTTACAGCGCAAGATGATCGCTTAAACGTTGAGCAATCACCTTGCACTCCGAGTGGAGGATGCTGAACACAAGAGGGGGCCACTTGTCTTCTGCATCCAGCTGTTCCCAGCTCGGAGTGCCTGGCTGTTATACAGCTGAGCGGAAGATGCAGAAGACAAGAGAGGTGTCCCTGCTTGTCTTCTGAATCCAGCTGTTCCCCGCTCGGAGCGCCCAGCTGTTATACAGCCGAGCGCTCTGAGCAGGGGATGCAGAAGACAAGTGGGGCTGCTTGTCTTCAACATCCAGCTGTTCTCTGCTCAGAGCGCCCAGCTGTTATACAGCTGAGCGCTCCGAGCAGGGTATGCAGAAGACAAGCGGGGCCACTTGTCTTTTGCATCCAGCTGTTCTCTGCTCTGAGAGCCCGTCTGTTATACAGCCGAGCGCTCTGAGCGGGGGATGCAGAAGACAAGTGGGGCTGCTTGTCTTCAACATCCAGCTGTTCTCTGCTCAGAGCACCCAGCTGTTATACAGCCGAGCGCTCCGAAAAGGGTATGGAGAACAGAGCTGGACCGCTCTGTTCTTCATACCCCGTCTGTCATCAGGGAGTGGGATACAGCTGAAACAATAGTATCAGCTGTATCCCACTGTGAATCCCTGCTAAGACTCATCATTGTCTTTGAAAGACAATGATGAGCAATGGCTTAATGAAAACTGCTCATTGTGTCTAAATGGCCCTTTACATGATCACAAGATAGAGGAGAAAGGAATATTCCAAGCCTAAACCAAGAAACAGGCAACCCAAAATGTTAATCACAGGGGACAAACAGCTGGAGGGGATTGTTTGCAGAACTCACTTTTCCACTATTCAGAAGCAGTCTGAGAATTCGCAAGCCAGTGGAAACCAAGTCAATGTCCCATACACCGGCAACTGCACACTACTGTATATATGGGTTATACCACTGCATACAAGCCATCATATTCTTGCTAAGGTGTACAAATACTTTTGATTTGGGAAAGCATTAACAAACATTAAAGTATGATTTGAAGGAAACGTCTGGATTTGCCTAGACAGTTTATGAAAGCTGGTCATTCAATAAGTCAGCTGAAATGAAGGGTAATTGATCGTGTGCCCCCTATTTGATGAGAAGGAGATCATGAAAAATTGTTGAGAAAACGGAAATCATTACATACTGAAGTACTCAATCGTGACTTTAATGTTAGTGTATGGTGATTTTATTTTCTGTTTCCCACTTTGGTTAACTTCTTTTATTATTTATACAGTGCATGCATATTCTGTAGCGCTTTGTATCACTTGATATTTGGCTCTATCTTTATTGGAGCTCACAATCGAAATTCATCTATTAGTATGTTTTTGGTGTGTGAGAGGAAACCCATGCAAACACAACAAGAACATACAAACTCTATGTAGATGTTGTCCTTAGCCAGATTTGAACCCAGGACCCTAGTGCTAACCACTGTGCTAGCATATAAGATACTGAAAATGTATCATTATTATGTTATTTTTTTTTAATTCTACTTTTTGTACTTTTGCAAGGAATTGATCTTACATTAAAATTATTGTGGTTTTACCTGTACCAGGCCTCTGGTATTACAGGATCACACTAAGTTATACTTTATAACCATCTATTGCTACAGGAGCATCAATTTTCAATTTTATTCTATACCTGGTGAGGTTATGATATTACTCTGCTTAAATGTATGCAGTATGTGCTATTACATAGCTTTTTTAAATACGTCACTGCTCTGGCATGTTTTAGTATTTGACTGATGGAGATGATCCATGCAATGTATGGAATATAGCTGGACCATATTGCTCTGTGCATGTACATTTGTGTTGGGAGTGTTCACGGACATGTGCAATAATGTTTTTGAGATGCCGGGATCAGCCCATCGCTTACTGAAGGACACCAGCTTGAATATTACCAAGTGGGATTTAAGGACACTATTACATTGGCACTTCACATGTACAGTATTGTACGTAGGTGATTGATTGCTGCATAGTATTATACATTTTTAAATGGAGATAATTAATGACATAATTTGTAGACACCTTCCTGGTTACATGAAAACGTTCATACCAATAGTAAAAACGTCACTGGTTATATTTTCTGCCTGAATAAACTTGCTGTTTCTGACACTCTGACATCCAAATCTTCTTCTTTTCTATCCATGTGATCTATGGATTACTGGGGGCTGATCCTTTTGGGACAGACAGTTACATCCACTAGTGGCAGGACATTTTCTGCTGCTTCTAAATGTATATTTTGCTTATATTATAGTAAGGATATGCTACTTTGTTGGATACAAGCGTAGGGATCGGGTCCAGAACTTTTCAGAAGGGATGTTAGTCTGTGGAGGATCTCTGCAGAGATGGAGAATGCAAGAAAAGTGTACACACCTAGAAATGAAAATGGTGAGGTAGATGGCTATTACACGGCACCTATGTAAGGTTGTGGTGACCTCCGGAACACCAAGAAGCAGGGTAGAGTAGCAATGGCACCATGCTTCCATGGGCAATTCACAGGGCTTAGAGGAGAATTGACCAATGGAGCAAAGTAATTAGAAATAGGCAACAAAGGTGACTACATGCTGGTGGGCCCTTTGAAAGCATTTTAACTAATTTCTTCCCCAGTTCTAGAAAATTTTCCAATTAATCAAACTTTCCTTAGGTTCATCTGTGTCATCTTTTGTTAACATAGCCATATAGGGTTGGTTCTGCTATTGCAGTTGCATTCCAGTCAAAAGAAAGTGGCTGAGCTGGAATACCAGAACAAAGCCCAAACACAAGAGTTTTTGAAAGAAGCTAGATATTTCTAAAATTTATACCCCCAGCCCTTTAACTTTTTTTTTTTGATTTTTTAAATATAATTTCCTAGCATTTTTCCCAGATGCCAGTACATTATGCTTGTGCATAACTATAAGAGGATTTTTTACTGTGGTAACTGCAAGAGGTTGAGGCAAAGGCTACATAATGAAGTCTTAAAAATAGGTCCAGCAATAGGTTGGCTGGGCAGGGCTCATGGTCAGGACAGCATGTGGCAGGGCATGTCACAATGGGGGCTGGCCTGCAGGAGTCATCTAATACCATCCCCCCTGCAGTAAGGAACATGGAGCGCTGTTGTCAAAGGACATACCGGAACAGACTGCATTACTCCACAAGTTATTGCTCCAAACCATAACAATAGCGTCTTCAATAACTAACCGGTCAGCAGACTTTGGGTGCGTTCACACAAGCGAGAAGATCGTGAGAGTTTTTTGCATTGCGAGACATACAAAACCCATTATTTGCAAAGGGTGTATTTACATGGGCGATTTTTCTACCGCAGCGATGCTGCAAGATGGAGAAATCACAGTATGTTCTATTTCCATGCGAGACTCAAATGAGAATAGAACATGCAGATGTGCGGTCTCTCACATGGCACACGGACAGCTCAGCGGCAAACGGGTTCTGCGTCTGTAGGAATACTTAGGCATAGCCCTGGGGTGCAGGAACCAGGCCACATTTTGTGAATAACTCACCTCTGCAACTTCTAGCAACCAACCAAAACCCGTGACAGAGGTACTTATATGCTGTCTAAGTCTCACAGAAATTCGCAATCACAGCAATGTTATTCCTCCTCCTCCTTCTTAAAGGAACCCTATATAACATGTTATCGCTGCACCTATACATTATACAAAGAAACGCTACAATAGATCCCGTTCCCCCCTTATGTGTCGCACGACATGCAGATCACAGTGTCTTACTGCAATGTTGCATCTAATGATTGGATTCTCAAGGGTGTTGCATTGCAACCTAATGCAGCTACGGCACGATAGTCGCAGAAAATCCAATTGGGTTGGATTTTAGTCACAAGTTACAACTTATACATTACTTTTCAAAAATTTTAGAGAGATTATGGTAAAAAAAAGTGAGCATGACCTTAATCACTCAATAATTCATGGCTTAGTAGTTGCCATGTTTTCCCAAAAATAAGACCCTGCCTTATATTAATATTTAAAAGAGGCACTAGGTCTTATTTTTGGGGGATGTCTTATTATACTTACTTAGCAGGCTCGGTCCAGGTCCCTTACATTGCTCTCCGGAGCTCTGACACACTGAGCTGCGGCATTGATGGGCCAATTCATAAATTCCGCCACCACAACATGATGGCCGTGATTGGTTCTTCGACTGCTGCTCAGCCAATCAATGCAGCGCTCAATGAACCAATCACAGCCATCGCATTGGTTCATCGAGCGCTGTATTGATTGGTTGAGCAGCGCTCAATGAATCAATCAGAGCCATTGTTTCCTGGAGGTGGAATTTATTAATCCCGTAACAAGCAAGTGATTTTCTGTTGGTAACCGAGGACTGCAGGATGCACGGCGGAGCTCTGGACAGCAGCTGGAGGGCTTGGACTGAGCATGCTAGGTAAGTATTCCTTTTTTTATGTACTGCAGCTAGGCTTTATTTTCATAGTAGGTCTTATTTTCGGGAGAAACCAGAGTACCACTGTTGCCTTGCAGCATTGGGGTTCTGGGTTCAAATCTGACCAAGAGCGACATCTTTTATATATTCTTCCTGCATTTGAGTTGGTTTCCTCCCACACTCCAAAAAACATAGTAATAGGCAAAAATTGATTGCGATTCCCCACGGGGACAGGGCCCAATCGAAGTAATGACAAACTGTGTACAGCATTGCAGAATATATATGCTCTATACAAATGAGCAAAGGATGGGATGATTCCACTCTGCTCCTTGTAGATCTGTCAGCAGTTTTCAATGGGCAAAGCTGCTGAGAAGAATCCTCTTAAGAAGCAACCTCTGTCAGATTTGCAGCATCTCTTGACAATACAAATTGTGTATATAATAAATTCACAGAGGAAAAGTTGTATAAATGTAACTACTGTACTTAGTCCTCTATTTATACCCATGTAAAGCTGCAACCAGTCTCAATGTTCACAGTCAAGAAGTGTGAAGTGGCCCAGCCTAGGAAATATGCATTTCTGGCAGCTGAAAGCTTGTGTGTGTTTTAATGTTCATGGTGAAAACAAAGTGCTGATTTAAGATGAGAAAAAAAATGTTGAGATGACGCAGAAACAGATGTGGTTAACATATTAGAAACTGTCCAGAGTCAGCTGAGGTAATGGAGCAGATTGATTGTGTTACCTCTATGGCTGCTGAAAGTCCTACCATACTCCCCAGCACAAAATGTGCTAAGTCTATTTTAAATGTATTTCCTATATGAATCTGTGACTTTTCTTTACCAAAAGATTCGTTTTCTTGTAGAAGAATTCCAGAAAAATGTCCAAACTCAATGAATGTGTCTGTGGTGGCTGTTCTAGGACTTTACTGTTAAATAATACTAATTTTACAGATCCCATATGGAATTAATTTAAATAAAAGTTAAGTAATTGTGTAAACACATTGAATTGCTTATTAAGTGGTGGGCCC
Organism: Eleutherodactylus coqui; assembly: GCF_035609145.1. Lineage (NCBI taxonomy): Eukaryota > Metazoa > Chordata > Amphibia > Anura > Eleutherodactylidae > Eleutherodactylus > Eleutherodactylus coqui. Next base: position 130,448,506 of record NC_089841.1, read on the forward strand.
AGGGTTCAAATCTTCTTTTGTTTGGTCACATCCCTCACTTTTTCCTTAAAGATGTAATCCATACCAACAACACCATAAGGACAATAAAAGTGGAACAAAAAGCATCTACTGATATACCCAAAGTTAAAGGGGTTGTGTGGTGTCTGCTACCATGTGCGGACAAAGTAATCTCCTGGGACACAAACACCGGGACTGTTAAGACCACAGAACCTGAAAAGCAAATAGAAAGGGGAAAACAAGAAACTAAAGTAAATGGGAACTCTCCCTATAGCATTCTAAAAGGTGAAATAATCCCTTCCTAAATAATGAGTGGATCGTCCTGATAAGGACGCACTCACGCTGGAACCTGGGGTTCTCACTCACCCTGACCTGGTGATACCAAAAACTCTATCCCATTGCACACACTCCACCAGAACACAAAACACAGGACTTATCTTAAACGCTTGCAGCAAACCCAGGAAGCCAAAGCACTAGATAAGTGACTGCACACAGCTGTGCTCTATAGCATGTCTAGAAGGAGACTCCATAGAACAATTGATTTGCACAGCTCTATGTATGAGGAGGAATTAAGAACACTTTCAATTAACCACCAGGTGCACTAAACCAGCAACCCAGACAAAAGCAATTCCATCCGTAATCCAGGACACAAGTGCACAGAGAAATTTGAATCCCAACAAAGTAGCTCATACTGATATAACAGGTTGTCTGGCTAATGAGAGGTTGCAGTGTCATGTTCTTGAACTCCTGGCATCATGGCGCTTAGGGTGCATTCACACGAACGTATATGGGCTCGGTTTTTACACCGAGCCGATATACGTTGTCTCTCTTTGCAGTGGGGGAGGATGGAAGAGCCAGAAGCAGGAACTGAGCTCCCGCCCCCTCTCTGCCTCCTCTCCGCCCCTCTGCACTATTTGCAATGAGAGGAGGTGGGATGGGGGCGGGGCTAAGGGCCAAGAATTAGCCCCACCCCCATCCCACCTCTCCCCATTGCAAATAGTGCAGAGGGGCGGAGAGGAGGCAGAGAGGGGGCGGGAGCTCAGTTCCTCATCCTGGCTCTTCCATCCTCCCCCCCTGCACACGAGGACAACGTATATCGGCTCGGCATGAAAACCGAGCCGATATACATTCGTGGGAATGCAGCCTTAGGGTGCATTCAGACAACCGTTTTGGGTTTTCACGCCCAGCCGATATACGGCGTCTCTCTCTGCAGGGGGAGGAGGCTGGAAGAGCCGGGAGCAGTGCTCTAAGCTCCCGCCTCCTCTCCGCCCCTCTGCACTATTTGCAATGAGAGGAGGCGGAACGGGGGCAGGGCTAAGCTCTGGGAATTAGCTCCGCCCCGTCCGGTTCAGTATGATAGAGGCGACACATAATTGATACAGTTTTTTTTATGCTGTGCTACTTTTAAAAATATAAAAATCTTATTTTAAAACATAACTTTGTTTCGCTATCTTCTGACCCCTTTATTTTTCTATTGATGGTGCTGTGTGATGGCTTGATTTTCCTGCAAGGAGAGCTGTAGATTATTTTTTTTATGCTATCATTTTGGGTTATACACGTTATTTTGATTACTTTCTATTCACTTTTCTTTAGAAGATGGAGAAAAATCCCCACAATTCTGGCGTTGTGTATTTTTTTTCAGAAACTGTTTATCTTGCAGGATAAATAGTATAATATTTTAAAAGATTAGAGGCCCAACAATACTAATTATGCTTGTTTATTTTATTTTGTATACATGTCTTCCAATAGTCCTGGATTTGTCTTGACATTCCCAAATTTTAGGGTCTTTTTCAGAAGGTAGGGGACATGTCCCATGCCAGAGACGCAGGAAAAAATAAAAAAGAGAAAAAAAGCTTATACTCAGCTCTTGTGCTCCCGCCTCTGGTCTTCGCCACCTACTACAGTTCTCCCGTCACTTCCGAGTAACAGAATCACGGGGATAGCGCGGCAGATATGGCGCACATATCACGTTGCAGTGGTCTTCCCCCTTTTCATTCTTCTGAGGTTGTGATGTATGCTATACAATTTTATATAAGAACAAGTACCAACCTCTACTATACAAAAAACAGTATAACCAATTATACTGCCATTGTTACATCTGTCAGCACTTGTTTAAATATTTGCCAGCACACCTAGTGTCAGTAGGTTCTATCCAGACTTGCCACCGTTAACAGCTCCTATGCCTTCTAGTCTAGGTTAATTATCCTGCTAGTGTCTGAGAGGTGTGGCTGGTGATTAACTTTTCTGGCAGCCAACCAGTTTCTCCCACCTCCCTATAAGATCTAGCTCTTGCTGCCTGGGAGGGGCTGATTACTCTCCAGTGATCCCTGAGCAATCCTGCTGTTCTGACTTGCTCAGTTCTGGCTCTGGTTCTTTGGCATGTTCCAAGGTTGAGCCAGGTGTTCTGCTACTGCTGATAGTAGCTGCTGCGGGTTTTCCAGCTTTTCCTGTCATATTGGTCCATCCTTTCAGCCTAGCCTGTCGGTACCAGTAAGTTGTTCTCTGCATAGGTACGGTGGTTCCTTCCTGTCTTGCCACTAGGCAGCGTAGGGTCAGTGTTGGCGGCCTGGACCTGTCCACCTTTAGGCTACCTCCAGGAAGGGACATTGGCGTGGGTGAGAGTCAGGGAGTCCCACGCCGTGCGTGCCTGTGCACACTACCAGTATTGTAGGATACTCGTGCCATGCATTCTTGTGCACACTACCAGTATTGTAGCATATCCGTGCCGTGCGTTCCTGTGCACACTACTAGTACCGTAACATAATAATCGGCCCAAATAAACTGTGCTAGACGCAGTACGGATCCTGTTCAGGTACTTACCAGTCAGATTAGTGCCATGTCTGTACAGGATCCAATGCAAGCTCATGTTCAGCAAGTGCTAGCATTATCGCAGCAAATGGCGGACATTATGCAGCAACTGTCTGCCCTTAAGTCTGTGCCTGCAGAATCTGACTTGTCTGCACAATCTGAACCAAGGAATGAGACCCAGCGAGTGGGCAAAATTATCTCCCGGTTACAGGGAGACCCTCAGGCCTGGGCATTTTCCCTTTCTCCTTTCTCACCTGCTCTGTCTTCAGTTGACAGTTTTTTCTCAGTGCCATGCCTGCTCTATGATGATCTGGATTGTGTGGCCCTCGCTGAAAGTAAAATCCGCATGATACTACTAGGCAATCGCCTGGTTGACGATTATTGTGCGGAATTTTGCCGTTGGGCAAATGAAACCCAGTGGAACGATCTAGCTTTGAGAAGCCAGTTTTGTATTGGTCTGTCATGCAGGGTGAAGAATGCAATGGTTCAGTATGCTACTCCTTGCACGCTGGAGGATGCCATGGCCTTGGCAATAAGGATTGATCGCCACCTGCGGGAGAGAAAGCAGGAGACTATGTTTAAATCTCCTTCCTCATCGTCTATATCCCCTGAAGAGGTTGCGAATGATCCTATGGAGATAGGGACAGTCTCTATTAATAAAGCACGTAGGGATATTCGTCTTAAGAAAGGTTTGTACTTTTATTGTGGGCATAACAGGCACTTTATTTGCAGTTTTTCAGTAAGACCCCGGAACAAGCAACCAGTGATTCAGCGGGATCCACAAGTTGCTTGGTTGGCTAAATCCAGGCAAGACGTCTCTGCTGAGGTAATATTAGATGATAACGTCATATCTGCTGGTGTTTGTCTGGATAGCGAGTCGGACATTAATGTGATTAATTCTCAGTTTGCCCTAAAAGCTGGTCTGAAGATAAAGACTCTCCCTAAACCAATTTCAGTTGCCAGTGTAGACTCATCACCGTTACGTCTGAGACACATTGTTCCGGACGTACGGTTAAGGGTTGGGCAGTTCCATGTGGAAACTATATCCTTGTATGTATGTGAGGGCCTGCCTTCTGATATAATCCTTGGATTACCCTGGTTTAAGTTTCATAACCTGATTGTCAATTGGGTTTCTAATGAGATTTCTGGGTGGGGAACCCATTGTCTAACCAGGTGTATTCCTGCGAATACCCCTGTTAGGGACTATTAGCCCTCATCCCGGTTCTAGGAAATGTTATGATATTTTTTTTTCTTTTTTGGCGTTGTACACCTGTTCATTACAGACTATTGTGACGGAGGCCAATTGTGCAAGACGCAATAGTTCTGTTCAAGGTGTCTTATTTATGTTTTTGCTCCCTATTGTGACAGTTATGTGTTATTTCAGGCCCGTATGCATAAGTCCAGTAAGACGTTTCGTCCATTGTAGGAGTTGTCATATATATTTTTTTTGTTTGCCCAAAGGGTCCAGAGGCCCCTTTTTGAGGGGGGATAGTGTTACGTCTGTCAGCAATTAGTTAAATATTTGCCAGCACACCTAGTGTCTGTAGGTTCTATCCAGACTTGCCATGGTTAACAGCTCCTTTGACTTCTAGTCTAGGTTAATTATCCTGCTAGTGTCTGAGGGGTGTGGCTGGTGATTGACTTGTCTGGCAGCCAACCAGCTTCTCCCGCCTCCCTATAAGATCCAACTCTTGCTGCCTGGGAGGGGCCAATTACTCTCCAGTGATCCCTGAGCAGTCCTGCTGTTCTGACCTGCTGAGTTCTGGCTCTGGTTCTTTGGCCTGTTCCCAGGTTGAGCCGGGTGTTCTGCTACTGCTGATAGTAGCTGCTGCGGGTTTTCCAGCTTTTCCTGTCATATTGGTCCATCCTTTCAGCCTAGCCTGTCGGTAACAGTAAGTTGTTTTCTGCATAGATACGGTAGTTCTTTCCTGTCTTGCCACTAGGCAGCGTAGGGTCAGTGTTGGCGGCCAGGTTCTGTCCACCTTTGGGGGTACCTCCAGGAAGGGACATTGGCGGGGGTGAGAGTCAGGGAGTCCTGCGCCGTGCGTACCTGTGCACACTACCAGTATTGTAGGATACCCGTGCCGTGCGTTCCTGTGCACACTACTAGCACCATAACAGCCCTTTAGTGATCATAAAAAGGTCAGATACCAGTTCAGCACAGGGATTCTACAGAATATTATTATGTTGCAGACTATAAGAACACTGCACTAATTAGATGCAGTCATAGGCCAAATATACAGCTGTTACATCCAAGTGACGTCTTCTGTGATTGGAGTTGTTCTTCTTTCAGTCCTTCTCCATGCATCCTAGAGCATCATGATAACTTTTATGGATGCCTGCGGTGTTTTGCCTAAATGTATTTGACTTCATCAGCTTCATCAGCTAATCCCCACTCTCTAGAGCAATCTATTTAATAAATTTGGACCCCAAATCGTAAAGTAATACAGACCTCAGACAAGACCCCTAAGTAATTTCAGACTGCAGAACACATCCCCAAATTAATTTAAACCTTAGACCATACTCCTAAATAAAAGCAGACTACATACCAGACCCCTAAATTAATTCAGACCCCAGACCAGGTTCCTAAATAATTTTAGACCTCTAAATAATCTCATTCACTAGACCAAATCCCTAAGTAAATTCTGACCACAGACCACTAAAAAGTTCAAATCGCAACCTCCAAAAATATTCAGACTCCTAAATATGTTCCAAAACCAGGCTAGACATGAGATCTGAATGTTTTTTTTCCCATCTGCTGTCTTAAAAATGACTTTTATAGGTAATGACTCATTTAAAAAAAACGTCACTAGAGTTTAGGAGGAATATTACCCTCATTGGTACTTTCCACCACATCTGACCTCATACTTGTCTTATACTACTTCTCAGACACAGCCATTTTCCATGCCATCCTACAGCAGCATACAATCAGTTTATTCTTTGACCCTTAAATTTGAAAAAAGACATTTTATATAGTAATGGACACGTGTAAAAGTTTTTATTTACTGCCAATCGGGGTCTTGCATACATGCATTTGTGTCATGTCTCCTAGTTCTCCTGTACAGTTTCTTTTTGAAAACAAGTTTATAACTTTTCCCTCAGGTTGAATTGCCCTGCAATTGGACTTTCCTGGCTGAATACTACCGTAGTAAAAGTCCTTTGACTCCTGCATCACCCATCTATCAGCATCAGCAGGAGGATGAATTTGGCAGCTTGCATGTTCCACTTGCAATTCTGTAGTTGGTAAGATGAAAGTTTGTAGAGGGAACATGCCTCACTACTTCCACAGAAGACAGAGCAGTTGAACCAATCCAAATGCTAAGCCCCACCCAGTGATGGAGGAGAGACTCTTAGGTGCTGTGAGTGCAAGAAGAAAAGGAGGCCCCGACTTAATGATGTGGGCAGTGATGACTAGCACATCACCACTCTAAAGATTAGCCCTTGCATAAGAGACAGGGGAGAAGGACTAAGCACACCCCAAAACTGGCTAGAATGTTCTAGGCACCTGGCACACACAATGTTTATATTAAAAAAAGAGGTAGTGTGATGCAGACCAAAGGAGGAAGAATATTGAAGTGGTGGAGGCCGCTAATAAAGAGATTTGAAGAGTGGTGCAAGCCTTAGATGCGGCTGTGTCCCCATGCTAGAAAGTGGCCACAAAGGGAGTCTGTGAGCCTAGATGACTAGGGTGAAGATGTGTATGTGTGTAGGAGGAGAGGAAGACTAACTCCCTGTTGTTTCCTTGGTGCAGAGACAGAGAAGGCGTTGTATAGGTCTGCGCAGGTGTCGAACAAAAAGAAAGTTAAATAAGAGTGAGTCACAATTAGCCAAGAAAGGCTAATTGCTGCCATAAGTTACAGAAAGAATCGTGACAGCCATTGGTTGATGTGTGCATTCAACCAAAGACACCGGGAGAGACTGAAGTAAGAAAAGTGTACTTGAAATGGACTCCTTCTCTAACAATAGGGGCAGATCATCCAGGAAGTCATCTAACATAAACATAGTATGTTGAATGAAGACAATGTCCACTTAGTTCAGCCTGTTTCAACCTCCTTTCCTGTTGGTCTAGAGGAAGGCAAAAAAAAAAACACAAACAAACACAAAACACAAAACACAAACAAAATTCCTTCCTGACTCCATAATTGCAGCCAGAGTAATCCCTGGATCAACATTTCAGATCAACAACCCCGCTGGTCACCTAATGTCTATATCCTGTAATATCATAGTGCTCTAGAAAGATATCTAGTCCCCTCTTAAACTCCTCTATGGGTTTTGCCATCACCACGGCAGAGAGTTCCACAGTCTCACTGCTCTTACAGTAAAGAACCCTCTTCTGTGTTGGTGATGAAATTATCTTTCCTCTAAACATAGAGGATGCCCTCTTGTTACCGTTGCAATCCTGGGTATAAACAGATCATGGGAGAGATCCTTGTATTGTCCTCTAATGTATTTATACATAGTTATTTGATCGCTCCTTAACCATCTTTTTTTTCAGGGTAAATAATCCCAATTTTAATAGACTCTCTGGGTATTCCAGTTAATTTAGTTGCCCTTCTTTGAACCCCCTCAAGCACTGCTAATGTTGTCTTCAGGATATTTAGGTATTGATCTGTGTTGAGGTTTTCTGGAATGAACACAGGTCAATGACTGCTCCATGTGTCTATTGTAGCAAATGAAGACCTCTTTGAATTCACTTTCCTAACTTCATTTATAACAGTGGCCCCATGGAACTTAGAGAAACACAGAAAGTGAATTTCTGCTTTTGTAAGGTTCCAGCGCAGCCCTCCACAGGTGGGGGTTGATTGAGCTAGCTGGGTGTAGATTTCTCCAGCCAGCCAGTTCCCCAGGTCTCAGACCCCTTTGTGTTGGGTGTCCGTGTCTTCAGAGGTCCCTATTTAACGAGGAGGTACTGTTAGGGTGTGCTGCTGTGATTTATTGTTCTTTGTGGGTTTCCAGCAGTGCAGCCCCACAGGCGGGGGTTGATTGAGCTGGTTGGGTGTGGGGTTCTTCAGCCAGCCAATCACCATCAGTCTGCTGCTCATATATACCAGCTCCTCTGTTAGAGGTTCCTGGGCTTTCCTCTGTTTGTTCAGTGTGTTTAGTGGAACAGCGTCATGTTCCTACGTGTCTGTGCAGATGGACAGACTTGAGGTGTGAACTGGCATGTTCAGTGTGTTTAGGTGTGAACAGTGTCATGTTCCTATGTGTCTGTGCAGGGTGCCGGACATGAGGTGTGGACAGTCATGGTCATGGTGTTCACTGTTGTATGCAAATCCCTGGCATGTTGGTGTGAATTGCGTTCAGTCCTGCTGTGTTTTATTTGTCATCTAGGTCTAGGTAGGTCCTTAGGTTCCAGCGCGTAGCCGTCCTTGTCGGGATAATCGTCCCGCATGCAGGCAGGTTTCATGTGGAAGTTGTCTCATTAGAGTAGGGACCCATGAGACAAAAAAGACCCTTGAAGAGGTCAAAATACGAACCAATACCTCACAGCGTATCTATTTCCATCTCTTTATACGTGTGGGTATGCTTGGCCATGTTTTGGGCATTTGTCAGTCAGTGTGTTATGTCTGTCCTTGAGTTATGCCTGCTGTTCCACCAAAGTTTCGCCAGTCCGCGAGTATGAAGTCTGTTCCACAGTTCACGTCCCAGTTTGATGTAACAGAATGTACACGTTTCAGGTGGGAGGTATGTGCCTCTCCTCTTTGTGTGTATTATATCTGTACATGATTCCAGTTCACAGTTTTCTGTCTTCCCTCTTAGTTGCTGAGTTCTTGTGTGAACTGGACTTAGCACCTTTTCACAAACTACCTTTGAACTTTACAATTAGGTTCTACTCTCTATCTCTTACAGGGACCATAATGCAAAATTGAAATCCATGTCTGGGGGCCCCTAGATGCCTATGCACTATTCCATTGGTAGTGCATCCATGCCTTCCTATTCAAGTACGCTATTTCAATATTGGACACCAGTACTGAGATATAGCACTGGATCAATCTTTTTTTGACTACAGCTTGCATTTTCTACTTAGTAACATTAATTTTGCTGCATGAAACTGTCTCTGCCTCCATTTGTCACCAGTATGCCATTACACAACCTCCAAACTGCATCTTTAACCCCTTGCCGCTGTACGGCGTACATTTACGTCCTACAGGTCCGGGGTATGTATGACGGGAGATCGCGTAGCAATCTCCCATCATACACTGTGGGCGTCAACTGTTTCTTACAGCCGACACCCAGTGGCAATAGCTGCAATTAGCCATGCCGCTAATCAAAGCTGTTAAGCCTTTAAATGCTGCTGTCAATTCTGACAGCAGCATTTAAATCCCCCGAACGGTGTTCAGGGGTCCCTTACGCCTCCCCGCAAAGAGATCGCAGGGAGCTGTGTGGGTGTCATGGCGGGCGGGGGCCTTCTGAAAGGCCCCAGGGCTGTCCTGGCAGAATGCCTATCAAGCCATCCCTGTGGGGTGGCTTGATAGACTGTCTGGCCGATCGCAGTATGATGCAATGCTGTGGCATTACATCATACTGCAGGGGTAATCAAACTATCGCTAGTTGTTGTCCCCTAGGGAAACAAAAAAAAAATGTAAAAACAAGATCAATAAAGTTTTACTAATTGTAAAAAAAAAAGAAAGAAAAGTTGAAATCCCCCCCCCCCCCTTTGCCATATCATAAAACTAAAATACATATTTGGTTTCACTGCATCCATAAAAGTCTGATCTATCAAAATAATCTATTATTTATCCCGCATGATGAATGTCGTCAGAAAAAAAAAATAAAGAACACCAGAATTGCACTTTTTTTGATCTTCAAGAAATAAATCAATAAAAACTATCAAAAAGTCATATGTATTCCAAAATTATACCAACATAAACTACAGGACTTCACACAAAAAAAAGAGTCGACGGAAAAATAAAAAAGTTATTGCATGCAGAAGACGGCAGCAGAAAATAATTTTAAAAAAATGAAATGTCTTTGAAAAAAAATAAAAGTAGTACAGCAAAAAAAACAAACTATATAAGTTTGGTAGTATAGTAATTGTACTGACCCATAGAATAAAGTTATCATGTTATTTTTGTTGCAGTTAGTGCGCCATAGAAACAAGACACACCGAAAGATGGCAGAATGTCACTTTCCCATATTAGAATTTTTTAACAGTTTTTCAGTACACTATATTCAAACAAACGTCACCATACACCGTCCATTTCCTGGGATCCATCTGAGTTCCCTTTATTCCGCTGACAGTCATCTGCGGAAACATTCACCTAAAAACTCCCAGGGAAGTTAGGTGGCAAAAAGTCATCTCCGTCAAATCCCGGACAAGCCCCCATATGAAATAGGATATTTGACAGGACAACTCAGGATCTTCTCAGGAAATGGTTATTTATTTTATGTGCGCACAGGCTCTGGTTGATTCACATCTTTCACCCAGAGTGCCTATAAAAATAGGATTCCAACAACATTATACAGTGTAGGCAGGCTTATTAAAAGCTAGCACTTATTGGTTCATCTTATCTCTTATACCCGCTATGTACATACAGATGCATGGTGAGGAAAACAGTGGCATACCAAAGGGGGTTGGAATGCAATGTGGGCATTCTTAATATCAAATTACAACAGTGTAAGCAGAGAAGACTTACAATATACTCCAGGTCTCTGGCTGATAACAGAGAGGCAATAGCAGTTAAAGTACATTCATTTTTCTATGTCCTTGTACCACATTTCCCTCCCTTTGATAGCTATCACTGGCTTATAGCCTATCATGGATTATAACATATGATCTGTAAACCATGTTCACTCATGTAGTAGGTGGGCTTATTGTATGTGCAACCCCCTATTTGCCTCCCCTTACTCATGTAGTAGGTATGGTACTCTAATGTTCCTGTGATGCGTCTACCCATTCTAACTTCTTGTATGCATTTATCACAATTATTGGCACAAATCCAAATTTCCTGTCTAGTGTAATCCCACCACCCCCAACACAGTCTTTAGTTGGTTTTTCATTCTTCTTGTTTTCTTGCAGCTGTAGTTCTCCCCTCTCCTAGGTGTTTGAGGAAAAAACAATCTCTCTGTAAAGAAAACAATGTCTTTGTGAAGAAAACACTGACTCTATGTAGTAAACACTGTCAGCTAGTGCCTCCTGGGCTTCCAGGAGGGGGCAAAGTTCCTATCAGGTCCAAGGCACTTCTGGAGGTTTTTAAGGTGAGCTTCAGGGGATCTGTCAAGTGTGGTAAGTAGGGATGGTCAGTGTAGGCTACTTTGACTCTGGTCTGGTGAATTCAAGGTCCCATCTCAGCAACTTTAACAGCGGTTGGGGTAGACGGGATAACGGTGTATGGAACCTTCCACCTAGGTTTGAGGCCTCCAGTGCCAATCTTTCACCCAGACGTTTTCCCCTGGAAGATAAAAGAAGTGCACAACAGTATCCAGACATATAGGCAACTTTTGCACAGCAATATTCAAACAAGTAGGTAACCTTTCTCCTGCTCTTTTGGCGATGGTTGCCATGGTTTTACCCAGGACAAGCATCTGGTGCTGATTTCTCTCTCACTACTTTGTTTTCTGCTCTAATCTCCAACACTACTTGTCTAGGCATACGCTACATCATCTTAAGAGGGGAATAGCCAATTATTTTGCTGGAGGCAGATCTAATTCTGAGCAGAGCAAAGGGTAGGACTTGTGACCATTTTAGGTGAGTCTCCTGACAGAGCTTCCTTAAGGCAAGTTTTAAAGTCCAGTTCCTGCGCTCAGCCTTTCCTGAGCTCTGAGGTCTGTGTGCAAAGTATCATTTCCATCTGATCGTGAGACAGCTGGCCAGCTCTTGTTTGATCTCTGCAGCAAAGGCTGGCTCATTGTATGACCAAATCCGCACCAGTAGGCCGTGTCTTGGAATTATGTCTTTCAGTAGCGCTCTGGCCACTTCGGTCAATTTTTCAGTCCTAGTGGTGTAGGCCTCCATCCACTCTGTGTAAGTGCAGACATAGACCAGGGGATACTTCCATCCATCAACTGCAGGCATTCGAGTAAAGTCCACGAGTACATTTTGGAAGAGAGCAGCTCCATAAGATTGTATCCCTGGCATCTTCAGAGGTCCTTGTCTGGAAGTATTTTCAGCGTAAATGACATATTTTCTGGTGATCGCCTGGTAAATCTTGGGATGCACAGATTATTTTAGATTAGATCTTCCATAGTGGTGGACCCATAACAGGTCCTCATGCACTTTCTTGACGATCTCCATTGCTAGTGTTGTCAGGGCCACACCTCTTCCATCCGAGGGGATGAACCAGCCCTCAGGGGTGTATTTTCCATCTTCTGTCTTTAGTCACTCCTGTTCACTTTGATTGTAGCAGGGCTTCCAGTTGCTGAGGGGAACCAGGAAAAAGGTTTGTAGCTTTGGCAGAACCTTAGGCGTTTTGGAGAGTGGCAGCTTGCTTGGCATCAGCCTCTCTGTTTCCTTGTGCTACGAGTGAGTCTCCCTTCTGTTTTCCTTTGCAGTGAATGACCAACACCTCTTCTCACAGTTCCAGAATGAGAGGCGTGTGCTTCACTTTTTGACCAGATCAGACTTTTTTCTTTTTTCAGGGCCCCATGAACTTTCACCCCAGCTTCTCAGGCAAGGAGGCCATCCCATGGCTGCATTTTGAAGATGCTTGGACTGATAGGTAGCAGGTTAATGCCATGATCCCATTGTCTGGTTGAGAATGCCGATCACCAGTCCCTTCTTTTCATGAACATACAGAATAAGTGAGGGTGCTTTTAGAAGAGCTTGCTTGATGTTGTCATAGGCCCTTGTATGTTCCTGCTTCCAGCAGAAGGGGACATCTTCACCTCCCTTTGAGACTTCATAAAGGAGTTTGGCCATTTCAGCAAGGCCAGGTATCCATATTCTGAAGAATCCAGCAACTCCAAGGAATTCTCAGACTTTTTCTTCTGGAGGTTGGTACAGGGATATTGTAGACGGCCTACTTTCTTTCAACTCCCAGTTGTACCTTCGCTTGTGAGATATGAAATCCCAGGTATTTAACAGTTGCCTGGCAGATCTGTGACTTCTTCCTTGAGACTTTGTATCTTGTTTCATAGAGATGATGAAACACCGTCTTAGTGTTCTGCAGACTTCGGTCAGAGGTAGACTCAGTTATGAGGAGGTCATCCACATACTGTAGCAATACCTTGCCTGGCTTGGGATTCTTCTTAGGTCAATAGCAAGAACTTCTCTGAAGAGTGCGGGTGAATTCCTGAGCCCCTGGGGCAAACCGAACTTTTCTCTAGTTCTTGGCTCTTCCCATTGGAAGGCAAAGATAAGCTGACCATCCTGTCAGCCTGACTGTGAAGTAAGCGTCTTTCAAATTCGGCACAGTGAAGTGAGTAGCTTCTCCTGGTATCAGTCCAAGCAGTGTGTACGGCTGGCTGGGCACTGTTTGATACAAAGTAACCAAAGCTTGATTCACTGCTCTGAGATCCTGGACTGGGGAATAATCTGTTCTTCTAGGTTTTCTTTACAAACCGAAGAGGGGTGTTCCAGGGTGATTGGCATCTCTTCAGGATACCGTACTTCAGAAACTTTTCCAGATGTAGTGTGATGCCCTGGCAGGCCGCAGATGGTAGGTGGTATTGCTTGATGGACACTAGTTGTGCCCCTGGCTTCAACTGCACTGCGACTTGAGGTATATTCTTGTTACGTAGTCAGGTGAAGAACTACTGTATCGTCTGTCTAGGCAGGAAAAGCACTCAGTGAAACTGAAAATTGACCCAGAGACCGGATACTCACTCCTCAGTGCGTAGCTTGGTATGACGTGGAAACTAGGACTGAGCTAGCCCTGCACTGGTGAGGAATATGAAATCTCTGCCTAACAGAGAGCAGGGGCATCGTCCTGACAAGAGTGGCCCAGAGCTGGAACCTGGGCGTTGACTAACCCTGTCTTGACCCTAACACCAGAACGGGTCATACCAAGCAAAAACAGAGGTCTGGGAAAGAGTAGGTAACAGAGAGCCTGGAAGGTACACAAGTAGAAAATAGTTTCAGCAGACTGCAGATCACTAGCAACAGATCACCGTAGAAGCAGCAGCCACAAGCTGCCATACAGTTCTGAGCTAGTCCTGGTAGATCATCTTTTGCCCATACCCCTAGCAGCTTCATTACTAGGTCCGGGGTGGGACTTGAGTGATCTGGCTTCTGAATGACAGCAAACAATCTCCATTCTTCCTCCTGAGGCACTGTAAGTGAGAAGATGTGGGCGGGAGTTGGACCATCTTTTTCAAGTTGTAAAGGCATTTGTCCTTCCGGTTCAAAGAACACTTGGGCCTGTAGTTTCCTCATCATATCCTGGCCTAATTTTGGTATAGGATAGTCCAGTGGATATAGGAATTGATGAGTGACTTCTTTGGGTAATAACTGAATATTCAGCTCTGGTATCAACCATAAAGTTCACAGAATGACCCCATACATTTGCTCTGACCATAGGTTCCTGGGTGCCCAGCAGAGAGGAACCTGGTCATCTTCATTTAGCATTATCTTCATACAGTGGAACAATAGGAACAAAACAAAAGGGAGGTTGTGTGGGTGGGCCTGAGTAGCTCTGCTATGTACTCATCTCTGGTAGAGGACATTTTTGGCCTGGCCTCTTCCTCCTTCTCTTCCTGTATGAGTAGAGGAAGTGATGGAGCAGTCTCTACTACACTGACCATGCTTCCTGCACCTTCTGCATTGGTCTCCATCAAGTTGGCGGTGTTAGGGCCCACCCTTCTGTACGTATGAAGGAGGTGGATTGTTTCGGGCATTGTACGGGGTTTGGGCTGTCTTGACTGGATTGCTGCATGCCATCTTTTCATTTTCTAACAGTCCTTTGTTCTCTAGCCATTGTGCGCTATAACTTTGTTCTAATGTCACTATTAGCATCCCAGTTTGGGTCGATATCAGAATACCATGCATTTGCTGTATCATGTTGGATTATGCACTGTCAGAAACTCACTTTCTGATCATTTTTAATTAACATTCCTATTTGCATAAACTTATAATAAAGACAGTGTAATTCACTTCACTACAAGGTTGTTTTCTTTACAAGTTTCTATTCCATTAATGTAAGCGAGTACCTCTATGAGAATTCTTACATTAGAAGATCAACACACATTCCCCCGTCCCTTCTTCTCGCTGGACTGTCTAACTGAAAGGGAGGAGTTACAGGGGAAAGTAAAACTGCAGCTTTATCAGAGGTGTGCGAGAATAAATCATTTTTCTTTTTTTTTTCAACTATTTGTAAATTACGAGGAGCCTGTATCACATCAAGCCATTTGTAAATGTGACTCCATTCAATGCTAGTGTAGCCTACATTCCCCTTTTTTCCCCCAAAAACAACTACATGTGCAGGCAGTTTAAACACAATGCCAGGGAAAGTGACTTGAGGTGGGTGCTAACACAAGCTGCAGGCAGATAACCATGGGGGTTTTGAATATTCCTATGCAATTTGGAGTAGGCACCCACCATGGCACTAATACCAATGCAAGCATTGGGATGCCAGGTAAAAGGTACATCGATGAGAGGTGAGAAGCCCGTGCCTGTTGTGGAGTTAAGATGGCGCTTGCGCATCTGTCTAAGGTATTGTTACACCTGATTCTAAAATGGCTGCTGGGCCATGGCTGGCACTGAAATGGCCCCCGGTTGCGTGGCCTGACTGGGCAATGGTAAGGGGTGGTTCTGCACATTAAACACGTATCAAGGTATGCAGACTGCTACTGGCCACATTAACAACACGGCAATCTATGCAATAGGGAGGAAACACATGACATGTTCCAGGGTGGAGCCTTCAGATGGTGAAGAAGGGCTGGCCTTCTTTGTATTTCACACAAAGCACTTCTAAAAATTGCTATCTTGTAACTTCAACTATCTATGTTTTACTTTTTGTCACCTACTTAAACATTTTTCACCGGGTCTCTGCAAACTTGAGCAATCGTCTATCAGCCAAAATTCCTTCATTATCATCTAAAACATTTTTTTAAACCTTCTTGTCTAAACAGTCAATTTTCCATCACTAACTTTACGATACCAGTTACTGAAATTCTGCAACATACATTCCAAAGGTGACACATGACATAGTATCCAAATCATTGGTAGATCACATCTACCAAGCTTATTTACTTCAGACTAGCAAGGCTCGTTAGAAAATATCCGTGAACCATACTACGATGACCTCTAGTCATCATTATTACTCAAGATTAGAGATGAGCAAACGTACTCGTCCGAGCTTGATACTCGTTCGAGTATTAGCGTGTTCGAGATGCTCGTTACTAGAGGCGAGCACCACGCGATGTTCGAGTTACTTTCACTTTCATCTCTGAGACGTTAGCGCGCTTTTCTGGCCAATAGAAAGACAGGGTAGGCATTACAACTTCCCCCTGCGACGTTCAAGCCCTATACCACCCCCCTGCAGTGAGTGGCTGGCGAGATCAGGTGTCACCCGAGTATATAAATCGGCCCCTCCCGCGGCTCGCCACAGATGCATTCTGACATAGTTCAGGGAAAGTGCTGCTGGTGCCGGAGCTGCTATAGGGAGAGCGTTAGGAGTGATTTTAGGCTTCAAGAACCCCAACGGTCCTTCTTAGGGCCACATCTGACCGTGTGCAGTACTGTTGAGGCTGCTTTTAGCAGTGTTGCACAATTTTTTTTTTGGTATATCGGCCGTGCAGAGCATTGCGTCCGCAGTCTGCAGTCATTGTACAGAGTATAGGGCCAGTACTGGTGAGGCAGGGAAATAGATATTCAGGCTATATAGGCAGTGGGCTTTTTCCAAAAAATTGGGGAAAAATACTATATTTGGGCTGCCTGTGACCGCCTTCAGTTTACTGCGTGTCTGCTGGGGGTAGTAGTCCTAATTAATACGCAGCTGAGCGTTACAGCAGGCTTGCACAAAATTGTTTCCTGGATCTGCTGTCTCTGTTACATCAGCGCCGTCATCCCACCAGAGGGAAACAGTATACATAATATTATACGCTGCCTACAGTATCTATCTGCTGGGGGTAGTAGTCCTAATTAATACGCAGCTACGCGTTACAGCAGGCTTGCGCAAAATTGTTTCCTGAAACTGCTGTCTCTGTTACATCAGCGCCATCATCCCGCCAGAGGGAAACAGTATACATAATATTATATGCTGCCTACAGTATCTATCTGCTGGGGGTAGTAGTCCTAATTAATACGCAGCTAAGCGTTACAGCAGGCTTGCGCAAAATTGTTTCCTGGATCTGCTGTCTCTGTTACATCAGCGCCGTCATCCCGCCAGAGGGAAACAGTATACATAATATTATACGCTGCCTACAGTATCTATCTGCTGGGGGTAGTAGTCCTAATTAATACGCAGCTAAGCGTTACAGCAGGCTTGCGCAAAATTGTTTCCTGGATCTGCTGTCTCTGTTACATCAGCGCCGTCATCCCACCAGAGGGAAACAGTATACATAATATTATACGCTGCCTACAGTATCTATCTGCTGGGGGTAGTAGTCCTAATTAATACGCAGCTAAGCGTTACAGCAGCCTTGCGCAAAATTGTTTCCTGGATCTGCTGTGCGTTCCGTAAGGGAAGTCAGCCTCCAACCACAGGCCAATAAGCGGCACATTTAATTACAGCGTTCTGTTTCTGCACTACTGGTAATACAGCATGCTGAGGGGTAGGGATAGGCCTAGAGGACGTGGACGCGGGCGAGGACGCGGAGGCCCAAGTCAGGGTGTGGGCACAGGCCGAGCTCCTGATCCAGGTGTATCGCAGCCGACTGCTGTGGGATTAGGAGAGAGGCACGTTTCTGGCGTCCCCACATTCATCTCACAATTAATGGGTCTACGCGGTAGACCTTTATTAGAAAATGAGCAGTGTGAGCAGGTCCTGTCGTGGATGGCAGAAAGTGCATCCAGCAATCTATCGACCACCCAGAATTCTGCGCCGTCCACTGCTGCAACTCTGAATCCTCTGGCTGCTGCTCCTCCTTCCTCCCAGCCTCCTCACTCCATTACAATGACACATTCTGAGGAGCGGGCAGACTCCCAGGAACTGTTCCCGGCCCCTGCCCAGAATGGCCAGCAATGGTTCCTCTCCCACCGGAGGAGTTTGTCGTGACCGATGCCCAACCTTTGGAAAGTTCCCGGGGTCCGGGGGATGAGGCTGGGGACTTCCGGCAACTGTCTCAAGAGCTTTCAGTGGGTGAGGAGGACGATGACGATGAGACACAGTTGTCTATCAGTGAGGTAGTAGTAATTGGAGTAAGTCCGAGGGAGGAGCGCACAGAGGATTCGGAGGAAGAGCAGCAGGACGATGAGGTGACTGACCCCACCTGGTTTGCTACGCCTACTGAGAACAGGTCTTCAGAGGGGGAGGCAAGTGCAGCAACAGGGCAGGTTGGAAGAGGCAGTGCGGTGGCCAGGGGTAGAGGCAGGGCCAGACCGAATAATCCACCAACTGTTTCCCAAAGCGCCCCCCCCGCGCCATGCCACCCTGCAGAGGCCGAGGTGCTCAAAGGTCTGGCAGTTTTTCACTGAGAGTGCAGACGACCGACGAACAGTGGTGTGCAACCTTTGTCGCGCCAAGATCAGCCGGGGACCCACCACCACCAGCCTCACCACCACCAGCATGCGCAGACATATGATGGCCAAGCACCCCACAAGGTGGGACGAAGGCCGTTCACCACCTGCAGTTTGCACCGCTGCCTCTCCCCCTGTGCCCCAACCTGCCACTGAGATCCAACCCCCCTCTCAGGACACAGGCACTACCGTCTCCTGGCCTGCACCCACACCCTCACCTCCGCTGTGCTCGGCCCCATCCACCAATGTCTCTCAGTGCACCGTCCAGCTGTTGCTAGCGCGTGTTGGAGTGCAAGCGCAAGTACGCCGCCACGCACCCACATGCTCAAGCGTTAAACGTGCACATAGCCAAATTTATCAGCCTGGAGATACTGCCGTATAGGGTTGTGGAAACAGAGGCTTTCAAAGGTATGATGGCGGTCGCGGCCCCGCGCTACTCAGTTCCCAGTCGCCACTACTTTTCCCGATGTGCCGTCCCAGCCCTGCACGACCACGTCTTCCGCAACATTGTACGCGCCCTCACCAACGCGGTTACTGGCAAGGTCCACTTAACAACAGACACGTGGACAAGCACAGGCGGGCAGGGCCACTATATCTCCCTGACGGCACATTGGGTGAATTTAGTGGAGGCTGGGACAGAGTCAGAGCCTGGGACCGCTCACGTCCTACCCACCCCCAGAATTGCGGGCCCCAGCTCGGTGGTGGTATCTGCGGCGGTGTATGCTTCCTCCACTAAACCACCCTCCTCCTCCTCCTCCTACGCAACCTCTGTCTCGCAATCAAGATGTGTCAGCAGCACGTCGCCAGCAGTTGGTGACACGCGTCGTGGCAGCACAGCGGTGGGCAAGCGTCAGCAGGCCATGCTGAAACTACTCAGCTTAGGAGAGAAGAGGCACACGGCCCACGAACTGCTGCAGGGTCTGACAGAGCAGACCGACCGCTGGCTTGCGCCGCTGAGCCTCCAACCGGGCATGGTCGTGTGTGACAACGGCCGTAACCTGGTGGCGGCTCTGCAGCTCGGCAGCCTTACGCACGTGCCATGCCTGGCCCACGTCTTTAATTTGGTGGTTCAGCGCTTTCTGAAAAGCTACCCACGCTTGTCAGACCTGCTCGGAAAGGTGCGCCGGCTCTGCGCACATTTCCGCAAGTCCCACACGGACGCTGCCACCCTGCGCACCCTGCAACATCGGTTTCATCTGCCAGCGCACCGACTGCTGTGCGACGTGCCCACACGGTGGAACTCTACGCTCCACATGTTGGCCAGGCTCTATGAGCAGCGCAGAGCTATAGTGGAATACCAACTCCAACATGGGCGGCGCAGTGGGAGTCAGCCTCCTCAATTCTTTACAGAAGAGTGGGCCTGGTTGGCAGACATCTGCCAGGTCCTTGGAAACTTTGAGGAGTCTACCCAGATGGTGAGCGGCGATGCTGCAATCATTAGCGTCACCATTCCTCTGCTATGCCTCTTGAGAAGTTCCCTGCAAAGCATAAAGGCAGATGCTTTGCGCTCGGGAACAGAGGCGGGGGAAGACAGTATGTCGCTGGATAGTCAGAGCACCCTCCTGTCTATATCTCAGCGCGTTGAGGAGGAGGAGGAGGAGGGGGAGGAGGATGAGGAGGAGGGGGAAGAGACAGCTTGGCCCACTGCTGAGGGTACCCATGCTACTTGCCTGTCATCCTTTCAGCGTGTATGGCCTGAGGAGGAGGAGGAGGAGGAGGAGGAGGAGGAGGATCCTGAAAGTGATCTTCCTAGTGAGGACAGCCATGTGTTGCGTACAGGTACCCTGGCACACATGGCTGACTTCATGTTAGGATGCCTTTCTCGTGACCCTCGCGTTACACGCATTCTGGCCACTACGGATTACTGGGTGTACACACTGCTCGACCCACGGTATAAGGAGAACCTTTCCACTCTCATACCCGAAGAGGAAAAGGGTTCGAGAGTGACACGTGGCCTGAACGCGCGCTGTATGCCCTTGAGGTGCTTGCTTGTCCTGCGGCTAGCGTCTTGTCAGAGAGGGCGTTTAATGCGGCTGGGGGAATCATCACAGATAAGCGTACCCGCCTGTCAACCGACAGTGCCGACAGGCTTACACTCATCAAGATGAACAAAGCCTGGATTTCCCCAGACTTCTCTTCTACACCAGCGGACAGCAGCGATACCTAAACAATACGTAGGTTGCACCCGCGGATGGAAGCATTGTTCTCTATCACCATCAAAAATGTGGACCTTTTAGCTTCATCAATCTGTGTATAATATTCATCCTACTCCTCCTGCTCCTCCTCCTGAAACCTGACGTAATCACGCCGAACGGGCAATTTTTCTTAGGCCCACAAGGCTCAGTCATATAATTTTTGTAAACAATTTTTATACGTTTCAATGCTCATTAAAGCGTTGAAACTTTCACCGGAACCAATTTTTATTTTAACTGGGCTGCCTCCAGGCCTAGTTACAAATTAAGCCACATTAACCAAAGCGATTAATGGGTTTCACCTGCCCTCTTGGTTGGGCATGGGTAATTTTTCTGACGTACATTAGTACTGTTGGTACACCAATTTTTTGGGGCCCTCGCCTACAGTGTAATCCAATTAATTATTTGCCCACCTGCATTAAAGCTGACGTTACATCAGCTGTGATGGGCACTGCAATGGGATACATTTATGTACAGCCGGTGGGTTCCAGGGAGCCACCCATGCTGTCGGTCCACACGGAGTTGTAACTGCATGTGTCCACTTCTAAAGAACCCCAGTCTGACTGGGGCATGCAGTGTGGGCCGAAACGCACCTGCATTTAATCGGACGTTACCTCAGCTGTGATGGGCACTGCAATGGGATACATTTATGTACAGCCGGTGGGTTCCAGGGAGCCACCCATGCTGTGGGTGCACACGGAATTCCCATTGCGGAGTTGTACCTACCTGTGACTTTTTATAAAAAACCGCGGTCTGACTGGGGCATGCAGACACCTTGACAGAATGAATAGTGTGTGGTACATAGGTTCCCCATTGCTATGCCCATGTGTGCAGCTCCTGATGGCGGTGGCACAGGATTATATTTCTCATTGCTTCTGTACAGCATTGTGGGCTATCGCCCGGCCCCTTTTAAAGAGGGTCGCTGCCTAGCCGTGCCAACCCTCTGCAGTGTGTGCCTGCAGTTCCTCCTCATGGCAGACGCACTTATAAATAGACATGAGGGTGGTGTGGCTATGAGGCCAGCGTGTGGCATGAGTGCAGCTGAAGGCTGCGCAGGGACACTTTGGTGTGCGCTGTGGACACTGCGTCGTGCGGGAGGGGGGGGGGGGGGCAGCAATTAACCCAGGAGAAGTGGCAGCGGAGTGTCATGCAGGCAGTGATTGTGCTTTGTTGGAGGTAGTGTGGTGCTTAGCTAAGGTATGCATTGCTAATGAGGGCTTTTCAGAAGTAAAAGTTGTTGGGAGGGGGGGGGGGGCACTCTTGCCGCTATTGTGGCTTAATAGTGGGACCTGGGAACTTCAGATGCAGCCCAACATGTAGCCCCTCGCCTGCCCTATACGTTGCTGTGTCGTTTCCATCACTTTCTTGAATTGCCCAGATTTTCACAAATGGAAACCTTAGCGAGCATCGGCGATATACAAAAATGCTCGGGTCGCCCATTGACTTCAATGGGGTTCATTACTCGAAATGAACCCTCGAGCATCGCGAAAATTTCGTCCCGAGTAACGAGCACCCGAGCATTTTGGTGCTCGCTCATATCTACTCAAGATGTCTTCACTTGGAATTCCCATCAAGCTACTAAGGTCTATCTATCTAGAGCGTGGCCAGAGCTCTCTTCTGCCCATACAGGGCAGGTTGTTTTCTTGCGATGGCCTCTATACTATTGCTACCATACTATCTCAGAATATTCTACGGTATCTCAGAATACTGCATTTTACCTTTTGTAGTTGCCTGCAAACAAACGTCACCATACACCGTCCATTTCCTGGGATCCATCTGAGTTCCCTTTATTCCGCTGACAGTCATCTGCGGAAACATTCCCCTAAAAACTCCCAGGGAAGTTAGGTGGCAAAAAGTCGTCTCCGTCAAATCCCGGACAAGCCCCCATATGAAATAGGATATTTGACAGGACAACTCAGGATCTTCTCAGGAAATGGTTATTTATTTTATGTGCGCACAGGCTCTGGTTGATTCACATCTTTCACCCAGAGTGCCTATAAAAATAGGATTCTAACAGCCTTATACAGTGTGGGCAGGCTTATTAAAAGCTAACACTTATTGGTTCATCTTATCTCTTATACCCGCTATGTACATACAGATGCATGGTGAGGAGAACAGTGTCATAGCAAGCGGGGTTGGAATGTAGTGTGGGCAATCTTAGTATTAAATTACAACAGTGTGAGCAAAGAAGACTTACAATATACTCCAGGTCTCTGGCTGATAACAGAGAGGCAATAGCAGTTAAAGTACATTATTTTTTATGTCCTCATACCACAGAAAATAAAGCCTCATTAAGGGGTTAAAGACACCAGTCTTCAGTCCCTCTCACTTAGCTCCCCTGCTGTGTCACTCCTGTTCCTTTGAGAGTCTGCTAAGTAGGGGATATTTGAACAGCCAGAGCACTCAGTTTGCCATATAGCAGAACCCTCTTAACTTTGGCTATATTTTAGCCCTGCAAGCTGTATTTATTATTTTAGTTGATGTGTTGCTGTGACTGTCTTTTAAACTTTTGATTTGTAGATGTTTACCTGCCACAACAGAAAGAGAAAGATGTGCAAACCATGTGCTACTTGTTAGCCAGAGGAAAATGCTGGAAATTCATGTTCTGGGTATTACCCCCTCTGTTATAGTTTACAAAGCGAAGCATAGTTGTTGCTGCGATGGTTTAAATCATAGTTGCTAACACATTTCAGAAGCTTAAAACAGGTTGCAGAATCTTCTCAATATTTTTCAGACAGAGAACCATCTAGTTTATTTAGTTAGCAACTAGAAAGCATTCTTAAATCCGCTATTTAGGGTAAAGGTATCTCTTTTCCTCAATCCAAATAAACTTCCTTTAGGCCCTTTTGCAATTGAACCAATAGGTCCCCCAGAGTCAGAGAAAGATTGGCTAACAGAAAGCAGTACTGACCGCAGCAAGATTCAAATCAGCCAAATAAAAACCCCATGATTCAAAAACCTTCTGAACTCTGACGCCTGGCCTCCTTTCTAACCAGTAGGAGGAAGATTGTCCAAGCTTGTTCAAGTTTGGTTCTCTCCCTCCTCTGATGCTTGGGTAACCTCCATTGGCAGAAGAGATTATGCAGCGTCCGAGGAGTGGGCCCCAGCCAGGGAGACAGCGGGGTAGAGTTTTGGGCCCTGTCATGGTGGCTCTACCATCTCCCACCTGGAGGGTAACCGGTGACATGTCCATGGGGCTGAGGACCGGCTATTTAACAGAGGAACCCAATGATGGATTACCTTAGTCCTTTATGTCACGCGGGATGCCACCATTCCATCCCCTGTGATAAATCCAGTAGTTGGTAATAAATAGTCCACACACAGGGATTTAAATTTCTGAGCTAAACCAGAAATGGTCGGTGAAGATCATTTACTTGAAACAACTTGAAAATACACACCAGCAGGAAAACAAAGTGCAAACTTCAAAGTAGTGTGACAGGGAGGATTCCCAGGTGAACAGGGGAAACTACAGTCCTGTTACCTGTGGGTCCTGATCCCAGAGGATTTACAGGTGAACAGGAGAAACCACAGACCTGTTATCTGTGGGTTCAGGTCCCGGCAACACTCTTGTTTCTCTTCCACCCTCTACCAGTCAACACTCACATTTGGGGGAAAAGATACGCTACATGGCAATTCCTCATTCTCTCTCTCTCTCCTAGCATCGAAGGGGTACTTTCACATCTCCTTTCAGTTTCTTCCATTCTGGGACACAGAGGGAAGGTACCTGTGTGACTCCCTTGCAGAATTCCCAACACTTTTCTCTCTTTCAAGCCCAGAACAGAACTCTCAACTCCCACTCATGTACCCTGCATCCACATATATATATTACAAGGTCACATGACAAACAAACAGATACATTTCCAGACAGACAGCTCATATACCAGACAGTTAACCCTCTCAGTGCTGCAGCTATGCAATACATAGCAATCATGCAACACAGAACACACTGACGTTATTCTGTAGGAAGAATATTTCTTCTCAGCAATACATTTAATGGATGTGTATCTCCATTTTACCATCTTGTCAGCACACAGAAAATTCCTCAGACTAGCTATATAGTTAAGACCCATTTACACGTAACGATTATCGCTCAAAATTCATTCAAATGACCGAAAATGAGTGACAATCATTACATGTAATTGCAGGCATCGTACACTTTTCGTCTGAGTATTGATTTAAAGGTGAATTTAAAATCCATCATTCAGCCACAGATAAATAAAGTATCTCAATAGACTGCAATCTGTGTTCTCCTCAGCCCCAATGAGAGCATTATGCTGTTTGCACAGCAGGGCATGTGATTAGCCATATGATGGTCTCTGCAAATAGCTCCTGTAGGCCCATTTACATGCAAATGAAGATGATAAAGTGTTAATGGACATTAGTGTCCATTAACACTTTATGAAAAATAATTGCTAAAACTTTCAATCCTTTGAAAGATTCTTTTTGCATGTAAATGGGCCTTTAGACTCAAAATCATTATATCCAATTCCGCTGTGTCCCTTTCAATACCTACATAGATGAGCCCGCTGAACAGGCTTCTTTTAACCAAATTTCCCTCAAGACCATATTTCTTGTGGCAGTCAGGCCTGCCAAAAGAATTAGTGAATTGCAAGCCGTTTCTTCCAAGGAACTATACTTGTGAGTTTTTCCAGATCATGTAGTTTTAAGGCTTATGCCTGTTTTTCTTTGGAAGAACTCTTTGTTTAACAATCAAGAAATCTCTCTGCCAGTATTCTTCCCTGATCCACAGAATGAGAAGAAGTATCATTTTTAGACGGCAGAAGGCTCACACTAATTTATCTTAAAAAGACACAAAAGTTTAAGAAAACAAAGAATTTAAAGGAAACAAGGCTGTTAAAGTATGATTATCCAGGTGAACTCATGACCTGATTAAAGACTGATACAAGTTGGAGGATCATGAGTGCCCTGTTTCCATCATAGCTCATTCTACAAATTGAACTTCAACATCTTGGACAGAGTTAGCTAAGATTCCTCATGATCCCTTCTGCAGAGCTGCTACTTGGTCTACCTTTGTTACACACTACAGGCTAGACATCTACTCCTCTGAAAGTTCAGGCTTTGGTAAAAGAATGTTGGAAGAAGCAGGTGTGAATATCTTGAAGGCAAATTTGAGCCTCTGGCACCATAAACCTTCAAAGAAAGGGGTTGGTATTACATCAAAGAGTTACTGGGTGAAGGATCTTATTAGCAGCTACTGTACAAGTCTCTGCTACTACCTTAAACAAAAGAAGACAAAAAACAAGTATATCCTTCCTTAAACCCTCAAAGACCTGGCCTTTTGGGGTTTTTCTTTTTCATTTTTGCCATTCCTGTCTTTGAAGAACCATGACTTCTTAATTTTTTCATAGAATCATAGAATGGTAGAGTTGGAAGGGAAAATGAAGAAAGAAAAATGTAGTGCTCACCTGTGGGTCACAACAAAGCACACAGACAACCCTTGGAGTTGTGTCCTGAATCCGCTGGAATAGTGAAAAATGAAGGGAGAAATCCACAGGCAAAATAATCTTGCGACAATATAAAATCCTTAATACTTTATTGTGGGATAATCATAAAAATATGTAGAGACATACAAACGTCTGCTAGCAACCGCTAACGTGTTTCCACCGGACAGGTCTTACTCACAGCATAGATAAAAGCAAGATTTTAAGAACAAACAACAGGAAATGACAAAACAGGAAGTGATATCATAGAATAACATAAAATAACACATTAGGTCCAAAAACATAAAACCAAATAATTTAAAGAAAAAAGAACACATGTATTTCTATCTTTATTTATTCAAATTAGCATTTTTTCTCTTGAATCAATGGTCTGAGATAGTGTTCAGTGATGAGGGGACTTCCTGCACGGACGAAAGAATCCCTTTCACAGCTGTGGCAGCAGACCGTGATGCTATCCCATTACTTTCAATGGGTCTGGCGCTGCTGCTGGGATCAAGGCAACCCCTGCAGCGATGATTTTCGGGAGGAGCTTGAAATATAAGCTCTACCCCAAAAATCATCCCTAGCTGTGGAAAAAAATAAAAATTGACTTACCTAGAAGCGCTGTCTGTCTCTTCTCCCCATCCCCGTCAGTCTTTATCAGTATTCTGGTGGCCCGGGATTGAAATATCCGTGCCTCCAGAAAGAGCTGCCTCTGAATGGCTGAGCTCTGTGACAGTCAGGGATGCTTTTCGGGGTAGGGCTTATATTTCGTGCCCCTACCTGCCCCCCAAAAAATCATCGCTGCAGGGCTTGCTTTCATCCCATTGCTTTCAATGGGGTGGCAACAGCACGGGGATGAAGGAATCCTCTGCTATAGCTGTCACAGATGTGGCAGAGGATCACGATCTTCTCTGGATGTTTTCAATGGAGCTGGCGGGGCTGCCTCCAGCCCCATTGACAGCAAGGTGAAACCCCTGGATGTGACATCCGTGGAGCGCATTGTTTTTGCACACATAGGAGCGCAAAAAAAAATCACTAGTGTGACTGAGGCCTTAGAATAATTTTTTTTCTTTGCATTTTTTAACTTATTAAAGGGGTTCTAACTGGAGATGAGCGAACGTACTCGGTAAGGGCGATTTCGCAATCGAGCACCACGATTTTCGAGTACTTCACTACTCGGGTGAAAAATACTCGGGGGCGCTGTGGGTGAGCGGGGGGTTGCAGAGGGGAGTGGGGGGGGGGGAGAGGGAGAGAGAGAGGGCTCCCCCCTGTTCCCCGCTGCTACCCCCCGCTCCGCCGCGCCTCCCCCTGCCCCCCGGCGACCCCGAGTACTTTTCACCTGAGTAGTGAAGTACTCGAAAATCGCGGTGCTCGATTGCGAAATCGCCCTTACCGAGTACGTTCGCTCATCTCTAGTTCTAACCCTTAACAAAAGTTGTCCATAAATAACTATTGTGCCGTGTCTGTTGAACTGAGAAAAAGTATTAGTCAGATTTCTCCTATTGCTGCAGATTTTACATATATAGGGAAAATCTAGAAAAAAGTAAATACATTTTTCAGAGCATTAAAACATGTATAGATGTAGCAAAAATAAAATTAGCATTGATCTTAAACCAGACAAATGGCTTAATTGTTCTACTTTCATATTATCATATCTTCAGTAATTAGTGTGCAGTGCAATTGCACGGGCATCGTGAAGGGTAATATGTTTTCATATATTGGAAAAATTATGTTTCTGTTTAAGCTATTGTGCAAGTGGGATAAGGTAATTATATACAACAAATACTAACTTCTAATCTAGATAATACGTGAATAAAGCAATGTCTAAACATTGGGTATATCTACCTATTGTAAATCTGAACCATTAAACAAGTCTGGCCTATCATATAAGTAATGCTGATTACAATCCAACAATCCATGCTTCTGTTTTGTAACTATGATCTACTATATTACTAAAATTAATGAGCTGCCTCCTCTAGGTGGTGCTGATGAAGTATTTAACTTGAAACTGTTATAAAATCTCCGAAGTTTATATCATCTTTAAGTATTTAGCTGGATAATTCTACAGTGCATTACAGATTTCTCAGACATGCAGATTAGTGCACTGGTTAGATTAATAGATATTAATTCAACTTTTTTCTGAACCTTTTGATACAAATGTAATGTTGTACAGTCTGTAGAGTTGTAAAGTAGGATGCTCAGCTGCACAGCTAGAGGTATAAACAGTAGAAAGAGGGAGAATGTATAGAGCTCTAGTGAGACCACATCT
The DNA here is from genome assembly GCF_035609145.1 of Eleutherodactylus coqui. Taxonomy (NCBI): domain Eukaryota; kingdom Metazoa; phylum Chordata; class Amphibia; order Anura; family Eleutherodactylidae; genus Eleutherodactylus; species Eleutherodactylus coqui. The sequence goes on from NC_089841.1 coordinate 130,476,772, forward strand.
GGAATACTGTGTTCAGTTCTGGAGACCTTATCTGCAGAAAGACAATGATAAAATAGAATGAGTCCAAAGATGAAGGTGTCCAGAACAAAACTTATCAAGAAAGACTTAAAAAATGTAATCTGTATAGCCTGGAGGAAAAAATTGAGATGGAGGGGGTGGACATGATCGAAACATATATATATGGTAAAGGTATAAATAAGGTTCATGAGGGAAGTATATTTACTAGGAAGATAAACACTACAAGAAGGGGGCACAATCTGAGATTAGTTGGGGAAAGTTCAGAAACAATGTCAGAATTTTTTGTTTTACTGTAAGTAGTAAACACTTGGAACCAACTTCCAGCAGACGTGTTTAGAAAATCAACGATAAATGAATTCAAGATGCCTTGGGGAAGCATAGCTTCTAAAAAATAATGTAAGGGAAGACTAGATGGACCATGTGGTCTTTTTCTACCATCAATTTTCTATTTCTATTTCATTTTTATGCAATGGTCTCAAGGTGGTCACTTTTATCCCATCTGGAGAACTTGAGAAAGGGAAAGGGGTCCCATAGTATAGGTGAATTAGAAGACTTTGTGGTAAACTATAACAGTCTTTACTTCGCAGCTGAATCAGTGGTACAGTAACTTTAACTTGGCACACAGTGACAGAACAATGTAACACAGTTTCAGTACTTTGGCAATAATTGCTTTGCTACTCAGTAGCACTGTCTTAATCCTGTCTCAGTTTTTTTTTTTATATTCAAAGTCTCTCTGTTTCTCAGCAGGCCTGGCGTAACTCCATGGACATTATCAACAATTCTCAATGGTATGTACCCAATGTACTTAATGGCGGACTTTCATTCTTTTAGCAGTACAACAATTCCATGACCAAAGTTCCCATAGCTATGACTGTCTAGACTGACTGGAGTACATTTGGTTCTGCAATCAGAAATATTTAGGGGTTGCACACAGAACACCTTCTGGCTGTACCCAATCTCTTCTTCTGCAGGGTCTCAGGGCTCTCTCTCAGCTGATGACTACAGGGCACTCTTTGCCTTGCATGGCAAAGGAAATAAATGTCTTGTGACAGGATTATAGGAGTTGTAGTGGATGAAAGGTACATTTCTCCCAAGCCCCTATCATTCTTTGACGCAGCAGGGAGCAGTATCACTATTTATTGGCCAGCTCCAGTGGGTGTATGTTTAAACACAGAGGAATTCTGCAGTGTCTCTTTCTCGTTCCCTTTGTATGTGCAGTCCAATCACTTTTTTACACTGTACATCTAAATGTATAGCTGGCTCTATTTTGGATGCGCACTCCTCCCCTATTTGTCCAAGGCTCATTTTAATTAGAAGCTTGGTTTGTAAATACCCTGGCTTTGCAGGCTTAATTCACTGTATTGATCCTATGAAAAATTAACCTTTATTTCAAAATTAAAATAATGCGCCTCAACAGACATTTTCATTCTTTTCAGATTGCTATCTTTATAGCAATTTGTTTCAAAGCATATAGTTTTCCTGATGAGTCACTTTGTTGACTGAAACGCGTCGAACCAGAACCTGACCAGTCTTTATGGGATTTATTAGAACTGTACTAATTTCTATTTTTACACACAATTCTAAGTGAATAAATTTGAATCTAATGAGCTAACTTTTCAACTCACAATCATAAGTGAGTTATGTTAAAACAACACTCAATGAGCTACTAATGTCCCTCACAACTCGAAGTGGGAAAAGTCTTTGATCTCCCTCCTATCAGGCCTGTGGGCTCGATACTATCATCATAGGTCCTTTAAAATGAAGAAATAGAATTAAATCGGCTAGTACTGTCACTCACAACATAAGTGAGAGACATTTACATATCTTAATCTAACTAGCTACTGAGATCTCTCTTTTAATATATCATTAGAGAAAATCTTATTTCCTCCCTTATCACCATTAGGCCGCCTGCAGACGAGCGGGTCGGATCCGGCTGTAACAGCTGTGGCAGAGAAGAACGATGCTAGCCCATTAAATTCAATGGAGCCGGCAATACAGCTGGCTCCATTGAAAGCAATGGGCTGCCGGCGAGCGCGGGATGAATTTTCGGGAAGGGCTTAAAAATATAAGCCCTTCCCTGCAATTCATCCAGAAATGTGTAAAACCAAAAAATATATATATATACTCACCCGGTCCCGGCAGACGGAGTTCAGCCGCGGCCGGCGGCAGTTCTCCTGAACTGCTCTGAGTAGTATTCAGCAGCCGGGGATTTAAAATCCCTGCCTGCTGAATGAGCGGCCTCTGATTGGTCACAGCCTGACCAATCAGAGGCAGCTATCACTCACACCCATTCATGAATTCATGAATGGGTGAGTGAGTGCTGCCTCTGATTGGCTCAGCGCAGGGACCAATCAGGGGCAGCTCTCAGCTGTCATTCAGCTGAATTCATGAATGAGTGTGAGTGAGAGCTGCCTCTGATTGGTCAGGCTGTGACCAATCAGAGGCAGCTCATTCAGCAGGTGGGGATTTTAAATCCCCGGCTGCTGAATACTACTCAGAGCAGTTCAGGAGAACTGCTGCCGGCCGCGGCTGAACTCCATCTGCCGGGACTGGGTGAGTATATATATATTTTTTTGTTTTTACACATTTCTGGATGAATTTCAGGGAAGGGCTTATATTTTTAAGCCCTTTCCGAAAATTCATCCCGCGCTCGCCGGCAGCCCATTGCTTTCAATGGAGCCGGCTGTATTGCCGGCTCCATTGAATTCAATGGTCAGTGCTCGTTTAATCGAGACGAGTACCGCGTGGTGCTCGTCTCGAGTAACGAGCATCTCGAGCACCCTAATACTCGAACGATCATCAAGCTTGGACAAGTATGCTCGCTTATCTCTAGAGATTAGTAGTTGTTATATATTCTACTATTAATGGAGTCTCTTTTAGAGATGAGCGAGCGTACTCGGATAAGCACTACTCGCTCGAGTAATTGGCTTTATCCGAGTATCGCTGTGCTCGGGGCTAAAGATTCGGGTGCCGCTGCGGCTGACAGGTGAGTCGCAGCGGGGAGCAGGGGAGAGCGGGTGGGAGAGAAGGAGAGAAAGATCTTACCTCCGTTCCTCCCCGCTCTCCCCTGCAGCTCCCCGCTCCGTGCCGGCACCCCGAATCTTTAGCCCCGAGCACAGCGATACTCGGATAAAGCCAATTACTCGAGCGAGTAGTGCTTATCCGAGTACGCTCGCTCATCTCTAGTCTCTTTTGATCCTCGTTCTGTCTGTTGTATTTTAGATGTTGTATGTCTTGTATGTCTGTTGAGGCGCATTATTTTAATTTTGAAATAAAGGTTAATTTTTAATAGGATCAATACAGTGAATTGGTCTTGGATCATTTATTGATCCTTCTGCCTCAGTGATTTAGTTTTTGGCTTTGTAGGCTTAGGCGTAAACGGAGGTGAGTCTATTGCAGGTTTCCGTCTAGATGGGTTGCCTAGTCATTGGGCTCTCACAATTCAATCAAAATGTGCACTTAAAACCTCACATAAGAATTTTTATATTTATATGTGTCAGGACTTGGGGTCCGGGAAACTGGAGGTCCCTGAAAATACCCGCAACCCCTGTCCCTTCCTACTTGCCCCCCTGGGCTAAGCCCCAGGGCGACAACTGGGCGACGGTCCCTACACTCACTAAGGAAGGGGTGCACTTGGACTAACAAACAGACAGACACTGGAGCAAACAACAGCAAGGAGAGTCAGACAATCCGGGTCAGCAACGAGAGGGTATGCGGTACAAGAGGGTCAGGCAAAAGCAACGTCAGGTCAAAAGGCAGGGGGTCAGTATCAGGAGTCAGAAGTACAAGGTACGCTGGTGTAGCAGGAAATCCAAAACTAACACTGGCACTGGTCTGCAGACACCAGCAGGTTTAAATGCTGTCAGAGCTCCCGCCCCAGCAACTGATTGGGGCGGGGAGCCTGACAGCAGCTGAGTGCACCCAGCAGCTCTGGGGAACCTGCCCCCAGCCCTGCAGGAGGCAGGACAGGAGACACATGTTTGGTTGCCAAGATACCTAGGACGCGACGCGGGGCAACACTCACTGCGTCCCTGGCAACCCGGCGGCGAGGCGGAGCCCGGCGGCCAGGGGAGGTGACGAGGACTGGGGCCCCCCTGCACCGCACAGCAGCCGCACGTGTGACAGGACCGGTGGTGCAGGCACGACGGACCCGCGAACCGCCAGTCCTTACAGTACCCCCCCCCCCTTCTACGGGGGAACACTGGACCCCCACGGCCCGGAGCAGGCTTGAGGGGAAAGGCTCTGTGGAACCATCGAACCAATAGGGGTGCATGTACGTCCCAGGCAGGAATCCATGTACGGTCCTCAGGGCCAAAACCCTTCCAATGTACAAGATATTGCAAAATACCTCTCACACGCTGAGCATCAATCAAACGCTCTACCTCATACTCCAGTTCCCCCTGTACAAGAGTAGGAGAGGGCGGGCTCTGGGCGGGCAGAACTGGGGTTACATATTTCTTCAGCAGCCCCTTGTGGAAGACGTCATGAATCTTCCACGACTGCGGAAGAGATAGTCTGTACGCAACAGGATTGATCACCTGGGAGATGGTGAACGGACCAACAAAGCGGTGAGTCAGCTTTAGGGATGGAACCTTGAGTCTCAAATTTTTTGAGGCCAGCAATACCTGCTCCCCAACCACGAATGGTGCAGAGATTGTGCGTCTTTTATTAGCTTGACCAAGAAGTTTATCCTGGGAACCCTGAAGGTTCTTACGAACCTGGGCCCAAACTGTGCACAGTTCATTAATGGCAGAGTCCACAGACGGCGTGTCAGAAACTGAGGGCGCAGAAAAAGAAAATAGAGGATGGAAACCATAATTACAAAAGAACGGCGACACATGAGAAGACGAATTTACATGGTTGTTAATGGCAAACTCGGCGAGAGGTAAGAAGTTAACCCACAGATGTTGATTGTCAGAAACGAACAGTCGCAGGTATTGGATTAATTCTTGATTCATCCTCTCAGTTTGCCCATTCGACTCGGGATGAAAAGCAGACAAAAACGACAAACCAATATTCAATTTCCTGCAGAAAGCTCGCCAGAAGCGAGCGACAAACTGTACACCTCTATTTGAGACCACGTCCTCAGGAACCCCATGCAACCGCACCACCTCCTTAATAAACATGTCAGATAACAGTTTGGCGTTTGGTAACTTGCTCAGAGGAACGAAATGTGCCATTTTGGAGAACCGATCTACAATGTCCCAAATGACCGTATTCCCCTGTGACGGCGGCATATCTGTGATGAAGTCCATGGACAGGTGTGTCCAGGGCCTGGACGGAATGGGCAAGGGAAGAAGAGGCCCCTCAGGACGTCTCCTGACACTCTTCCCCCTGGCGCACACCAGACAAGCAGTGACAAACGCCCGAGCATCCCTACTCATATGAGGCCACCAATAAGTTCTGGAAAGTAATTCCTGAGTTCCCCGGATACCGGGGTGCCCCGCAAGGACCGAGGCATGCGTCTCTTCTAGCACCTTCAACCTTAATGGTAAGGAAACAAAGAGTTTGCCTTCTGGAAGTGCTTCAGGAGCTGATTGCTGCGCAGCCTGAATTAGCGGCGAGAGGTCAGAGGAGACAGCTGCGAGAACCACCCCAGGGGAAAGGATAGTCTCAGTCTCCGACTCGGGAGGTTCCGGAATACCAAAACTCCTAGATAGGGCATCTGCCTTAACATTCTTTGAACCGGGTCGGTAAGTAACCAGAAAATTAAAACGAGAAAAGAAAAGAGCCCAACGAGCTTGGCGAGCATTCAACCTTTTAGCAGAATCTAAATATATAAGGTTCTTATGGTCTGTGAGTACCATGATCTGATGGCATGCTCCCTCCAAAAAATGCCTCCACTCCTCGAACGCCCATTTTATAGCAAGTAACTCACGATTGCCTATATCATAATTTTGTTCAGTAGGGGAAAATTTTCTAGAAAAGTAAGCGCACGGTCTAAGATTTGTGAGTGTACATGGCCCCTGAGAAAGTACCGCCCCTACACCAAACTCAGAGGCATCCACCTCCACCACAAATGGGCACGACAGGTCTGGTTGAACAAGAACGGGTGCGGAGGAAAAGGCAGCTTTCAGGGTAGCAAAGGCTGCCAGCGCATCTGGAGACCAGGTACTGACCTCTGCCCCTTTCCTGGTGAGATCCGTTAAGGGTTTAGCCACCATAGAAAAGTTCTTAATGAACTTCTGGTAATAATTAGCGAAGCCCAAGAAGCGCTGGAGGGCCTTTAGAGTGACTGGTTGGGCCCACTCTGTGATGGCTTTCACCTTCCCCGGATCCATCTGGATATCCCATGGAGTAATGATATACCCTAAAAAGGTTATCTTCTGCACCCCAAAAACACATTTTTCAAGCTTAGCAAACAGCTGGTTAGCCCTGAGTCGAGTCAAGACCGTTTGAACATGTACCTGGTGTGTCTCCCAGTCGGAGGAAAAGATCAGAATATCATCTAGATACACTACCACGAACACCCCCATGATGTCCTGAAAAACTGAGTTCATGAACCCTTGAAATATAGCAGGGGCATTACACAACCCAAAAGGCATGATCAGGTACTCAAAGTGACCGAGGGGCGTATTGAATGCTGTCTTCCACTCATCCCCCTCCTGGATACGAATGAGGTTGTAAGCTCCCCTTAGGTCGAGTTTAGAGAACCACTGGGTACCGGTGACCTGGTTGAGGAGGTCAGGGATGAGCGGAAGGGCATACTGGTTCCTGACAGTGATTTTGTTTAGCTCCCTGTAATCAATACAGGGACTGAGACCCCCATCCTTTTTCTCCACAAAGAAGAAACCAGCCCCTACTGGAGACTTGGAGGGCCGGATGTGCCCCCGGGACAAACTATCCTGGATATACTCCTTCATAGACTCCCTCTCCGGAACCGTAACATTATAAATGCGACCTTTAGGAAGTTTGGCCCCTGGAATCAACTCTATCTTACAATCCCATTCTCTATGGGGAGGTTAGGCTTCTGATAGCTGTTTAGAAAAGACGTTCGCAAACTCGGAGAGGTAGTCAGGTAGTTCAACTCCCTCGCAGGGGGAGACACCCACCCCCACTGGGCGCACGTGGCTGTCACAGCGAGAACCCCACTTGACCAGCTCCAACGTGTCCCAGTTAATTACAGGGTTGTGCTCCCTTAGCCAGGGTAGCCCCACAACATCCACAGACAGGTTCTTCATAACCAAAAATGTACAGGACTCCGTATGTAAGGCCCCAATAGTGAACTGTAACTCCGGGGTAACCAGATTTACAAGACCAGCCTGCAAGGGAGTAGAGTCGACACCAGAGACCAGGATAGGGGGGGTCTACACTGAAAAAATACTCAGTTTAGCAACAAAATCGAAATTAACAAAATTAGCAGCAGCTCCAGAATCAAGAAACGCTTGCCCAGCACGGTAGAAAGACCGGAATTCTAAGGTGCTGGGCAGCAACATTTTAGACCTTACAGGGAGTACCTTAGCTCCTAGACAGTCCTCCCGACAACTGCCTAGGAGCAGAAGTTTTCCTGACCGCGGCTTTTTCTCGCAGGCCCCAATACGATGACCTGGCTCCCGACAGTAGAGACAGAGGTTCATCCTGAGACGATATTCCCGACGTTGCTTCGGGGTCATGGTTTCCAGCTCCATGGGTTCTGTGGAGGGACGGGTTAAGGTCGGAACCACCAAGGATGTAGACATACGGACAGGGCTGGTCCGAGTCGAGCGTCTGGCACTCAAGCGTTGGTCAGCCCGGATGGCCAGAGACATGGCTTGCTCCAAAGTTCTAGGCTCCGGGTGCGCCACCAAGAGGTCCTTGAGGCCCTCCGACAGACCGGCCAGAAACAGATCCTTCAAGGCCGCGTCATTCCACCCAGACTCCGTGCAGTGTTGACGAAATTGTGAACAGTAGTCCTCAGCCACCTTCAGCCCCTGTCGCAAGGCCAGGAGTTTAGAGACTGCGAGGGCAGCACGGTCAGGTTCGTTATACAGCTGGCCCAAAGCAGAAAAAAAAGCGTCTAGTGACTGTCGGGTGGGGGAGTCAGCTGATAAGGAGAAGGCCCAATTTTGGGGTTCTCCCCTCAGGCGAGTTATCACGAAACCCACCTTCTGGTATTCTGTGCCAGAGGTGTGGGGTCGGAGGTCAAAATAAAGCTTGCAGCCTTCTCTGAACACAAAAAACTGACTTCTCTCCCCGGAAAAGAAGTCAGGAGGTGTTGCTCGGGGTTCAGAAACCGTACCAGGAGTGGCAGGGAGCTGCATCATATTAGAAGCCCCTCGCTGCTCCTGATGCTGCAGGCGAGCAGTCTGGTCCTGGACCAAGTCCGTCAGAACCTGTACCTGGTTGGCTAAGGCCGCCACAGCCTCCATAGCAGGGTTCAAGGTTGCTGGTCGGAAGTAGGGATCCGACTTCCGTTCGGCCAGTGTTACTGTCAGGACTTGGGGTCCGGGAAACTGGAGGTCCCTAAAAATACCCGCAACCCCTGTCCCTTCCTACTTGCCCCCCCCCCCTGGGCTAAGCCCCAGGGCGACAACTGGGCGACGGTCCCTACACTCACTAAGGAAGGGGTACACTGGGACTAACAAACAGACAGACACTGGAACAAACAACAGCAAGGAGAGTCAGACAATCTGGGTCAGCAACGAGCGGGTACGCGGTACAAGAGGGTCAGGCAAAAGCAACGTCAGGTCAAAAGGCAGGGGGTCAGTATCAGGAGTCAGAAGTACAAGGTACGCTGGTGTAGCAGGAAATCCAAAACTAACACTGGCACTGGTCTGTAGACACCAGCAGGTTTAAATGCTGTCAGAGCTCCCGCCCCAGCAGCTGATTGGGGCGGGGAGCCTGACAGCAGCTGAGTGCACCCAGCAGCTCTGGGGAACCCGCCCCCAGCCCTGCAGGAGGCAGGACAGGAGACACATGTTTGGTTGCCAAGATACCTAGGACGCGACGTGGGGCAGCACTCACCGCGTCCCTGGCAACCCGGCGGCGAGGCGGAGCCCGGCGGCCAGAGGAGGTGACGAGGACCGGGGGCCCCCTGCACCACACAGCAGCCACACGTGTGACAGGACCGGCGGTGCGGGCACGATGGACCCGCGAACCGCCAGTGCTTACAATATGTATTATATATCAGTTCAAAATTCATTTGTTAGCATATTTCTATTTAATTCAAGGGAATGTTCACACTGGGTGGAAATACTGTAGAGGTTTTTTTGTGCAGTGCAATTAGCTGTGGAAAAACTGCAGACAGCATATTATAGAGCAGAAGCCGAGCATGATTGACATATAGTTTTGTGGGAAAAGAGACAGTATAACTTGTGTTTTATTAATTTACATTTCTGCCTATTCTGAGCATAGAGTTCCAGTAGGCGATCAGCGACTGAGAGTTATCTGTGTATCACTGTGCATACAGACATAGCTGTCAGTCACAGATCGCCCACTGAACCTCTAAGTTCAGAATGAGATTAAAATGAATAAAATGAAAGTCAGGCTACATGGACTCATAAAAAACTGCGCCTAAGAAACTTGGGTGTAACTTTTATCAGTCTAAGTGCATGTATCAGACAGCACATGGTCATTCTGTCCGTGTTCTATCCAAAGTACGGAACAACGCGCATTTACGTGTACTATTTTTGTGAGATAAATAGTCTAAGTAAAAAAAATTGTAGCATGTCCTAGTTTTGTCCAATTCTCAGAGTAGCAAAAGCCCATGTTAATACATCCATTGAAATAATTGAGTACCTTTTCTGTCTAATTTTTAGGCTGCTTTTTCTGTCTGAAATCAGACAGCAAACACGTCTGTGTGCATTTATAGCGTCTTACAGGTGCTGGATAGGAGCCCCAGGTGTAGTAGCCATGCAGGTCACTAGAGAGTAGTCAGGATAGCTAGGAGTCATTAACAGGAGGTATCGGTTTGCAGCACAGAGGGATGAGGCAGGAAATATAGTCAGATGGAAAGCCAGGAGTCTGTATCACGAGATCCTGTCACAATAGCAGAGGAGCAGGCAGAAGTGGAGCTGATCAGTGCTGTGGGGCAGAATAATTACGCATCTGAGGAGTGTCAGGCTCATGCTTTTATAGTGAGCCTGATTAGAAGCAGGGCAGCGCAGGAGGTCCCGGTTTGATTCCTGACAGAATATTGCCTTGAGTTAGGACTTCATTTTTGCTGCCTTACATGCTGAATGCCTTCCTTGTTCTGATTCTTTTTTTGGGAACTTATCTTTTCTGTAATGTGATATTTTAATATTGTTGCATTTTATACAAATTAAATGTTCTTTTTATTGGGGCTTCTGCATGCTGACATCTTTTTTTCTGTCTATCCATTATACAGCAGAGCGTGTGTTGATGGTTGTAATATATGCAACTTTGATTTATTATATTACATAAATCTTTTAGCAACAGTTCTAGTAGACAAAGAAGCTTTTTGATCATTAAAATTAGAAAGAATTGTTTACACCTCCTAAATACTACAAATTAAATTCTGTAAAAAAACGGCAGCCATCAACAGAGTACTTACTTCAGTAATTTAATTAAATATATCTCTAAAGGAAAGTATTGATATTCGCTGGTAGCCCACGAAAAGGAGTTTCAGTGGGCTAAGTACAGCTAACTAGCCTAAGAGATGAATTATAAAATTCTCTAATTTTAACTGCCACTAGGGGGCATTCAGTCTCATTCAGTCTCCAATAAATGACCGAACAGAGAGGGGGCTCCTTCTGTCATTCAAAAGGCTCACCCATGCTGAAATCACAGGTAGCAGTCCATACATCATGTCATCATGGCAGCCTTTGGCTTTTTGAAAGCCCCCTGAACTGTCATGTATGTTTGCCTGCTAAGTCTTGCCTGTGGCAGGGCTTAATTGAATGCCCGCTCAAATATAATGTATTGAAATAATAAAGTATTGCAATATATTGTATAAATGATCAAACAAATGCAAATTGCTGACCCTATGGGCACTGAAAAAAATAAAAACAATTAAAATATTTATTTTTTAATTTACAAAAAATAAAATAATCGAACTTTAGCTCCCCCTTTTTCCATATTAGATATCACTATGTCTGATCTATTAAAATAGTGCATTATTTATTCTGCACTGCAAATGCCATAAGAAAAAAATACACAACACCAGAATGATGCTTTTTTGGTCACCACATCTTTAAGAAAAAAATGTTATAATAAGCAATCAAAAATTTGTTTGTACCCTAAAATTGTGCAAAAAGAAATTATAGGTCGTCCGGCAAATATCAAACCCATCAACAGAAAAATAAATTTATGGTGGCCAGAAGATAGCAAAAGTAATTTTTAATTCTAAAGATATTTTATTTGTTAAAAGTAGTACAAAAAATATATAAATTTGACATTGTTGTAATTGTACTGCCTACAGAATGAATATAGTAAAGATGTTTTTTTTTTCTGTACCGTGTACACAGTAAAAACAACACCCCAAAAAGATGCAATTGGGTTTTTTTCAGTTGACCCCACAAGGTTTTCATTACATTATGTAGTGCATTAAATGACAACATTGAAAAATACAATGTGTCCCTCAATAAACAAACCCTGATACGACTATGTAGACAGAAAAATAAAAAAAAGTCATGATTTTTTTTGAAAGCAGGGAATAGAAAACCAAAATAAAAAATGGAAGATGGCCGTGTCCTGAGGGGGTTAAATGTTGTTTGTTTATAGATTTTTTTTTTTAATGGTAGCACCCAAACGACCTCATTTTAAAAGCATTGAATACATTTAAATCCTCACTTTGGAACATGTCCCTTTGTCCCCTGAAGGCACCAGGCAATACTACTCTGTTTAGTAATCATGAATTTGTACAGTATTACTAACACGATTATTGACAAGAAAAAAAAACACAAGTCATACCCCAAAATATGTTTATTGTAAGAAAACAGATGTCAACCAGATACACACTGAATGGACTATAAAATGCATCAAATGCCATACATCTCAGCACTTGTCAAACACTGATTTGCTTATTAAAATATTGTTTTTAAAATAATTTTTGGTCTATACAGATGTGTAATAAAATGTATCTAGATGAGAATGAATCCATTCTAATTTGCAATATCGTTCTTTAAATTACCAGTTATGGGCCCAGTTGTCTGAAGAGAACAATAGCTGTATACCCTTTAAAATAAAAGGGAAAGTTTTTAACAATATCTAATATTATCAAAGATAGTTCTTTTATCACCCATTCCAACAAAATTGTGGAAAAATGTATTGTTTAACGTTTACATATAATTGGACTTATTTCCCTCTCTGCTGCTGATTTTGGCCAATGCCATTTGGTTCTAAAATACAACCTTGTGACAGTTATAATGCGTACAGTAAATAGATAATAGAGCACCATGTTGTACAGAATAGTTTGAGACCTCTTTAGAATTACAGTACATATGTGAATGAAATGTCCAAAAAGTTAGAATGAAGCTTTCATTTTACTACAGCAGATGAAGAATACTACTGTACAGATGTAGAAAAAGTATACAGTTTCAGCAAACTTTAAATTGACACTTTACACAATAAAACCCATTGAAAAGTTTAAGTTGAAGTTTGCTGCCATGGCAGATTTAAAGAGTTAACTGCCAAGTTAACAATTACCACATCTGTACAACATAAGTGTAGCACATATGTTCAGGGCCAGATCCTCCTCATATCTTGCAACTACTCTACATCATTCTATAGCAGCTGCTCCACACTAACCTCCAATTTCAACTATTTAAGTTCAGCCCCAATATGGATGACCATGAGTAAAATACTTATGCTGTCTTCCTGTAACTCATATACTAGCAGCTATTGACTAAAAGAACTGCATGGCATGTCATATAGTACCCATGATGTTGAAACTCCAATGTGTCTTTGCTGGGAGTATCTGGGAAGTATGTAGAGAGGACTGGTTGGTGAAGGCTACTGTATTGGAGACCTCTTGGCCACTGCTCCCTCTGCTGTCCTTGTATCCTAGCCCTGCATATGTTGCAATGCTAGTGCGGAAAAGATCCAGTGCTTGATGGTTTGGTATTTTAATATGTTTTCATTAGAGTTAAAAACATCCATCAAACATTCAATATGACTGAATATAGCCTTTTTGCTGTTATGCAGCATCATAAGGTAAAAAACCTAGAGTAGTTCATAACTGTGTAGAAAATGGCTCAATTATGACAAGGTAGATGAACAAACAACAAAGGCTCCATGCTTGTTTAAATTAATTTTCACTATGTATCCCATATATTACTGCAGCAAATAAATATACATTAACATTTCGGGGACAATAGCAAAATATCCCCCAAAAAGTTGCAGATGATTAATAAAATAATAACCTCAGTGTGCATAAGATATCGAAATCTTTGTTCAATTGGTTGGTTAGGACTCTGTTCATACTGTAGACCTTCATAATAGCGTTGTCCGTAGCGCTGTTCTTGCCTTCAAATACAATGGAACATCAATAGAATCCTTACAGAGTGACTATAAGTCAATTTGATACATAATGATTTATTGGAAACAGATCCACCTTAGCTATCAATACTCTGTCAAGAACAGATTCCATGACGGTGGTGTGAACAGAGCCTAAAATCTATTCTAGAAACCAATTGGAAGTTAAAATGCCTAGGCCTTTGTTTGTGTCAATGAAGCATTTTTATCCATAATGAATATTTGAAAGCTTCTTTTTCAGATCCCTGAGTCAGGTTTTATTGCATCACTCAGAGAGTCCATTATACATCACTAACATTGGGATATACCCTTTGTTTAAAAAAAAACACGTCATCATATACTGCTGGACCCAAGTTTTTGTGCCCCATAAATTACGTCCTGATTTACCAAGATCAATGCAATCAATATGTCCGCTCAATTCTTTTGTAATAATATTAGTTGCAAACAATTTAACCCTTTCCAATCCACTGTCTGACGACATTATGATTTAAGGCTGTACAGCTCCAATGTTGGAAGACGTCCGTCAGGGTTTTCTTAGTGTATATTGCCAGTCTCTCTGCTGTCGGAGCCTATCCAACGTGTCACCTCATGCAGTACTGGCTTTAGCCAGCAGATAGCGCCATTGTATAACGGCAGAAAAAGAGTAAGCCCCCTAGGAAAACTAGGCTACAAATTGGATTGGAAAGGGTTAATATTACAATTTACCAAACCTAGATTTTGAGAAAATAGATTTTAATCTTAACTTGATGAAATAAAAAATTAGAAATGTTAAATTATATTTTGGACCCATATTTGTGTTCATTCTGTAGTACTGGCACAAGACCTTGGGCCGAAGCTATTTTAACTGATGCAATGATTTGAGGCTATATTTCAATGAATATAACCATAGATGACATGTCTTATAATAACATAATGTAAAACATTGTCAGTTCTATAGGATATGTCCTGAAAAAGTCATTGTGCAGGTGCAATACAAAAAAAGTGGTCCGTTAAGAATGGTCACTGACTCCTTAAAGCTTTCAAAAAGAGAACATGCTCAGATAGATAAATAGAGGTGGATGTGATAAAACTGGCTGAAGTTTGCATTTGTGCTTAAGGTTAAGAGATATCAATTTGTAGTCTCATTTTGAGAGTTTCCCCAAGTTCTCCTAAGAGGTAGTTTTCATCATGTTTCTCTTCCAGTTTAGTAAAGTCACTTTTCTTGTAAAGCGGAATGCTGGTTATGTCCAGTGTGTAAGTTCCTGGTAAAATGGTGTTCTGAGCTATGTGGAGGTAACTAAGTCCATCTTTCTGATTAATGCGGAAGACAGAGTTATTGCCTTTGGAGATAACATAGCGCACATGGTTATTAAGAGGCTGAATTGCTGGCACAATTTCCAGTATGTGTTTCTTCTTGTTTAATTCTGAAATGTTTAACATTATCTTCAGTGGCTCTTCCATATCGAGACTTTTCAGACTTACATCTTCATTCTGTTTAAAGTAAAATCCCAAAATAAGACTTACATAACAGCAAAGTAATCTGTAGGTTTTCTTTTTTTTTAATTCACATTAATATTTTATCATGGTAGACATTCACAATTATTTTTCAGCTGTAGATCTTTTTTCCAACAATGGAAAATGTGAGGCATGATCTCAGAACGGAACCACCATGTTATCCAATAACAGCAGATATGTGAGTAATTTGTACAAGACCTAATGATTGTGACATGAGTCATGAAAAGTCCCCATTTAGTCATGGAAACATCGGCATCTGAGTCTACATGGCATGCTAGATGTAAATAGTTTTTAAGTTGTACATTCTGGGTCCCACATGTTTGGCCTTGGGATGTAATATGGTACATTATGTCTTCATTTTCGGTGTGTTCACAAGTAGTGGGATTGGTGTGGATTTTCCACAGTGGGAAATCTTCACCAGTTCTGCAACAGAAACTGCATCAAAATCTGGTGCGGATTTTGCAGCAGTTTTTGCCACGCATCTGCAGCAGAATTCACCCCTTAAATTGAAAGGGTGAAATCTGCTGTGGATCTGCGGCCAAAAGACATCGAAATCCACACTAAGGGCTCAGTCACACAGGCGTTTATTGCCGCGATTTGCGCATGCGCATGCGTCCGGCGATTTTTTAAAACCATTGCTTTGCAATGGTATCAGACACATGAGCGCTTTTTATGCGCTCGTCCGATAAATTAGAGAACAGAAATCGCAGATCGCACCTATCTGCGATCTGCGATTCCTGTTCTCTTCTCTATATGCGCTCAATGGGGCCGGCGGCAGCAGCGCCGACCCCATTGAGAACATATAGAAGACAAATCATTCTTCTCTGCCACAGCTGTTCCAGCTGTGGCAGAGAAGAACGATGTTTTCCCATTGAATTCAATGGAGCCGGCAATACAGCCGACTCCATTGAAAGCAATGGGCTGCCGGCGTGCGCGGGATGAATTATCGGGAAGGGGTTAAATATATAACCCCTTCCCTGCAATGCATCCTGAAAAGTGAAAAAATAACAAAAAAGGATGTACTCACCTGCTCCCGGCAGCCTGAGATCCCCGCGGCCGTCCTGCAGTGGGTGTGAAGGGGGTGTGACTCAGGCTTGCCCCTGATTGGCTCAGCCTGAGCCAATCAGAGGCTGATCTCAGTCACACCCATTCATGAATTCATGAATGGGTGTGACTGAGACTTGCCTCTGATTGGCTCAGCGCTGAGCCAATCAGGGGCAAGCCTGAGTCACACCCCCTTCACACCCACTGCAGGACGGCCGCGGGGATCTCCAGCTGCCAGGAGCAGGTAAGTACATACATTTTTTTTATTTTTTCACTTTTCAGGATGCATTGCAGGGAAGGGGTTATATATTTAACCCCTTCCCGACAATTCATCCCACACTCGCCCGCAGCGCTTGCATTCAATAGGGCCGGCTGTATTGCCGGCTCCATTGAATGCAATGCGCTGGACAGCTCCGGCCCGTTTCTAATGAAACGCGGCTAGGAGCAGATTTTCGGGCGATTTTTCGGCCGATTTTTCGGCGCCGGTCACGCGATGTGCGCATGCACATCCGTCATGCGATGCGCAAATCGCGTGAAAAAACGCCCGTGTGACTAAGGCCTAAGGGCTCATGTCCACGGGCAAAAGAAGAATTAAAATCCGCAGCAGATTTTAACTCCTCTCCTGCACGCGGATCCGCACCCCATAGGGATGCATTGACCACCCGCGGGGTAGATAAATACCCATGGATGGTCAATAAAAGTGATTTTTAAAAATTGGAGCATGAAAAAATCTGGACCATGCTCCATTTTCATGCGGGTCTCCCGCAGGGATGGCTCCCGCGGGCTTCTATTGAAGCCTATGGAAGCCGTCCGGATCCGCGGGAGACAAAAATCAGATTTTACTGACCCGCTCCGGTTCTTCTCTTCGCCGCCGCGTCATCTTCTCTCAGTCGCGGCCGGATCATTTTGCTTCGGGATGGCGCATGCGCGGGGCACGTCACCGACGTCATCCTGCGCATCCACCGGGCCGAAGAAAGAAGATCCGGCCGCGACGCAGAGAAGATGACGCCGCATCGAAGGAAGTATCCGGAGCGTGCGAGAGGTAAGTTTATTCTGATTTATTCTTATTTTCAGCCCTCTTGTCCGCGGGGCAGGAGCGACCCGCTGCAGATTCTCCATGAAGAATCCGTAGCGGGCCTGATTTTCCCCGTGGACAAGAGGCCTTAGTGGTGTGGATTTTGACATGGATTTTGATTCAGATCTGAAAATAAATACGTCACAGAAGGGGAAATATAAAAACATAAAAACAATCACAGAAAATGGCCATATACTTTCTAACTAAGAAGGGCAGATTGCTGCATCCTCTCAACATGCAGGTAGCAAGCTACCAAATGAGGGAGCAGGTTACACCTGTGAGGGACACAGATAAGACAGCCACTCACACTGCCTCTTAATATAGAGGGGGGTGGCTGCTTGGTGTATACTCCCACACAGAGTAGATACAAAGTGGCAGACCTTCTGATACATGTAGTTCACCATGCAGATCAGCAACCTATCTGAAAATAAAACTCACAGCACAAAATGTGTTGCGAATTTTGGTGTGGATCCACAACAACAACAAAAATCTACACATCAGCTTAGCCTTGTCAGGATTCTTTATTTTTCATAAGTCATTGGTAAATGGCTAACTTCACATGCAATCCAATCAATGCAATCGGCTTTTAAAAGAGTTGTTCAACAAGGGGAACACATTACCATAGTAAGTTGGTTTCGCTATTTAAATTCAGGTGCCACCCGGCAACTAACTGTGATCCACATGCATTTAGAACAGATCACCTCATGTGTATGGAGACTTTAAGGCCAGGCTCACATGAACGGGTCAGATTCTGCATGCAGATATCCGCAGCGGAAGACCTGTGGTCAACCGCTTAAGTTAATTTTGAATGGTCGCATAAAAAAATCAATAATCAATTGCACTTACCATTACAGAATCTGTGTCATTCGTACTTCTTTTCGATCTTCCATTTTTCTTTGGAGAGCCATTTATTTTACATTCATAGCATGTTTCTGGGGACAAAGCATTGTCCTCCCTTTCCTCTCTTGCAGGAGATAAATACTGGCCTCTGTTAAATGCCAAGCTGGATACACAATGGCTGCAACATAAATGTCGTAAATCAGTATATGACTGATCGTACTCTTCCATTCATAGGTCAATAGAAATAGCCCACTTTTGGATTATGATTACTTTTACAGTATGCAAGAGTATTCTGGCCACAGAAGCTATACATGGCAGCACCTTCACTAGACTCTGAGCTGCTATGTCAACCCATCCTTCCGCAGGGGAAGCTGGAGAGCCCTGTATTCGGCTAGCTGATTAGCCTTCACAGTCAGAATTAACCATGGAATTTAAGCAGTTAAGCAGCTAGTCCAAATATGGCCATTGCAATGAGATATCTCAAACAGGAAGTGGGGACCCCAATTCTAGTGATTGGTAGGCATCCCAGCAGTTGGGGTTCCAGTAACGATACATTTATCACTTATCCTGTTTGTGTTTATGAAATGAATGATCCTTATACTTTAATAGTAATAGCCCTAGAAAGATTATGAGCAGCAACTTACCCTTGCCCAACTCTGTAGTATCCGGGGGGGCATCCACAGACATAGCCTCCATCCGTATTGGAGCAGCCATAATTACAAGGATTGCTTGCCGTACATTCATTCACATCATGACAAGATGATGAAAACTGCTCAAATGAGAATCCTGGTGGACACGCACATTTATAGCTGCCCAGTGTATTGTAACATGAAGCAGAGCCACATGTAGTTGGTGAAGAGCATTCATTCTCGTCTGATGGAGAAAATACATAGGGAACATTGTGTTTCAGATGGACAGATAACCATTGTATTATTATGTCGATCACTACGTTTGTTACAGGACTGAGTGCAGAAAAAGTTGCAGAAAGATACGTTAGGAAAATACATGATTTTCCTGACACTTTAACCCAATTAGAACCAATTGGTAAAGTAGTCTTGCAGTTCTGAGTTAGAATTCTTACCAACACACTGGTTCCACTGGTAATGCTGAACGAAGCCCTGCGGGCAGCTACAGCGGTACCCGCCAGCTACATTCTGACATCCATGTTGGCATCTGTGATTTCCATCACACTCATCAACATCTGTAGAAACACAGGAGAACAACAAGATCATTGTCTGACATTGCTTAGTTGTGCAAAGATACATATTAAATGTTAAACCTATGTCTCACCCGCTTTTCCTACCTCTGCCCATGGAAATATGCAAACGTGTAGTAGAAAAAGGGAAACTATGCAGTGTACTAATAATGATATTTGCCAAGATTCCAGCTTTGTGTAAAGTAGGTTTTGTTACTTCAGATATGGCAGATTTGTTGCAGATTTTCCACATGAGAAAGGAGTTTTTAAAGGTGAGACTGTAACATTTATATATGAGAGAAGAAGAAAATGTAACATCCCAAACAATACAGACCATCACAATTTAAGCCAGTTGAATCCAGGGAAAATCCTCTTTGGCATTCACAAGTGAAGCTGCCAGGGGTATTCTGGCATATTCCTTTAGGACCACACAAGGTGGACTGTAAACCACATTCGTTGTTATCTGTAAAACAGATTGTCAAACACTTATTGGAATAGTTAAAATATTGTATAATTGGTTCATTCTTTTTTTTATTATTGGGTAGAATAGCACAGCAGAGTACACTATTTAGTGTATTAAGGGTCATAGGCACCAGACACAACAGAAGTGTGCATGGAAGGATGTATAAGACCCCATCCATTAGAATTTGTGGTTCAGACAAAACAAGTTCTGCAAGGTGATAGCACAAGTTAAAGGGGTTTTCCAGATTGAATACTACTGATGACCTATCAATGAGAGCCGTGCCTGCAGTTACAAGCGTTGGCCACTACACTGAGGTCGGAGCAGAGACTTCCACTGCTTCCGCTCAGACCTCTGTGTATTTACAGCACTAACAGCATGTGCCTGCTCAGCTGATCGGTTGGGGTCCTGAGCGACAGACCCCAGCCGGTCAACTATTGATGACCTATCCTAAGGATAGGCCATCAATAGTATTCTCCCTGGAAAACCCCTTTAACAACTCTTGAGCAGTTCTCATTGAGGGACTCACTTCTACTACACCTGAGGCTTTGCAGCTGGGGAATTGACATTGTACTAAAAGGAGCATAAGATCACAAGTACAGGATCAGAAGACAAATGCAAAAACGTTTTATTCTTGATCCCCACATTAACTGTGTTACACAACCCCTTTACATATGCCTATTAGGAAGAGATCCCCTTACTCAGTCCTGCCTGGTATTTGGGTTGGGATTGCTGTATAGTTAGGCTGTTTCTGTAGAAGTCATGGCTCATTTGTGCATTACATGGATGGCCCATTAAAGGGGTTTTCCAGGCAAATATTATTGATCACATATACTCAAAACAGGTTATCAATAGTTGATCGGCTGGCGTCTGCAGCCCGAAACACCCCCGATCAGCTGATTGGGCACCCGCTGCACACAGGGGTACAAAGCAGAAGCAACTAGTTTCGACCCCTGTATAGTGACCAGTGCTAGTAATTGCAGGCACAGCCGTCATTGATGTTAATAAGAGCTTCACCTGCAATTACCAGCACCAACCACTACACAGGAGTCAGAGCCATCTTCTTCTACTCCATACCCCTGTGTGTTTGGGCGCCAACAGCGGGCCGCTACACAAGGTTTGGAGTAGCAGCTTCTGCTCCATACGCTGTATGCAGCAGTGCTTACAGTAGGCACCTGTTCAGCTGATTGGCCAGGGTCTCGAGCAGTGGAACCCAGCTGATCAACTATTGATGACCTATCCTGAAGCAATAAGCAATTCTGATTGTAAGCAACAGTATTTGCGTGGAAACCCCCCTTTAAATTTTTATGAGCACTGTGCATAGTTTCATTTTTTTCTGCAATTACTTCCATTGATAATAACTGCCTCTCCTTGCCTATTTAACTGTATTGGGTTGGCCAAACCAGACCACCACTTTAAGGATATGTTCACATCTGGGCTTAAGATTTCATTTTTCTTTTTTATCAAAGGAACAGAAAAAGATGAAAATGACAGTAGTGCCTGATCCATCATATGATGGACACCAATGTTGCCTGACAAACCTCATTGACTATAATGGGTACCATCCAGTTTCTATCATGGTGTCCATCCTTTTACCAGAACAAATGGTTCTGTATGCTGTGCTGTCCTGTACTATGATAGAATATGCTCCTAATGAAGATTCCTTCACAAGTATGAACAGATCTTAAATTAAACAGAAACAATATAGGGGAAAAGTGAAGTAGTTTCCCATGGCAGCCAATAATCAGATTGCTGCTTTTATTTTCAAAATGAGATCTGGAATCTGATTGGTTGCAATGGAAAACAGCACCACATTTGCTCCTTTTTGATAAATCTCTACCAGTGTCCTCTTATTTCTGTACAAGATATTACTGGGAAACAACAATGAATTACTTGTATTCTTAGGGCCAGTCAGATGGGCGTTTTTTGCTTTGCATGTTTTTTGCATTTGCGATTTGCATCTATATAGAACCAATGTTTTTCAATGGTAGCGGTCACATGTCCAATTTTTACATGCGCATAAAATTCGCACCTACAAAATATACAACATATGGGTGTCAATGGACGTGGTCACGAGTTTTTTTTTACTCGTGAAGTGTGATTTTTTTATTTTTTTTTCATGCGCAAATGTACACATGTAAAAAACGCCCGTCTGACTGAGCCTTTAAGTTGCGGAGTCTTAACCAGGCCTTTTTTTGTAAAACATTAGAAAGTTGATGTAACTGCCTCAGAAGTGGCTGTGACTTTCTCTGGCAATTTTTTTGACAGTGGCAGAGTCTAAGATGAATTGAAGCAAATCTTGTATTAGCATTTCTCTCTCAAATACCGTATATACTCGAGTATTTGCCGACCCGAGTATAAGCCGAGACAATAAGTTTCACCACAAAAAGCTGGGAAAACTTATTGACTCGAGTATAAGCCAAGCCATGCTCGAGTATATACTAGGTAAAAAAAAAAACCTCCATACTCACCTCCCAGCCGGGGTCTGTGTCTGTGCGACAAGCTGCTTGAATTATCCCCGCTTTCATCTCCCGCCGTCCTCTCTGCTTGGCTCTGTCAGTGCCGTGTAAGTAAGCGCTGTGATTGGATTGAGCACCAGCCAATCACAGCTGGCGCTCGATCCAATCATAGCGCTTACTTACACAGCACTGAGGGCAGGGGATTTGAAAGCCGAGCAGGGAGATGACAGCGGGGAAAATTCTAAAGCAGCTTGATTGACTGTAAATGATCGAGCAAAGGCTGTGATTGGCTGACGCTCGATCCAATCACAGCTCTTACTCACACAGCGCTGACGGCAGGGGATAACAGAGCTGAGCAAAGAGGACGGCGGGGGATGACAGCGGAGAGAATTCAAGCAGCCTGCTGCACCGCCCCCGGAGACACAGATGCCGGCTGGGAGGTGAGTATAGAGGGCTTTTTTTAAAAACCTTCCCTGACTTGAGTATAAGCTGTGGGGGGCTTTTTCAGCACAAAAAAATGTGCTGAAAAACTAGGCTTATACTCGAGTATATACAGTAATAATAATGCTAATCTTTATATAGCACCAACATATTTTGCAATGCTTTACAAATTTGGGGAAAAATACACCAAATAAGTAATAACATACAGTAATAAACCAAAGCACAGCTTGTACAATAGAGGTGAGGGGCCTGCTCGCAATAGCTTACAGACTACAAAGAACTAGGGGTAACACAAGAAGTATAAAAGCTTGTTCTTTAAAGCCCAGGGGAGGGGAAATTAAATATGGGGTAATATACATATATACATAAAGCTGTGAGACAATCACCAGCAGTGTTTGTGCATAAACAGGTAAGAGGTGCAAGGGGTACATGGGGATGCAGTGAAAAAAGGAAGGGGTCAGGTTTCCAATGGGGAATGTAGAGGCTGAGTTCAATGAATCGTCAAGTGCTGCCTGTGATTGGCTGAGTGCTGTGACCAATCACAGGCAGCACTCAGCTGTCATTCAATGAATGGCTGACTGCTGCCTGTGTTTTTAAATCCCCACCTGCTGAAACTGATTCAGAGCAGTGCAGGTAGAAGACAGTCTGGACGCTCCTGAGCCCCAGCAGCTAAGGAGAGGTGAGTATATATATTTTTAACACATTCTAGGGATGATTTTCATGGAAGGACTTATATTTAAAGCCCTTCCCTAAATATCCCTTCAGTGCTTGCCGGCAGCCCATTGCTTTCAATGGGACTGCAGAAGCAACGGTCCCATTGAAAGAAATGGGAGAACATCGCGATCCTCTGTCACAGCTGTGGCAGGGGATTCTTTACTCCCGCGGGGAGTCCCCTTGTCACTGAACACTGTGACAGTGCTGTCACAGTGTTCAGTGACACGTGGACTCCCCGCTGGAGAATATTGATACGCACCATGGACTTATGGTGCACGCATATCCTATGTTTTGCAAGTACATGTGTTTGCACGCCTGTAAAACACGGACATGTGAACACACCATAGGGAACCAATGGTTCTAATAGGCGCGTGTTTTTGTGCGCACAATTGTACGTACATAAACACGCTCGTTTGAATCCACCCTAAAAAGATATTTTTAGGGAACGCTTAAAACTATGGGCTTTAATTATTCTAACAGCAGTGGCCTAGTCCTTGAGCAAATGATTTTGTTTGAAGAAAGAAGATGAATTTAGACGCCTCCAAAATGTTAAATCCTGTATTCATGCATCCTGACTTGAATGAATATTATGAATATTAATCAAGCAGTGACTTCACTGGTTCTCAAACAATTAATTGGCAGCTTACAAGGTCAGGCAAGAAAAATGGAAACATAGTGTAAAAAATAATAAACTGAAGACGTTGAGCAAGCCAGGCGGCAATGGGTGCTTATGACATAATGACAAGTTCAATCAAGGATCTGGCTTTAATGCTGATAAAATCATGAGTATTTTCTCGCACAGATGTACAGTGTTGTACTTAGTAAGTTCTCACCGATGCACGCCGTGTGATGTTGGGTAAAGCCTGGAGGACATTTACAACTGAAACTTCCAATGTTGTTGACACAAAGAAACTGGCAGTTATGCTGCTTGCTTTGACATTCATCAAGATCTAGAATAAATAGAAATGACTTGGTGAATTAGTTTTCAGTCATTAAGAAGGTGCGATCGTGCTCAAGATTTGAAATGTAGCAGATGTTTCGCCATTACACATTTGAACATTGAATTTCCTTCTGATTTCCTCTTGTCGACTAAAGACATGGACCTAGAGCTCTTTTATTCAGCGTAATAGTATATTAAGTGGGAGCCAAAAACATCACTGTTTATAGAATTTTAGTTTCTTTAAAGGGTGCCAGACACATAGGGCCACCTGCTCCAGAAGGTATTTAGCTGTTGTTTTGGGCAAGGCGAAGCTGCATTCGATGTGGGGAACCCTGGGTGGCATGTTACATTATGATGTCATGTGACATCATCATTACTTGAGCCACCAGAGACCTGGTATATTTACATCATTAGTCCTATCGATTTGGCACCCCAGGGGGGTACCTAAAGGCTCAGGGGCCTGGGTGCAAAAGTTCAGCTCGGGCCCCCCCAGGTCCTATTTCCCCCTCGCCCCGTATCCATGCCTGAGGGCCAATGTCCACGTGCAGATTTTATTTATAAAATCCGCACGGGAGATCCGTGCATCTTACTGCCCATAGGGATGCATTGGCATCAGTAGGGCAGCTAAAAGCATGCAGATGGGATTCCTTCCCAGTTTGCGGATCACATGCACAGGAAGAAATCGCAGCATGCTCCATTTTCCTGCGGATCTGCCACACGGACGGCTCCCACGGCTTCCATTGAGGCCTATGGAAGCCGTTTGTATCCGCAGCACAGCCGCAGCTGTTTTTGTACTGTGCCGTGGATACGCGGGAAAACAGGAGATTTTTAAAAATATTGGTGCGCGTGCACGCGGCACGCTGCCGGCGTGCCGAGCACGTCTGCCGTCCGGAAGAAAGAAAATCCGGCCAGCACAGAGAGGAGCCCCACAGCGTCCGCAGAGGTAAGTATAATGTATTTTCCCTCTCCATGTCCGCGGGCATGCACGGATTTCACTGCGGGATTCAGCAGTGAAATCCGTGTGTGCAAGTGGGCATGAGGCCCAAGAGAGAGGGATGGATAGATACATAGATAGGAGAGCGATTTAGAGATAGATAGATAGATAGATAGATAGATAGATAGATAGATAGAGAGATATGGAGATAGATAGATATGGAGATAGAGAGAGATAAAGAGAGAGAGATAGAGAGAGAGATAGATTAGATAGATAGATTAGATAGATATGGAGATAGATAGATTAGATAGATATGGAGATAGATAGATAGAGAGATATGGAGATAGAGAGATAGAGAGAGATAAAGAGAGATAGAGAGAGAGATAAAGAGAGATAGATTAGGAGATAGATAGATTAGATAGATATGGAGATAGATAGATAGATAGATAGATAGATAGATAGATAGATAGATAGATAGATAGATAGATAGATATAAGACTAGGCAAGATAGTTAGACAGACACATAGAAAGACAGACAGATAGATAGATAGATACATACTTTGGTGTCCGGACTACTTCTCTGCTCAGGAGAGCAGGTGTACGCAGTGTCAGCAGGGAGATGACATCATCCCTGGGCCACTCGATGCCTTGCTCAGCTGTGCCTGTGTGCCGGTAAGTCCTCTTTGCTCCTTCCCCCACCTCCCTCCTCTTCCTCTGTCCTCTCTCCAAGTCCCACCCCTCCCTTCACCTACTCTCCTCCTGGCTTGTGCTGTCGGCTGGACCGCACTAACTTAGCAAGCGGCTGCCGACAGTACAAAGTGAAAGTAACCTATATATGCTGGAGGGCGGCCTCTGGGCCCCCTAAAGCACAAGGACCGGGTCGCCGTTGCGACCCCGGCACCCCCTACTGGTACGCCTATGCCCCTGGTAACTTTTGCACTAACCTTTACATGTTTTTCCATCTTCTAACAGAATATAACCTCGGGGACATGAACACTGGTAGCTGCCTTCTGTGTTCTTACAGATGAAATTACACGGCTTGGGGGACTGTGAGCATTCATCCAGATCTATAAAACAGTAAATACGATAAGGAAATACATGTAGAAACATTAAAGTATGGAAATATATAATTTTGGCACCTAATGACCAGCAATTTTTCTGCTTGTGCTGGTGAAACAAACATACTGTAACTCATTTATTTTTAAGGCTATTAAAGGGATAGTTTTTTGTAACAAATTTGCCCTTTTTTACCTTTTATATACACATAGGAAAGAATTCATAAACACATTTATGCCAGATTTCTGTGTTTAAAAAGGCTCATTTGTTTTTGCAAGTCTCACTTGCACCCCATTGTAATTGTTCTGTTCTAGAATTATGGGATTTCTAGTGTTCAAAAAATGGAACAAAAATGACCATTTTCAAGTTTAAAGTAATTTTTTCAATCAAGTAGAGAAGTCTTTAAGTAGATTCTATATCTTTGTCTGCTATTGTCTATTATTTATTTTGATATATAACATGACTTACAGTAATTAGCGAGCTATATAGGGACTAGGGCCTTATAGATGATTGGGGGCATGGGTTATTAGGATGTTCCTCATGGTCTGTACTTTGTCGACAAAAGGGTAAAATAAAACAACTCTCAGGAAACAAAGACAGTTTAGATCATTTTCATAACTCTGCCCCAATATGTCCCTTCTTTCATTTTTTTTCCTCAGACATTTTACAAAAATGCTTGAGGGAAACAGAAGACAAAACTGATCACATAGTTTCCTATTTGTGTCCAGTGGCATCAGCAGTCACATAACACGTCTCATCATACCGGATAAACAAATGCTGCAACATTTTATCAGCGAGAGGAACTTTATCAGTTGTGTCTGGCTCAGGCAAAAAAGAACTGTGCGGACGGGACTGTAAATATGCGAATGAACCTTTAGTTGTAACTATTCAGCTCTAATTTTAAGAATGCAGCTAAATACTCGTTTTACCAAAAATAATTTACAAAGGGAAGTGGAAAGTATGTATTATTTTGGAATAAATATTATAAAGTATGTATGAATTGATTACTTTGTCATCAATAGGATAATTAAACAGCTGATTAAACAAACCTGATATAGTGCTCTCCCTAAGGAACCTTTCAAGCTGGATGGAATTACACCGCAGGAAGCAGTCAAATCCGCAGCTGTGGACCTCTACTCAAAAATCGAACTGAAGATTTTGATGTGGAATTGCAGGCAGGTTTTAAGCCATTTTCAATTCTGCATCAAAATCTGCAGGTAGCCTGTGGATTCTTGTGTGGGATTTGCTACAGTTTGCAGGGCATTGGGTGGCCTATTACGGCCCATATGAAAGGTCCCTTATGCAGAGCTCAAGATAGTTGGGTATGACTTAATCCTTGACTCACGGCACCATCCCCACAGGCCCTGAACAAGGTATAACCCAATGTATCTGTTACCCAGAATATTCCTTAAAAAGTACTTGCACTTTCAATTCAGATTGTGCCAGCTCTGTTGGCTGTTTTCGACTCTTTCCAATAGCTGAAGACACACTCATATAGCCTCATATAGCATCTGTAGAGTGGTATATGGCGCTGTCTTCAGCTGCTCGAAGGAGCTGAAAACGGCTGACGGAGCAGGAGTGCTCTGAAATGAAAGTGCTAATGCCCTTTAAATACCAGGATACTGCATATGATAGTGGAAATGTTACTGCATTGTAATATTTTAATTAGGACATTATTTCCAATTTCACATGGGTGTCTTACCAACACATGCTGTGCCCCCGATGTCAGTCGTGTAGCCAAAATTACAAAAGCACTTAAAAGAGCCAATATTGTTGACACACTGCCCATTGCGACAGAGGTTTGGCATCACTTTACATTCGTCAATATCTGTACAAATAGATTAAATTATATGAGTGACTCTGCATTCAGTAGATTACGTTTATCGTGCTTATTCAGATCTGTATTATAATTAACAAATGACAACATACATATTGCAAAGCTACATCAGAGAAACAGCATTTTACATGTGCAGTTAGTTGACCTGGAAGCAAGTAACTTCGTTAAGCTACTGCTTATTCTTTTGTAATGTAAAGGGGTTGTACCAAGGTTAAAAGTTATTCCCTATCCACATGATAGGGTATAACCTTTGGTTGGTGGGGATCTCACTGCTATGTCCCGTTTTGCCTGCCACAGCCGGTTTTGCTTCTCCTGCCGCACTGACATCAGCATGAAGGAAGTGCTAACCGAGCATGTGTGATCAGCGCTTCACTCATTTCAATGGGGCTAACGGAAATACTGGAGTGGGTGCTGCTCAAGTATCTCTGTAGCCCCATTGAAAGTGAATGGGACTGCAGAGGTACCCGAGCACTGCATTTAGTCTCCTCCTCACTGTGGGGGTACAGTAAATCCACAGTATAGAGGGTGGGGGACATTGGACCCCAGATCAAGGGAAAACCTGTTTAGCTGTACTTTAGTGATGTATTGGGATTATATATGTCTTAATTATTGACATCAAACATAATGCTTTTTGAAGATGTTCTACAGTATGTGGCAATTTGTTCTAGATTTAACCTGTTCTGTGATACATTATTGATTCATTTTTGTTGGCCCTAAGATCTAATTTTTCCAAAAACGTGTTATTTCTTTGAACTGTAGTAAGGAAAATGAAATGTAGTGTACTCCATATGTTTATTAAATGTCAGAGGTTTCTCTCTTCAGCTACAAAAAATTATGTCATTATAAACTTCTTAATTAGCTCACCCAGTAATGAATATAAGGGAGTGGTTAAATGACCACTTGCAGCCTGCACCGCACTCACTCATGAAATGTGCCTCTGAACTGACTTTTGTGTTATGCTGCAGCAAGGAATTCTTTATTCCCCGCGGGGATGAAGAAAACATCTGTTGCATGTGGCAGATGTGTTCTTCATGGCTGCGGGGGACACGGCAGCGGCGGACAGGTAAGTATACACTACCGTTCAAAAGTTTGGGGTCACATTGAAATGTCCTTATTTTTGAAGGAAAAGCACTGTACTTTTCAATGAAGATAACTTTAAACTAGTCCTAAGTTTAAACAAATGCACTCTATACATTGCTAATGTGGTAAATGACTATTCTAGCTGCAAATGTCTGGTTTTTTGTGCAATATCTACAAAGGTGTATAGAGGCCCATTTCCAGCAACTATCACTCCAGTGTTCTAATGGTACAATGTGTTTGCTCATTGGCTCAGAAGGCTAATTGATGATTAGAAAACCCTTGTGCAATCATGTTCACACATCTGAAAACAGCCTAGCTCCTTACAGAAGCTACAAAACTGACCTTCCTGTGAGCAGATTGAGTTTCTGGAGCATCACATTTGTGGGGACAATTAAACGCTCAAAATGGCCAGAAAAAGAGAACTTTCATCTGAAATTCGACAGTCTATTCTTGTTCTTAGAAATGAAGGCTATTCCATGCGAGAAATTGCTAAGAAATTGAAGATTTCCTACAACGGTGTGTACTACTCCCTTCAGAGGACAGCACAAACAGGCTCTAACCAGAGTAGAAAAAGAAGTGGGAGGCCGCGTTGCACAACTAAGCAAGAAGATAAGCACATTAGAGTCTCTAGTTTGAGAAACAGACGCCTCACAGGTACCCAACTGGCATCTTCATTAAATAGTACCCGCAAAACACCAGTGTCAACATCTACAGTGAAGAGGCGGCTGCGGGATTTTGGGCTTCAGGGCAGAGTGGCAAAGAAAAAGCCATATCTGAGACTGGCCAATAAAAGAAAAAGATTAAGATGGGCAAAAGAACACAGACATTGGACAGAGGAAGACTGGAAAAAAGTGTTGTGGATGGATGAATCCAAGTTTGAGGTGTTTGGATCACAAAGAAGAACGTTTGTGAGACGCAGAACAAATGAAAAGATGCTGGAAG
Organism: Eleutherodactylus coqui; assembly: GCF_035609145.1. Taxonomy (NCBI): domain Eukaryota; kingdom Metazoa; phylum Chordata; class Amphibia; order Anura; family Eleutherodactylidae; genus Eleutherodactylus; species Eleutherodactylus coqui. The sequence goes on from NC_089841.1 coordinate 130,506,714, forward strand.
AATGCCTGACGCCATCTGTTAAGCATGGTGGAGGTAATGTGATGGTCTGGGGTTGCTTTGGTGCTGGTAAGGTGGGAGATTTGTACAGGGTAAAAGGGATTCTGAATAAGGAAGGCTATCACTCCATTTTGCAATGCCATGCCATACCCAGTGGACAGCGCTTGATTGGAACCAATTTCATCCTACAACAGGACAATGACCCTAAACACACCTCCAAATTGTGCAAGAACTATTTACAGCAGAAGCAGGCAGCTGGTATTCTATCGGTAATGGAGTGGCCAGCGCAGTCACCAGATCTGTACCCCATTGAGCTGTTGTGGGAGCAGCTTGACCGTATGGTACGCCAGAAGTGCCCATCCAACCAATCCAACTTGTGGGAGATGCTTCTAGAAGCGTGGGGTGCAATTTCTCAAGCTTACCTCAACAAATTAACAGCTAGAATGTCAAAGGTGTGCAATGCTGTAATTGCTGCAAAAGGAGGATTCTTTGACGAAAGCAAAGTTTGATGTAAAAACAATGTTATTTCAAATACAAATCATTATTTCTAACCTTGTCAATGTCTTGACTCTATTTTCTATTCATTTCACAATGCATGGTGGTAAATAAGTGTGACTTTTCATGGAAAACACAAAATTGTTTGGGTGACCCCAAACTTTTGAACGGTAGTGTATATATAATTTTTTAATTTTTTTTACACTAAAATGGTTGTTTTTCAGGTAAGAGCTTATATTTAAAGCTCTTCCCTGAAAAACAATTAAGGGGTGCTGGCAGACCATTGCCTGCAATGGAGCCGCCGGCAGCAGCCGCGGCTCCATTGAAGGCAATGCGCTCACCTGCATACTCGCATGTTTTTGTGCGTACAGGGGTGCGCACATAGGTACACACCTATGTACGCACAAACACACGCTCGTGTGAAGCCACCCTTAATTACTTACCCAGTTTTCTGATGGTCAGCCGAAAAAAAAAGTTTGCCTTTCATGTACATGTATACATTTACCTTTTCCATCAGTTGTGTACCCAGGACCGTGTGGGCAGAGCTTCTTATATTGAGTTGTTCCTGGTAGAGGGCAGAGCTCACATTGGTTTCCCCAGCCTCTACCTGCATTGCAGCAACATTCGGATTTAGTGACGTGATTGCGACTACTGGATGACATCTGACACATTGTTTGTAGAACTTCAGAGAAGCAGAAACCCTGGCGTGTATCTGAAGGCAATTAGGAACACAACATATCATGTTAGTCTCATAGTGCTCACTTACAAACTATGTAGCATGTGCAAAGGATAACATACATATATGAGGATGTTGATATTTTAAAAACACTAATAAATGTGCAACTGCCACAAGGGAAATTAATGAAATTTTCTTTTTGGTGTTAAATTTCGAGCTTGCCACTAGTGTCTAGATCTTTTTGGTTGAGTCACAAAAAAAGCCTTATATTCACTTCCATTTCCCCATAACATCCTATTCTTCGCTTCTGCTCCCGGTGCTGTGAATGTGTCTGTGGGCAGTGTCCATGAATCTAAGATCATTCTTAATAGTGGATTTGTATATGTTTTCTATGCGTGAAGAGTGTATCCTCATAAAAATGCCCCGTAGTTGACCCAAAGAAGCAAGTCTAGCACTGTATAACATCTCGCATATTGGTAAATAAGATATAGTAGATGTGTATATTACAGTTTAAAACATAATACTCAGAAATGAAGTTGAAAATTCTTTGTCCCATTTCTTTACCACAATATTCCTGTTTCATCATCTTAAAAACATTATTTAGACAATAGATTGTTAGTCTGATTGGTTTCCAAGTAAAACTGCTATGGTTGTTGTTGTTTTTCTGAATAGTAAATTATAGCTGTCTACCAAGGAGTCCTATTTCTGTCACTTCTGAATAATACAGAATTTTTTGTTTGACCACTCTATACCCAGGACAGTTCTACAATGGGAAAGGGAAGGCAAGGATGTCAGATGTATTCTCCGTTTTAAAAAGCTTAAAGGGGTTGTCCCGCGAAAGCAAGTGGGGTTATACACTTCTGTATGGCCATATTAATGCACTTTGTAATGTACATCGTGCATTAATTATGAGCCATACAGAAGTTATTCACTTACCTGTTCCGTTGCTAGCGTCCTCGTCTCCATGGTGCCGTCTAATTTTCAGCGTCTTATCGCCCGATTAGACGCGCTTGCGCAGTCCGGTCTTCTTCTTTTCTCAATGGGGCCGCTCGTGCCGGAGAGCGGCTCCGTGTAGCTCCGCCCCGTCACGTGCCGATTCCAGCCAATCAGGAGGCTGGAATCGGCAATGGACCACACAGAAGCCCTGCGGTCCACCGAGGGAGAAGATCCCGGCGGCCATCTTCACCGGGTAAGTAAGAAGTCACCGGAGCGCGGGGATTCAGATAAGCGCTGTGCGGTTTTTTGTGTAAACCCCTGCATCGGGTTTGTCTCGCGCCGAACGGGGGGGCTGTTGAAAAAAAAAAAAACCTGTTTCGGCGCGGGACAACCCCTTTAAGATATAGAAAAAAATTAAAAATCCTTCATAATGGAGGTTATTTGTGTTTTAATGTATGGATCCATTCTTGGCCAATATTTTTTGGCCATTTTGTAGCCCAAATAGGAAATACTGGTATGATTTATTATTTCAGCAGCAAAATAAATAGCGTGACTTCATAGAATAGAAATAAACATAGAAACAATTCTGTGATTTTCAATTTGCTTCTTTTAGCCTAAATTTCAACACAATCAAACACAAAATTGTGTATAATCCCTGTGATTCTATATGATAGTACAATCAAGGTGGAGAAGCAATAAACACAGAGAAAGATGAAACATGACCATCTATTTGGTCACGCTGTCTATCTCTGCCTCCATTACCCCTCCACGTGGAGCATTCTGTCATATGGAATCTTGGACTACAATGTAATTAATAGCATCTATGTTCACGTAAGGTCTTGAAAGTTTTTATAAAAGAAGTAAATTGAAGACCATTGAAGTAAATTGAAGATCATAGAATGGTTGCTATGCCTATTTATATTCTATGAACTTTCCAACTAACACAAGAGCCTTGTATGCATGCATAATTTAAATACAGAGGACTTTGCGCTATTTTATTCATAGTTACTAAGTAGTATGAGTTCAGCATTTGTTGTTATACCAAGGCATTCGTTTCCTGTAAGAGATGGCTGGAATCCTTCGTTGCAATCACATCGATAGCTTCCAATGGAATTGATACAACGGCCATTTTCACAGATACCCGGTTTTGCGCGACATTCATTTTCATCTTTAACAGGGCAGAAGAAAATATATAAATAAAGTGAAGTTAGTGTATTGAGAATTATCATTTCATTGCTCTAGGTCACCCATACCAAAAGTGCTACTTCTAAATGGACAAATCCACACCATGCATGTTTCATGTATCTGTAAGTTTATAGAATTCCTTACTCTGATGCTTATTTATATCAAAGAGGTCAACTAATGCTGATTTTCCAGTTGTTTCTAATTCCTCGCCATGCACATGACAAAATATAATAGCTTACAGTTAAGATTTCAGACCTGGGATGAATCATCATTGACAGTGGCCTTGGCTGGTTTAGTTCCAGGCTTAAACCATTTGACAACGTTTCTATTTAAGGCACAAAAGAGGGAACCTTCTCCTAATATTGAATCATGTATGGTTTCTCAAATAGTGGAGCAAGCACTAGACAGTCATTCATCTTCTATCTTTGCTTTGGAAATGTATCTATAGAGGATTTTAAAAATAGAGCTGAAGGACTATGCATGATTCATGTAGCTCAATAGGGTGAAGAGTTTAATGTAAACAGCCACCAAAAATGGAATAGACAAACTGTGCCTAAGGAGAATTTTCTGTTAAGCCTTAAGTCATTCCAGGAGGAAAAGTACACATAAATGTTCCAATGAGATTTTTAAGCAGCCTGCCTTTAGGTTCACAGTCATGGAGTCTTTCCAAGTACTCAATAAAATCTGTATCCCACTACAAGGTAGACATTCCTTACCTATGCAACCTTCTCCATCTGGTCTTCGAGTCATTCCAGGAGGACAAATACACATAAATGTCCCAATGAGGTTTTTACACAGCATGCCCCTGGATTCACAATCATGGAACCCTTCCAAGCACTCATTGAGATCTATAAGACAGTACAAGACAGGCAACATTTGTAGAAGCAGCTTTTTCTTTTGTTTTCACTCAACCACAAGTGAATAGGTGACTGACCTTTACACATCTTCTGATCTTCCCTTAGAACATATCCAACAGGACATGTACATTCATATGAACCATAAGTGTTCATACATCTGAATGCACAGATCAGAGGGTTTAATGCACATTCATTGAGATCTGGAGGAAAAAAAGACCAGTCAAATACATGATCAATCATGTATAGTCAGAACTTCTAAAAAAAAAATCACAGCAGTCACTGGATTTTAGTAAAACCTAAGGCTACCTACACATGGTCGAGCGCGATATCGCTACACCGACATACGATTTACATGTAGATGTGAGGCATTTTATTTTCAAAAAGGCCTCCCATTACTTCTGGGAAGTAGCAATCCTCCAGAGGATTGGCAAGTTTTTCCAATTGTTTTCATGTCTGACCTTGGCATATTGGTTGCATTATAAAAGATTGAATATCTACACATAGAATAAACGCAGATAACACAAAAATGTAAAAAGCAAACACAAAACAAGGAAGATGGGGAAACTAACGCTAACCCCTAAGATAAAAGCAAACCCTACCTACTAGCAGAGCACTCTCCCTGATGGGGGCAACCCTGACTTTCCCTAGATGGTAACGAGGAATAGTGGCAAAGGTTAAAGGACATTCAATGTATAATAAATCACAAGAGTACAGGGAATAAGATGTACAAACACCACTTAACTGAGATGCAAGTCAGGACCTGGAGCCACTGACATGACCAGAAGCCCCTTCATACAAAGAGTATAATGGACATACTCAGTGAGAAGGACCCAAAATACATATACACAAACTAAAGTTGATGGGCTGGCTGGGATGCCTACCTCCCAGTTAACTAATCGGTCCATAAACCAGCAGAGAAGTGTCCCAGTTGACGTCCAGTGCAAAAATGTCAGTGAGCATGCACTGGTGTGAGGATCAGTTGAACCAAGGCTGACGCTGTGATGACACCCCAATCTTAATGTTTTGTTGTATACGGCGCTTCACACTACTTTCCAGAACAGGAGGTTTGGCTTGTCCGATAGGGTGTATATAACTTACAATACAGCATAAATTATACCAGAAATCTACTCCACCTCCTAGCTGGTTTCTGAGTAGGCACAAGGAGTGCCTGAGATGCATCTAATTCATGAAGAGGCATGTGCCTCCTCATGTATCAGGCGCATCGTGCATTGACGGGGATAATATTAAGACCAGCGTATGAAACACCATAGACTCTGGACTTGGGATTGCTTAGGTAAAGTCCCAATCCGGAAATGAAACCATGAAACTAATAAATATGCTTTTGCATTGTTATTTTTTACTTTTCAGGGCCAATTACCCTTACCAACTGAGCTGAAGTAATGCTTTACCTTCACAGCTCATCATCGGGCCCGGTTCAAATCCATCATCACAGGAGCACTCAAAAGTACCAATGGCATTAGTACAGGTTCCATTCCCACAGGGATTGCCAATAGAACATTCATCAGTATCTAAATCAGGAGAAAAGTGTTACATATTATACTGAAATATTAAAACAATGAAAAAGTATTTAGGGTGTGCATAACAGCAAATATGAGTTCATTGATAACAACTTTTCTTCTGCCAATAAGGCTCTGTTAGAATTATGTTTAAGCCTTGATTTGACAGATATGTCAGAAAAAGCTCCAAAAACATACATTAAATATATGCTTGTAACAGATGCCATACAGTGACATCGGTCACCCAAAATAAAAAATAAAATAACGTATATTGTGCATTATAGTATTTTCCACAGTGGTTTGATACTTAGCACTGTCGCCTTACAGCATTCAGCTTCTAGTTTAGCGACCGGCCCATTTTATGCCCTCATGACCAACTAATTTTTCAGTTTTTTTTTTTCATTTTGCATTCCAAGATCCATGACTTATTAATTTTTCAATTGACATAGCCGTGTGAGGGCTTGTTTTTTGTGAGCTGAGTTGACTTTTTTAATGCCATCCTTTTGGGGTGCATATAATGTATTGTATTAATTTTATTAATTTTTTTAGGGGGATCTGAAAGAAAAAGGAATTCTGCCATTGTTTTTTGGACTCCATTTTTACAGCATTAGGCATACAGAACAAATAATGAGATAACATTCTCTAGGTCAGCACAATTCCAATGATACATAAAGTATACAGCTTTTTTTTAATGTTTTTCAATTTTGGAACACTAGAAAACTTAAAGGGGTTGTCCCGCGAAACAAAGTTGGGGTATACATTTCTGTATGGCCATATTAATGCACTTTGTAATGTACATTGTGCATTAATTATGAGCCATACAGAAGTTATTCACTTACCTGTTCCGTTGCTGGCGTCCCCGTCTCCATGGTGCCGTCTAATTTTCAGCGTCTAATCGCCCGATTAGACGCGCTTGCGCAGTCCGGTCTTCTTTCTTCTGAATGGGGCCGCTCGTGCCGGAGAGCGGCTCCTCGTAGCTCCGCCCCATCACGTGTGCCGATTCTAGCCAATCAGGAGGCTGGAATCGGCAATGGACCGCACAGAAGATCCCGGCGGCCATCTTCGCAAGGTAAGTAAGAAGTCACCGGAGCGCGGGGATTCAGGTAAGCACTATCCGTTTTTTTTTTTAAACCCCTGCATCGGGTTTGTCTCGCGCCGAACGGGGGGGCTATTGAAAAAAAAAAACCGTTTCGGCGCGGGACAACCCCTTTAATGTAGTTTTGGGTTGCTGCATCCCAAAAGCCATAACATTTTTATTTTTCCACCGACAGAGCTCTATGAAGGTTTTTTTTTTGCAGGATGAGTTGTACTTTTTAATGGTACCATTTTTTGATCCTTAAGGCTTTTTTTGATTGCTTCCTATGCTGTTTTTTGTAAGGTGAATAGGCAAAATGAACTATTTTCTACATTTTTTTTGTATTCTTTTTCGCTTCTTTTTCGCTGCTTGCACAGTGCTGGTTCACTAATGTACTAACTTTTTTTGTCGGTCATTCCAGATGCAGAAATACCTTATTTGTGGTGTTTTCTTTTGCTTTGGTGTTATTTTTACACACTAATGGGGGAAAGGTGGTGTTTTGACTATTTGTATTTTTTTTACTTTTCACTTTTGTTCCACTAGGGAAAATAAATTTTACAGTTTTGCATTGTTCTTCGTATCTAGAAACCTGGAGAACTTCTACAGGCCTCCAGGTGCCATAGCAACCAATCAGAACCCATGGGTTACAGAGGGAGACCCTTGCTTTGTCAACCTACAGTTGCATTGTAAAGGGTTGCACAGCAGGGATCAGAGTTTCCTCTGATGCAGCAATGTAAAAAGGTGTATGTATAAGAATAAAGCCCCTAATGAATGCTGTCAAAAGGTGCATGGGCGATCATTAAGGGGTTAAAATTCTAGCCAGGGAAAGCATTTTCATGGAGTTTATATGTTCTTCTTGCATTTGCTGTGGTTTTCTATGGGTGTGTGTGAGGTTATTCCTACATTCAGGAGAATTGAGAGAATTGAGCAATAAGCAATAGCGGTCTTTACTTGGCAGCTGAATTAGCGAGTCACTTTAACTTAGCGCACACAGTTCAGAATGTTGTAACACAGTTTCAAATACATTGGCAATTCTGGCTTTACTATGCCGTGACACTGTCTGTTTGTTGGCTCTTGTAGAATCAAGTCTCATTCTCATTACATATTCCCAGTCTCTCTAGTTACACTTGGTGAGTCTTCAGACACTTTCCCTTTTTTACATTTTGTTATGCTGTGGACATGAGCAAATTAAAAAAAAAAATCTGGTTTTCCCCCATCATTCTGCACTTAATATCCCATAATGACAAATGGGAAACAACATGTTAGAAATCTTAGTACATTTAAAAAAAATGAAAAACTAGCATTTTGCATTGACATAAGTATGCATACCCTTTGATATGACACTTCCCATTTAGCTATGGGGCCCTCCCTTTTCTCATCTTTGAGAGGTTTCTACACCTTGATTGAAATTCACCTATGATAAATTCAGCTGATTGGTCATAATTTTAAAAGACTCACTCCTGTCCATATAGGGCCTCACAGCTCACAATGCATATCAGAGCCAAAACCAAGCCATGAGGAGGAAGGAATGGCTTGTAGAACTCAGAGACAGGATTGTGTGGACATATAAATCTGGAAAGGGCTGCAAATTTTTCTGCTGCACTGAAAGTTCCCAAAATCACAGTCACCTCAATAATTCTTGGATGGAAGAAGTTTGGCACAACCAGGACTCTTCTCAGTGCTCACCAACCCACCATACTAATATAGGAAGAAAGGCTTTAGTAATAGAGGTAACCAAGATCCCAATGGTCACTCTGGCTGAGCTCCAAAGGTCCTGTGTACAGATTGGAGAAACTTCCAGAAGGTCAATTATCACTGTAGCATTCCACCAGTCTGGGTGGCTAGAAAGAAGGCTCTCATCAGTAAAAGACACATAAAAAGCATGCCTGGAATTTACCAGAAAGTACCTATAGGACTTTCAGACTGTGAAAAACAAGATTCTGTGGTCAGATGAAACCAAGACTGAACTATTTTGGCCTCAATTCTAAGAGTTATGTCTGAAGGAAACCAGGCGCTACTCATCACCCGCCCATTACCATCCCTACAGTGAGGCATGGTGGTGGTCACATCATGCTGTGGGGATGTTTTTCAGCAGCTAGAACAGGGAGACTGGTCAAAGTTGATGGAAAGTTGAATAGAGCAAAGTACAAAGATATTCTTAATGAAAACCTGATCCAGAGCGCAAGGGACTTCAGATTGGGCAGAAGTCTCACCTTCCAAAAAGATAATGACCCTAAGCACACAGCCAAGAAAACACAGGAGTGGCTTAGGGACAACTCTGTAAATATCTTTTAGTGGTCCAGCCACAGCCCTGAATTCAACCCAACTGAACATTTCTGTAGAGACCTGAAAATGGCTTTCACAGACAATCCCCATCCAACCTAAAAGAGCGTGAGAGGATTTGCAGAGAAGAATGGCAGAAGAATCCCCCAATCCAGGTGTGCAAACCTTGTGACATCATACCCAAGAACACTGTAGGCTGTAATTGCTGCCAAAAACGCTTCAACGAAGTTCTGTACATCACCCAAAGACAATACTCTAACCAATATCAGATGATACATACCTACACAGGTGATTCCTATATAATCTAGATTATACCCCATAGGACACTCGCATCGGAAAGATCCATCCGTATTAATGCACAGACCGTTTGTACAAATTCCTGGGTTTTCTAGGCATTCATTGACATCTACAATAAGCACAAAATGTGTACATTCAAAACCCATGGCATTTACTGTATTCCCACATCTGATCTAAATGATGTTTTATATAATAAATAGAGATGAGCGAGCATACTCGTCTGAGCTTGATGCTCGTTCGAGTATTAGGGTGCTCGAGATGCTCGTTACTCGAGACGAGCACCACGCGGTACTCGTCTCGATTAAACGAGCACTGACCACTGAATTCAATGGAGCCGGCAATACAGCCGGCTCCATTGAAAGCAATGGGCTGCCGGCGATCTCAGGATGAATTTTCGGGAAGGGCTTAAAAATATAAGCCCTTACCTGAAAATCATCCTAAAATGTGTAAAAAAAAAAAAAAGTATACTCACCTTTCCGCTGCAGCCGGAGAACGATGAATTCATGAATGGGTGTGAGTGAGAGCTGCCTCTGATTGGTGAGGCTGTGACCAATCAGAGGCAGCTCACTCAAAAGGCGGGGATTTTAAATCCCCGGCTGCTGAATATACAGAGAGCAGTTCAGGAGAACTGCCGGCCAGACGCGGCTGAACTTCGGCTTCAGCGGAAAGGTGAGTATACATTTTTTTTTATTTTTACACATTTTAGTATGATTTTCAGGTAAGGGCTTATATTTTTAAGCCCTTCCCGAAAATTCATCCCGCGCTCGCCGGCAGCCCATTGCTTTCAATGGAGCCGGCTGTATTGCCGGCTCCATTGAATTCAATGGGCTAACATCGTTCTTCTCTGCCACAGCTGTGGCAGAGGAGAACGATCTTTATGCTGACAGTGCGGGGGAGGGGGGCCCACTCTTGCCGCTGTTGTGGCTTAATAGTGGGACCTGGGAACTTGAGATGCAGCCCAACATGTAGCCCCTCTCCTGCCCTATCCGTTTCTGTGTCGTTCCCATGACTTTCGTGAATTTCCCAGATTTTCACAAATGAAAACCTTAGCGAGCATCGGCGATATACAAAAATGCTCGAGCCGCCCATTGACTTCAATGGGATTCGTTACTCGAAACGAACCCTCAAGCATCGCGGGAAGTTCGACTCGAGTAACGAGCACTCGAGCATTTTGGTGCTCGCTCATTTCTATATATAAATCAAATTTGTATATTTAAAGTAAAAAATAATGGTTAAAATATCATACAATCTTCACAGGAATCAACTCTATGTCACAAATATACATTTGGTACCTATATTCTAAATGCTAAAGGATATCATTTATTGAATTTGCTATATTAGTGATAACATCAAATTACACAAAGACTAGCCTAAGCGCTCAGTGTCTAATTACATATGAAGGACAAGCGTATACATTGGTCTCCTGTTGTTACACCTAACCTTTTTGGAAACCATTTGTTTGTCCTAGTACTATATATTGATATTATAGTTCTCTGTTGGTGTTTATATACGTTTCGTATGATCAGTTGTGTTACCTACAGTATCTTTCCAATGACTGACGTCTTATATTTACCTTCTCTGTCACCTTCCAAACCTGTGATGGTACCATATCCAAATGGACATAATTCTTTTAGAGCCACTAAAAACAGGAAAACAGAAAAAAATCTAAGCAAATGTAACAGTATTTATTTCACTGAAGTACATTTTCTCATATCAGCAACCCCTGCTCAAGTCAGCTTAATAGAAGTTAACAGAGGCAGACACCACAGACTTGGTAGACAAGACAAAACATAACAAATCTGGGCTAACCAGATCAAAACAAAAAAGGTTTGGCAAAATACAAGGCAGGAAAAGCCAACTCAACATTATAGTCTTCCTTTCTCATGGGTTTTTCAAAATATTCCATGTAACAGTCTTGGCCTTGGTAGTTCTCCAACCACAAGAATGTCAACTGTGGTCAGAAATCATCAGTGTTTCTGGTTGGCATCTAGAGCTTCTGACCATTATAGAGCAAATTCAGGTCAAAACATCTAGGTGTTTGTCCATGATTTCAGGAATAAAATAAAGGAGAAATGAAATTAATAAAGCAGGATAAGTTTCAATACGGTACCTTCTCCTTCTTTTGGACAAAGTTCACAGGGATCTCCCCAGCCCTCTCCTGGCATGCTGCAGCAGCATGCTGCTTTAGTGCTGTTATATGCTTTGGGCACTGAACATTTCCCATTTTCAAATTTGGTAAAACAAAAGCTTTGCCGAGTATCTGAAATCAAAACAATACTTATATTATAATAACCATAAATATATTGTACATTCAATAAAAAGGTTGAAAGGGATCATATGATTGCATTAAACACTATCCTTGCATTTTCTCTTTTGCATTCGAGGTGGCATTCAAATCAGCATTGTAGGAATCTCAATTTACTCCTATCTTTTTAATAAAAAGTTGGAACCCAACAACCCACATTAAAGAATCAACTGGGAATTTTTTTTCTGGAATATATAAACTACCTGCCATCCCGGGTCACCTACCTATCCACAGCCTGTTCTAAACCAATGGCCAGGAGAGCATGGTGTGAGCATGCTACATAGCTGCTGAAATTGTTTTCACACTGACACCCATGCTGGCCTGAATTCTTTATGTCATGCATTGCCCTTTACCGAAAATGAGTATTTATATGAAGAAGTAGTGCATGACGTTTTAGGCCCACCCCGCTGCAGTAGTGAGAGTTAATTGACTGAGCATATGTCAGGCCCACATCATGTCACTGTTTCAAGGCAATAGAGCATAAAAATTGTATGGCTCTGTTCACATTAGAGGTATGGCTTCTGCTCACAATGTAATCATGACAGCTATACTGGTGATAGGTCCAGGAGACCAGGGCATCGTCCGTTCTCCTGATTCTGTTTCTTCCAGCAGCCAGTAATTAAGCTTCCCATTTAAACTATCCAGTCTGTACCCATGATGCCTGCTGTTGGTGTCACTTCCCGTGATTGCTTACAAGCTTCTGTTTCAGTCTGTCTGAATCCAGTTTGTTGTGCACCTAACCAGTGCACTGTCTCGGAGTGTTTTTCCCAGATTCCTGTGCCTACTTCTGGGTTCTGTCTGTCTGTCTATACCTTATGTTATAGCTGCTCAGGTCTGCTTCCGCTTCCACTTTATGTTTGTTCTTCATACCTGCGTGCTTAGTGCAGTGACCTTGGATTCCACGCCCCCCCCCCACCAGGTAGGGAGGGTCATCTAGAAGCCAGGGTCAGGAAAGGCGGCCTGAACTTCTCCACCATCTGGAGTACCTCCAGGACATGGACATCTCATCCCTCTAGATCAGAGTAAGACCCATTTCTATTCCTGCACTGAGTTTTCGCACTTGTCCTGCCATCGCGTAAGTGTCAGCTGTCTTCCCTACCTGGTGGTTCCATTTGGCAGGGAGACACAGTGGATCCACTAAATCCATAACGGCTGGATTTACACTTAAAGAGATCTCAATTAATCTTGATGGCCTCCATTGATTTAAATTGGGATCTCTTAGATTTCTGGGCTCCAGTACTTTGAACGGAAAGAATAGCGCAGTCATCAGCACCATTATTGCCTTTGAAAGTACCAATACCCCTGATGGAAATGTAATAGTGGTACAGTAAATGGCCTAAATGACAGTGGAGCTTGAATGGAGTTAGTGAAAACAGCGGCTAAAATAGATGCCTGTCCACATAATCCTATAGTCTGAAAGGACAGCGAGAGTAGGCTCAGCATCAAGAGATCAGCGTCAGTTCATGTCTTACTGATTTTTCAGATAAGGGAGAAGCATGAGGGATTTCTGGATATGAAAGTCTGAGGAGGTGATAAAAGTAATGATGAATAAAAGTTTGGATATCAACACTTTGAATTTTGGGTCCTGTTTGAAGATTAGGGAAGCTCTCGAGGGTTTTGCCAATCATCTGTGCATGAAGCAGGTTCAGCAAAATCCCAGCACTCTGTTCTTTGTATAAAATAATATCTTTATTCAAAACACTATTAAAAACCATGTGTAGCCCCAAAAATGCTGACATGTTTCAAACTGGAATCAGCTCTTAATTATAGCATGTTATCCCATACAAAACACCTCTTTATATAGATATTATAATTAGATACATATGTATCACCTCCACAGTATTAACCCATTCATGTCTAGAAAAAGCAAATATGCAAACATATAATTGCATTAGAATACAAAAAAGGAAACACTGTTAATACAAATAAGCTGTTTGCTTTTATAATTTAACCCCTTGGGTTACTGTGTGCATAATGTACCTCACTCTTTCTAATGCAATAACTGTCAAACTATCCAAAACACCCTAATGACATTCTGTTAAAGGCTGTGAGGCACCTGATAAGTTGTGTGATCCTGAATTTCTTATATCAAAAATGTGCTCTGCAATACGCTTGTGCAAGGTACATGTAGAAGAGCCTTGTGTGTTGCAGAGTGTTAAGGCAGCAGTAAATGCAGTTCTAAGCTGTTGCTCAAAACCTGAAGGTTGCGAGTTCAATCCCTACGTGGTTCAGGTAGCCAATTCAAGGCTGGTAAAATGAGTAATGAGGTGGGGGGTAAAAAAAAAAATAACCTGAAAGCATTGCAGAATAAGTTGGCGCTATACAAATAGCAAGATTTATTTTATTTAGTGCATCTCACATATTGGAGATTAGATTTGCTGCAATAAATCATATACACAACATGTGAAGTCACTGTTAATGAAACTCTTAATATTATGTACCTTAAGCCCCCCTGTCCACGGCAGTGATTTCGCTGGCGGAATCACGCCGTCTGAAGCTTTCCGTAGCATTGCTAGGGAAAGCACCGGCCCCCTGTCCACGAGCGAAGAATCATTGCAATTCTCCGCTCGCGGCCGGCAATTCGCAGCATGCCCTGATTCTCCACAGTCAGCCTATCTATCAAATTAGGCTGACCTACGGCGAACAGTCGGCAGGTCCTGCTCCCGGGCAGCGGCTCCCACGGCTGAGATCCGCCGCAGGACTTCGCGACGCCCGTGGACAGGGGGCCTACTACTGCATACAGATTGAAAGGTTTTAGTTTTACATACATATTTGCACAGTGAACACTGCACTTGAAAAGACCCAATGTACTTAAAGGGGTTGTTCTGTTATAAACTATTAATAGTCCATCCTCAGGAGTGTGCAGGCTGGTCGCCCAGGAACCTCGCATTTTAGCAGATAGCTTGGTTGGTGCTCTCATGCACTAAGCTGATTTCAGCAGGAAGCAGACTACTCCACTCCAACTACAGTGGACAGGCTTGGTACGGCGTTCCCATCCCATCTCAAGTGAATGGATGTAATACTGGGCCTGGCCATTACTGTAAGAATGGAGCTGTCTGCTGCCAGCAGAAATCAATTCAGTGCATGAGTGCACTGTCCTAAAGAACAGCTGATTGGTGGGGATATCAGGTGATATCAGGTGACTGACCTTTGCCAATCTACAAATTGATAGTCTAATTTGAGGAGGACCAGCAAAACTTTACAACTGGACAACACCTTTAACCATGTATCTCTTTTGGTATGGTTTTCTAACAAAACAAACTGGTAGATATTATATCACCCACAGAATGAGTTTTTTTTGGCTACAAATTTACATTCTTTGTCCTATATATCCTTTAGCACTTTGTCCTTATATAAAGCTTTTTAGGGGTGTACATGGTTTTTAAACAACATTTAAAATTTTCAATAATTATATTCTTTTATAAAAGGAACAGTTTTGCTGATGCACATATGATTACTGATTATCCTAGCTGACTTCTCCCCTGCAATATTGGATTGTGCATCTCAGAAAAAAACGCATGTGGTGCGCTGAATTCTGTTTTTGTATCTTTAGTTTGCCAACCAGTACCCTGCTCTGTACAGGCGAGGAGCTAAGGACCCCAAAACACTTGTCTACGGATGGTGGTTCTTTTTTTGGAGGAATCTCTGATTTGATAGGTATGAGTTAGATTTTTTTTCCTTCTGCAGGCGAACTAATTTGCATAAATGTTTTTCCCCTGGAGGATTGCCTGTAAGTCTCCATACAGCAGCAGTGTCTCTTCAATGACAAGTAGCAGGCCCGCAAAGGTTAGATCGGATCATACCCGTAGTGCACTATACACATATATATGTCTATAGTGCACTATGATCCGATCTAACCTTCAAGCATGCTGCTTGTCATTGAAGAATTGAAGAGACTCTGCTGTGTGTCTGGGTATATATATATATATATATATATATATATATATATATATATATATATATATATATATATGTATAAAATGTATCCTTTGTAATTTTCTATTCTTTGCTATAGAAATCTTGAGCTGATGTAATACATACCCGAACATCTTCTCCCATTGTTGGATATAACAAATCCAGGTGGGCAAATGCATTGAAAGCTTCCTTGGGTGTTTGCACAGGTTCCAAAAAGGCATATATTTGGTTCTTCATTACATTCATCAATGTCTGTAAATGAAAACAGAATACTTTTAGGAGAACATTAGCATCCCCCTAATGTAAACTGAATATTGTATACAGTATATACTACACATTTAAAGTTCATTGCAATTATAACATTCTTCGGGATTGGCGTACACGTACAATTTTATCTTTTATTAACCCCTTAGTGAACACCAATATGCCAATATGCCTTTTTACAGCGATCACTAATGCTTTAAATATGCACACACATCTTTTTAAGGTGGTGGCTTAACTGACAATTAATAGCCATTAGAGATGAGCGAGCATACTCGCTAAGGGCAATTACTCGAGCGAGTATTGTCCTTAGCGAGTACCTGCCTGCTCGTGAGAAAAGATTCGGGTGCCGGCGGGGGGTGGGGAGTGGCGGGGGAGAGCGGGGGGGAGATCTCTCTCTCTCTCCCCTCCTCGCTCCCTCCTGCTGACTCCCGCAACACACCACTCACCCCTTACATGCCACAATCAATAGCGACTGCAGTATGTAAGCAGATGACAGCCAGAGGGGGCTCTTTTTGTCACCCATTTTCATCCCACAGTAGGATCGAAAGGTACCAATGGGTTCTCATGGCAGCTAGAAGCCTGACAAAAGCCTCCATGTCTGCCATGTAATTCAACCTATTAGGCCCCTGCTTTCCACAAAATCTAATATGCTACTGTCATATGCTTAGTAGAATGCACTACATATGTAATACAGTGTACTAAAAAATAGCATTAAATAGTTCAATTTAAAGGAATAAAAGTAATTTAAAGTAAAAAATATATATATTTGATCCCACAAAAACCCATTTTTAATTGATAAAATACCCCCCCCCAAAAAAAATTTTTTTAAACAACACAATAGGTATTACCATGTTCATAGTGACCCAAACAATGAAAATAATTTGATATTTATCTTGCCTGGTGAAAGATGTATAAATAATTTTAAAAAATAATGCCAGATTTGCTATTTTTCTTTTGTTCACCTCCAAAAAATGTAATAAAAAGCAGTCCAGAAGTCAAATGTACCTCAACATGGTACCAATCAATACTACAACTCTTTCCACAAAAAGACAAGCCCTCACATAGCTCCATTGCTGCAAAAATAAAAAATGTTATGGGTCTTAAAATGCGGCAATGCAGATTCAATTGTTTTTCTTTAAAAACATGTTTTATTGTGCTAAAGTAGTAAAATATAAAAAAAAAATCTATATAAACCTGGTATCACAGTAATTCTGCTGATCCAGATAAGAAGGCTATCAAGTTATTTTTACGGAATGATGAATGCTGCTTAGTGGTGCCATTAAAATATACAACTCGGTCCAAAAAAAAAGAAGCCCTCATATGGCTATGTCAATAAGTTAGGACTCTTATAGCGCTACAATGAAAATTGCTTGGTCCTTATGGCACAAAATAGGCTTGTCACTAATGGGTTTACTATATATCTCTATAAGCCATAAACCCATCTCTAATGAGTCATTTAGATGGGACGACAGTAGTCTAAATGACTGCACGAGCGCAGAAGTCACCTCTAGGTTGTTAGCCCTTGTGCAGCACGTTTGGACAGGCAGATCACCACTGGCGTCTCGCTCAGTACTTCACATTCTATGTGAAGTGCTGAGCGGGGAGCGTTTACATTGTTACAGTGAGAAATCAGCGATCCAGCAATGATTTTCATGCTGGTTGAAAGTGAGCAATAGAGATGAGCGAGTATACTCACTAAGGCACATTACTCGAGCGAGTAGTGTCTTAGCCGAGTATCTCCCCGCTCGTCTCTAAAGATTCGGGGGCCAGCGGGGGGCGGGGAGCGGCGGGGGAGAGCGGGGAGGAACAGAGGGGAGATTTCTCTCTCCCTCTCTCCCCCCTGCTCACAGCCGCAACTCACCTGTCACCGACGCCAGCCCCCGAATCTTTAGAGACGAGTAGGGAGATACTCAGCTAAGGCACTACTCGCTCGAGTAATGTGCCTTAGTGAGTATACTCGCTCATCTCTAGTGAGCAACCAACTTTATACGAATAGTTGCACGACAGCTGTGCATTTAGACTGGACAATTATCACAAATTCATTGGTTTGAGCTAATTTTGTGTGATAATCATCCATGTAAATGGCTCTTTATCCATATGCATTATGTATACACTAATATAAAATGCACAGGTTTCTTAAATTTTCAACTTCTTTCCTTCAAAAACAGCTACGATCTTGTTGTAATTGTCAAAGGCTTTCTACAAAATGTGTTTTAGTGTCCGACACTTTGAATCATTCATGGAAGTTGTCGTCTCTTTAAGTAGTTTCCCACTGAAACGCTACATTACTGACTTGCATACTATACCAAGCCTAAACACATGGTGTGTTAAGAAGAACCTTTATAACCAATAGAGAGCATCTAGTCAGAGATTGGTGGAAATAAGGCCTGAGGAAGGATCCTGAGAGGTCTGAAAGCTTGCAATAACATCATGTATTTTTGTTAGCCATTAAAAGGTATCTACAGGATTACTTGGTTTCTCTAACTGATGTATATTAATGACGACATATCTCTGTTCTGTATGTTTTAGTACAATTACTATTACAAGCAATCGGTATGTAAAGGAACAGATTTTTTTAATGTTTCATGTGTTATGTTTAATGTTTCCAAAAATTTATAGTCAATGCATTAAAAGTTCTATAGGCCAGTTATTAAAAGTTACTTTGGCTATAGCCAATAGTTGTATATTTAAATGTCAAGAAAAATAAAATATATTAACAGCTCCCGGGTATGTACTACACAGGCATCTTATATATTTCTTCCAAGATGAAAATCATTCTGAAAGATCTGAGACTTTTCTCAATCCCGAATAGCATGCAGACACAGCTAATAACAGTCTAACATGGTGTTTGCCAAGCATTACAGTTCTGTAGACACTGACATTAAGTAGACTGTCTGCATTCTGACATGTGCAGAAACAATTATCTCAAAAAATGCTAAAATGTCCGTTTCTATTTGCAAGAGGTTTTAATTGCTGGAGCTTTATATTTGATGCTAGCTCTGATGTGTAATGTTATATTTTGTTTTATTTAATTTGTCAATGGACATTAAACAGACAGTGATGTGATGAAAGACATGTTTATTGTCCTGTGCACAGAACGTGAAGAATAAAACAGATACTGTCATTACTTGCCAGCTGCTGTTGAAATTCCAGAATACAATGTTGCAACCAATGTTTTGGAATACACAATCCCACCCATCCCCAGTATAAAAAGTTATGTAGTACTGTTCGTGATAATATGTCTTCATTACATGTCTGTACTGACATCTACAGTTAATACAAAATACATTAGAAAAGCTTGTAGAAGATAATGGCAGCTTGCATCATTTTAATTTTGGTAGTTCAAAGAAGAAATCTCAACTCTCTAAATATGTTTTCGATAGAGTTTTGTCATACTGAATAACTTCTGCTAGGACCTGTCTTTCTCCAATAATATATTGAATTATCCAATGTGTATAACTTGAGGGCAAAGATTCAATTTATTGCTCTAAAGCTGTATCTAAATACCTGTCACATTTGGTACAACTAGCCTGCACAGCCAAATATGACAAGATTGGGACTTAAAGGGGTTGTCCCGAGGCAGCAAGTGGGTCTATACACTTCTGCATGGCCATAATAATGCACTTTGTAATATACATTGTGCATTAATTATGAGCCATACAGAAGTTATAAAAAGTTTTATACTTACCTGCTCCGTTGCTGGCGTCCTCGTCTCCATGGTGCCAACTAATTTTCGCCCTCCGATGGCCAAATTAGCCGCGCTTGCGCAGTCCGGGTCTTCTTCTTTTCTGAATGGGGCTCCGTGTAGCTCCGCCCCATCACGTGCCGATTCCAGCCAATCAGGAGGCTGGAATCGGCAATGGACCGCACAGAAGCCCTGCGGTCCATGAAGACAGAGGATCCCGGCGGCCATCTTCAGCAGGTGAGTATGAAGACGCCGGACCGCCGGGATTCAGGTAAGCGCTGTGCGGGTGGTTTTTTTAACCCCTGCATCGGGGTTGTCTCGCGCCGAACGGGGGGGGGGGTTTAAAAAAAAAAAAAATCCCGTTTCGGCGCGGGACAACCCCTTTAAAGATGAAGCTGAACCAATTGCAGGTTTTTCAGAACTCTTTCAGACTCACTAGTAATGAATGAACCAATTTATCGAGATACAGGGGACTACATAGATCATCTAACCAGAACTTCCTAAACCAGACCAGTCCCTCAAGCGGAGCAACCACCCTGAAGTGGGTGACCCCACTACTGAAGAAAGACTGGAAACCAATCCAAGACAAAACTGGCGACAACTACTCTAAACTCTAAATAACTGACACTAAATATACAAGCATACAGAACTGACCGATTAACTACAGCTGAACACACTAAAGACTACAAAAACTTTGGGAACAGCATGACCAGGTCATAAACATTAGAATCAGCATTCATAGTATCAAGTGGTAGGCTGACTTAGTTAACAGACAACGCAGCCGGCCTTATCAACGCTGGCACCAGAAGGACAAGTTACTCCTTTTTTGTCCTGCGCTGAATGACACAACGAATGCAATACTCAGTGTACTACATGGTCATGAGGGATTTGCTGATGTCACCACTCAAACAGCTGGGGGATCTTGAATTATTTGTGAATCCCATTAAGAATATAAATAACTAATTCTCAAATATCAGAACTATCTCAGAGATATAGTCGTTTGGGCAAGAAATACAGTTTTTCAGACAGTCTGATATATGAGGACCTTCATGTTTTTCACACATCAGTATATTTAACCCTTTCCAATCCAATTTGTATCCTGGTTTTCCTAGGGGGTTTACTCTTTTTCTGCCATTATACAACGGTGCTATCTGCTGGCTAAAGCCAGTACTGCATGAGGTGACAGGCTGGATAGGCTCTGACAGCAGAGAGGCTGGCAATATACAGTAAGAGAACCCCGACAGACGTCTTTCAACATCGGAGCTGTACAGTCTTAAATCATAATGTCTTCAGACGTCAGACAGTGGATTGGAAAGTGTTAACTGTCGAGCTTTTTGAAATGATACACATAACAATGAAACTGACTCTGTGCTCCCCGGGGAGGCAAAAAATTTTGCAATACTTGAGTCACATGAAGCATCTTGAATCAGAGAACAATCTAGCACTGGGCATCATTTACTTTTAGCTGGGCTACATGGAGACTTTTGTAGTGCAACATTCCAATTTTAATTATTGAGTGACTACTGCAATTCACAGAGGTGCACTCAGCTGCATATAATGTCAGTGTGCCCCTGGACTGCAGCTGTAGCCTGATAGAATTGGAAAGCTGCGCTGCAAAAAGTCTCTGGGTAAACTCAGCCTGAGGCCGGCTTCACACAACCGGATCGGATTCTGCACCTGTGATTTCTGCATTGCTTATGACCGTGGCGGCTCGCCATCGGTCATGGGCAGTACAGATTTTTTTTTTAATATTTGTATTTCCCGTGCCATTGCTTAGCGATGACGCAGGTACCTGTAGCCTATTCACAATGTTAATTGGATATGGACTGCGGATCGGACAGCCTCTATTGACTTTAAAGGAGGCCGTCTTCGTGGAGTCTGCAGCAAAATAGAGCATTCTGCAATTTTTCCTCCGCTCACGGAATACACAATTCGTTTTCACGTATGTGAGCAGAAACTGGAAAGTATATGCCTTTCAATGTGTGCAATTTTCTGTGGATCCTTTGCGCGAACAGCGATCGCGAATTCCACAATAGTAATCCGCTTGTATGAAGCCGTTCCTTACTGTGTATTACTTTCATTCTTCCATGCACACCAGCATGTGGACACAATGCATCCATAAACAGGAGAAATAAATCGCAGCATGCTCTATTTCTCTGTGCATGATATGTAGCCCTTCTATGGGCTGCGTAGGATACGCTTCCCATAGACAATACATTGCATACAGGCAGTATTTCCATATGCATCCCTGCTCTGAACAGAGTGGGGAATTTAAAAACAAACCAAAAAAAAAGCACACTGTGTGTGTCTGTGACATCAGATTCCCGGGCATGCGCAGTGCCATACTCAGCCCATACGCGGTCCCTGCTGACTCTCTGCTGGCGGAGTGTATGGGCTGTGTATGTGTAAAACGCCCCACACTAAGCAGCACAGAGCATAGCTGCGCCTGAACGAAGGAAATTACTTCTCCTTTGCCGGCAGTTTAAACTCTGCGCCAGAACGCAGAAGTTTGAAAAAAGAGGTGGGAGGATAGCGACTGCCCGATCTTCACACGTAGTTTAAAAGAGGTGGTGAAAACGAAACCACTGAAATCCCATAAAGATCAGTAGTTTCGCTTTGTCCGGTTATACGGTTATTATTATCCCGGCAGTATAAGGGGACAAACCACGCTTGTCTGAACCGCCATTAAAAGCAATTTTTTCCTTCCATTCTTCCTGAAGTCACATTCACAGGTCTGTACCAGCCTCAGAGGAGTAAATATAGGTTACAGAAATCACAGTCACATCCCGGCACTGGACAAAGTCCACTGGTGCCACTGCCACAGAAGAGAATAGCAGGGCTAGAAATGGCATGGACACCTCTGAATGATTTTTATATTATGGGCTCTGCAAGCCACAATAACTTGCGCACCAACATCTGTAGGGCTCTGTGCAGATTC
Source organism: Eleutherodactylus coqui (assembly GCF_035609145.1). Taxonomy (NCBI): domain Eukaryota; kingdom Metazoa; phylum Chordata; class Amphibia; order Anura; family Eleutherodactylidae; genus Eleutherodactylus; species Eleutherodactylus coqui. The sequence continues at coordinate 130,529,139 of NC_089841.1, forward strand.
TGATGTGCAATTGAAAATGACTTAATTCTGCTGGCAATTCCACATCAAAATCTCAATGACAATTGTTGGTTTGGATGCGGAATTCGCAGCGGTGGTTTTAGGTGCGGATTTGGGTGTGGAATGTGGCCTAATTTCATTCCATGTCAGACAGGACAGAATATTCACTGCCAAAATCCGCTGTATAACATGCAGATTTTGGTGCAGAATTTTCCAAGCCAATTAGGGCCTCTTGCACATCTATTCCGCTCATGTGAAAGAGCCTTTACTCTTTCTGGAAATGTATAAGTAAATTGAGTGGGCAGTGTCATACACACACACTATATATATACATATATATATATATATATATATATATACCAATGCTATGACCTCACCAATATACAGTAAAGTGAATGTTGCTCCATAAAATGCTGAATTTTAAATATGAGCGGATGACATGCTTACAATCTGCATAATAGCAATGATGTCAAGAAACTCATACAAATTAAATAGATCAAATGTTTTCTTATGAATGTGAGTTTGATATAGCCATTTATAGTGTTTTTGTGGTCTTGCAAATCACAAAATAAAGTTATGCTTATAGCATTGATAATAATTTAATTGTTCTTTGTGGTCATATAAATTTTACTAACATGACAAATGGATCAGGCGATATGAAGACTCTCCAGAGTGCACAGTAGTCACATCCAGAGAACTCTCTCTAATGTACAACAGTATTACATAGACTTACCTATGCAGTTATCACCTTGGACTGCATACCCCACAGGACAAATACATCTGAATGAGCCTTCCAAGTTCTGACAAGTTCCAGGAATACATGATCCAGGATAAGCAACACACTCATTGATGTCTTTAAAACAGTAAGCACATCATAATTAGCAATATAATGTATGATCCATTGCTTCATTTACGTGCATTATTTAAAAAAATAAGCACATGGATTTTCTACCAATAGTTTAATTACATAGAAATAACGAAAAAATAAAAATTGCACAAATCCTACATTAGTTAACATGTTGGACCACCGAACATACAGGGCCGAGATGTACAGTAACTAAAAAGTAATGTGCCCCATTACAAGCATTTAAAAACCCACCCCTAGATCAATTACTGTGTCAGGGAATTCAGCCTGAGACAAGATTTAAATGGATCCAGTTTTAGTCTAAACCTCCTTCAAAACTGCTTAGTGATAAGTTTTAAAATAGATGTTTTATAGAATTCAATGCACACAGTTATAATAGTGGTAAGAAGTTATCAGTATTATTATATTTTCATCATTTATGCAACATATTTTGGTAAGGAAATCCAACTAAAATAAAATGGTCTAAAATGGAACATAAACAAATTTTTTGCTGCCTTAATAACTAAATTAAAAAAGTCAGTGTTATAATGATGTGACAATTACGTACCGGGTGTATTGGAAGTCACAAAGACCAGCAGCACCAAGTAAAGTAAATGAAGTACGAATTATATATATATATATATATATATATATATATATGTAATTTTTATTGCTAAGCACATAAAGATAATCAAACTATAACATTTCAAGAAGCTATCATTTCAGTCTTAATTATAAAAATCCTCTAGACTTACCAATACAGTTCTTGCCATCAACCGTGAGTTCATAACCTTCATTACACAAACAGATGAAGGAACCAATATTATTAAGACAACGGCCATTTCTGCAAACCTGACCAGGAAAGGAGCTGCATTCATCGATATCTGTGAGCAAAAAGGAAATTATTAGACAAGTATTGAGTTTTGGTTGTCAATAGTATTGCTTGTTTTGATTGACTAGGTAATAAAAATTATCCAGATTTATGCAAAATCAAAATCCGGTAAATTTGAACGGATTTTTGGTGAAAATCAAATTTCCCATAATGCCTGCTGCAGAGGTAAGCGTGCAGCCATCAGCAGCCAGGGCACTATGCTGATGTCACCAAACGTGTCCTCCATCTTGCATATGGGCAGTAGTTTCATTGGACACCTGCATCACATGACCTAGCCAAATGTAACATAGGCACAGTGTAACCAGTTTACAGTGGAGCACAGGACAGAGAAGCTGCATCATGTTTATATGTCTATATAACACATAGTCTGTTGTTATGGCCAGATATGCTACATAGAATATTTTGCTCCTGGTGTGAAAGCTTGTATATTGGGGTTATATTAGAGGAAACGGAAAAATAAGCTGCATCATGTTTATATGCCTATATAACATGTAGTCTGTTGTTAACATGGACAGATATTTTACAAAGGATATATTACTGCTCGGTGTAAAAGCTTGTATACCAGCAGAGAACCTGTTTTGGGAAATAGTGTGACTTTTGGCAGTCAGAGAAGTCTCTACTAAACCACAAAGGTAATGCCTAGATGCCTTGATATCTTTAAATATATATTGTATAGTGGAGCCATTCCTAAACCTAATCTAAAAAACATGTAACACATGCCCTCCTAACATGTTTGCCACAAGGCTTTATCAAAGAAGCTCAGGTTGGCTATAGCTCAGGTTTACATCCAGTGCTGGAAAAGGCTAGGAATCTGTGCTCATACTTTTGGCATTAACACACAGCTGCTTGTCGTCTGGCAGAGTTGTAGTGATGGTTCAGGATACCACCCAACCGTTTCATCAGTGACGTGCCTACACTATGGAATTCTATGTCGCATATGTTGCAGAGGCTAAGCCTGCAGCAGAGAACAATCATGGAGTACCAGATGGTATATACTATTGGTAGACGCTGTATGGAGGTTAGTCATTTTTACTCACATATGACTGAGCATAAATTTATATCAAAGACCACAATGTTCCCTCAAGTTGTGGTTGATACTGCTGTTAGTGGTAATGCTAGTCCTTCTCCTGCTTCCACTAAGGTTTCTCCTCTTACTTCGCCCCAAGTGAAAAATATATTAATATAGAATTACGGAGCTACAGTTCTCAAGTTTCCACAAGGTGCCCTCAAGGTGCTGTTGCTGGTGGTGGTGGAACTGCTTCTGCTCTCCGTCTGCTTCTGCCATGTTGCCTGCTCCTCCTTCTCTCAAAACAAAAATGTTTTAAAGCACAAGAAACAGCTGTAGCTCTACAGATTTTTCTTGGAAATCGAACTACAGCATTTCCTTGGAGAATGTCCATGTTTGGGTTTTCTGTTCACCTGGTAGAAGTTTTCAAACTTTATGACATTTCTTTTAAAACAATCAACACAACAAAATTTTTGGCATCTCTACAGCTGTCCCTTGGAGTAGGTCCATGCTTGAGTGTTGTGTTCATCTTGCAGAATTTCTGCTTGTAAACATTATGGCATTGCTTTTAAAACAAGCAGCACACCTGCTGTCTTGCATAGCAAAATGTTTGGAAACTATACAGCTGTTCCTTGGAGTAAGTTTGTGCATGAATGCTGTGTTCATCTAGCAGAATTCGTCCTTAAGCAGCACACCTGCTGTCATCCATGGCCCAATTTTTGATCTAGGAGATCCCTTGTGGGACTTCTTTTGTTTTCAGTGACACTCGTGTACTACGATTGACCCTTACACCACTGTACACTATTTTGACCAATTTTTGATAGGAGCACAGTGTTCCCCCAGATGTATGGCTGTATTCACATGCAATTTGGGGGCTTTGGCTCCATTGGGGATCTTCTGGAAGGCAAGTTTTACTGCCTATTTATCTTAATAGGAGTCTAAATCAGCCATCATGATTCATGATGATTTTGTGAAATTGTCCCGATACTGACATGAACTGATTATTCTAATAGTCACTCATCAGTAGTTGCCAATAGAAAATGCAATCTGTAATCTGCTACTGAGTCTGCAGGACATTTAATAACATTTTAAGTTCCTCACTGAAAATTGTTATTGGATAACTTGAAACTCTCATTAACAACATTAAATGAATCTACTGCCCTTACACACACGTATTATCATTGCGCGTCTCATGCGCAATTTTTTTGCGTATCACATGCAATACCAATAGCCCATTGATTTGTATTGGGCCACTCATACCAGCATTTTTTGGCGGTGTACTACTTGCATGCAAAAAAACCCAGCAGCATGGAAATTGGCAGCACACAGCAAGTATGCATAGCATTGCATACTGGGTGTGTGCCTGCGCAAGAGATTCACACGTGGCACACTGGCACACACAGTCATGTGAACTCGGCCTTATTCATTTGTCATTTGGTTGAGGCCTCTGAGCCTCTGAGCTCTGAAAGCTAACAAATATACTTTTTTTTGTTAGCCAATGGTATCACCTCTATAATACTTTTGACTTTTTATACAATAATACAGTATTTCAAAGAACCTGCCATCAACTATAAGTTATGGTGCTCATAGTTTAGGTGATGTGGAGTTTGGGGAGCCTCATTTCATACTCACCTTGCCCCTCATTTCTGCAGTTTCACTGTAATTGATGCCATCATTGTCTATATTTTTCCACTGCCAACTGTGATGTTTACTAAACCCTATTTTGCTATACATTTTATTAGTTAAACTTTGTAAAAGATCTGGACATACAGCTACCAGATGACAATAGTTTCATATAATTAAGGGCTCGCAGACATTCCATTCTGCATGTAACTACAAGGACATGTTCACATAGGACGAGTTCGCTGCCGAATGTCCACAGTTGACATTCTGCAGTAGAGCTGCAGCTGAAGGTCTGCATCAAAACCCACACCATTTTGTGTGGATTTTGATGCTGTTTTTAATATTAGAAAAACTTTCTGACAGTGAGGATGATCAATGAGTGGAACAAGTTACCATGGGAGGTGGGGAGTTCTCCTTCAATGGAAGTGTTCAAACAAAGGCTGGACAAATATCTGTCTGGGATGATTTAGTAAATTCTGCACTGAGCAGGGGGTTGGACCAGATGAGCCTGGAGGTCCCTTCCAACTCTACCAGTCTATGATTCTAGCAATATTATTCATACTCACTTTATGACATTTGTCTCCCAAACTCACAGTGATACTTGCAGTGACACGATTATAATAATATGCATTCATTTATTTCTGTTTCTCATAGAAGCATACTGTAACAGCAGGCACTCAGACACATCAGTGTAATAAAGAACTTACCCATGCAGTCATTATTATGAGTAAGCTCAAATCCAGGATAGCAGAGACAGTTATATGATCCCACTGTGTTTTTACAAGTTCCGTTTCCACATGGCTGACGCTCGCATTCGTCAATATCTGCCAAAGAGATATACATGAAACAGGAGGAAACATTCATCCCGCTGTGGTTAAAGTCAGTTTCTTGACAGCTGGATATTTTTTCTTAAATTCTGGTTGGCTAACATGAAAGCGGATGTAGGCCAGCAATAATTGACTCTATAACTTGTCTACTGCTACTAGACTGCCGTAGGGTGCATTTAAAATGTCAATAGTCACAAACTTACCTATAAAACATGGATGTCAATATAATTTTTTATACATTATCAGCCAAGCTATATTATTAAAGAAGTAGAATGAAAAATACCCATGCACATGGTCCGATCTGAAGTGGCTTTGAAACCATTGTTACATATGCAGCGATAACCGCCCAGCGTGTCCTCACATTTGCCATGACTGCAAACATTGGGAATTTCCAGGCATTCATTGCGATCTGTAGAATGGATGTACATTGAAAACACATGTTAAGAAAAACAATGGGATAATGGTACAACCACTAAGCTAATTAAAACATGAGCTAATGGAAACATACATTCCCTTCAAAAGTACATAAACTGAATGTTGTCTTTACCATGAATGCTTCCTAGAAAGACCTGAACTATGTCACATGCTATAGTCTGGTAGACAACACCTTCACTTTTTACAACTTACCCTCAGTCATCAACCAGTGTGGAAAAGTACTTCCCAAAAAGAAAGAACCAGGTGATCAACAAATGACACCCAACCTCCCTGGGTGTCAGACTTTTTTTGAATTTGTCAGGAATCTGAGATCACTGATCCCCTATTGTGATCTCCATTTGATGTGTCGTAAGTCTTCTTTTGGCTGGACATTTACTAGTACTCTGCCACTAGGATTTGTCAGGGAAAGATATCTGCAGATGCCCAGTACTAGAGTGACGAATACATCTCTTCATACTTGTGATAAAAGGTTTTGCTTAACTTTTAATCTGCCTTTTTGGTACTTTTGATAACGAGGAAAGTGAAATCTGTAGGGCAGCACTGGCCATTGAAGTCAATAAGGTTCATCAGGATTCACTGATTTCTGCTTGAATTCTACATGTAAGGCGATAACACTTTTTCCTCCCCTTATAATATATTTTTGTTTTTCTCCCTTTTGTTCATTTGGTCCTCATTAGTGTGCCCACTCTTTTAGCCTAGCTGTGTTTATTTCTCTTTGCTGTGTGCATCTATCATACCATTTCTGTGCTGCCAAACTCTGCCAGTATCACTTAACTGATTGCCAAAAGCAATAAAAAAGGATTTTGAGGGTATGTCAAAAGCAAAAGAAAAGTCAAAGGTGCTATAGGATGGTTACAGGATGAAAATGATGAATTGGTTAAACATGATTGAGAAGGCTGAACTTCCAAATTTCTATTTTGTATCTGTTTTCTCTCAGAAAGTAGATGGGACATCAACTGGTCTTCCCTGTGCTATTGGGCGAATAAAAGTATGAGGCTATCTATAAGCAAATAGATGGTGAGGGAACACTTAACTAACTTAAATGAATTCAAGTCTCCAGGTCAAGATGAACCACACCCTAGGGTACTAAAGGAGATATTTGAGGTAATTGCTCAACCACTCGCTGTAATCTTTGAAAATTCTTGGAGAACAGGAGAAGTCCCTGAAGATTGGAAAAGGGCAAATGTTGTCCCTATCTTTAAAACAAGGAAGAAGGTGGATCCAGGAAACTACAGGCCTGTGAGCCTGACTTCTATACTAATAAGGATTTTTGAATAAATTACTGAACAGCATGTATGCAAGTACTTGGATGACAATGGAACAGCATGGATTTGTAACAAACAAGTCATGTCAGACTAATCTAATTTCTTTCTATAACAGAATCACTGATTGGGTTGATCAGTGAAATGTGGTATATATAGCATATCTTGACTTCAGCAAAGCATTTGGCAAAGTATATCATCCTTGTTGAAAAAAGATCAAATATGGGATTGACAAAGCAAGTGTTAAGTGGATTCATAACTGGCTGAGTGATAGTAGTCAAAGAGTGGTCATAAATGGCTGCACATCCAAGTGGAAGAATGCATCAATTGGGGTACCACAATCCTCTCTCCTGGGCCCAGTGTTGTTCAACATTTCTATAAATGATCTAGATTAGGGAATTGAGGGGAAATTGATCAAGTTTGCTGACGACACAAAGCTAGGAGGGATACCTAACACTATCTCTAGACAGATCTAGACAAGCTTGAATATTGGGCTATGACTAACAGAATGGTAATTATTAATTAACAGGGAAAAATGCAAAGTTCTACATCTGAGCAAGAAAAATGGAAAAAGCACATACAGAATGGGAGGAATTGGGTTAAGCAACAGCATATGTAAAAATGACTTGGATAAACTAATAGATCACAGGCTGAACACGAGTCAACAGTGTGATACAGCACACAATTCTGGAATGCATTAAGAGAAACAAACAGTCTAGATCATGTGAGGTAATTAACACCCCTCTACTCTTCCTTGTTCGGACCTCATCTGGAGTAGAGTGTCCAGTTCTGGGCACCCCAATTTAATAAAGACATCAACAAACTGGAGCAAGTTCAGAGAAGAGCTGCCAGTTTGGCGAGCAGTCTGAGGAATGGCAAAAAGTATCTGGGAATGTTTGGCTTGCAAAGAAGAAGAGAAGAGACTTAATAGCTGTCTACAAAAATCTGAAAGGCTATCACAGTGCAGAGGGATCAGCCCTATTCTCATTTGCACAAGGAAAGACTAGAAGCAATGGGATGAAACAGAAATGGAGGAGATACAAATTAGATAATAGAAAAAACATTTGACAATGGGGATGATCAATGAATGGAACATGTTGCCATGGGAGGTGGTGAGTTCTCCTTCAATGGAAGTCTTCAAATATATGATGGGCATACATTTCTCTGAGATGATTTAGTGAATCCTGCATTGATCAAGGGGGTGGACACAATGACCCTAGAGGTCTCTTCCAACTCTTTGATTCTACAATAAAGTGAAATTACCTAGCAGCCAGTGTGCAGGAGAATGATCCTGGCATCTGCCTACATAGGGCTTGCTGCTGATGAAAAGACAGTGTTATGATGCTAAACGCTTCACCGTTGCAAGTGCACAACAGTAGAGTATATTAGGTGGAGGACTGAGGAAGTGAGGAATAGTGCAGGAGTGACAACATGTAGTGGCCATGAGAGTGACTGAGAGTGTCATAGATTAGCAGGCCTGTTTGCTTGATGCTCATGTGAGTCAAGTTGGTGGGGAGCCCAGGGTCGCAGTACCAATGTGGTTCACTTTTTGAGGTGCAGGGCAACCCTCCGAACTATTATGGCGTCATTGATAGGCTGCTGGTCTGCATGGTGCACTACATGTATCAGAAAGTCTGCCACTTTGTATTCACTTTGTGTGGGAGTATACGCCAAGCAGCTACCGCCCTCCTTAGTCAGTAAGTATATGGCCATTTTATGTGATTGTTTTCAAGTTGGTGGGCTGAAACCAAAAGACAGACTGAGTAGTGTACAAAGTGGTTTGTTTTCCTGGAACTAACTACAATGCCTCTCCTCCTAAACATATAGAGTATGAGGACTGGAGGTGCAAAGGGGACAATTTCAGGAATAATATTCCTCTTCCTGTGCACCGGAGCTAAACATATAGTACAAGCAGCACAACATTGTGTTCTGCAAGTATTCAGCATCCAGTTATCTAATTTTACTGTTCTAGTGTTGCTGTGTTTAAAATTGGGTAGTCCTAGCAAGGATACTGTACCACAATGTAAGGGACTTGAACTGAAACTGTATCTATCACTGACTGGCTCAGGGGCCATTCTCCAAGCGTTGCAAAGAGTATATTGCAACGTGCATGCTTGCAGCCACAGGAGGTTGGAATCCATGAAAGTTAGTGACATAGCGGCCAGAAGGACCCATGGAACAAGAGTGTTATTCCTCTACTGATGCAATGCCATCCTGGGTGCATGGTCAGGACAAGCTGTGGCAGAAAGTAGCTTCATATAGACCCATAGAGCCACAGTAGGATGAGCTATGAGCCAATAGTCGCTGTGGTGCAGTCTGACTTGGTAATGACCTTGTGCAGAGAACAAGATCTCAAATTTTGGTTAAAAGACCACCTTGGAAGGTTACACCACTGTACAATAAAGCGAATTGATCAAATGCAACATCAGTTTCTTTCTGGCGAGCTCCACTTACAAGCATAGCTGTCATGGCTTCCATATAGCCAGAGCCCATGATCACTGGCGTAACTATAGAGGATGCAGGGGATGCGGTTGCACCCGGGCCCAGGAGCCTTAGGGGGCGCCCAGTACTCTCCATATAGGGAGTCCAGTACTATGAATAAAGCATTATAGTTGGGGGCCCTGTTACAGGTTTTGCATTAGGGCCCAGGAGCTTCAAGTTCCGTCTCTGCCCATGATGCTAATGACAAAGCTAGTTGGAGAGTGTGTGCTGCTAGTATATAAGAGTATATCATGTTCCCCTCATTATAGCATACAACAAAGGATAGGAACGTATTGTTTTAACACTACCAGAAATGATACTTCCCTGTGAAATGTATATTTCTACATGAACTGTATAGAGAGTAAAAAGAAAAACGAAATCAGTCTTACCAATGCAAGCACCATTGGGCAGAAGCTTGAACCCAGCAGAGCATTCACAGCGGTAACTTCCAGGACTGTTTAAGCAATCTGCATTTCTCTGGCAGAAGTAATCACCACTGGAGCATTCATCAATGTCTACAATTTCAAATAACACCACATTCAGTATTGCCACAAACACAAATGTTTTTTTATTTCAATCTGCTCCTGTCATACCAACACTTTCAGTCAGGGCACTATTTAATCATATAAATAGTGTAAGTGTTAATAAATAGATCACTTCTAGGTTTATAGCAATGTCAAAATGACAGTAATGTGGACTAGTAGAACATATTGGGTTGTTCTGTATCATAAAGTGGCCCAACTGGCTGGGCTTTCACTTCTGGGCTCTGACTTTCAGACTATCATTTTTACTACAGCACAAAATTACTTCCACTCATTGACTACAGAGACAATGGTGTCATAGATTTATAAGGTATATGGAGAAATCTTGCTAAGAAGAAGGAGAGTCAATTTGACTCTGTGGCTGTATTTGTTATGGGCTTGGTTCCAGTATTACATCTGTGTTCTGAGTTGGTTGGTGCTGTATTTATGTGAGCTTGGTTGAGGAATCGCCTTATAGACTGCCGAGCAGTTTTTTTTCTATGATTGGGCGGGGGGAGTTCTGCATAGGGTGCCATATAACTCTAAGGCCGGCACTACATAATATTGTCATATGCATGACTTCACCAAAAACTTCAGGTTTTTTATGGTTTGCTTAATTACTATATCAGTTTTGACATTCTGCTGCTTGCAATTACATACATTTGGCTTACAGTTACTATTTATGGCCTTCAATCAAATGTCTATCTCACCAAAGAATATTTAATTTGAATTACAAAAGAGAAGATAAATTCTCATATACATATTAAGGCCGGGCTCACAGGATTCAGCATGTGGGAGGACCGCAGCAGGTACCAGCTGTGAGCCCGGCCGGCGACCCTGTGTACTTTAATTTTCTGTAATGCGGATGACAATGCCGGCTCATCATGCAGAGGACAGTTTTTTTCCAATATTTTTATTTATTGTTACTTGCGTATGGCATGCGGGTCGGATGGCCTTCAATGAAGGCCATCCGCAAGGAGTCCACGGCAAAATACAGCATGCTGCGATTTTTCCTCCGCTTGCGGGATACGCTTTTTGTATCCATGAGTGTGAACGTAAAAGCAAAAGTTCCTGCTGTTCAATGCCTGTGTTTTGTCACGGATCCTCCACACGGGCACCCCTCGCGGGTTCCACAATTGGAGTCTGCCCGTGTGAGCCCGGCCAAACAGTTGGCCATTGTAGAAATATTGAATCTTTCATTATTGAACTTACCTTCACAAATTAAAAGTAAATCATTGTAGCTGAATCCTGTTGGGCATTCACACCGGAAGCTGCCTATCTGGTTAATGCAAACCCCATTTGCACAAATCCCAGGAATCTCTTTACATTCATCAATGTCTAAAAAATAATTGTAGAAATAAGTAAGAAAATGGAAACTGCATAAACAGCATAATGATAACATGTTTTAAACTAGTTTCCATATAATTCATTGTGATGTCTTACCTACAGCTTTACCAGTGTGTATATCGAAGGTGAATCCAGGGATTGTTCCACAAAGGTTTCTGAAATTAACTGGTTAGATCAAATGAAAAAAAGGTTAAAAATATAATTACAAAGCTAACAGTGTAGAAAACAATGAAGTCATGGGCTGCTTTATCTTTCTTGAGCATTGTCTTCCAATTGCTTGCTTCTACAAAGTTGTTACAATTATAATTAGCAGTTTATTAATTACATTAGGTACCAGGAAAGCTGTGTGACGCAAACAACCAATATGGCTAAAATTGCAACTTCCCCGTGGTTTGTTGCTCAGCACAATTGGCTATGCTTATGAGGAGAGAAGAACAGAGGCAACAAAAGACTGGGCATATTGAAATCCAACATGTTTGATCTCTTTTTTCCCCCCAGAATATGACCAGCTTTAGAATCCACAAAGATAAATCTGATTTGCCATGCAATGATACTTTCCATCCATTTGAGGTATATTTAATACAAAGAAGTAAAGAAAGTCGTGGTTACAAGAGTTGGAATGTGCTATCTCTGGCACTTCCACTGAAATGAATAAAGCAGTGGTGTGTATTCGTGACCTCAGGTCGCTTGGGTCCCCTGTTCTCCTGATCAGTGTGGGACCCAGTGGTTGGACCCTCCCTGATCCCTTAACTTGTGGATTGGGGTTAACCTCTACTTGTGGGACAACGCCTTTAATTCAAATACCATCTAGGAGGACATTGGTTCCATGGGTCTTTTGTATTGGACACATATAACTAAGGTCCTATTGTTTCTTTGCATAATTAACCAAAACAGAGTCTGGAAGTCTTCTTGTATCTACATAAGGATTTAACTAATGTAACCCTTTTACCACCACAACTGTTACCATGGTGAAATTAAGATCATGGTTGCCTATATAAAGGAGTACTTTAAAAATATGACACAACCTCTCCTTTATGATGAACATTACAACTTCCTTTATGTATCTTATATCATCTTTATAGACTAATAAACAGGCCTCTTAAAGTCGTCTGCACCACACGGATCTTTAAAGACTTAAACACAAAATGTTTCCAGGTCCCCATTGGTCCTAATTTCGAAGAAACTTTTTCTCAGAGTTGGCAAGCATTTAGCCTGTGATCATTACAACTTCCAAAATGATCCTTTACTCCATGCTGACAATTAATTTACTAAATCACTTGCTGTAATTACAGAATTATATCTTAATCTGAATTGCATGAAGAATGTGTTTCCTATTAAAAGGCATTTTTCAATTTGTATAGATGGTTGCAACAGCATCCTGCAGCGTTTACTGCCAGCCACATGGTCATTGATGTGGAATGTTAATAGATTCAATGTACTGTATGTGTACATGGATGGAATGCATTCATTTGGTCTAGATTCGGACTATATTGGCATCGACCGTGCAGATATTTATAGTAAAAGATTCAGATGTTTTTGAAAGCAGTGAAAATAAAATTCTCATCTGTCACGTACTACATAATAACAGTAAAGGACACAATAGTATTGCTGGCTATTAAATAGCAATATTTTAATACATATGTCTGAATACAAGATTCAGGCACAAAAACAACATAAAAGGGACGTGCTACTCAGGACCCCTTCTCCCTATGAGCTAGGACAGACAGATACTCTAGTGGACTTAGCAAGTCCATTCATACAATGCAGGACCATTTATATGAAACTAGCTGATTACCTGGCGTTGCCTGTGTATTTTATTTTTAGTATATGAGGAGGAAGAGGTCATCTGTGTAATCCATTAGTATATGAGGAGGCGGTCATCTGTGTAATATCTTACTGCATGAGGAGGAGGTCATCTGTGTAATATCTTACTGCATGAGGAGGAGGTCATCTGTGTAATGTTAGTATTTGAGGAGGAGGAAGTTGTCTGTGTAAGATATTATTATCTGAGGAGCAGGAGGTCTGTCTAATACTGGCATAATTCACAATCAAAAACTCACCGACTTCCCCTGTAATTTTTGTTGCTAATAGTAACCAATAACAGCTCAGCTTTCACTTGTCATACTGCTGAGGTAAAATGAAAACTGCGCTGTGATTTGTTGCTAGGGGCAACACAGATTTCCTTTTGGACAGCTTTCATAAGAGTGGGTGCTGGGCTCATTTCTATGTGGTACATAGTGGCTTAGTGCTGGTGGGAAGTTATGTGGTAGTTGGAGCAGAGGAGGAGGTTGTCTGTGTATGATATTATCCGAGGAGCAGGGGGTCTGTGTAATAGATTAGTATTTGAGGAGGAGGAGGTCGTCTGTGTGATAGATTAGTGTATGATGAGGAGGAAGTCGTCTGTGTTAAGGAAGACTGTGAAATAAAAACCATCTGCTCAAGTGCAATTCCGGCATTCCCGGTAGTGAGGCTGTCTTATTCCCCCCAAATTTGTCCTCATGGGATGAGTTATATATTTATCAAGTTTGGTTGAAAATGCCCCAGGCGTTCAGAAGTTATGGTGGCACATACACACATACATCCTAATATATATATATATATATATATATATATATATATATATATATATATATATATATATATATATATATATACACACACACAGAGAGAGAGATGGGAAAAAAGCATAATCTTTTTATCTGAGTATGGATAATGTAAGAAGGCAGTGAGGGCATACATGGCTATTTTTCTAGAAATGTTTAAGGATAACAGGGTGGATTCAGACAAGCGTAGATTTGTCCTCTAATGTAATAATCACGGCCGCATAACGGGTCAAAACGAAACCACCGATATCAATGGATTTCAGTGGTTTCATTTTTACTAGTGGGATTCTCGCTCATTATTTGTGCAGTTGAGAAAAGATAGGACCTGTTCTATCTTTCCCGCACATATTGAATACTATGCCCTTTTTTTGAAATTACATAGCCCTAAAAGACATTGCATGGGACTCACATGCTGTGCGTTGTGTATGCAATGTTTCCCATTGAAGTCAGTGGGAAACACTTGTGATCCTATCACGCATGTAAAACAGTGCATGGCACTACAGTAAGGGGATGTACAGCCGCTGTGCTCTGTGCTGTCATGTGAATGAACTCTAAGTTCCCCAGCAATGTGTTTTCAACACTTCTGCATTTGGAGAGGTCATAACCATTATGTAGCTTGGCTTTTCCAGACTGCATTGTACATCAAAAAGATTATACAGTTAGAAGATAAACACAGTATTTCATTTTTTTGATTAATATAACATGATTAAAAGACATTTTAAGGGGGTAAGGGGATTTGACAAGGCTCAGAAGATGATGAAGAGTGGAAATGTTAAAGACAAATATGGAGAAGGAGCTTAATTACATCATGTTCTGTACCTGTTCCAGGAGTTGGACACGGTTCACAAGGCTTACTCCAGGCTTTGCCGATATTATATGTGCAGCAACACATCTTTTTTGTGACATTAAAAGGCAGTTCATTCTCACACATGGTTCCATTGTAAGTCCTGTAACAATAACTCTTCCTCATATCTGGAATAAATGATAGCACATTCTTTGCATATGTCATTGAACCACATTTTGAAGTTAGTTATGAACACTTTATAAACTTGTCCTAAAATAAAATCACAAGCTACACTTTTTGTTTTTGTAATCCTTTTGGTGTTGTAACACCGTTTTCACTATGTGTGTATGTGTGGATTTAGTGCGTTTTGGGTATGTATGCAGATTTTTTATGCGAGTGCTACTTCTGTATTTACTGCATTTTTCATTCATGCACAAAAAGGAAAGAAGGCCCATTTGATTTAAGTATTTTTCCCCTCTGTCTTTTGGCAGCATGTGTAAAAACACAGTGAATATTGCATAGTGAAGTTTTCGGTCCGTGATACACACAAAAATATAACATACTGTGATTTATTTATTTTTTTATGCACATAAAAGAGGTGTATAAAAACACACACATCTGAACTACCCCAATGCAAATCTATGGAGTTTAAGCTGTCGGTATTACATTCAAGAAAAATACATCTGTATGAATGTGCCCTTAGGTGGAAATTCTCTTTAAAGTACCAATTTGCATAATAATGTGTTCCATTTTACAACAAGTTTTGTGTCTAAGATGATACTAAGAAACTCAAAATTAAATGGAAAAAAAATTGTACTCACACTCATATAATAAATTAATCCTTGAACAGCACACAGCCCCATTATGAAGCTATATGCATGGGCATTTTTTCACGTTGACAGATGGTTGACATGAAAAAACTCATGATATGTCCTATTTAGAGATGAGCGAACGTACTCGGTAAGGGCGATTTCGCAATCGAGCACCGCGATTTTCGAGTACTTCACTACTCAGGTGAAAAGTACTCGGGTGCGCTGTGGGGCGGGGGGTTGCAGAGGGGAGTGGGGGGTAGCAGTGGGGAACAGGGGGGATCCCTCTCTCTCTCCCTCTCCCCCCCACTACCCGCTGCAACCCCCCGCTCACCCACAGCGCACCCGAGTACTTTTCACCTGAGTAGTGAAGTACTCGAAAATCGCGGTGCTCGATTGCGAAATCGCCCTTACCGAGTACGTTCGCTCATCTCTAGTCCTATTCTTGTCCGTTTGATGGATGAGAAATAACACATACTAATACATATCAGTGTGCATCAGTTAGCACACGGACGGGTGCCATGTCGCTTATTTAGTGGCATAGGGTACATAAAATTACAAGTCAGCCTAAACTTTGGCAAATTATCAAAATTTACTAGCGTCTTGCTAAGCACAGTATTACATTCTATTCTGTATATCACCTCATAAACAGTGTACCTTAACACCAAAAATATCACACATTTTATGGCACATTTTTGCCCCACCGCTTCGTAAGCCACATTGCTTAGTAGATCTACCACCATTATTTGTTACTTTTTCTTCCATCATCAGTTTGAGAGGCTGAAAAAGGAATCTCTTAAAAAATTATTTAGAACTGGATAAAGTATTGGGTCATCCATGCTGTTCTATGGCAGCAGATACAAAATACTCAACACTAATACTTCTTATCGATGGTCTAACCTGAAGATAAATCATCAATTTTTTAGAGCTAGAAAACTTTGAATCAAATTGACCAATAATGGCAGACTGCACTTAGAATATGAGTTTAACTTCACTTCTTTCATAATCTCCTGTGTATAACTGAAGGAATTCTAACTTCTTTATTTATATATGAACATATTTGGCTTATTGGAACAAAGTTTGGTTCTCAGCAGCTTACCCATACAGGTGTGTCCACCGTTGATCTGCATGTACTCTGGAGGGCATATGCATGTAAAGTTCCCTAAGGTATTGTAGCATATTCCTGGACCACAGACTCCGGGATTAGTGACACATTCATCAATATCTAAAAGTAAATACCAGAGTTACTCGATATAAAGAAATATATGAATGATACAAATGGGTATTATATACAAAGATTTACATATACCTGAGGATTCATGAAAAACACATTTCTATTTTGTGCCAGAATTGAAATTTTGGAATTATCTGTATAGCTTTATGAGACTTGTGTTGCATACGGTATATTACAAATAGGAAATAATGAAAAAAAGTGAGGTATAAACATTCGCTAAGAGACCTATCACATTGGATGGAATTACACCAAATCCACAGCTGCGGAATTTCATACCAAATGTTTGCAGGTCTAACTGCGGATTTTATTGCGGAATTGCAGGCAAGTTTTAAGCCATTTTCAATTCCACATCAAAATCTGCCGGTGGCTTGTGCATTTTTGGGCTGAATTTACCATGGCTCGTAGTGCATTATGTGGCCTATCCTGTATGAAAGGTCCCTGATAGAGATGAGTGAGCATACTCGTAAGGCAAACTACTCGATCGAGTAGTGCCTTATGCGAGTATCTGCCCGCTCGTCTCTAAAAATTCGGCTGCCGGCACGGGAGACCGGTGAGTTGCGGGAGTGAGCGGGGGGAGAGAGGGAGAGAGAGATCTTTCCCCCGTTCCTCCCCACTCTCTCCCACCGCTCCCCGCCCCCTGCCGGCAGCCGAATCTTTAGAGACCAGCGGGCAGGTACTCGAGTAAAGCACTACTTGATCGAGTAGTTTGCCTTAGCGAGTACGCTTGCTCATCTGTAGTCCCTAAAGATGCTAAAAACCCATAATAAAGACTTCCTATTGTGACAACATTTACCATCTTTATTCACCCATTTGTACAGTTACCTTCACATATCCGAGTTTCCTCACTGAGGTAGTAACCATGTGGACATTCACATTGGAAGCTTCCGAATGTATTTATACAATTACCGCCTTGGCATAGTCCTGGTAATTCCTGGCACTCGTCAATATCTGAAGTAATAAAGTAAATATTGATTAAAAAAAAGAAATGTAACAGTCTTACATAAAAGTGCACAATAGTAATTTACAGAGGCAACAGCGCTCTACTCCATTGCCTAAATCTGATATTGCAGCTGATTCCCATTCAACCAAACACACCGTTTTCTTCATTACAGACAACACCTTTGTAAGGCCCCCTTCACACAGGCATATTTGCATACAAAATTTGAGTGCGCAATATGCAGAGAATAGAACCTACTGACTTCAATGGGTTCATTCACATGCATGTATTCATCTGTGCATTTTGGTCACGCAAAAAAAAAAACCACACACACAGCATGCTCTATTTTCCTGCAAATTTGCGCACCCAAATTCCCCATGAAAGTCAGTGTAGATGTGCTAATGCGCGTAAAATACGCTAGGATATGCGTGAAACACTGTGGAATTGTGCAGGAAAAGGAACATATCTGGAACTAGACTTATTAGCCATTTCAATCAGCGTTTATTATTTTGCTGCATGCAGATCAACATGCCTTTTGGGCGCAAAAACTAAAGTTAAATATGCCTATGTGCACGCAAGAAAGCATCGGCCATTCTATAAATATGCAGCTCTTAAGTGCGCACAAATACGCATAAGCTAGTATGAAGGGGGCGTTGGGCTTCATTTTCTTTTTCAATGCATCATGTAATAATGTGATTAAAAAAAACAAGAATTTTAATTTGTTCACAGCAAACCAATTTTTATAAACTCTTCGCATTGTCACTTATTACATAAAACAGGTTCAAGGAGGAGACAAATTGTTGAATAAAAGAGATATGTGTCCGGCAGGGCTGCATCCTCTCACTCTTCTTGTTTAACCTATATGCGGAAGTGACCATGTGTAAAATAGATCTAGACGAATTGGAAATCGGGGTGAAAATAGGTGGCAGAAAGATCAACAATCTCCATTATGCGGATGACACAACTCTGCTTGCAGAAACAGAAACAGGTCTGAAGCAGCTGATATGTAAGACTAAAACTGAAACTGAAAAAATGGGCCAACACCTGAATTTAAAGACTACTAAAACTATACCAACTGCAAAAAATGGCCAAATTCAAATCAAAATCGACAATGGGGCCATAGAATGCGCGCAAAACTTCATCTTCCTTGGCAGAAACAGAAACAGGTCTGAAGCAGCTGATATGTAAGACTAAAACTGAAACTGAAAAAATGGGCCAACACCTGAATTTAAAGACTACTAAAACTATACCAACTGCAAAAAATGGCCAAATTCAAATCAAAATCGACAATGGGGCCATAGAATGCGCGCGAAACTTCATCTTCCTTGGCTAAAAAATTGACCAGGATAGAGAACGTATGCCAGAGATAAAATGTAGCACAGCATTAGGGGGGAAACAGAATGCTAAACATGGACAAAATCTAGAAAAGTAGGGATATCGGCATTGCAACCAATAGTGCAAACCACCATTTCCCCCATAGCTATGTATGAATGTAAAGGCTGGACTGCGAAAAAAGCCGATAGAAGGAGGATTGATGTGTTTTTAGCTGTGGTCTGTCGAATGCTGCAGTGTATAACCTGGATGTGAGAGTAGCAAACAGAAGTCTTGAATTGTAAAAGACCCAATATATCACTGGGAGACAAGATGGCCAGACTCAGACTCACAGATTTTGGCCATGTAATGTGAGCAGAGTCACTAGAAAAATCTATAATGCTTGGACAGATCAGTGGCAAAAGAAGCGATCTGGCTGCCAAAGACCACGATGGTTAATACTGTCAGAGCTGATACTGGCATGGATATCACACAACTGAAAGAAGCAGTGAAAAACATGGAGGGAACTCGCCTTTAGGGTCACCAAGGTTGGGGAACGACTAAATGGCTTACAGCAACATTTGTGTGGATTAAACAGTCAAAGTCTCTGTGGACTGAAGATAACCAGTTGTAGTTTTGTATCCTTCTACAGCCCTAAACCTAATTTTACATTCTGCAGCTTTTGCCAAAAAACTGTACAAAATATTGCCAAAATAAAGATATTAAAGATATACCATTCAGACATACCCCGCTATTCCACAAGCGTTCCTAGGCAATGAGCAACTTTATTTGGACCCTAAAATCACAGCCATATTATGAACCTGTATGAACCTAGCCTTAGACACAGTTCATAAACCACATTTTATCACTTCACCCCTCACCTCTGTATAAACGAAAGTTCTACATTCTTCCAAAATGTCTCTCAGCTAGGGCTTGCAGATATTTAACCCCACCCAAATGAAAACAATTCTCTCAGAACATGGATAAACTTTGCACCTTTTTTGGATTCACATCTTCTTTCCACAAGTAAGAGGCTAACACAGTCCAAAAAGTCTAGTCAAGTTTTAAGCTAATTTTCCATGCTGCACAGCCTTCAGCCCTAGTTTAAACAGTTATAAAAGGTAGGGATGCAGTTCTTTTTATTATTGTATACTGTAATTATTATAGGATTATATTTACTGTCCTTTATCTACATAGGGTTGACTTATATGGCCCTATATACAGAATGCACTAAGGCTAGTCTCACACAAGCGGATTTGAATTGCGGATTCCGCGATCGCCGTGTCATGTGTATGACAGGCAGTAATATGTGGGCATTGAAATCCATTGACTTTTGCTGGTTCGCTCACACTTGCTGGTAGGAATTGTGGATTCCGCGAGTAGAAGAAAAATCACAGCATGCTCTATTTTACCATGGATTTTGCACGTATGAGCTCCATTGATCTCTTTGGATGCATTCAATCCACAGTGCATATGCAAAACGCATATTGCTAGGAGACCAAGTAACAAATGGTATAAAGAAAGCAAGAATTTGTGGGCAGACAATGCAGGACAGAGTCCTGGGAGCAACACAACCATCCAGACTGTCTGCAACCTCTGCTTGTTCTTCTCAGATCTTCCTCCACAATAATAATTTTTTTTAAAGTGGTTTATACTACTTCCAAAAAAAGTAGTATACAACCAGCTGAGCCTGGAGAGCAGTATCCCTTCATGAAGGCATGGTTCTCAGAACAGCTCTCTGAGCAGTAGAAGGGTGTTTACAGGGGGTTGTGCAATTTTCAGATGTCATTCCCTGTTTGCATGCGCTCTACCATGTGGACGATAGGCTGTCCTTAAATGTACATCCAGGCAGAAAACCACGGCATACGCAGTTCACCTCCGTGATCATATGCAGGTCTTCTAATTTCAAATATCTGCAAGTACAATATTACCCATTCGCAGAGGCGTAACTTGAAGCTCCCGGGCCCCAATGCAAAATCTGTAACGCGGCCCCCAACTATAATGCTTTTCTCATAGTACTGGGCTCCCTATATGGAGAAGAGAGGCCTTATGGGCCCCCTGAGGCTCCTGGGCCTGGGTGCAACCGCATCCCCTGCATCCTCTATAGTTACGCCCCTGTCCATTCGTGTGATCCTGGCCTAACCATCTCTGTTCACAATTGACTCATCATGACTGTAATAACTTTCTCAACAATTTATCTTATCTTAACACAAGAAAGCTATTGAAGGGGCGAACAACCCGTGGTGCAGAAATATATCTGAAAGAGGGTTTTCTGGTAGAGCCAGCTTTCAGTGCTAGGTTACACCAGGTCAGACCGAAAGCTGCTACTCAACCCCTATCTTGTAGGTGGCACTCATAATTACAAGCACAGCTCTTACTGAAACTAAGGGCAGCTGTGCCTTCAATTACAAGCAAAGTTCCCTGGAAGACCCCGTATTAGGAGTCAAGTTAAACTTTGCTACATCTGTAAATTAGTTTTCCAATTACAAGTACTAACATGCATTCTAGGGTCACTTTCATAAAAAGCTAATTATCTATTTATGTGTTAAACTTATTAAACACCACTTCAATTACTTTATTAAAGTCCTTACCTTCTAAAAGAATGGTAATAGGATTGGGTCTGAAACCTTCTCCGCCAGGACACAATGTATTATATTCAGCTGCAAACAAAATGGAGGTTTAGTATATAGATTAGTCTTTCAAGTTTTTATAAATGTTATAAATGTATCTTAAACATTATATGAATGTTTTATTATTTTTTTTCTACTATGATAGCTTTCCTTTTCACTATGACAATGTGGCATTCTAAGCTATTGAGCTTAATTAACAGACCACAGAGGCCAAATGAAATCTCTACAGTAATCTTTCTTTGGAAAAGTAAATTTAGAGGAGTTTTCTGGGACTCAGATATTGATAACCTATTCCTAGGATTGATCATCAATATCAATTCACTGGGGGTCTGATCTTTGTACTCCTGTCGATCAACTGTTTAAAGGGACCGGGGAACTTGGGTTCTGTCATCTCTCAGCCTCTTCATTGGCTTTTAATGTCACTTCCATCCGTCACATGGCCTTTGCTGCATCTCAGTTCCATTCAAGTGAATCGCATTGAGCCTTTGTATCAGGTAGATACATTATAATATGTTCGGGACTGTGACTGGTATACAATCAGGTGGCTTCAGTGCATACCCAAGGGCCTGGTCCCTTCAACTTGCTGATTGGCGGGGGCTCTGGATATCTGTCGCTCCCAAATTTAATATCAATGGTCTATCATAAGGATAGGTCATCAATATTGAGTTCCGGAATATCCCTTTTAATTTGCTAGAATATAAGAAAATGAACTCTCTCAGCTTTCTAAATGTCATAATTCGACAACCCACACAACAGATAAGGATGAGATTAGTACTTACAACTGTTAACAGGTGGACATATCTCACAAGGGTTTCCCCATGCCCTTCCGAGAGAGCAACAGCATGATGACCTGCTCACACCAACACCAATCTCTGTACTACAGGAGATAGATCCATCACCACGAGGTCCATGGTTTAGATAACAATTACCCACTCTTGTATCTGGAGAGAAACAGAAATGATGTTATTGTACAATGAGTCAAGAATTACGGAGCTTATGGTGTATGAATGCTGCACTGTTTCAGATTTTCTGCCTCTCTTCTGCAGCTATTATTTGGCATCTATACCTTTTCAGGATTAGGAGAACATTTTATTAGACACCATAGTGAATGAATAGGTGTGATTGTCTGCAAGTTCCACTTACTGTATGACTTTTGGCCTTGCAGGCTAACCGTAATACTTGAAAGTACCAATATAAATAATAGTACTGTACTAAAGTATTTGTCATCGTTTGGTTTTACTCCAGATTAACTTCTGAACAATGATCTAATTAAAGTTAAGCTTTCAAAGGATGCCAAATGCTCAGCGTCTGCTTCTCCGTAGATTTAAATCGGTTAGCATAAAAATTATGGCATCTGGACGGGTCAAGAGATCAGTCATTAAGTGCAAATACTTCCAAAAACAGAGCTGGCAACGCAGAAAGACTGAACTTAAGAAGACAAACAAATTGGCTACAATATGATTCCTCAAGTGTTGGAAAGTTTTTGTATGTCGTGGCATTGCAGAATGCCTAGTTAAACAAAAGCAGGTGTTCATATTTTCTTTTAATAGAAACACTCCAATTTGATATTTTTTTCTACCAGTTTTGCTAGATATGTCTAAAACAAAAAAAATAGATTACATTTAGAATTACAGTAGACATGGACCTAAACCTGAGGCTACATTGGCTTTGACATGCAACATCTGACATTCATAACAGTTTGACTTGTATGCAGTGACCCATATTTGTTCAGTTTGAGGCTTCTTTTACATGAGCGCATATTGGCCGGCGTTTTCACGGCAGGCTGATATGTACTGCGATCTGATGCATTGGATTCCAATGCATCAGATCACATGGGCGTATTGGAGAGATGTAAAAATGCCCGGCCAAGCCAATATAGCGCCGGGTGTTTTTACGTTGGAATAAAACATAGTTCTGGAACTATGTTTTGGTCGGAATATATCCAGCCCCTGCACAGGCTCCTATGGGAGCCCATGACAGCGGCCATAGATGGCAGGGAGTTTAGTAGCGTGGCTGCTAAACTCCCTTCTTCTGTTCTCCCCCCCCTACCCATGCAGGCTTACCTGTCTTCCTCACCTTTCGTTCTGTGCAATGGGAGGGGCGGGACGAGGGCGGAGCTAAGTGCCGGTCCACCCGGCTTCCTCCTATTGATGCAATAGACAAGGGCAGGATGGGGGCGGAGATCCTTCCACCCTCTCCCCACCCCTTGTCCATAGCTATCAATAGGAGGAGGTGGGGCGAATCGGCACTTAGCTCCGCCCCTGTCCCGCGCCTCCCATTGCACAGAAAGAGAGGGGAGGAAGACAGGTAAGCCTGCAATGAGGAGGGAGGGGAAATGGGCAATGGACTGTGAGCTCGGCGCATTTGCACCGAGCTCGCCAGGCCATCTGAACGGGCGCACAAACCTTTGATTTGTGTGCCCGTTCACCAAATTTTTCCCAACTAATGTAGCGTACATCGGCCGGCCGTAAAAACGGACGGCCGATATGCGCTCGTGGAGAAGAAGCCTAAGGCTCATTTGGGAGAAAACTGCAGAAATCAAAAATTTGCATCTATGCTTGCACCATGCTTCATAGGTCATTCACACAATGGACAGGGGGGGACCTATTAACTTGTATGGGAGACTGTTTTATACATGTTCTGTGATCTGTGCAGAGGTAACTGTGCAGGGAGGGGAGTAGATAGTCACAGCTGATCACCTATTTGTGAATGGTGGTTCCTGTGTTATCTATATAGAAATGTTCACCTTTCATTGTAATCCTGCTGTCACATGGTGATTTGTCTGGCAGTCTGGGCAGGTGTCCCTTTCATCTGTTTTGTCATAGTCCAGTCAATTACCTAACCATCTAAAGGCTCATTTACACCCAACGGTTATCATGCACTTTTCGTGCACTGCTAGCTGATAATTAAATGCAGGTCAACCTAAAAATCGTTGAGTCACGCACATTGAGTTCTCCGCGGGTAGTGCTGATAGCATTGTTTCCCATCGGAGAACAAAGGAGCTGAAAGCAGATAAGAGCCCTCAGGCTATTAACTGCATTCAGCGAAAGGCTTCATTTGCATGCTTATAAGCTATTAAAAAGCTAAGTAGCTACTTAAAAGTTTATGCAAAACGATTGCTCAAAGCTGTCACTCAAACTGTCGTTTGAGCGATCTTTGAACGATCATCGCTTCGTGTAAATGGGCCTTTGGGCTCTGTGATCAGTGTGAAAATGCAGGATTTTAGGATTTAAAAAAATATATAGACTGGTACCAAAAATTCATTTAAAAACCCCCCCAAATTCTTTAAAAATATGTTTAATACAAATATGTGATTTTTATAATAGGTTATTTTCTGATGACACATTCCCTTTAACCGTTTCATGAATAAGGATCATCGATGCTCCTGTATCCAGGTCATATTTTGCAGTTCTAGAATGCCTTCCCCATCCCGACTTTCAAAAAATCATAACTTTTTCATTTTTCCAGTGACATAACTACATGAAGGCTTGTTATTTGCTGGATAAGTAGTAATTTTCAGTTTTCATTTAACATACCACATAATGTATTGGAAAACATTTAAAAATGTGGGGCGGAAAAGGGGAAAAAAGCGATTACGCCATTTTTGGGAGGACTTTCTTTTTACAATGTTCATGGTGCAGTAAAAATGACAGATCATCTTTATTCACTGGGTCAGTACGATTACAACAATATGAAATTTATACCATTTTTTTAAATGTTGTACTACTTAAAAAAAGTATTTTTTTAAATTGATTTCTGTCACCATTTTTCGACTCCCATAACTTTGTTTTAAAATTTTTCCATTGATACAGTTGTGTGAGGACTTGTTTTTTGCCAGGCAATCTGTAGTTTTTATTCGTCATATTTTGGGTACATAAGACGTTTTTTGAATGCTTTTTACTCAGTTTTTTTTAGAGACAAGGTAACCAAAAAATTCTGTTATTACATTTTTTTCAGATGAGATTCATCTGGTGTGATGTGGGATTATTAATGTCATATTTTAATACATTAGACTTTTATGTAGTGACCTAGGACCGGCACTACTGGATAATATGGCTATCTCATGGAGACTGTGTCACCATATGCATTTATTGTACTGCAATTATATGTATGTATCTCTACTGGCCTTAGCAACTGGGAAGATCTCTCTTTCTATTGGTCAGTCACTCTGTAACCTGATTGGCTGAGAAGGGGTTAAACTGGAAGATGCTAGAAACTTCTGGAAGGGAAGGTTGTATAAAGCCCTGCACTTTATATAGACAGTGAGATATGCAGTGAGTGAGTCAGGCAGTCAAAGAAACAGTTAGTCAGTCAGACAGAGAGAGTAGAGCGTGTGTGGAGTAAGATTATTGCTAGCCCTAAAAGGAGCCTCAGCCTGTATTTGTGTGCGGAGACCAACAGAAGTAAAGTATGACTTGACATTGTGATCATTTCATTGCTTATACAGTATATTGCAATACTATGGTACTGCATTATAATGTATTTTAATAATTAACTTATAAGACGTGCCACAGGCTGCCATGACACCCAGGCAGTACTCTGCGATCTCATCACGGGGGCAGCATTCTGAACATTTCAATCCAGATGGGGACATTTAAATGTTACTGTCAGAATTGACAGCAACATTTAAAGGGTTAACAGCCACTATCAGAGTTACTTAACTGTTACTCCTGCAGGAGGGCATTGGCTGTGAAAGACAACTAACAGCTGCTGTGTATAGAGCGGACTTGGCTTCTGCGCCCACTCCATGCAGAGCACATGCTGACATCTATATACATTCTAACTGGCCGGGACATAGGCAGTTAGGATATGTATAGTCGTAGGGCAGTCAGGAAGGGGTTATACACTGTCTTGCAGCAATCACATGATAGTTAAATGAACGTTACATGTACTGTACATGTGGAGATATCATGTGTAACCTCATTCTTGAAATGGGTGAAAAATAGGCCATTTCATGGGTTTAAAGTAGAATATGTTTCAAATTATGTCTTTAAAGTTTCTTGTACAGATGTTCTTAGAGAGTACACTATTGACCTCAAGCTTAGACTATTAGAAAAAACAGTATTATTCATATAAGCCAATCGTGTCACTGCTCTGGAAAAATAACATTTTCAAATAGATCGATTGACGAAAAACACTTTTTTTTCCCAGTTTTTATACACGAGCCTATGTTTTTCCCATATGCGTAATGCTGTTATAGCTGTTTCCTGCCTAATAATTGCCTTCATTAAAATAAATGGAAACCATAAGAGTAAACTTGATAGCTCTCCTGGTAGTTGGGGTTTAAAGGTCCATTTAAAGCTTCATCTTACCTACACAACCCACACCAGTGGGGTTCAGCTGAAAGTCAGGTGGACAGTTACATTCATATCTCCCAGGAATGTTAACACAGAAGCCATTAACACAGTTGATTGGATCGGCACATTCATCCACGTCTGTAGAAAACAATGGTAGATAATGTTACATTAATTTGCAAACAATATATGAAATCTAACTGATATGTCACATTCTATCATATAATCCACTGAATTGACATCTGTAAGGTTGTATTCCCCCATTTGGAGTTGAAGTGCAGTTAAAACTGCATCTAAACCATGTTGAAAACTGCAGCAAATCCACATAAGGTTTTTCCAAAGCAATTATAAGTTTCTCCTTTTTTGTGGTCCAGGGATGGGCTACAAATGTCGTGGAAGGTTTTAGCCATAAAGCTTATCAGGGAAGATTTATAAAAGTTTATCTGTATAGCCTGGAGAAGATCAGGGGATGTGGAACAAGATTGGAACTACGGTAGTATGCCTCATGGCCGTGGCCGGGTTGGATTCTTCCTGCGAAATCTTGCAGCGGAATCCGACCTGGTGCTCCCCAGAGACCCTACACTCACCTCTCCGGATCTGCCGTGAGTGTCTTGCCCGGTGAACCACTGCGTATGCACAGTGCAGCGCATGATGCGCCAGCGCTAGGCTGTGACGCGGATTCTCGCGGTTCTTCCGCTGTGCTCACTGTGAAGTATCGCGGGAAGGACAGCTTCCATTGACTATAATGGAAGCCATCTGTGCGATTTTCCGCACAGAATAGAACATGCTGTAATTCTCCCCCGCAAGCAGAAAATAACAGTTGATTTCCGCTCGTGGGCATAGGGAAAATCATTTACCACAGCATGTCTATGGACGAACATTGCAGCGTTTTTTGCGGCGGGTGTCTGACCGCGAATTCCGCAGTGATAATCCATCCATTGGCATTGGGCTTTAGATATATTAACGCTATAAATAAGGCCGGGTTGCACATGTCTGGGTCGGATTCTGGATGCGGGATCTTACACCGGAATCCGACCCAGTGTCTGTCTTTTCGTCCTCTCTTCTGTACTGCGGATGGTCCACACGGCTCGCCGTCGGACATGCACAGTACACATTTTTCTTCTAAACTCCTACTAGTGATGACATGGAATCTGCAACCTTTCCGCACTGTCAATTGCGGTAGGGCTGTGAGTCGGACGGCTTCCATTGACTTAAAAAAAAGGCAACATTCATAATTATTTATGCAGTGGTTATACTATTCTTCATGTTCTGATATCATATCATATCATTTAGGAAATTAGGTGGAGATGAGGGGCCTGTGGGTTCCTGCAGTTTTTTGGCCCTCAGGCACTGCCTAACTGCCTGACCAATCTGATGTTGTTGATTTCTCATGGTTCTTACTTGACTTGGTAAAATGGAAATACCATAGAATAAAAATTGTAACATAGTAAGTAAGGCTGAAAAAAGAGACATGTGTCATCCAGTTCAGTCTATTATCCTGCAATGTTGATCCACAGGAAGGAAAAAATAAATTCCATGAGGTAAAAGTCAATTTTTCTTATTTTAGGGAAAAAAAATTCCTTTCCAACTCTAAATCTGACAATCAGAAATACCTCCTGGATCAACAACACTTCTGAAGCAATCAGTGACTATACCATGTCATATTGTTGCAATCAAGAAAGGCATCCAAGACCCTCTTAAACTCTTTTAGTGAGTTCACCATCCCCACGTCCTCAGGCAAAGAGTTCAATAGTCTCACTGCTCTTACAAAAAAGAACCCCCTTCTATGTTGGTGTAGAAACCTTCTTTCCTCTAGACGTAGAGGATGCCCCCTTGTTACAGACACAGTCCTGGGTATAAACAGATGATGGGAGAGATCTCTGTATTGTCCCCTGATATATTAATACATAGTTATTAGGTCGCCCCTTAGCTGTCTTTTTTCTAAACAAAATAACCCCAATTTTGAAAACCTCTCTGGGTATTCTAGTCCACCCTTTCCATTTATTAATTTAGTTTCATGCCTTTAAACCCGTTCAACTTCTTATATGTCCATATTGAGTACCGGTGTGGTCTGACCAGTGATTTGTAAAGAGGAAGCACAATGTTCTTGTCATGTGCCCCTAGACCTCTTTTGAAAAGACTAACATGTATTAAAACGTAACACATGTTATTAATTATAATCTGTTGATAAGAAGTTATTAGGAGAAAACACAATAGCAGTCATCTGCAGTACTCATATGGATCTATACCAACTATAAGTAAAATAACTAATAGATTTAGCCTTTGGGTGAACAGGATTTATCTCAACCCATTTTGTTTTTAACTTCAGCCCACAAAGTTGAAACATTTCCTATGGTACATACCCGTGCAATTTCCTCCAGAACGATCCAACTCATAACCGTCATCACAGACACACTGGAACATTCCTGGAAGATTCCGGCAGGTTCCAAACACGCAAATATTCTCAAAATAACACTCGTTAATATCTGGAAGAAGTAGTATACTTAAAGTTACTTTTGTGTTACCATGGGCATGTAAAAGAAAGCATGCAAGCATTGCTCACATA
Source organism: Eleutherodactylus coqui (assembly GCF_035609145.1). Lineage (NCBI taxonomy): Eukaryota > Metazoa > Chordata > Amphibia > Anura > Eleutherodactylidae > Eleutherodactylus > Eleutherodactylus coqui. Next base: position 130,558,542 of record NC_089841.1, read on the forward strand.
TATCCTTATGGAGTTGCTTCTTGATTTTTCCCTAATTTTATTGCCTTTTCCCCCAGATATACTTCCTGTATATATGATTTCTTTTTGCCCTTTTTTACTTTGTTTTTCCTGGATTGCTGTATGTACTTTCTGGTGTTTGGGCCATTTGCTCTCTGCTTTTGTGGATACAAGAAATCCTGAACAGTTCATCCCCCATCCCATACTGCATTAGCCAATGGTCAGACCTTGTACTTGGCCATAGGCTCAGAGGTGAGCTTCCTATCCAATCATTACCATTATCATTTATTCATTTGCAGTCGACTTATTTATTGGAGCGCCAGCCCTTAATTCATTTTATGATTTGAGTATAACTTATGTAATGCAAAATGTCCTAAAAATCAGTGCATCTAAAAAGTAACAGAAATTGTGTAGTAACAAATGTGTTGTGCTAAGCAAGTAATATAAAATGTGTTTTTGGTATTCCAATCCCATTGGGCTCTTCACCATTTCATGGTTTGTGATTCATTAATAAAATGGTACTGAACATTCTAGTCTACAAGGTACCCAAGCTATTGAATCTTATATAAAAGGACTCATCTTGACCCACAAATCTGCTTTGCAGGAAACACAAGGTCTAACATGTTAAATATCTCAAGATCCGTAGAATCATTTAGAGATCAAATGTACTTTATTGTTCATTTATAAATTTCTAAATGATTATAGTTAACTGGGAAGAATCAGATATTGTATTACTCTACCTACTGTTTCTAGGTTGATGTCCTTCCAAGCCTTTCATATAACTTCTATTTAACAAGGTCAATCCAAATGTTAAGTAGCTGGAATAAAAAAAAAGTCATTGACTTACCTTGGCAGGATTTACTGTCTGGAGCTGGAGTGAAGCCCATCTCACATTCACATCGGAACGAGCTGGGAATATTCAAGCATTGTCCATTCTCACACAGATTAACATTTTCCGCACACTCATCAACATCTGTACGTGACAAGAAGAAATGGTGACCTGCTACATTCCACTCTCAAAGACTGTTTAATAATAAAGGACATTATTCTTTCTGATCTCAACAAGAAGATTAAGGCAAGTGGCCGTGACCAGACATCGTGACCCGAAACGCAACACCTCTTGCTTCTAGGTTTCCAAAATCGGCTAGTGTACATGTGTATGGTAAATCTGATCTTCAGCAGCTATTTCTTTCTGGCAGTATATTTGGCTCTAGTTTTACATGAACCAAGCTAGTATATCAGCTAATCCCATCATTTAAAGCAATGGCTTTTTGAAAGATATCAGGAAAGGTTATCTTTGATGCAAAATTAAAATATTAACCCTTTGCAATCCAATTTTGGATTCAGGGTTTCCTAGGGGTTTTTCTCTTTCTGGCATTATACAATGGCGCCATCTGCTGGCTAGAGCCAATACTGTGGTATGGGACATGCTGTTGAGGTCTCCGACAACAGAGCGGCCAGTAATATACAGTAACAATACCCTGCCGGATGTCTTCCAACATCAGAGCTGTACAGCCTTCAATCAGAATGTCTTTAGACGTCAGACAGTGGATTGGAAAGGGTTAATTCTCTATTAATTAACACTGGCTGTATTGTAAGCTAATACAGAATCTTGCACCTTTGTGATGCATCTTTATTATCATTTTTATGGTTTTCACAGTTTTTCAGCTTGTCTTAGCTCTGCTTTGTAGAAAAAAAATAATCTTGTGTTGCTGTCTGGAGGCCATAGCCATGTAGGATAACCAATGTTGACACATATTTGTGTCATTATGGTTTGTGGCTCTATTTAGTAATTCGAGTAGACAAGGGTAAAAGGTTTCTAGATCTGAATGGCTGATTCATAAATTACTATCAACTGTATCAATAAATTACCTGAAAGCGCTACGGAATAAGTTGGCGCTATACAAATAACACAGTTTATTTATTTAGCCAATGTATGGAGCTGCTACTTGGGCAATGCAGCTTATAATTGGGCACTGAATGGTATGGCTGTTTGTATACTGTATGTTAGAACACCAAATTGGTGGGTGCTAACAGATGGTAAAGTACAGGGCACCATCCAATGTAGGGCTGGCCCTGATAACTACGGTACCCACTATGAACTGTGCATTTACAGTACAGATGTAGTGATCATTGTCATGAGAGAGGATGAACTGGATTATTAAAGTAGTTCACCATTGTAAAGGGTAGTTATATTAGAATGGGGTGTTGTATTAGCACCATTGAATGTCATGTTAAAGGGGTTGCCTGTTTACCATTAAATATCCCTTTAAGAGTGCTTACTGTAGTATAATAACAGTGAGCGCTATTGAAGGGAGGTTGACATGTGGTTGACATGTGCGGTTCTCATGATGTTTGTATTTGGTCTTTATGTCTGTTTTTCATTTCTATATGCCACCTTTTTTTTACGCCCACAAGAATACTCTACCAGGGCCCCAATTAATTTTTTTCTGTATCTCTTAGCAACGAAATCCGTGAAATGCGGACAGCACACAGATGGCGTCCATGTGTTGTCCATTTTTATTCGTTCCCACTGACTTGATTGGGTAAGAATGGTGTATGCTGGCATTTTTTTTTCACATGGACTGTGCATCTAAGTAAGAAAAACTGATATGTGAATTGGCACATTTACTACTATGGGTTTATGTGCTGTCAGTGTTTAGTCTGTTAGATTTGGACAGCACATGGATCCAAAACACACTTGGGAGATTTAGCCCTTAAAATGAGAAACAACAATACAATCTAATTAGAAATGATGCTTTGAGATTTCAACCCTATCTCATGTTTAATGTATTCACATTATGAGATTTATCTCTTAAGCCCACTTACCATCCACTATAGTCCTAATACATTTTATCCAAGCCTACACATTGCATTTACAACCATTTATCACATTTTTCGTATCTGCGAGTGTGAGTGAAAGAGCGAATGTACATGATTTGAAATGGCCGCATTTTGCTGCAATTGGAATCCGCCTGTGTGACTCCGGCCTAAAAAATATGCATTTTTTCTGCACCTGTATGGATTTTGCCAAGATTAGGGATTTTTTTTTCTGCCAGAAATCTAGCACAAAGCTGTTGGTAGATTCCCACTATTGTGTCTTGTATATTAAAAACTACCTACAATAAACACAGAAATAACTGTATTCACTTCACCTGTACATGTAAATCCATCGCCAGTATATCCTTCAATGCAGGAGCACCTGTATGAGCCGGGGGTATTTAGACAATGGGCAGAAATGCTGCAGCTGTGAGTTCCATTGGAGCATTCATCAAGGTCTGCATATACAAATAGTTGTTAGACAGCGTACAGAAAAAAGCTTCATAATTACATATACAGTTTGGCATATTTATGTTATTACTCGTATTACAGTATTTTCAGGCTTCAACAACTGGTCAAGATTTTACTTCTATGTGTAATGTATGAATAGAATAGAAGTCCTATTACTGATGTTTGATTTTCATATTGCTACTGTTGTATTTTAACTCTATAATGGGGATAACATTTTGGAAGATTAATGGAAATCAATGATTAGTAACATCAGAGATGTAATTTACACCAGGTACCTTGTCACTGCTACCTCAGCATCTCCTATTGCTACGCTACCGAGGCTAGCTATATGCAATAAATTGCTGTTGGCTGAGAGCAGAACAATAGCTCAACAGCAATATTGTCGGACACCCATACACATTCATGCTCGGCTTGCCCGAGCATGGACATATTCTAATACAGAGAGGAGAGAAAGCCCCTGGCAAACATGTCTGGCAGCAGTTTATCTCCTTGACAACAAAGGGATCAGGCATGAAATCCAACTGCTGATCCTTATCTCTCCAGACATTTGCTGTCAGAAGAGAGTTGCAAGGCCCCTGTGCACATTAGATGGGTTTGGCTGATATAGATCTAATATGCGTGAGCACCTTTACATTGTCAAGTTTAAGATCCTCTGGATTAGCGTTGCGTGAACCGAACCAGTAGAACCCTGTTTCGGGGCAAACTTTGCTAAAAGTTCTGTTTAGCAGGAACCCAAACTTAACTTTTCACAAAGTTCTAGCCGAAACAGGATTCTACTGGTTCGGTTCGCTCAACACTAGTCCTAAATACTCAAATCACTAAAAAAGGCCTCATTTGGCAGTTTAGCCACCTGCATGTTGAGGGGGTGCAGCTATCTGCCCTCATATCAGTAAGTATCGGGCCGTTTTCAGTGATTGTTTGGTTTTATATTTTCCTTTCTGTGATATATACTAGTTCTGAATACTGGTCTATACCACTGCTAGGACACATAAAAGTGTGTCAGAGTGTTATACAGGACTTTTATGGCTCTTAGACAATGTTATACCCAACTTTTAGGGGGTTTGGTGAATTTCCGGTTTGCTTTGAAGCAATTTGGACTGAAACAAATGTTTGGCAAAAGTTTTGCAAACCAGCCAAACTGAGCTTTTCAAAAGTTTGCTCACCACTACTCTGGATCCATAGTAAGATGTATGTAGATAAAAGAAAAGGGAGGGAAATTCTGAGGGTAGAAACAAGTAATTCTAGAACTTCATGCTGTCATTGTGTCACTTACAAGTTCAACATCACAGTATAATTGTGGCATTGCTGGAACTTATGAGTGACCTCAATGTTTACATATGAGAGAAAAAGTCATAGGAGGCTTGCAAGAATTTTAACCTTGTGCTATAGAGACACACTGAGATACGATAGCTTGTGGGTTGTTAAATGTTGCCATGGAGCTACATCTAGCATGGAAAAAGCAATTACCATGGTAAGAACTTCTACATTGCTTAGAATGAAACAAATATTTATTATAAATGTCATGATTATACCTACCATTACATATGATGCCATTGCCAATCCAGCCTTCTTTACAAGAACATTTAAAGCTTCCTGGTACATTTAGACATGTAGAATGTAGATCGCAATTGTGAGCCCCGACTTCACACTCATCCACATCTGAAAGGAATACAGAAATATTAAGCAATATGAGGTACTGAAAGCCAGAAATGAGCATTCTAATGTTTTATGGATCAGATCATGGCACAAACTCACGATGCCAAGAATCCTTCCTGATTTAACCTTCTATAGAGAATCTTTATACTGCCGAGATCATAAAGTTATCAGCTCTGTCATATCAATACCCAGATGTTAAAGGAAAACCATCTTGTAAGGAAGTTGAACAGTCAGTAAGCTTTATATTTCCTATTAGTTCCTTCTTTAATACATGTAGAAGATGAACTTATTGTATAATAAAATCCTGGAAAGATGTCATACAAAAGGTCCATATATACATAAGCCATGAGAAAGGCTCACAAGAACTTTCCTTACATGTTTGATGGTTTTTCCAAATGTATTCTTTGGTTTGGATTTCTTTTCTAGGCTAGTCCTTGTACAACCTTGATAGGTTTTCTCTGGTAATATCTAAAATGTGTTCTAGATTTGTTGAGAAGAGTGTCAGGTGTGCCAGTATACTTATCTTATGTAAGGACAATGGAGGTCATCTGGTATCGTAGGCTACACACTGAAAAGGACTCAACTACATTCATCAACCTAATTATTGTATAATACAAAATCAGAGCACTACATGCAATCTCTTAGCTTAGTGATTTCATAAAAATATAGAGCCCCTTTAAATTCAGTAATATAAAACCCTCATTTCTTTAAAGGGGTTTGTCCTTAAAGGGATGACTTTTTTTTTTTTGGAAACAGTTACTTTTCTTCATTGACTGTCCATATTTATGCAAGGCAGTAAGGTAACTTTTAGTAAAGGATCAGTTATCATTAAAGGGTTGGCAAGTTAATGACAGCTGTATTATGCTACTAGAAGTCAAGATAAGTAAAGGCCCTTTTACATGGACCAACAGTCTTTTAAGAGACTGCACGAGTGCTGTTGTCGCCGCTAAGGTCGTCAGCGCTCGTGCAGAGCATTGAAACGGAAATACTTGCCGTTGGCTCGCAGGCTTCTCTTCCGCTTCTCGCTCAGCACATCATCTCCTACAGGAAGCGCTGAGCATTTACACAGGACGAGGATCCAGCGAGCCAATGGGGTTTTTTAAGCTGACTGAAAAGTCAGGTTAAACAACTGCAAATGACAAGTGAGTAATTTTTCGCATTCACACTGAACGATTATTGCTCAAATTCGTTTTTTGAGTGATAATTGTTATGTGTAAATGGGCCTTAAGGATGGTAAAATGATACATTGTACACACAGACAAGACACCGTATGCAGCTTCTTCACCAATTGCAGCTCTCTGGAGCAGGGGGCTGCACTCCATCACTTCCTTGAGTCTGTATTAGTCTATTAACATTTTTCTGAGTGTTGAAGGGGTTCTCTAAGATTAAAGAAAAACATTATGCGCAGGAAGTGGCATAAAATAGAAAAATAAGCACTACTTACCCATTAAATACCCCTCTGTCTAGCCAAGCTACCACAGTCTCTGTCACTTCTGTCCAAGAAGCTCTTGCACCCCAATTACTAGCTTCACCGGTGATACTATCATAAATGGTACATGTCCACTGAAGCCAGTAATTGGCTACAGCAGTCCCATGAACAATAAATGGCATATAGTTGCTACAAGAGCTTCTGGAACTGGAGTGATGGCAACTAGGGTGACTACACTGGACTACATTTAACTGGTGAGTAGTGCTTATTTTTTATTTTATGCTATTCTCTGCCAATTTATCTTTTTTTTAGTCTCGAAAAACCCATTTAACTTCCATTCATTGCAGCTATCATAAAGCATACACATTGCTGTTCTGTCTAAGCAGACAATGAACGAAAGAAGTACATGTGACCAATAGGGCCAACTCCAGCGAACATTTAAAACGAATCTAAAATGTAATTAACCAAACTAAAATAAAGACACAAGACTTTACTGTGAACTAAAAAGTTGATCTTTTAAACTGGATTTGACCATAACTCTGTAAGTTTGCCCATAGCCATGCAAACCAGTAAGTGATTAATTCCACCACCATGCACATGCAAGCCACAAGTATGACAGACAAGCTTCTTGCCCACCTTTCCACCTAATTTCATGCAACCCCCATGCTTGTAAGAAAAAAATGAGCAAAACACGAAGGTTGGGTTAGAAAGATTTTATTATGGCAATAACAACAAGTGTGCATGAATGGACAGGCGGTGCTATCACGTGGAGTAACAGAGAGCAGTAGATTCATGGTATACCTGTACATCCAGTTGTTCCCTTTTTCACTGAATACCCCACCTGACAGTGACATACAAAGGATCCTTTGGTATTCTCACATTCGCCAAACATGCAGATGTTTGAATTGATATCACATTCATTAACATCTGTAGGAAAAAAAAAGATGATAATACGGAATGTTAGTGAATACCTCATTATATAAATTGCTTCGGATCGGCACGTGAAGTTATTATACTGTTCTCATTATAATGCAGGCACCCTCATTTATAGCTAGAAGAAGACATCAATCAGTAAGTCAATATTGTGCAGTGAATCATAATTATATAGCCATGTGAATATATATTACACTCTATTACATTAATGGACCTATAAACATGAAGGCTGGACATAAACATGGGATTTTGATGGGTTATGTGCACAAACTCATGTCTATTGGCACAGCCAGACTGTTTCCAGGTGTCTACTGCTGGGGAAAGTAGGGATCAGACAGGTTCAACTTTTACCTGTTTCACTAGGGTAAGTGATGCCAGAGATGTCTAGCAGCAGGTAAGCTTCCTCACTTCATAGAAATAATATGCTGAACTGAATAGAGTTGTTAATGGTGGAGCTGGTAAAGATATCTGCATTATGTCTACAACCATATTTAAAGAGACATTCCCATCTCAGATTTTCATGGCATATTCAAAGGTTATGCCAAGAAAGTCAGATAGATTATGATTTCAGAGGTAGAATTTGCATCTTTAATCCCACTAATTCTAACTCTACTGCTCATGGCTTGACTGAATGCAGTGGCAGGGGGCAGTCGCGCCTTATGGAAACAGCATAGTAGGCATTTGGGAGCCATGGAGCAGAATAGCTCGCTGTGCTACACTATTTTTGTAACTTTCATTAACTTCTATGGGGGTTACGAAAACAGCATAGCTATGTCTGCTCAGTGGTTTATGTGATTCCAGAACACCCCAGGCTACAGCTTTCAAGGACCAGAGGAAGTGGAGGAGTGATAGGTTTGGGACCCAAAGGTGGGACACGCATCTATCGGATTTTCATTGCATATCCTGTGACTATGCCATGAATGTCTCAGATGAGAATAGCCATTTAAGTAATTAAGTAAAGGCTAAAATGCTGTTTTGCTTAGATTTAAATCCAAATAAAGGAGCCACTTTGCACTTGTTGAATTTCCCCATTAAACCGATAAATGGGGCATAGATTACCAATTTCATAAACTAGGAGTGATTTGTATCTTTCTCTTCATTGAAGATTTATTAGTTTAAAAGTAAAGGGCAAATCCACTTCTATCATTTATAGCTGTCCAGACTGAGCATTTCATGTGCTAGAATATTAAAATATACACAACAATTTGGGTCACCAAAGAGGTCAAAAGGACTATACAAGATACTACTTGTCTTGAGAATCACAAACATGGATTTAGTTATAAACTCGGCTCAATGCTGTGTAATTTCTGATCAACCAAATGTTCTATGAATTACTTAAGACTTTAAGTAATCTGAACTATTTCAATACCAGAAAGTGTATAAATTATTTGTAAGAAGACTTTACCATTCCATTATACATTTGAAATGTTTATCTTTACTGTAGCCTAACTTCTAGTTAAATGTGGATGAAATATCCAGTGGTGTGCCAAGTCCGTCATCTGTTTTCCTTAATTCTGAGCAGCGCTGAGAAAGTTCTCTGCAATAGTTAAAGTTAGCTGGCTAGCCTGTGCGTTGATCTTTTTATAAGGGGTTAAGTGCGTTCGGCGTTTCTCATAAATCCATTACATCACCAGCATCTGGATTACTGTAAGTCAAATGAAGAATAGGATAAACACGAGGCCATGGAAGTGACAAGACTTTTTCCAATAAAGAGGCTCAAAGGAAAGGTTTCAATGTCCAGGCCTCCAGAGGATTTCGATACCTGTGCACTTTCCAGCACATCGTACATTTTCACAAGGGATATTTTTCTACCATCCCTTACTTGGTACAAAGATGGTGCAATTAAAAACTGCCTAAGGATTACAGTGTACATCAGTAAAACCACTGAAAGGGCAACAAGTCAACCCTCACATATTTTGTAGGAAACTCAAGTGATGACAGTCATAATTAATAGTATATGATGAATATAACCACAACCCTTAATACATTTTCAATCACAGCTCAACTTTGTTCTAGCAATATCTGCATGTAATGTAGCATCCATCTGGGTCTATTGTAAGTGTATGGACAAGCTTAAATTATTTTTAATTTCAATTATTTTGAAATAACTTTCAATGATGTGGTAATTAGGAAGATAAGGAAGACAGATTTATATGCTCATGATAGTCTTTTATAGATATATTGTATCTATTTATTCAGTGTAACATTGGCATCGGGGCCAGATGAAGATTGGTGGAGGCACTGTGAGAACAAATTGGTGGACGTTTCAGAAATAGCCAATGTAGTGGCTCTCTTAGACTTGAATGGAAATAGCCAGTCTCAAACATACCAACCTTGGCATTTATTTCTAAGTTTCTTGGGCCATCAGGGCACCTCATTTTCAAGACAGGTGTTGCACCAAACGAGAAAATTGTATCCACTGCTCATAAATATTGACTATCAGATATGTGACTAAAAAATGCTCTACTGTCTAGCAAACGTATAGGGCCTCCACAGATTACTGATGCTGGTGAGTGCAGTAACATGAAATAGGACCAAGTAGGCCAAAGCTAAAATTAGCCTGAGGTCTACAAATTGAATGGAGGGGCAGAGATCTACAGGCTTTTTATAAGCAGATCCTGCAAAACATGTAATATGGCATTATGTTGTGGTGCCCATAACTCATGGGAATGGAGATGTCTCGACTCACTCCTGATGGCAGATGTCAAGGGAAAGAAGGACTGAACATGTTGGATTTCAACAAGCCTGATGTTTTGTTTGAACACAGGAGATATGCCACTGCCATGTAGCTAAATATTACAAAGTATATGCATGCTTGACCGAGCCAGTGCTCATGTGTATGCGGGGGTGGGGAAGAATAGCTGTTGACCAAACAGCGATTTCGCTGACTGCCATTGAGGATGTATGGCTAGCTTTAGCTAGTAACATCTATGTTATGTTAATGTTTTCTGTTTAAAAGACACACATATTACAGGAGTGATAATTGTTTTAACTAACAATTAGGCAGATGTAATACTCTGAATACTTTTGCCTTTTTTGATGTAAGACTGTTTAACATTGTATAACAAGAGGATCAAATGAACAAGCCTGAGTAGGGTAAGTCCTCAAGGTAATAAAGGCTCTGGGGCATGTGCCCAGCATGCCCTCCTTATAATTTAGTCCTGTTTGCCATAAACATGCAAATTATATGCAACAGAAGATTGTTTTGCATATTTACCAATCAACCCTGCTGCAGGGTTCACTCTCTGGATGTATCAACTTATTAATCATATTTATTACCATTTACAGCTACTTTTTATGTGTAATGTGGTTATATATGTAGTAGTATGTGTAGCTATATGCAGTGCAATGCTGTTTATCCCTATTCTCCAGTTGTAAAGCACTTTGGAATTAATGGCACTTTATAAATAATTTACACTAATAATGATAATTTGCATTTAGCCTTGACAGTTACCCACTGAAATATTTTTAATTGGGTAATTAAACTGATAACCTGTGTCATCTTTATGTACCATATTTAGAAAATATTGTTGATGGCAAAACTTGTTGCAATCCAAGTTTTCCTATAAGGAAAAGTAGTTTGAAGTTTGAGACAAGTTTTATCTAAATGTGGTTGGCCATTGACTGCTAACAGTGCTTTCAAACTGGCTTAAACTGCCGCTGCAAAAATCTGTGCCGATATCCACAGAGTTTTGATGTGGAATTGCAGGCAATATATATCAGTGAGTATATGACCGCTTTCTGTTACTTTTTTGTTTGTTTCATATGTCCCTTTCTGTGATTTTAACTAATGTTAGTGTAGGGACCCACAATAAATGAGGATCCGTGATGTGGGTTGTGGGCTTACGTATTTTAGCCAATATTTCGGCTAATACCTCTTATTTATCAATGACATGCAGTGCGGCTTTGAATTCTTGGGGAGCCCAAGGTGCCAGCGTGATTCACCTGTGAGGTGCAGGGCAACCTGCTGGATTCAAATATAGTGTCACTAATAGGTATTAAGCCTGCACTAGACATATCATGTGGTCTGACACCCTGTATCTACTCTTTTGTGTGGAAATAAACACTAAGCAGCCCCCCCTTCAATATAAGGAGGGTTTGTGAGTGGCTGACTCATTAGTGTCCTGCACATGTGTTTGCTGCTTCTCCATTAGCATTTTGGCTTTCCGCATGTTGAGGTATAAGTGGTGTATATGCCCACCCTCTTGTATCAGTATATCAGTGAGTATATGGCCGCTTGCTGTGACTTTTTTGGAATTGCAGGCAGATTTAAACCATTTTCAATTCTGCATCAAAATCCACAGACAGCCCTGCAGATTTTGGTGTGGAATTTTTCAGTGTTTTGCGGTGTATCTTGTAGGCTAACCCCACCCGTGTGAAAGCACCCTCATTCACTTTGTGGTATTCTGAAGCCTTGTTTCCATTTTCATTCATTGAAACTATATTTTCTAAGAAATACAGATTTCCATGTTAGTACCATCTAATGGATATGAATTGGACATAAAGGAAAATGTATTTGTGCTCCCTGAAGAAATCCAAAGAAGAATAATGAAAATGTAAGAATAATCAATAGAGATGAGCGAGTATACTTGCTAAGGCACATTACTCGAGCGAGTAGTGCCTTAGCCGAGTATCTCCCCACTCGTCTCTAAAGAATCGGGGGCCGGCGCGGGTGACAGGTGAGTTGCGGCAGGGAGCAGGGGGGGGGGGGAGGGGAGAGAGGGATAGAGAGATCTCCCCTCCGTTTCACCCCGCTCTCCCCCGCCGCTCCCCGCCCCCCGCCGCCCCCCGAATCTTTAGAGACGAGCGGGGAGATACTCGGCTAAGGCACTACTTGCTCGAGTAATGTGCCTTAGTGAGTATGCTCGCTCATCTCTAATAATCAACCTTTCTAAAGTAGATGTAATTACACTTTTACTTTGAGGCTATTTACTTTCTGTGACAGATATAAGTAAAACAGGTACAGTATATCTTTAGCCTTGCTTTGATCTTGTACTATTCTTCATTTGGATTACGTCTTAGAACAAAAGAAACTGAAGAATGTTTGGCCTTGTATTAGCAGCAATTGACTTACCTATGCATGTTTTCATATCAATGCTCGCCATAAATCCATCAAAGCAGAGACAACGGTACTCTCCTGGAATGTTGGTACACTGTCCTCCATCACAGATTTCAGGGTTGTTCTCACATTCATCAATATCTAGAAAACATAGATTCATATAAGAAACATAGAATCACCTCCTACAATATCAAATTTACTTCAGTATGAGGGCTGAAGAAGTATATAATAGTGAGATGTATTCAGGGACGTAACTAAAGGCTCAGGGGCCCTGATGCAAAAAGTGAGCTGGGGCCCCCCCTCTATCTGTATCTGTACCCATACCTAAACCATGCTGCACAGAGGCATAACTTTAAGCTTCTGGGCCCCAATGCAAAGCCTGTAACAGGGCCCCAACTATAATGCTTTATCCATAGTACTGGGCTCCCTATATGGAGAAGAGAGGCCTTATGGGCCCCCTAAGGCTCCTGGGCCCGGGTGCAACCGCATCCCCTGCACCCTCTATAGTTGCGTCCCTGGATGTATCTATAGGTTAGTTGACCATGTGTATTTACAAAGGTACTGAACGCTTTATTTAGATTCAATTTATATAGGGTGCTTGATGTTGAACTCACACTTTACATGCATAATATATAGAATATTGCTCTACTGTAACTGCAAACAAAGAAGAAGAAGGTTCACATTCTATCCACCTCATTGCTTCATCTCAAATAGTATCAGATATATGTCCAACAGATCTTTTGCATCATTAAGATAATCATGGGGTCAAGTGAACCAAAATAGGTTCCGTCCGAATTATCAGTTGTTAGACAACTACCAAAGTTTTAGCAATAGGGCTAATCGCTACATACAGTTTAGTTCATTAGCAGAGCGGCAATTGCCACGAACAATCCTTTCCTCTATAAGAATGATCGTAGTGTTGTGAATATCTTTTCGTTCATGGCTCCTTACCAACAAATGTTCCATTTAAAACACAGTTAAAGTATGAACTGTAGATATGGCTTAGCATCAGATATGATGTGCATTCATGAACTTTGACAGCAATGGAAAAAATGTGAACAAATGTAAGTTCTAGTAATAAATATGTCAGTTAGAAGCTGGTAATTGCGTTCTAGAAAGGCTTACAATATCATTCAGTCTATATCCTTCTTGTGTTGCAATCTTTTCTCAAGAAACATAACCCAAAAATAATTGTGGTGGATTTGGCTTAGCCATTGTTATCAGGAAATGAGCACGATGAGATCACGTCACATAAATCTCACTTAGGCTGCCTTGTGCAAGGGAAATGATCTTGCCATAAAGAACACACAATAATCTTTTTAATTGTCTTGCAAAATATATGATCTTTAGTCTGATGAGTCAGAATACAACTTTATGACGAACATTATTTCTGATGTGTGGGGATAGCCACAAATCATAGTCATTCAGTCCTATCATAACATACATTATATGCCAGATGATTTGTATGGGTAATCTCTGTGAGTATATTTGTGTGCAGAAAGTCATTGAAACAAAGGTTATCCCAGTTACCTCCACAGGTTCTTGAGTCTGGCAGTAATGCATAGCCATCAAGGCAACTGCATTGATAACTTCCTTCGGAGTTTTCACAATGTGTGTCACATCCACCATTCATTATCGTACACTCATCAATGTCTGAAACAAAAAGAATGTTATTCATCAATATGAACTGTAAGCAATAAGGTAATATCGGATCTACATATGACTGCATTAAATGTTTAACCGTGTGCATCCGGCAGAATGGCGGACACATCAAACACATCATGTAAAGCGCTTTGTGAAACTTTGCCCTAACTTAACTCCAAGGCAAGTAAAGGCAGAGCCAAACTGTCACTTCCAGTGAGTTCCTCAGTAAATTCTAGCCAAAATAAATTAAAAACAGCGGAGTTCAAAATGGCTGCCAAAAACATCATTTTCACCAAAAAATGCAGCCTCCCTCCCAATTAATACTTTCACACATTGGAAGTCAATTTTTTTTATTATTACACCAGTTAAATTGGTGTCTCCAAAATTTCCGCTCTAGCTCACTCTGTATGTACATACTGATTACCCTCTATGTAAGTACAGGGTGAGCTGGAGCTGAAATTCTGGATCTTCGAGCAGAGATCTGATGGATCCTGTGTGCTGCTTAACTTGTATCTCTGTTCCAGTTAAACGATGGATACCATGTTGGAGCCTGATGCACAGTTCACAGAATGGTGGCATTTTAAAAATGACTAATTCAAATTTTAACTCTTTCTTGTTGTACTACAACTCTCAGCAGATTAAAGCAGCTATTGGTTAGATACCACGAATACACAAGTGGGCCCTATTCACACTAGCATTAGGGCTTTCCGCTTCTCTGCTCTGTTTTTGGAGCAGAGAAATTGAAATAAAATGGAAATAAATGTTTGTTTGTTCCCATTGATTTCAATTAAAAGCAGAAAGGTTTCTATTTGCATTTGCTGTGGTTTTTGAACTGAACAAATAGCACAGTCTGCAGCGCTATTTGCCCCATTCAAAAAACAGAAATGAAACATAAGTAAACAGAAACCTTTAGAAGTGAGGAAAGGGACTGCAAAGAGACTTGTGTGGGAAGCATGGTGGCTTTTTAATTAGTATTGTTGCCTCCTGGCACCGGGGTAGTTGATTCAAATCCGTCACAATCTGCTGGAGTCTGTATGCTTTCCCCATGTTTCTGTAGGTTCCTTCTAGGACAGATACTTAGTTTCCCCCAAAATACTATGCTGTTTAAATGGCTATTAGTGCTAATTTGTGTATTTGAGATAGGGAAGTCAAATTGTGAGCCCCACTGCGGACTCGACTGATGTGAATGGCAACAAGTTCTCTGCAGAATATGTTGGCATTATATTAATGATAGGAATCAAATATCTGTGAAATGCACATCTTTCATTTGTACCCAGAGCAAACTGAATGCCTCTATTTCCTATTTTGAATAGTTGGTCTCACACATTTTTAGGGAATGTTAGTAGGAGACCGGGAATTTAGCATGGCAAGCGCTATTAAAGTCCTTCCCCCTCCTCTTGCTGGCAGCTCCCATAGGCTTCTATTGGAGCTTCTATTGCCACTATCAGTCAGCAAGGCGAGGGGGAGAGACCTTAGCAGCGCTTCGGTCTTTACCCTCTGGCCCACGGAATTCCAGGCTGCGGCCGTGTGAACGAGCATGAAAACAGGAGATTTAGCCGCGACTTGGTCACGGCTTTCTCCTGTTCATGTGATTTTCAGCCGCGATGCGGGTGGCTAAAAATTGTAATGCCTGTGTGAAAGAGGACAAAGAGAGAACACAGATAATGCATGAAGGTAACTATCGGTGCTTATATGAGTGTTCTCCAACCAGGGCAACGCAGCACATTGGTGTGCCATGAGGAATTACCAGGGAAGCTGCGGCAAGGAGAAAGAGAGAGACATGAACTTCTGTTTAGTTAAGTTCAATTGTGCAATAGCCAGTTTTAGCAATTTTGTTAAGTAGCCCAAGCTTCATAGAAATGAATTTTCTCTGCTCCCCACATGGCTTCTTTAGCATTTCAGTGAATGAAAAGAAAAAACTAAAATGACACAAAGTAAAAATGCGAAATACCCAGTTTTCCTTGTGACTATTTGGTGTAGATTGAAACACTGGGTTTGCATGAGTGATTTTAGAGCAACTCTTGGGGAAATGCAGTGCCACTTTATGTAAGTTCTGAAGAATCATCTTTTTTCAATAAAATAAAGCCATATAAAGACAAACAACAGTGTGACAACAAAGTATGGAATGAGATTAGTCCCAGTGATTTTACGACCTTACTGACTGTATAAACCACAATTACCAATTATGCAAAAAAGAAAAGTTTGGTTCTCAATAGCTTCCAGATGACTTTAATAGAAGTCTTGTTAAAATCCAATTAATCATGGAAGATAGTGAGAGTGTGCGGAGAGAACTGAGCAAGTATAACTGCATTTTCTAAAAACTTTTGACATGTCATTGGGAGATGTCAAAGGTTTTGATTGCTGGCAGCCTGAGTGTTGAAACCTTAACCAATTGCTAGAAAGAGACAGCTGAAGCTCTCGTCTGAGCACTATCACTGCTTGTTAGCTGAAGATAGGCTCAATAGAAAGTCTATGGGCCCTTCTATAGCTGACAAGTAGTGACAACACTCAAGCACCATTCACACGCAACGATTATCGCTCAAAATGTGTTCAAATTATGGGTTTTGAGCGATGATCATTGCGTTTCTACATCTTCTGGCTCAGTGGGCATGGTATTTGGTGTAAAGTGTTTAGCTGCACCTGTGGATAATTACTAGGGCTATTTAGTCTGGCTTGAGACTGAGCTAAACTGCAGTTGATTTTTCAGTCTCTTCCTGACTTGGATATTAGTCAGAAGCTTTCTACTGGATTGTTCAGTTACTTTCTGCAGCTCAAGCTAAGTACTGCATTTGTTTGTATAGTGATTTTTGTTTTCTGGTTTGTTTCCTTTCCCCACATACGGTCAACTAGGGGCCAAGGCACATGGTCAGGGCTGTACTTATCGGGACGATCACCCTGCTTCCAGGCAGGACCTTTCCCAGTGTTTGGTTGTATAGGGTGTAAGGTACTGAGGGGCGTAGTGGTGGACGGTCGCTACGTCGCCCCCAGGTTCCGGTACTATGCATAAGGGGACTGGAGGAAGGTCATGTCCCGCTCTCGGAGACGTAAGAAACCAGGAGCGTAATGTGGTCTCCAGCAAGCAGTTGCTGGAGATCTGTTCTTTAAAAATATCCGGGCCTGTTTTTTTTGGAATGGATGGCAGGTTAGTAGTGGGGCTGTCCATTCCACCTCCTCCACTCCAGGGTGTGGGCGAGCTCAATCAGCCCAGGTGCTGAGGCTGAGCCAGTGTGCACATAAATAGCAGGTGCACAGACACAGGGTAGCTAAGATGGCTGCTGGACCCTGGCAGCCTGTGTGACTGGCTGGAGATAGAAGCCCTGCTGTGCACTGCACCTGCTAAGTGCGACCTGATCAGGCAGGGACGGCCTGATAGCTGGCTTTTGGGACTATTATTTGTTTGCCTGAAGCAAAGGTTGGACTTTTTATGTTGCGGTTATAAAAATAAACGCAGGTCACGCCTGCTTTTGGACTGCATCCGCTGGTGTTCCGTCTCTGAATATCGCGAAACCCGCACGCTACCGAGCTATCCTCCCACAAGGGACAGTGTTTCCCATATTTTAGTTCCATTCTTGTTTTGTCTTTATTTATTTGCATTTTGGGCATCCAAAACGTCCAACCTTGGACATGACAGGATGTCATATAGATCTACATTGTTTCAGAATACAATCTGAATTTATCAGTCATTAAAGGCAAAACCCACGTAAACACATTAATAGCTGCCACCACTGCTTTGGAAACCCACCATCTGTTAGACAAGGATTGAAAGCTCTTTAGATGGCCTAAAAAAATGTAGGTAGTGACTGCTACTCTAAAGTCCCTCCTACTCCTGTAACCCATAAAATGGGGTCCACTGAAATGTTCAGTGGGTACAATATCAGCCACTAGCTGAGTCTGCAAATAAAAAGATTTGACCACATGTGTGTGCCTCTGACACTTCTTACAATGGACTTGTATTTCTAGGAATTTTTATGGGTAAATGCACTATAATCCAGAATATGAAAAATCTGGTGCTGGGCATTTTGTATGTTTGATATTACAACCTGCATGGGTAGCAGTGGGGAACAGGGGAAAGCTCTCCCCCCCCCCCCCACACTCCCTCCTGCAACCCTCCGCTCACCCCCGGCACCCCCTGAATCTTTTCGCCCGATTAGGCAGTTACTCGAAAAAAGTGATGCTCGATCGAGTAATTGCCCTAAATGAGCAGTACGTTCGCTCATCTCTACTAGCAGGGATGGCTAACACTAGAGAAGACAGAAATGATTCAAAAAGATCTAGAAAAGCTTGAGCAGTGGGCGGCAAATAACAGAATGGTATTTAACAAGGAGAAAAGTCCTACATCTGGGCAAGAAAAATGAAAAAAAGCACATACAGAATGGGAGGAATTGGACTAAGCAGCACATGTGAAAAAGAATAAAGGGTATACTAATAGATCACAGACTGAACATGAGTCAACAATGTGATGCAGCAACAAAAAAGACAAACACAATTCTGGGATGTATTACGAGAGGCATAGAGTCTCGATCACATGAGGTATTATCCCTCTCTACTCTTCCATAGTCAGACCTCATCTGGATTACTTTGTCCAGTTCTGGGCACCCCATTTAAAAAAAAAAAAGACATAGACAAACTGGAGCAAGTTCAGAGAAGAGTTACCAAGATAGTGAGCGGTCTGCAAATAATGTCCCATGTGGAACGGTTAAAGGATCTGGGAATATTTAGCTTGCAAAAAAGAAGGCTGAGAAGAGACTTAATAGCTGTCTACAAATATCTGAAGGGTTGTCACAGTGCAAAGGGATCAGCCCTATTCTCATTTGCACAAGGAAAGACTAGAAACAATGGGATAAAACTGAAAGGGAGGAGACACAGATTAGATATTAGAAAAAACTTTCTGACAGTGAGGGTGATGAATGAGTGGAACAGGTTACCACGGGAGGTAATGTTCAAACAAAGACTGGACAGACTTCTGTCTGGAATGATTTAGTGAATCCTGCACTGAGCAGGGGGTTGGACCAGATGACCCTGGAGGTCCCTTCCAACTCTACCATTCTTTGATTCCTTGTCTCACATCTACATTGTCAGCAGGCAGTTCTCCAACTCATCATGAGCTCTGCCAGGTGACAGTTGCTGACTCCTGAGCAGTTGGAATCTTGGGAGATTTACTGTCTGCTCTCTGCACAGATTAATGTGAGGTTATTCTAAGATTGTATTAGAGAGAGCCAACATCTGGATTTCTCTCAAACTTTCAATGTTTTTTTCTTGAAATATATATTCTGAAAGTTTTTCTTTTAATAGAAGGCCAAAGAGTATATATAGTGCATTCTGTACTGTCCTTGTTTTGCGGAGCGCAACTCAGTTCCCCTCACCCACAGATAGCTGCGTAATACCTGCAAACAGTTTATATTACTCAGACTTCCGACTTCGAACAACACCTGAGAACACAAACACACGCTATGTGCAGCATGCCAGATGGGGGTGCGGACAATGAGAGTGGTAGTCTAGGCCAGCTGCGTGACAAGGTGGCTATCCACCTGTGCGTCCTCAAATACCATCAACAGCAGTGGCAAAAAACTCAGAATCAAGTAATAATGATGCTGTCGTTAATTTGTCATGACGCTAGTCCGTAGTAAGTACTGAATGTGAGGTGGCTGAATATAATCACGCTCGCACTCTGGTCTCACCACAAACAAAGTTTATAGGGAATAGCTTGTTGGGTATTGTAGTCCCTTCCCATGGAGGGTTGTGTAGTATGAGTTGCAGGTGGTCTTAGGTGAGAATGACCTCCAGGAGTCAGGATAATGGGAGAAGCTATACAACTCAGTGTTTATTCACCGTTTTTTTATTCAGATGTATAGTCAATGCACTTTTCAAACATTAATAGAGTGGAGTTTGAATTGGAGAATTTCTTATTTGCCTAATAAATTCTATCTCTTTGTCCTCTATTGAAAACTCTTTCTATCTTTCTTTGATAATCATCTTTCTCTACCTTTCTTTATATATAGAATCCTTTTCTTATATTTTATTTTCTTGATACAATCGTCGGGCTTATTTACACGAGCATATATCGGCTGTCCTTTTCACGGCCAGACTATATACGCTTCCATCTAAGTAGTTCCCCCCCTTCCCTTCGCCTCACCAGCTCTCTGCTTCTCTCCTCCACTCCAGCGTTTGCAATTGAAGGGGCCGGGATGGGGCGGAGCTAAGCTCCACTCTGTCCCGCCCACGCACATTGCTTGCTATGGACAAGGAGAGGGGGCAGGAGCTTGGCTATGCCCCCATCCGCCCCCTCCCATTGCAAACCGCTCGGAGGGGAGGAGAGAAGCAGAGAGCCGGTGAGGGTGAGGGAAGGGGGGGACTACTCACTTGGAAGCATATATCATCCGGCCATTAAAACGCCGGCCGATATACGCTCGTGAAAAAAGCCCTTCTTTTTATATCTTTCTTTCTATTTTAATCCTTCCTGGTAACCTACACCTTTCCTATTTACCAGAACTATTTACTTCTCTCTCTCGCTCCTGCTCTTACTTCTTCCTCTCTCACTCCTCTCTAAATGACTCTCCAACTTCAACTGTTTTTCCTGACTGAATCCTAACTGCCTTTCCGTGCGGGACTTTCCCTTTTTTCCTCCAATCACGGACCTCTTCTCATTGTCACTCTACTATCTGCCAGCCAATCCCAAAGCTGTTGACATCCGGCAGAATGGTAAATGGAGACCAGGATAGCTGACAGCCAATGGGGAAACAGAGTGGTTGTCAGGTAGAATATACCTAACCTTTTCCCAACTGGGGTTCTCCAAACAACAAACCCATATTATAAATACACATTTAAAGTTACAAAAATACATAAAAAACCCAGGGCAGCATGATATGCGAGTATATATTGTATATTCTGAACTGTCCTAGTTTTGATCATCATAACTTACTTCCCCTGGCCCCACAGGTAGCTGCGTAACGCCTGCAAATAATTTGTATTGGCTGGAATCATGACTTTAAACAATGTCTGAGTCCTCTGACACATGCACACACAAGCACTTTGTCCACTTGCTGTTTGATTGTCTGGGTAACCAACGGTTACTGGTGTACTCTCTGTAGATGCTTTAGTGAATTTAAAGTATTGTTGAGAAAATATAAACCATTTGAGTATCAGTGAAGTAATGGCTGTCACTGGGTTAGAAGACAGTGCTAGTTGTTGAAGGAAATGAATTGAAGGTGTCACAACAGCGCCATGACTCCCTGCTTATCAGTGCTGGATGTCACAACCTCAGCCCCGGTCCATGTGATGCATCTGACGGTGCATGTGCAGTGTCATTTAGCGCTGGATACCAAGGGATTAATATCACCCTTTGGTTCCAGTACTGATAGGCTGGCTGAGCTGTCTTTTAGTCCAATCAGCCTATCAGTTTCTCTGTGAGGATATTTAAACTGTCACCTTTGTTCAAAGGATGCTGGTTATACTTCCTGTGTTCTGGCCAGAGTACTGTGGATCTGTGCTCAGCAGTTCTTTACTCAATGGACTTGTGCTCAGATGTTCTGTACTCAATAGACCTGTGCTCAGAGGTTCTGTGCTCAAAGGTTCTGTACTCAATGGGCCTGTGCCCAGAGGCTCTGTACTCAATGGGCCTGTGCCCAGAGGTTCTGTTCTCAATGGGCCTGTGCCCAGAGGTTCTGTACTCAATGGACCTGTACTCAGAGGTTCTGTACTAAATGGACCTGTACTCAGAGGTTCTGTGCTCTGCGGTTCTGCATTTAGAATTTTAGCACTCAGTACTCCGTGGTTTGGCATTCTGTGTTCTATGTCACTTGTTCATCTTGGACCAGGACTCAGCTTCTCTCCCACAGTGGGGTTACCCTTATTGAGGTGGTTGTTCTGATTGAATGACTGGTCCAATTTGGGTGGTTCATGCAATATCTTATCGCCATTATTACACTTCCCTGTATAAGACCATACCAGTCACTTATGTTTAATCATAGATATCCTCTTTATTCATCCTCTGATCTTACTCTGTGCTAAGTTCTGGAAATAATCATATTCTGTAGCACAGAGTAGTCTGATCATATCTAACAGAAGGGCTTAGTTCATAAACTGTACAAAATAATTGCAGATTCTTTCATTTTTGGTAGGTGGTGAAGTAACATCTCTGCGGTGTTGGTTGTTTCCTGTTGAGGGTGGCTGCTATATTGTTGTCACATGCCTGCCAAAGGTCTTTGTTGCATGGTTGTTATGTTTTTCCTGACATTTGAAATGTGATTGCTGCAGATATATCTTAATTATGAAGTGCAATGCAATACTAGGGTGAGTGGAAATGTTTGAGGATGTAGTAGGAAGCATTTGCGAATATATCTGAAATCCAGTATTGGAAAAAATAATGTTGATACAATTAAGAAGAATTCAATACTGTCATTCGTTAACATAGAAGGGTCTATTTATGAAGCCTTGTACACCAGTTCTCTTGCATCCAAAAGCTCAAATTGCAACATTTAAGGCTTTTTCGCTGTGCCTGACACTTTTTAAAACATAGGCAGGGCCCAGTGTTAGAGGGCATGGCTGCGTATTGCCTATCACATTTACTGCAGTCTACACAAGAAACTAGTGTAGATTATAGCAGAAACCCACTTCAGGTTCTTGCTGGTGTAGATTTTCATCCGGCGCACAGAGGTGCCACCAGATGTAACAAATCTATTGCACCTCTTAATACATTTGTCACTCATAGTGGGGCATCCTAAATGTTGGCAAACAAGCCCCAATGTATTGTACTAGCTTACTTCCATTATTAAAAATGTTCAAGATATGCTCCATGGGCACGGAAGGAATATTTTTTGATGGATTTCCTTACTTTGCAGCAACCAAGATAACTGAGTAGATATGTAGTACGTATACTTCAGTTGAACAAGTATCTCATCTGAACTCACCAGTGCAGCCCAGTCTGTCTGGAGTGGATTGGTACCCTGGGTTACAGGAACATTGATATGTGCCAATAATATTCACGCATTTTCCATTTCTGCAGAGATTTTCACTGAGAGAACACTCGTTAACATCTAAATGAGATACAAAAACTTAGTTAAAGGTATGCGAGGGTTACAGTATTTCTGTACATTAATCATAAACTGTTTATTTCAGGGTGAACATAGATAGTTTTGTCATTTCCTCTTTAATTTGAAATATTTTCAGGTTTGTACAGAAATGACTGTGTATCAAAAGATATACAAACTCATGCATTGTACAGAATGATATAGAAAGAGCAGAAACTTGAAATATAATGAATCCCAGACCCAGAGTTAGTGTCAAACATTGTTAAGACCTTAACAATCATTTAAAAGACTAATTTGGGCAACACTATAGGATTCAGCCAATCAAACTGAAATTGTAAAACTGGGGCACTGTAATATGCCCAGTTATAAAATTCTAGCTAGGAGCATTTTTGGCCAGACAGGACATAACAATACATACTGGCAGTGACTGAAAGTTTATGGCAGGACTGGTGGACAAAGAAGAATTATGATACGAACAACTGTGAGGTTCTAGAACAAAGAAAAGTAAATTGATTTTTCAGTAGAAGTACACAACTTTAGTTTTGACCATCAGACTACTTGACTACTTTGTCCAAGAGGTCATCTGGTCTTCCTTCATGGGATTTTTCTTTTACTTCTGTGAAATTTTGTCAGAAGTTATATATGTATTCATACATCAGTCACTGGAGTAAAACTTTTTTTGGCTGTCTCATATAGATAAAGAGACGCTGTTGTTTAATGAGTGATCATCTCTATAGGTTTCCTTCTAATTTGATAATAAACGTTCAAGTTTTACATGTCATGTGGATCATAAAAAGAGTTTCAACATACCTACACAAGCATCCCCGGTTGTTGAGAGCTCATGTCCCGGGGGGCAATTGCACAGAAAGCTTCCCTCTGTGTTGATACATTCTCCACCCCTGCATAACAGAGGGTTCCGTTCACATTCATCTATGTCTGCAATTATACATACGAGAAAGCTTTGTATTAAAATTATATAGGACATATTTATAAACATTTGAGTTCAATGAGGTAAGACTGTCAATCAATATATAACCAATGTTACAATGTCTATTCTAATAAAATATGCATAGAAAATCTGTACAATGTATTTCTATAAATTAATGTGTTCGCATAAAATTGAGAAATACAGAGTATAGTAATTGCATAGGACTCGTTATGCAAACAGTATGTACTTGGACTATGGGATAGGCTGAGCCTAAACACTTGCTGATTTGACTGGTTCAATTACAAAAATAGTCATCTGGCCCAATCTACCGTATCTTTCTATTGCCCTGCAGTAGTTTACTCTGGTTGATAATTAATTATGCATGCACATTTAGCATGCATATAATTTGAAAAAGGAGTCTGAAAACTCTTCCAAAGGCCAGTCTCAGAAATAATCTAGTACTTTATTAATACAAGATCAATAGCATATGACCACATAATCAAATGTGCACATGGCAGACAATATAACCCAACTTAAGCGATAACTTACCCATGCAATTCTTCATCATCATGAAGCCACTTTCAAAGCCTTCAAAGCAGTCACATTCAAAACTGCCAGGGGTATTCACACAAGTGCCACTACCACATACATCAGGGGAAATTCGGCATTCATCAATATCTAAGCAAAGAAATTACATCAATATATTTATTAATAAAAATCACTTTTTAGTCTTTCATTGACATTTATAATATATAAATGATATATATGGAATATTACCTGTGCAGTTCCTTTCTTCCATATCCAAAGCAAACCCATTGTTACATTTACACTTGAAGCTTCCAATTGTATTCCTACATTTTCCATTTGTACATATTCCAGAGAAAGCCTTACATTCATTTATATCTGGTAAGTGACAAAAATATTAGGTTACTTTCATATCCATATACTGCAGAGACTCACATTTCATGCAAAAAGTCAAATTCAGAAAATGCTTCAAGCACAATTAACTCATTCTCTTCACTTTGTGGGGCACGGAAAACTCCTTCCTTCTATCCTGCAGAAAGTAGTAATGTACAGAAAATCGAAAAACTACTAATACGTATATTAGTGCTTCTAACGTATCTGGACAAAAATCTACAGCAAACAGTGTTACAAGAACATCTGCCAATAGTGTTGAGCGAACCGAGCCAGTAGAACCTTATATAAATTTGAACTTTGTTAAAAGTTCAGATTTGGCACACTCCAGTACGTAACTTTTTGCAAAGTTCTACCTGAAACAGGGTTCTACTGTATTGGTTCGGATATGATTTGCGTATTCCCTGAGCCAGAGAAAAATTGCAGCATGCTCTATTTTGCCACGGACTGCTCGCAGACAGCCTCCATTAAAGTTAAGAGACACCGTCCAGACCCGCAGTCCATACGCAATTAACATTGCATATGGGCTGCAGGTACCCGCATCATTGCTTAACAATGGCACAGGAAATACAAATATTGCAAAAAATAACTATACTGTGCACAACCGACAGCGAACCGCCACAATCATCCGCAAAACAGAAAAATAAGGTATGCAGTGTCACCGGCTGCCTCACAGCCGTAATCCACTGTGGGCCTCCCACATGCGGAATATGGTCCGCCCGTGTAAGCCCAGCTAATGTATGTATGTGTCTCTATCACTCTCCCTGCAACAGCTCCTTGCCGTTTTTTGCTTCTTCTTTCACCTCTCTCTCTCCCATAGACTTTTACTTCCTGCATCTGGTATTTGATCGATCAGTATATGGACCATTGTGTGTGGATGTTATTAGCATATGAAGAGTGAGTGATCAGTGCCGGAGGTAGGAGGGGGGATGGAAAAGTAGCCAATAAGTGGAGAAAGAAGCATTTTTTCTGTAATTAGATAAAGTACAAAGTTTCATAAATTATCTCGTACTGTAATATATATATTTATATATGACTGCATTTCAGCTCTGTAGGACCTATCCTTCATGACCATTAGAAAAAAAAAAAAAATCGGAATACGGTCAAACGACTGGAGCAATGTGCACCCATAGGACCAATCTGCACAAAATTTGCCTTGTGTAAATCAAGTGCTTCTGAAGGTTTGATACCAGGTTTCAGCTCTCTAAAACCTACCGTTTGCAGCATATTTATAAAAAAATCAAATATGGCCAAATAATTGGACCATCTCCACCAAATTTGCCACATAGGTAAATTAGGCGCTTGAACAGTTTTAGACCAGGTTTTGGCTCTTGGACCTACCATTTGTGGCATATTTACAAAAATGGGAATAAGGCTAAACAATTGGATCATCTGCATCTGCATATCAATTTGCCAAATAGATAAATCAGTGCTTTACAATGTCTTAGATCAGGTTTCAGCTTTTTAGGACATACCATTCTCGACATATTCATAAAAAACGGAATATAAAAGCAAATGTAGGGTGAAACTCGGTCTAAAATCTTCCGAAGCGCCTGGTTTACCAATGCAGCTGGTTTAGTGCTATAAAGATGTTGGCTTCATATTAGTAGCAAACAAAGTTTTTAACCACACTCACCAACAACGAAAAGGTAACACAAAATATACCCATGCAAAGTCGGATAATTCTGTTAATTGATTTATAAAAAAAAGGATTAGAAACAATGTTTATTTTTATGACTTATCTATGATGTTTGTAATTGGATTTCTGCATTGGAAAGGCTATACATAAAACTTAAAAAACATTCTTAATGATTAAATATTGCAAAGCAATGTGGTTTGGAAGTCCAGTGTGACCTGTTTTTGAGAATTTTACCTTTATAGAATGGTCTCCCTGATAAAACATCTCCCCTATTGGTAAAGCCAGGACCTCTTGGACAAATGATATCATATTCGGCAGTGCCAGGCTTTGGACACTCATCGCAGTCACTGCCCCAAGCCTGTCCTACAGTACAACAGCAGGCATCTAGACGGAATCTGCCAGGAACTGGCTGAACACATTCATCTTCATCCCATTTTAGGAAACACTGCTCCATACGTAGATCTGCAAATATGTAAGCCACTGTTATATGCTTTATTTGAATTGAAAAGTCTGAACAGTTATAACATTTTAGGTCTAATATTTCCACAAAGTAATGTACATTTTTTGCAAGTAATCATAAATAATATAATAAAGTAAAAAATGATGAGAAGCTAATTTCTCAATAGACGTCATGCATCCAGTTTCAATGCTCCATAAACTTTATATACACATTGGACATGTTTATCAGTGTTACATTAGCATTCTGGTGAAAGTTGCACCTTTTTTTTTGTTGAAAATCAATTTAGACAGGTTTACTATTGATTTGCACCAAAGAAAACATATGTTCTGCCTCTCCCTCCATTTCTGTGAAGGAAAGGGTGTGGGGTTTGAGTGGAGTGAAGATTTTAGAGACTTTTATGACATGCAATTTTTTGCAAAACTTGTGGCACTCACACTCCAGTAGATGGGTGGCATACAAAGTGACACTACGTCTCCAGGCATATTTAAAGATGCCACAAATTTATCAACATCATGCAACATTTGAAGATTTGTTGCATCTTTAGGGCACCCACCCACTGGCGATTTTTTTTTCTTTGCGTTTTGCATTTTTTCTCAAGAGCAATTAGAATTGAATGTACTCCTGTCCACTGGCGTTTTTTTTTGCGTTGCGTTGCGATTTTTAACATAGGAACTGTCAGTTGCATATGTGTCCTTATTTTTCTCCCAATGCACCCATGAAAGTCAATGGAAATTAATGGAAAAGCCGCGAAAACGCCGCGAAAATGCGGCAAAAAACGCCACGAAAAACGCCGCGAAAACGCAGCGTTTTTCACGCACGAAAATCGCAAACGCCAGTGGGTGGGCGCCCTTAAACTAGAGAAAGGAGGAAAATCTCCAAGAAAACTGGCATAAAAAAATTCCCCCAACGCAGTCAAAAGTTAATCACTATACAGATACTTAAAGGGGTTGGCTTAATAAAACACCACATTCCATATGGATCTCATAGAGAGAGATCCACTGCTTAAAACTCTCCCTCTATGAGCCATAGATCTGCTAAGTACCTGCAGCTGTCATACCAGTAGACCTGGCCATCAATGTAGTATTATATAAGCACGCAGCCATTCTTTTAAATGATACCCATTAGAGATGAGCGAGCGTACTCGGAAAAGCACTACTCGCTCGAGTAATTTGCTTTATCCTAGTATCGCTGTGCTCGGGTCTGAAGATTCGGGTGCCGGCACGGAGCGGGGAGCTGCAGGGGAGAGCGGGGAGGAACGGTGGGGAGATCTTTCTCTCCCTCTCTCCCGCCCGCTCTCCCCTGCTCCCCGCTGCGACTCACCTGTCAGCCGCAGCGGCACCCGAATCTTCAGGGACGAGCACAGCGATACTCGGATAAAGCAAATTACTCGAGCGAGTAGTGCTTTTCCGAGTACGCTCGCTCATCTCTAATAACCATGTAATATTACGTTGCATGACTGGATACAACTACTCCTGCTATGGTTGCATTGTAGACTATTTACTCACCCTATAATTACCAAATAAGTGAAGGAACAATTGCGTACCTAGACAAATTCTGCCTGTTCCATCCAGAGTTAGCCCATCAGGGCATTTACAGGAAAAGGATCCCAAAGTATTGGCACAAATACCATTAGGACACACGCCAGGAAAGACTTCACACTCATTGACATCTAGAGGACAATAAAACAAAACATTTGAATAAAATATATGAAAAGATCATTTTAAATAACTTTATATGAAGAAAAATTATATTGCCATTTCTATGATTTTCAAAGGGCAAGGCTAAATACAAATTATTAGACAACCCAAGCTCTTATCATGTGATATAGAACAGTTTGCATTACAATTGATTAAAAACTTCTCACAGGGTGCCCATACACATTAGATGAACATTGTCCCATTCCATCGATTTTGTCTGACTTGAAAATCTGATTAGATTTCAGAATGCTAGATTCCTTGATATTCAAGCAGGGGTGCCCAAATACTACCTGAGGCAAAGTGTTAAATGGCTCCCCCCCAAACCCCCCCCCCCCTAAATACTCATTTTACAGGCATTGAAAGCGCCAATACCCAAGATACCCAACACATATTTGAACCATTGAGACTTGTCTGAAGTGACAGAGTAATAGTGCCCCCAGTAGTGGTTTAAATAGTAGTAGTAGTAGTAACCCCCTTAATGGACCCAGTAATTATAGTGACCCCCATTAGTGGCTACAGTAGTAATAGTTACCCCCATAGTGGCCTCAGTAGTAATAGTAACTTCCACAGTGTCCCCCATGCTGCCTTAGTAGTAAGTGTACTTCATAGTGGCCCCAATAGTAATAGTGATACCCATAGTGGCTCCAATAGTAATAGTGACCCCAGTAGTCGTAGTGTCCCCTATAATGGCCACAGTAGTAATAGTAAACGATCCAATTAAATCAAAAAACTTTGCTCAATGCTCAAAATGAAAAAAAGATGTTCTGATCCTTCCAAAGTTCAAATACTGATGAAAACCCTTTATTGCAACACGTTTGGACACACTCCGCAACCTTTTTCAAGCATAATACACATACATTATCATTTACAACTTTTATATTCTTGTATGGGAGAGAGAACAGTGCTTACTGACTCAGCAGTGGCAGCTGCTACCGAGCCAGAGCTGCAGGCTGGGTGAGTGAAATGCCTTTACTCCCAGCTGAGGCATATAAGTGTAATGGGTCTCTATTGAGGTGCGAAACATGAACTGAAATACAATAAAACTGGTTCTGGTGATTCTGGCTTCCTTTAGTAGTTAACACTAATTCTCAGTAAGTATCAGTCTCGATGAGGCTCTCTCTTTTTCACTCGCCTGTCAATCATACAACTTGCAGAGCATCTTCGAACTGCAGTAAAATAACAGACTTTCACTGTTTTCTTTCAGGGTTCATCATCACCCAGTGGCCACTACAGATGTTACTTCCTCCAGGCCTAAGCTTGCACTCTTTTCCTTCTACATGGTGCAGCACTATTTTAACAGAATTTCTTCCCCTTAAGTGAAAAGACACCAACATGAAACTACTGGATAAGTTAAAACCATCTTTCTCTAATCGCACAAATCAAAATAAAATTTGAAGTGTCCTTTTTGAGTTACAGGTGTTTGAAAAATGGTAAAATTTGCAAAAATAATTTTTTTTTACCATTTTCAGTGGGGAACAAAACAGTATGTAAGCAAGCAAAAAAGAAACTAGTCTAGCAGTGCTTTGGTCGGGACTTGTACTAATTACTGGCCAAATTCCAGCTTTTTAAAGCTATTTGTTAATAAGATACAGGTTCCTAAACCTGCGTAACATTTTGTCACAACATTTACCAGCCACTTTGGGCCTGATTAGCCACCAATCCAATGCTTAGTGGCCCTGCCTGTAAAACTTTCGAATTCTACACAAAATGTTGACCAAGTTTCAGTGAGTTAGCTTGTTCAGATCAAGAACAGTGGCAACACAAACTTGGATATTTTTTCAAAATGACTTCTGCGAGGGAAGAGTGACTTTTATGCAGATGGCTCTAGTGCCTCAACCAAACTATACACCAAGCTGAAACTTTGCAGAACTTCATGCAGGTGGTGTATGAACATTCTGTAAAAGTTTCAGCACAATTGAAGGTGGTTGAGCAGGGACTATTAGGCCACTTGATGTGGAATAATCCTCCTGTCTTTTTTTTCTATCCCAATTGACTTGAATGTGAGAGTCTTGTCTGTAAAGCAGATCAGAATAGTGCATGCGAAGAGTTTTTTCACGAAGTCCTTGACTGCATAAAAAAACTTACTAGTGCATTGCCACATTAAATAATATGAGTCTGTATGCAGTCTGACTAGAGTCCATTTTTTAAATTGACTACACACAGACGAAAAAGAAGCTAGTATGCCAGAAGCCATAGACTTCAGTTTTCCTGCAGCGCCATCACAGGACAAATTAAGCATTGCACGGTTCCCATTCAAATTATTGGGTTGCCTTTATAATGCAGGACATGATATCTTCTCCAGACTGAAAGATAGTTTTTGTAACTGCTCTGCACATTCACAAACGATGAAGACCCTGAACAGAGGACCCTCTCCCTTAACTAAGAATTGCCATATAGAGTACTGTATATGTATTTTTTTTAATTAGACAACCTTTAAATAAAGGTAGACTGCATCCACACATTCTGGTTTTGCAGAGGTTACATGTGGCTTTAAAAAGATTGCAGCAAAACCATGTTACAAATATGACAAAACCACAATGCCCGAAAACACGCTGATACTGTATTACTTGAAGAGACTTTGCCACCTACTTTTAGCCCTATAAGCTAAGTTTATGGGCTGAAAGTAAGTGACCTAATGAGTTTGGGGGATGTAAGTGTTATACCTACCTTCCCCATCGTTCTCTGGTGTCAGCGCTGAAATTTTATAATATGCGGGCTACTTAGCAAAGCCGCTCAATGCATTACAGCAGCTTTCCATGCTCACACCGCGGATCAACGGGGGGAGAGTAAATATAACACTTACATCCCCGGACTCAGTGAATCACCTACTTTCAGCCCATAAGCCGAGTTTACAGGGCTAAAAGCAGGTGACAGATTTCCTATAATATGGTTCTACAGGCTGGCGACTTCTTATTTTAGCCTGAAAGGGGCAAGTAGCAACAATATTGTGCTGTTAAGTTCTACAGTGCTTACTATAGTGTCATGTAGTTGTTGCATGGCCCAGATCCAGCATCCAAGTGCCAGTTATGTGTGGTGTTTAGCTTGGTGCAACTGCCAGAAACAAGACTTTCATCCAAGTGCCAAGTGTCAGTAATGCTATGACATCTCTGATCTCATTAGTACACAATACTATTTTTTGCTGCCAACAGAAATAGCCGTATGCAGAGAGTCTGGGGGATTTGTAGTGCTCACACGCCAGTATTGGGACAGAGCACCGTAAAGCATTAAATATGGTACATCACTATGCACATGCACACACAAACACGGCAACACATTGACATTAAAGTAAAACAAGGGAAATGCTGTCACCTTCACATGAGACTCCCATCACTCTAGCGTAGCCACGTGGACAGGCTGGATCTATAGTGAAATACAATGCATATAATGATTTTACATTTTGTTTAAACAGTTTGTAGTTTAAGAAAGTATGCTTTATGTCAGGGGCGTAACTAAAGGCTCAGGGGCCCTGATGCAAAACTTGCTCTGGGCCTCCCCCCTCTATCTGTATCTGTACCTGTACCCATACCTAAACCATGCTGCACAGAGACATAACTTGAAGCTTCTGGGCCCCAATGCAAAACCTGTAACAGGACCCCAAACTATAATGCTTTATTCATAGTACTGGGCTCCATATATGGAGAAGAGAGGCCTTATAGGCCCCATAAGGCTCCTGGGCCCGGGTGCGACCGCATCCCCTGCATCCTCTATAGTTACGCCCCTGATTTATGTTAATGCAAACTTCTTCATGATATTCTCTAAGTTCTTAATACCATATAAACCTGACTTCTATATATACTTTCATTTATATCTTCTGACCCATAAAAGAGATACATGAAATGGAAAGTACTAATTTCAACTGAGACATAAATGAACTGGGAAGAACATTAAGTTTGTTAACTAACTTTCTATTTATCTTATTTTGTATATTTTTGGCAAAGTCAGAATATATTTGGCCTGATTTGACAAAACAAAAACAGAAACTAAATTTAAAAGGGTTGTCCGGTTGTAAACTACTGATGGCGTATCAACAGGATAAGCTATCAATAATGCATCAACTGGTGTCTGCCACCCAAGACTCAGACTGACCATCCGTCTGCTGGGTCGGTGTTCTCATGCAATGAGCTGATTTCTGCAGGAAGCAAACAGCTCCCTTCCTATTGCAATGGCCAGGCTTGGTATTGCAGACCTATTACCCATTTAATTTTGTTGTGGACTTTGCCTGCAATACCAAGCATTGCCACTGCAGTGAGAATGGAGCTGTTTACTTCCTGCAAAAATTAGCTCAGTGCATAGGTACACAGGCTCAGTGAACAGCTGATTGGCGGGCGTCCCTGACAACAGACCCCTGTTAATCTACCACTGATGACCTATCCTGCTGATAGGCCATCAATAGTGTACAACTGGACAACCCCTTTAATGTCATAGAATGTTCAGTAGCATTCATTTTTTTAGAACAGTTAAAGGAGCTAAGGTATACGAATTTCTTGAGTACATATCTTTGCACTCACTGTAGATGAAACTGGATTAAGTCATTTTCTAACAAATATTCCAATGACATTAATAATCTCTGCACATGAGTACCATTCAAGAAAGCAAGCAAATTCAGATGGAAAACATGTGCATGTACCCTAATTCAACTTTCCAATGACCCCCCCCCCCCAAAAAAAAAAAAAAAATCAAAAAACAAAATCTGACATATCTGCAGAAATCAATAAAATTTAAATTGGCAAATAATATTTCAATAGTCCTTGTGGACCCTGACCCTTAGAACTGTTGGGGCAAAGGTCTATTCTAATTTCATAATTAACTGAGATTCAAAAAAAAGTTTGTTTTTTTTTTTGTTTTTTTTTAGGAGCAGCACTCCTTTTGCCACTTGACTATGTTTAGTATTGTGGCTCATCTCTATTTACTCCAATGAAGTTGAGCTGCTGCAGCAGTCGATGGACAATACATGCACAATGGATAGGAAAATACATACAAATCGCCACAACATACCTATTTCACATTTTTCACAAGGACTTCCCCATGCAGCTCCCAGAGTAGCGCAGCATTGTGACTTGAGTGTCGCTCCATTTATGTTGACCTCACAGCGATTATCTTGAACATTAAGCCAGCATGTTCCTTTCAGGCTGTCTGCAATATATAAGATTTTTTTCTTAATCATGGGTGTTGTAAGACTTGGAAGATAGTTAAGGGCACCTTGGGGCACTGGTAGAGAGGAAGGATGCAGGTACAATTGAATATGGTGATCTTAGTTACACTGATATCTTCTAAAATAGGAATTCATATGATCTTGATTCAATGATCATCATCATCTTCAGTTAAGCGTCTCTTATTTATCCACAGAGACCATCCAGTACCATTTTCTTAACAAATATCTGCATTTTATTTAATTTAAATTCTACTGAGTCCCTAATCTGTCCCACAGCTGGGGTGTTTTATTTATTCTTGTCCTGTTGATGCTGTTGTCCCTGGCAGTGCACTTTATCAGGAGAAGCCATTGTATTCTGCAGATGGCTTTTCCCCCTCACAGCGTGCCCACTCCCTACCAGATCTGATTGTACTGTCAGAGTGTCAGTGCATCGGGTTGTGACATATAGTGTAGTGACCCAGTACATCATCCTGGTCCCCTCCATAAATGTCATACATGTTTGTCCTATGTTGATGCACTACTTCTTCTCAAGGCCAGTGCAAAAGTACTACTTCGCTGTCTAATTTTCCTATGCGGCCGTCTTGAGTTTAGATCACTGAGTAGAGGTACACGCTTTAATTGACACACCCACGCATCTTTAAGTCAAGGTGGAGGTACTGCAAGAGAAATAATTACTGTTCACACACATGCATCTTTGAGCTTGTGAGAGCCGTGTGGAGGTACTATATTTTGAAGACTAGTTTTTTACCTGCACTGTGAAGTCTATAAGTGAACTGCCTTGTAATAATTGTTCCAAGTTTTCAAGTAAAGTTTGCTGGGCTCTAACCATTCCTAGGGACCCATGATACTAAGAAACTGTCTGAGACTGAGTTTATTCTCCGCCGAAGGTCATACTGGTGTGTGAAGGAACAGTGGCGTCACCCGTGACAACTACAACCCCTGTTATCCTGTATTATGGGCATTCCCTATTCTGGGGCTGTCCCAGGTGGCCTGCAGTGACACTCTGGCCTTGGCTGCGTGTGTCCCTCCGGGAAGGAGACTGGTAAATGCCACTGTGACACATCAGCACTTTACCTTCCCAGCCCCACACGTATGCCAGGTTTCCGGGGTATCCCCATGAGATGCTGCAATAGTACTGTACAGCAAATACACTGACACTCTGACCGTGC
This sequence comes from Eleutherodactylus coqui, assembly GCF_035609145.1. NCBI lineage: Eukaryota > Metazoa > Chordata > Amphibia > Anura > Eleutherodactylidae > Eleutherodactylus > Eleutherodactylus coqui. The sequence continues at coordinate 130,593,537 of NC_089841.1, forward strand.
AATTGGGTCTGGCAGGGAGTGGGCACGTTGTGAGGGGGAGAAGCCATCTGCAGAACAGAATGACTTTTCTTATAACAGCGTGACACCAGGGACAATAGCATAAGTAGGCCAGGGTTAATAAAAACCCTGGTTCTGGGACAGATTAAGAACACAGTAGAATTGAAATTAAATAAAAATAAAATGCAGACATTGATAAAATCGTACTGTATATGGGAGCAGCTGTTCTAGAGAGACACAGCTAGTGCTCCCTCTTCTGTTATGCAGTGAGGTGCAGACAGATTTCTCAGCCCCATCTTCACCTAGCTGCACAGCTGAAGAGGAGTTGTGTTAAGTAAAATGTACAGAATACGCTGATAAAACCTATTGCAAAAATGCTTAAATCACCTTTTCTGTTTATTAAAAAAAATGTTGTTACTATACATAGCATTTCCATAAAGAAGGCTGCAGGCTGTACATTGGTTAAGGCAGTGGTCCCCAAATTGTGGTTCTTCAGCTTTTATGAAACTACAACACTCTGACAGCCTTAAACATTCAGGCCATGTGGAGATTTGTAGTCTGTGAACAGTGGGAGAGACGTCGGGTTAAGGTAGAGCATGGACGTTCTTCTACTTGTCTAGACTGTCCATTAACTCAACTTTTAACATCTTAAAAATATTTTTTTTCTTTAATTATGCTATTAGTGAAATTGCTGTGCCTGTTGGCAAGAGTTGGTTTCTAGCAGGGAAAATCAACATAGCTGGTGTGATCGTTGGCAACAAAGATTTGGTTACACAACATACAGTATAAACGTTTGGATGAAAAACAGACAATGTGGGAGTTAAAAAGCAGAAATGAGTAAAAACTTTGGAAAGAAAAAACACGTAGGCAGGATCATTTTCAAAGGATAAAGAACACAAATACAAATTAACCACTGTCTTAGGTCTTTGCCATTTGCCACCCATAAGTTCAAATCAGAGTCTAGCATAGTACATTAAGTCGTAAGGTTTTCCCCATTGATATGTCTGACAAATGTAGAAGTGATACAATGTAATCTAATGCCATAATGGCTTATAATATGCTACTCAAAGAATCCTATTATTGCTACTATAGCAAAAATGTATCTGTAGGACAACTCATAAGGAGGAAGTATGTATGGAAGTTGGGGGCATATTGTGACTTGAACTATGGAAGTATTGTGACTAACACTTGAGGGCACATTGTGGTTGACATTGGGGGAGAATTAGAGCTCTCACTCGTCATAAGTTAATGTAATTGACATAGGGGGCATTTTGGCAAGTTCATGGGAGCGCACTGTGGCTGGAACTATATAAAGGCCAAATTGTGCCTGTGTATGAAGGACGGCACAGTGTTGGTTGGTATTGTATGAGAGTGCAGTATGGGTTGCATTGTATTGTATGTTGCTATACTTTGGCAGGTACTCGACTACTCACATCAACTCCTACAGTCCCTAATTTTGAAGAAGAAGCATTTCATGTTCTGCAATCCAATCAGCGCCGTGACTTCCAGATTCTCTGCTGGGTCCGGAGTGATGTCAGCACGGCACCCCAGACCATGTGATGTGCAGGGCAGTGCATGCGCATTGTAATTCAGCACTGGACACCAAGGGAGTAACATCTCCTTCTAGTGCCAGCACTGATAGGCTGACTGGGTTGTCTTTTTACCCAGTCAGCCTATAAATTGTAACTGTAATGTATAAAATCTAGTTGTTGTACTTAGTTGCTCTAGGGTTTAGAAGTAGAGTTCGAGTCAGCTAGTACTTTAAGTTTAGTTAGTCAGAGACGTTTAGTGTTTAGTTTTGTTCAGCTTGTCTCGGACTGGATTCTTGTCCCTCCCACAGTAGGGATGTGCTTTTCGTAGCAGGTGCTCCACCTAAGGGAACAGTTCATTTCAAGTGATTCTGGCAAACTAGACTGTACAGTTCTCCAAACCAAGACCTACTTTATCCAGTCAATTCGAAAAGACCTGAATCATCTGCTGCTGGTCTGACTCAGTCTGTATCTCCATAACTTGTCACCTCTAGTTGTGCTAGCAAGTCGTATCAGCCATGACAACAAGGTTCTGCATCAGCTGAGATGTGTACAGTGTGTACATTCACTATATTATTAAGAATCTACCTTGGGATTCCTAGTGGCAAAACGTCTTGGTGACGTCCACTCTTAATAATTTACAGTAGAGGATACGTTATGCCATAATTAAAGATTATTAGTTAGGTTAGATATTCCTTTAGGGCAATGCAGCAAGAAAACTTTCTCTGCTCTAATCTGATTTACTACTAAATCATACTACTAATATATTACTCCCTTAAACTCATGTTTAGCAATTTTTAGTTGGCCCAGTCACAAAATATGCGACATATTTTGTGGTACGTTATTTGATCAATGTGTAATTGACCTAGTTCACACTCTGATATATTATAAATGCCCTAATGCTACAGTGGAATCAAATAATCTGTTTTAACTACTCTAAGCTTATATGATATCATTGGGCTACCAACATACGTTATTTTGATGTTAGGTATAGATGTGCAGTAGGAAGCATGTAATGGCTTAGTTACCTATGTCCAGTACTCGAATTTTAAAATTTATGTTGTATATTCTCTTAAGTGTAGCCATAACTTAAAAATACAAAAATATCCATTCCATATATAGTAGGAATACCTACCTATACATATGAGGCTAGTGGAATCCAGCTTACTTCCAGGAGAACACTCACAGTGAAATGAGCCAAGAATATTTCTACATGCCCCATTAACACATGGACTGCTTTCACATTCATTTACGTCTGGAAAACATACAAAATGTTTTTGGTTAGTTTGAATTATATGAAGAAATTAAAGCCTTAAATGAATAAATAAAAATGTAAGTACATGTCTGCTCAGTTTTATGTATCATAAAAATCTTACAACAATTGAGTTTTGAGTTCTAGTACTACTCTGATCTAACATTACTCTGACATATAATAAAGTCTATTGGCAGCAATTCAAATGTTTCCATAATCTCGACTAATTGTCTTCGGGAACCTTTTCTGTTCAGATCTCAGATTCAATAGAGCAGCATTTTGGACATTCAGAGGCGCCTGGTATTTCTTTTCTACTGGGTCTCGCATTGTAGTGTCTTAAAGGGTTGTTTCATCAAATTAAGTTGTCCCACAATTGCTAATCCATTCATTCTTGGACCTTTGATGCTCTTGGTCTCAGGTTGTGGGAGTCCCATCAGTGGGACCCATCCTTCTTTTAGGAGATAACTTCATTTGGTGGGGCAAAATGAACTCTGGCAATGACATACACAGAAGAAAGGGTCCCGCAGCCAATATGAAACTTGACCTTTTGTTATGTTGCTGGGTTCTCTTACCCAAGGCAGAAAAGACTGTTTGTGTACTATTACCAATGGTTTCCATGAGCCCTAAGCCCCATTTACACACATAGTAACATAGTATGTAAGGCCGAATGAAGACAATGTCCATCTAGTTCAGCCTGTTTTTCCTCCTATGTTGTTTATCCAGGGGAAGGCAAAAAACCCCAAGAGGCAGGAGCCAATTAGCCCATTTGGGGAAAAATTCCATCCCAACTTCCTAATGCCAATCAGACTAATCCCTGGATCAACCCCTAATAGTTCCTACCTATATTGTGTAATATCCTTCCGCTCTAGAAAGACATCCAGTCCCCTTTTAAACTCCTCTATGGATTTTGCCATCACCACATCCCCAGGCAGAGAGTCCTACAGTCTCACTGCTCTTACAGTAAAGAACCCCTTTCTGTGTTGGTGATGAAACCTGCTTTCTTTTAGACGTAGCGGATGCCCTCTTGTTACAGTCGCAGTCCTGGATATAAACAGATCATGGGAGAGATCCTTGTATTGTCCCATCATGTATTTATACATAGTTATTTGGTCGCCCCTTAGACGTCTTTTTTCCAGGGTAAATAATCCCAATTTTGTTAGCCTCTCTGGGTATTCCAGTCCCTTCATTCCATATATTAGTTTAGTTGCCCTTCTTTGATCCCCCTCAAGCACTCTAACATCTTTCCTAAGCACCGTGACCAGAACTGTGCCTAACAAGTGACTTATACAGCGGTAAAATAATGTTCTCGTCCCTTGCCCCTATACCTCTTTTAATGCAAAGATGATCAAAATTTGTTCAAAATAGGGAGAATGAAAGTTTGAGCAATCATTTTGCATAAGCTACTAATGGGCACTAATGCGCATTAGTAGCTTATTAGCTTCAGTTACATGTAAATGAGCCTCCCTGAGCTGTATCAGCGCTCCTGTGGAGAACATGGCATGCGGTCCCCGCTATCAGCTCTCTGTTCGAACGATGGATTTTAAACTCAACTAAAAATCATAGTTTGATGAAAAGCAAACGATGGTAGCATTTACATGCAACGATTATCACTCAAAAGTCATTGTTTGAGCGAATTGTGAGCGATAATCGCTGCGTGTAAATGGGGCTTTAGGCTGGTCTCACACAACCAGATATCAATTGAGAAATCCATGATTATCACCCGCACAGATGATACGCGGTATTCTCCGCCTATTTAAAGGGGTTGTCCCGCGGCAGCAAGTGGGTCTATACACTTCTGTATGGCCATAATAATGCACTTTGTAATATACATTGTGCATTAATTATGAGCCATACAGAAGTTATAAAAAGTTTTATACTTACCTGCTCCGTTGCTGGCGTCCTCGTCTCCATGGTGCCGACTAATTTTCGCCCTCCGATGGCCAAATTAGCCGCGCTTGCGCAGTCCGGGTCTTCTGCAGTCTTCTATGGAGCCGCTCGTGCAGAATACAGGCTCCGTGTAGCTCCGCCCCGTCACGTGCCGATTCCAGCCAATCAGGAGGCTGGAATCGGCAATGGACCGCACAGAAGAGCTGCGGTCCACGGAGACAGAGGATCCCGGCGGCCATCTTCAGCGGTAAGTATTGAAGTCACCGGAGCGCGGGGATTAAGGTAAGCGCTCTGGTAAGCTTTCTTTACCTCCCTGCATCGGGGTTGTCTCGCGCCGACCGGGGGGGGGGGGTTGAAAAAAAACAAAACCCGTTTCGGCGCGGGACAACCCCTTTAAGAGACAGAACTTTCACATATCCGCTCAGATGAGCGAATAGTAATTGTGATATCCGTGAGCGCAGCATGTTCTATTTTTGTCCAGACTATGTGCGGATGGCCTCCATTGAAGTCAATGGAAACTATCAGAACCACAGCCCATCCGCAACTGATATTGCGGATAGGTTGTGGATACCCGCGTCATCACCTAGCAAAAGTGCGGTAAAAACAAATATTTAAAAAAATAATCTGTACTGCGCATGACCAGTGGCGAGTGTCCACGGTCATCTCCATTACAGAAATGACAGGTACACTGGAGCGCCAGCCGGGGTCACAGTCGGATTCCGCTGTGGGTTCCTGGATGTGGATTCCAACCCTATCGTGTGAGCGCACCGTTAGGCCAATTCTCCATCTTCGTATTTACTAACAGTGCAGTCCCTCCGTAGAAGAGTCTTGCACAGTTTCTTGCTACCCAATACCAAAAGGGCAATGAACTAAACTAGAAGTGGCCCCATCTATTCCACATTTCTAAAGCAGCTGCATGGGCTTCTTTATAGTATATGCACCAAGAACTCTGGACAAAATAGGGACCACATGGGGATTCTTACTTTAGAGTTCTTTGAGTTTGTGTGTTATGCCTTGCCCCCTCAGGGTCTACACTAGGTTTAAAATAGCAAAACTAAGCTGTTGCATAGTATTCACTGTGATCAGGATTCCTATTTTACAGTGTTTTCTCAAACACACTAATGAAAGTTAGAGGTAAACATTGATTCTCTACTTCTACATATCAGAGTAATATGAGTATAATGAATTCTGTGTCTGCTTTCCCACAGAATGTCTAACCTCATATTCCTCAGGGACTTCTTATTTGTAAACCTTTTAAACTGAAAGGGTTACCCAGGATTAGAGGAAAGGGCCTGCTTTTATTTCCAGAAACAGCACCACTCTTGTGAATGGGCTTGCAGTTTAGGCCCAATGTCCACAGGTGGGTTTGATTTACAGAACCTGCACGGGGCACCCGAGAGGGAGATCTGCAAATTAAGCCGCCCATAGGAAAGCATGGGCATCTGAAAATTAAATTAAGTATGCAGATTTGTTTTGTGGTCCGGAAAACAAATCGCAGCATGCTCCTTTTTCCTGTGGATCCCACAGGGACGGCTTCCACTGAAGTCACTGCGGACATGCGGCAGATCCCGCGGGAAAGCAGAAGATCTAAAAAAGAAAAAACTGTACTGTGCATGTCCGACGCCAGCCGTGAGGGCCACATGCAGTACAGTGACCCCGGTAGTGCAGGGATCCGCGCAGACACCGCTGACGGGGAAAACAGGTACAGTAAATAGTGTTCACTGGCTGCAAACAGGGCTGGATTCTGTGTGGCATTCCCTGCAAGGAATCTGATCTGCCCGTGAACATGAGGCCTTAGGCCTCCTTCACACGGGCGACAAAGTCGAGCAATTTTGTAGTGTTGCGACAATGCTACATATCGCATTTAATTGAAGCCCATGCTTTCCCTATGGGTTCCTTCACACATGCAATATTTTGTAGCATGTGACAACCCGACACAAAAACCTTCAGCAATATGCCAGCGACTGGTGAGGTTTTGTAGCCCATGTTTCCCTATGGAGCCTTCCTCTCTGTTACATTGCATTGCATCACACGAAACATGGTTTTCATGTGGTGCAACTTTGACAGTAGGAAATCCAACTGTCAAAACCTAAACTAAGCCCTAGCTGCAGGAAAAAAAAAACCAGTATACATCACCTTAGAAGCGCTGTCCGACGCTGCAGATTCCTCTCGGTCCCCGCCACAGTTTCTCTTCATTTTTTCTGACAGGGGATTGGAAATTCTTGGAAGCGCTGGCTGTGATTGGCTGCCACTTAGCCAATCATAGCCAGTGCTTGATGAACCAATCACAGCCATTCATCGAGGGCTGGCTGTGATTGGCTAAGGGTCAGCCAATACCAGCCACCGCTTGCAGGAGGCGGGGATTTTTCAATCCCCAGCCAGAAGAGATGAAGAAGACTGCCGGGAACTGAGAAGAAGCTGCGGCGGAACCCAGGACAGCGCTTCTAGGTGATGTATACTTTTTTCTTTTTTTTGCAGCTATGGCATATTTTTGGGGTAGAGCTTATATTTCAAGCACCCCCACCACCCTTGAAAATCCTTGCATATGGTGCTAAAAAGTCGCGTGACTTTGTAGCACCACATGCAACTTTGTAGCGCTACAAAATTGCGGTATCACCGTGAGAAATCGTAGTGATATCGCACTGACTATTGATGCCATATCGCTGTGATTTTCTCGCTGCGATGCCGTGTTCCCCCTTGTAAAGAAGGCCTTACTCTCATGGAAGTGCAACTTTCATCCACATTGAAGTGTATTCAATTAGTCTGCAATACCAGTCACAGAATTAACATAGAGAAAAATGGCGCTATTTTACAAATAAAGGTAAACTGGACAACCTCAGAGTATAGTGACAAATGATTTTCCACAATATGCACTTTAAACATTAACACTAGTGAACAGCAAGTGCAAACGTGCATATTTTACATGTGAATTAATGTTAGTTTTGAGAACTAACGCATGTCTCCCTATAAAATATAGTGATTTACAGTATAATTTACAGAGGATCATGATATGGAAAGCAGGAGAGGATCTGTAACAGTTATGAAAATGCTTCTATGACTGTAAACCAAAAACATCGCAATCTATTGTAATTACTTGCGGAGAAATATGTATCATAAGCAGATAATTACCTTCGCAGGTATCAGTATCAGACCTGAATAAGTACCCCTTAGGACATGAGCAGGTATAACTCCCTGGAGTGTTTCGGCAGAGACCATTATCACATAGCAGTCTATTCACCAAGCATTCATCTATGTCTGAAAAATAAATATTTCATTTAAATATTAAATCACAGTTCTATACCATTTCATGCAGGTAAACATTTACTAAAGATAAAGTACTAGCCTAACTCTTGCATCCATTAAATGCTTTTCTCAAATGAAGTCACACTAGGGATCAACTTCTCTAACTTCCTGGCTGCAGCAAGAGCAATAGTTTTTTTTTCCTTTTAGATCATAGAAGGTATCCTGAGTAGGGACATCCTTCTACTCTGTCTATATGTCCTAATAGGGCATATGGGTAAAGGTTGTCTTCATAAGACAATCCCTTTTACAGCATATGAATGACCTGTGACTTTGTTACAGGCAACATCTATGGCAAGCTACATAAGTGAAAATTATAGGAACTGTCTTGGTTTGTAGATTTACTGGTACTGCAGTATGATGTCATATTACATTGTGTAATTAGGATTTGTGCCCAATATGCTTTAAAGGGGTATTCTGGTGACATTAAGTTATCTCCTATCTGCAGTGGCTGAGCATACCTGCTAATCTCTCTCGAGGGATACAGTAGCCCCTTTCTGGTGATTGGTGAGGGTTGCAGTGGTCCGGACTCCTATTATCAACTAGTTAGTTCCTATTTTTTGGACAGGGAGTGACATCACTGGAATAAACCTTTAAGTGTGAGTTGTGTTGCCATATATTGTGAAGACTAATACAGTTCTTAACATAACAACTTTTACATCTATCTCATATCTATCTCATATCTATCTATCTATCTCATATCTATCTATCTCATATCTATCTATCTCATATGTATCTATCTATCTCATATGTATCTATCTATCTCATATCTATCTATCTATCTATCTATCTATCTATCTATCTATCTATCTATCTATCTATCTATCTAGTGTGGCACAGAGTGTTAAGGCAGCAGAATGCAGTTCTAAGCTCTTCAGGTAGCTGGCTCAAGGTTGACTCAGCCTTCGATCCTTCCGAGGTAAAATGAGTACCCAACTTCGTGGGGGGTAATAAACAAAATAATAACCTGAAAGTGTTGTGGAATAAGTTGGTGCTATACAAATAACAAGTCCCTCCCCTGCTATCTAGATGTATATATAAAACAACTAAGCTTAAGAAAATGCCTGTTGGAACTCTGATTTATAAGCCGAGATAACTTCAGTTGACCTCGGTTGGTGTGTGATCACTAATCACTCCTTACAACCATTAAAATTATTAAATGTTTTGTTTCTACTGAAACGATTGGGTCAGGAAGGGTTTGACCAATGGATTAGTAGCATAAAACTAAATTTTTGTCTTCACTTAATTAACATTTATTACCATCGCTACCATTTCTTTGCCATCCATTTAAGTAGGACTGAATTGCAGTCTTCTGCACAGCTATTGGATGGAAACAGCACTGTGCAGGGAACTTGCCCAACAAGTCTTAGTCTTTTCATTCTCCTATCGAACAAAAAGTGATAGCATATAGTAATATGTCATCACTTGTACAGATAGGAGATAAAACTATAAAACTCATAAATAGAACATTTTAGAATTTCTAACAGAGCCCTAAAAAGGATCTGCAAAATCTAAACAGATGGGGGGGAAAGTCTAGTAAAAATGTTTGCTTGCACTGCCACAAGGAATGGTTGAAATTAACACCAAACCACAATTAATGATAGTTCTTTTTACTCACAGCAGAAATTTCAGTTAGGACAAAAGACCATAAAGTGATTTGTAGCCAACATAAACTCAGGTGTCAGGCTCCATTTATCTGCTCTTCAGCATGTACTATTTTATTGTATAATGTGCCTGTATTTATTTAATGACTTAGGGCTCGCTCAGATGAGCACGTGTTTTGTGTGCGCATAATGCATGCTTCTAAAAGAACCAATGAGTTCCTATAGAAGCGTTTATATGTGCAGGATTAGCAGCGCAAAATAGCACGCACCTAAAAAAGATAGGACATAGGTGCACATTTTGACGGAGTTTCCATTGACTCCTATGGGAGCAGGAGTTAATGGAAACTCCTGCGCACGGAATAGCACCCCCGCTGCTTAAAGCAGGACATTTAAAAGGTGCTTTTAGCCAGAAGCATCTTTTAACTGTCCCGCTGTTAACCCCTTAGTCCTCATGGGGATGAGGGGACTCCCGAAGGTTCCGTTAATCCCCGCAGGGAGTCCCCTCATCACTGAACAGTGTGACACTTCTGAATCATTTCTTCTGGCTGGGGATTTAAAAATCCCCACCTCCTGAAAGCTCTGGCTCTGATTGGCTGAGGGCAGGGACCGATCACAATCATTCGATCATTGAAAGAAGAAATGATTCAGAAGAGTGATGGTGAGCCAGGGAGAAGATGCGCCGGAGCCCTGACAGCGCTGCTAGGTGATGCATATTTATTTTTTTTGTCAGCAGCTAGGGCTTATATTTCAAGCCCTTCCCCAAAAATCCCTGCCGGGGTTGCATTCATCCCATGGCTTTCCATGGGCCGGCATCAGCACCGGCCCCATTGAAAGCAATGGGATAGCATTGCGGTCCTCTGCCACAGCTGTGACAGCTGTGGCAGGGGATTCTTTCATCTTCGCCGGCAGTTCCATCATCACAGTGTTCAGTGATGAGCAGCCTTTGTGGAGCAGCTGCTCCAGTGAATGGGCAAATTTTCATTTAGTGTGCCTATGAAACTTTGCCTGTTCATGTGTTTTCAGCTTATGTGGGGAGCACAATTTTTTTGTGCACATAGGCACGCAAAAAAAGACGCTCGTCTGACCACGGCCTTACTATGCTTTCAAAATCTTCGCATTAATCTTGCGATAAAAGAAATGGAAGAGGCATGTTTGTTGGAGGTGATACAAGCAGTGGAGGAAAAGCAAGAGGATTCCGTGACTTTCAGTACACGCTGCTAGACTACGTCCTGAGTCATTCGTGGAAGTATGGAGGCAGTAGGGGCATCAGAACAGGCTGATGTACGTAAGTCCAGAAATGCTGCAACATGTACAGTATAAGGGAATTGCTTTGTGTGATAGCAGTGGTTTAATATTAAGTGGGGTACTTATCAAATGGGAAGAGAGATTATTCAATGTATTACACAACATTGTTAAAAATCCTTTAACTACAATCATTCCAGCATTACAATAAAGCCAAGGGTGAAACTTTGTTTCCTCTGGCATGGCATTTTTCTTTTGGCTTTTAAAGAAGTTGTCTGGTTACCAGACAACATTCCCTCTATAGCGCCCACTACTGCTACAATAACAGTACTTACCCGTTCTCTGCTGCTGTGATTCAAAGCTGCAGTCTTGCCATGGTCCCAGTGTTTGTTGTTGCAGATGAAGTCACCAGAAATCACCTGAGCACTAAAACATCATTGCCAATCCTCCTGGCATCAACACTCACATCCTGGATCGTAGTGGCAGAAGATGAGTAAGTACCGCTCCTTTTGTTATTTTAGCACAGTGGGCGCTATAGAGGGAATGTTGTCCGGTAACCGAACCACCCCTTTAATTCAACATGTGGCACCATGTACTTTTCCAACCGTAGACAGATTTCCATATTAAATATCAATAGCTCTTCAACCGGGAAAAAAATGAGTTCGTCTTTTCCACCACTACCAACTATTTTCTATGATTTAGAATTGGGTTTTGAAACTCATAGTTATCCTTCTAGTAAAAGTTTCTACTATTGCACAGTGGGTTGCTACAAACTCATCCAGTGTCTTTTAACTGAATTTATCTCAAGTCTTAATTTTCTGAAAAGTCATTACTAAAAATTCGAAATGTGTCCATGACATAGAAAACAAAGGGCAGAATCAATATTTATAAAGTTACAGTAGGGCGAGAAAAAACAGGTAAGATGAATGAACAACATCCTGACCACTGCTGAGGTTAACATATTTAGTTTATGTAAAAAGTAAAAAGAAAGGTCTCCTCATTTCATGAGAAAGTGTAACTAATGATTATTATACACAACAATTTCCTGTGGAGTCCAAGCCAAACTGCCCACTCTGGATTGTGTCCAGGGTAAACAGATGTTCTATACACTAGCTCTTTGATTAGAGAATAAAGCCCACCACCCTCATGTAAAACCACATACACTAATAACTCATTTATTTTATTTGTAAGTGGTTTAGTCATAACAATCAATCACCTTTCCCCACCAGATTGCCATCTTCTACTTATTTAGGCTGGGTTCACACGGGGCGGAATTGCCGCGGAATGTCTGTGTGGACTTTCTGCACGGAAATTCCGTCCACGGTTTTAATCCTTGGATTAGCCAGCAAAGTGGACAAGATTTGCAAAAATCTAGTCCACACACTGCGGCCCATTTGTTGCAGCCAAGCCGCGCTGAAATTGACATGCGGCGCGGAAATCAAAGACGCAGCATGTCAATTCTTTCTCCATTTCCACAGCGGCCTCTCTCCTCTCTTTGGGGAGAGATGGCTGTAGCGGAGTGCAGGTGGCGAAGCCGCTCCAAAATCCGCAGCTAAAGGCCGCAGGTTTTGAAGCTTCGCTTATCCTACGGAAATCTCTCGGTTTTTCCGTGCGGTCATTCTGCGAGATTTCTGTGGGATTTTGGTCCCATGTGAACCCAGCCTTAGGGCGGCTTCAGACAAGCATAATTCACTGTATGTCACCTGTATGAGACAGTTGTGTGGCATGCAATCACTATGCACTATCTTGGCATTAATGCATGGGCGCAATACGCGCCAAGATAAAACATGCTGCGGCAACATGGGAGCCTATAGTAGATTGGTACAGCATATTACACGTGGAGAACCTGTGCGCATAATACGCTATGACTATACGTTCATGTGTAGGAGCCCTTACTGATTTACTTATTTACAATTGTCTGTGTATAAAAAGCTTGAAAAAAACAATACATAGATTTCCTCAGATATTATTGCTTTCAGTTTGTCAACCTTATTGGTCAGACTTATAGCATTAGCCACCATACAGTTTAGAATTTTTATTTTATTTTGAGTGTATCCTTACTAACTGTTCTGCCAGTTCTAACTATACTACACCCTCCCACCGCTCCACCCCTATTCTCATTATTTAGTCCCAGATCACTGTCTATACTATTTTCCCCACTATCTCTCTGGTTGCCCTTGCCTCCAGTCCCTAGTTTAAACACGCATCCCACCTTCTAGCTATCTTCTTCCCCAGCACAACTGAACCTTCCCCATTTAGATGCAGCCTATCCCTATGGTAGAACCTGTAGGTAACAGGAAAGTTGGCCCAGTTCTCATGGAACCCAAATCTCTCCTTCCTACACAAATTCTTGAAGCACTTGTTTACCTCCCTAATCTCCGGCTACCTTTCTGGTGTGGCATGTGGTACACATAGTAACATAGTGTGTAAGGCCGAAAAAAGACATATGTCCATCCAGATGAGCCTATTACCCCCCAATGTTGATCCAGAGGAAGGCAAAAAACAACAATGAGGTAGAAGCCAATTTCCACATTTAAGGGAAAAGATTCCTTTCTTACTCTAATATGGCAATCCCTGGATCAACAACCCTTTTGAAGTTATTAATGATTATAAGTTTATAACATATAATATTGCATTGAGGTTAATCTTGACCTCTTATCGAATTTGACATCATCACATCCTCAGGCAGAGAGTTCCGTAGTCTCACTGCCCTTACAGTAAAACCCCCCTTCTATTTTGGTGTAGAAACCTTCTTTCCTCTAAAATGCCCCCTTGTAACTGTCATTTCAGAAAATATTATTTTGAAAGTCCTTGTCCTAAATTTAAGAACCTTCCACTTACCTTTAACTTTGTAATTAGTGCCAATGTGGACCATGACCACTGAGTCCTCACCAGCCCCTCATAGTAATCTGTCAACCCAATCCACAATCTGCCAAACTGGAGCACCAGGAAGACAAAACGCCGTTCGAATATCCCAGTCTTTGTGGCATATTGCCCTATTTGACCCTACTACTAGGACCTGTCTAGCCTGCCTGGCACTTCCATTCCTTTTTTACTAGAGCTGACATCCTCCTGGTGGTTAGAAGATGTGTCATGCTGCAGCAGTGCTTTCCTTGTAATGGCACTCCCCTCATCTGCCAACTTTGTAAATGTGTTGGGGTGTGCCAGTTCAGGACTAGCCTCCCTGGCACTCTTCCCTCTACCCCTTCTTCTAACTGTCACTCAGCTAGCTGCTTGATCACCCTGCACTTCCATGCTACTGTCAACCCCCACATGTGCCACCGTGAATGTCTGCTCAATGACTAGCAAACTCCTTTCCAGGTTGTCAATGGATATCAGTGTTGCAAACTACTAACTTAGATCCAGGATCTGGGCTTCCAAATGCGCAACATTCTCACATCTCTTATAGCAGTATGTAACATTGAACAGCTATTCAATGACAGCATACATGGCAGAAGATATGAAGTAGTTAGATATTAAAAATGTTCACATGCATGTTCATTAACCCCTTAGGGACAAGCCTACTTTGATATAGGGAAGCAACAATTTTTTTAGACTTTCATCTACACTTTCAAAACCTATAACTTTTTAATTATTCCTTCAATGTACTAATATAAGGGCTAGTTTGTTGTGTGTAGAGCTGGTTTTATTCGTACTATATTGTGATACGTATAATGGATTGTATAATTTTCACATTTTTACATTTTTTGGAGGGCAAGGTGAAGAAATATATAAATGCTGCCTTTTTAAGGTGTTCACCATGTGTTATAAATGACATGATGTATTTTTTCTGTGGGTTGGTATGATTACAGCGATGCCAAAATTATATATATTTTATTAGTTTTTCCACAATAAAAATCCTTTGTTTTAGAAAATATTTTCTTTGCATTGCTGCATTCAAAGACCATAACTTTTTAATTTTCCCTTCAATGAAGCTCTGTGGGGGCTTGTTATTTACATGATACACTGTAGTTTTTATTGGTACTATTTGGAATAAATATGACCTTTTTGATCACTTTTATTGCATGTTTTGTGAGGAAAAATGAACAAAAATAGCATTTTGGCTATGCTTTGTTTTTTGTTTTTTTTAAAATAATGTTTACCATGAGATAAAAATTGCATTCAATTTATTGTCTGATTATTACAGTGATATCAAACATGTATATATTTTTTCACTTTTTTTTAAACAAAGGGAAAAGTCAGCAAATAGATTCTTTTTTCTTTTTACTATTTTTAGTTTTTTTTTTGTCCCTGTAGGAGACTTGAACCTGTGATCCCTTGATTGCTCAGATACTACCCTGCAGTACTTCTGTACTGCATGCATCATCCATATGTTGTAAACATAAGGGATTTTGTCTATACCCCCTCCACACAATGATGTACGAGTATATTTATGTCATAGGTCACAAAGGGGTTAAAGGAACCCTTTTATGATAGCAGTGCATATTATTCAGCAGACCTGATCCTATACTTTTACTTTTCTTTTACCTAAATCAATCTCCCCAGGGCTCTTAATTTAGCCAGGATCTTTAAGGACAGGAGTTATTGGGGTTAGCAGTTCTTTTTAAGCATATAGAAGAAAACAACTATAACTAGCAAACAGATAAAAAGAATGACTTGTATAAACTCACCAATGCAATTTCTTCCTGAAGAATCTGATTCATAGCCATTATTACAATTACAACGGAAGCCACCTCGCAGGTTTTCACAAACTCCATTGGAACAGATATCAGGATCAAGAGCACATTCATTGATGTCTACAAGTTAAAAAGCATTTGTTAAAAATGATTCTCAGGTGATAGTAATAAATATATAATCTCTAGAAAATGCATGTTGAAGCATACTCACAAAAGTCATACAAATGTTACAAAATACACAAAAAAGTTAACTTGGCCCTTGTACAATATGTAGAATTTTTTACATAGAAATTGTTCCATACATTTTATTTAATGCTGCTCTCTTTGAGATAAAACACTCCCACAAAGTACATTACAAAGGATAATGCTATTCTGGAAGAGTAGATTCACAATATATAGTATGCCTAAAGGGTTTGTTATTAGAATGGTTTTCCCATTTAGAACCCCCTATCTATTAGCCAAAACAAGGAATGACTAAGTGCGCTTTCACATGACAGTTTTTGTGTTCAGTTTTTAGTGAGCCAAAACCAGGAGTGGATAGAAAGTATAAATGGAAAGATTTGCATTTCTTCCATATTTTGGACGCACTCCTGGTTTTGGCTAAAACAATCCTGAAAACAAAAACTGTCGTGTGAAAGAGCCCTAAGGGCTCAGTCACATGGGCGCATTCGGGCACCGATGCATCCGTGTTACTGCACCGCTGGAAGAAAGAACACATGACCGGCAGTGAAGCCGGTCATGTGTTCTTTCTTCTGGCGGTGCGGAGAGTCGTCCGCACCTGCAGTGTGGCCGTCTTATCCTGCAGTAACACGGGTGCATCGGCGCCCGGATGCGCCAGTGTGACTAAGCCCTAAGGCCTCTTTCACAGGATCGCTGTTTTAGCGCTGATTAAATACATCAAAAGATTACATCTAAAAGAACCCATGGTTTCCTATAGGTTGTTTCAGATGAGCGATTTTTTTGACGCTCCGAGAAAATCATGCGTCAAAAGATAGTCTTTTTTATGCAGAGATTTCTTGTCTCAGAAGATAGGACCTGTCCTATCTTTTGACAGCGCAGCACTGGCGGCTCCCATAGACTCCTATGGGATCCGGCTAGCAAAGGGAGGGGGAGCTAATCTCACTTATAGCAGCCACGACGTACTTGCAGCTGCTATGCATTCACACAATTTAACACTCAGATAGCCATGCTGTTTTAGTGCGGCTATCTAAGCGCTCAAATAGAGCTCGTGTGAAAGAGACCTAAAATAAGGTCTCTCACTTGGTGGACACAGCATTACATGGACTGCTTATTAATTTCAATAGATGTGGATAGTGACATTTTTGTGGACGCTTTGTGGGTGTTTTGCTGAAAGAACAAGATGCTGAATGTCAAAACTATTTCAAAACTCCCCTTTTTAATTTATTCAGACTACACATTTCAAGTGCATACAGCTGTTGAAATGCATTGTCCAAATAAACAAAAGAGGTTTTTTACATGGAGTTGTCATCCAGCATTATGTTCTTTCACTAAAGTGCCTGCAAAAAACCCAAAACATTTTTCTTAGGCGCGAGAATTCCTAAACTGAGTCAGATGGCAATCCATCTGGGTCTGGATGAGGAGTAGTCCATGAAAAAACCAACAATTGTGTTGTACCTATAAGAACACAACACCACAAAGTGAGCCTACCGTCCTATACTGAACAAGAGAGTATAAAAGGGGGAATAATGACAAACTGCAGAACATACCGCTTTAGTGCAGCAACACTCTTTTCCTTATAGAATTCTATTGGTTAAATATTTAGTAGGCACTGATTAATGTGTCCTTCCTTCTGTAGCAATGCTGCAAACAACTGAGCATTTGCTGGTGGATTCTCCCATAGATTACAGTTGATGACTGCTGGTTCCAGTAGTGGGACACTCGCAGCCAGCTTTTCTTCAGGGCAGCCTTTGGGACCATTCACATGGGTTGGAATAGGCCGCACGATGCTCTGCAAGCTGCAGTAAATTCTAAACCAAAATCCGCAGGCTACCTGTAGATTTTAATGCGGAATTGATAATGCCTTAAAACCTGCCTGCAATTCCACATGAAAATCCACAGTTAGACCTGCAGATTTTGGTGTGAAATTGCACAGCTGTGGATTGGTCTGCATCCTGCGGTGTAATTCTGTACCGTGTGAAAGGTCCCTTACCACAAAGAGGAATTGTCCAAAGTGCACAACCTCTTCAGGCTAGCCATACTCCCTTAAATTTTCCATCTCATGTACATTTATAGCAAGATCCTGGGTGCTTGAGATAACCCACAGTCATCTAACTCTTAAAGTAGAGAAGAGTCTTAAGAGCTCTATCACTGACCATGGCTTATGTTGAGATACTGTATTTGGCCAGCTATGGATTGCAGTACACAGTAAAATGCATTCGGTCTATAACTTCATGCTCTCACATGGGCGCACAACTTTATAGTAACTTTCAGTGGGGGATACTCGAATGCCAAAATCTGCTTTTATATGTCTGTAAATTAATGTATAGTACATATTCGTAATCTCCGCTGAATCTGACTTTTGCAAAAAAGAGTATTGCAATAAGGTCCAATAGAAAGAGGAGAAAACTGTAGACTATTAAAGACACAGCTGCATTATGATTCAGTCATATTTTTGTATTCCTCTGTATTTGGTTTAAATTTGTAAAATGTTATATTAATTTTAAGCCTTTAAAGCCTTTTTCTTTAAAATTACCTCTGCCGTCGACAGTAATTCCTATTCCTCCACTGCAGAGTCCTTGAAATTCAGCTGCATGATACAAGAAAGGAATAATTTCATGAATTATACCATCTGAATGATTCACATTGCTGCAGTTATGCTTCATACTTTATGTTTTAATACTTTATACAAATGATTTAGTTCTTGCCATAAAAGCTTATGAATACATTAGACATACAAATTATAAGTTTACACATAGACGGAAATCAAGATGTAGGAATCCAACCGTTTATAATGAACCTAAATTAGTCTCTGCCATGTTTACCTGACTTCGTAGTTTAAGAACAGTCAAAAGCTTTTAGTTTGACCCTAAAATGTATTAAACTATTTCACTATATAAATATATAGATCTGAGAATTATGTGCTTTGTTTAAAAAAAAAAATAAAAAAAAAAATCTTCTTTTATTGAGTATATCACAGAGAGAAAATGCAGATTACATTAAATCAGGTTGAAAGATCTGGAAGAGGCAATATATAATGGGACACGCAGGTCCCTAACAGAAATTATAAGTTTAATTACTTGTTAAAATAAAATTGCAATTATATTTGTATTATTTAAGTATACAAGAGGTCATTACTTTCCTGCAATAATAATATTTTGGATTTCAGACAAACAAAACTGAAAACAAATAAGGTAAGCGATTAAGACAATCGTGTCTAACTGAATCTGTCGCTGTTATGTGGTAAATGAGAAAATTATCTGAATTCTCCAAACACGTTCGAGGTTTCACCTGAGGATGAATTTTTGGAAGCATTGGGGAAATGGAGTATGTGGGTAATTTATGATGTAGTAGCGCACATGGGGTGAAGTTGATGGGCCTAAGCTAAAATTGTTTGAAGTGATGTATCCATTCCAAGGTTTCCAATTGCTTAAACATTTTTTGTGCTTTTAATTTCCTTTATGTGGGGAATCTTTAATTAACGTGCAGGATATAAATGTACTAGTAATTATTCGGAAATTATAGTACCAATGTTTCTGGTGGCTCATCACGCACACAGCAGCTTGAATATCACACAAGACAAACACAGCTTTGCTCCTCCCACAGCAGTGACATCACCACAGGTACTTCAGCCCACCAGATCTCTGTGGTGGAGGTAGGTCAGTGTGTTCTGTCAGGACTGCTGAAATGTGTCTGACATAATAGCAGTTTAGTTGTATTCTCATTTTGTTATTTCTGTCCTCCCCTTTTCAAGAGCTCAAACTGTGTTGTTCTTCTGTCGGTCAGATTGTGTGTTTTATATATGTTGTAGGACCTTCAATGATGTCACCAGGGCGCAGAGCGATGGCATCACCAGAGGTGGAGCATAAGAAACACACACACAAACATACATACATACTTACAGACAAGTGGTCGTTGGTAGTTTGATTACCTGAGTTGCGTGGTGGACATGGTTTGCATGGCTCTCCAAAGCCATAGTCTGGGTTGGCACAGCAACACTCAGACTTGGTCACAGCTCTTGGAAATTGATGGACACAAACCCCTTTTTTGATGGCTCCGTAGCAAGTGCTATGCATGTGTGTGTCTACAGGGATAAATCAAATATAAAACCACATCACATAAATACATACTACATTTTTCTGATTTATCCTTTAAAACACTGAAAGTCAATTTTCAACTTTTTGTAACTGTTACGTAATGTATCAGAATTATGAAACTCTTATATTGTAATGTCTATCTTTACAACTTTTTTTTAAACAATATTTTTCTTGTATTTTTTAATGAAGTTAACAAAAGATTAAAAAGATATATAGAGAAAAAAACTTCAGAAGCACATATGTTATTTTAATGTTGTGTCAGAACATAGAATACATTATTGCAATCAAAAGCTAAAACATATCATGTAAAGAACAGTAGAACCCACCAATACCCCCCCACCACACCCCTGAACCTGAGAGTCTGAGATCAAACCCATTTTGTATAGACAGGGAATGTTACATATCTGAACTGCAACAAAGATACACCTGGAATATCCCACGACACAGGAAAGTCCCAGAATTGTTCTCAGAACTAGGTCCCTCAAAGAGGAATATCACCCAGGTGAGATCTATCTCATTACAATAGCTTCCTACATTTCTAGGTGTCCCAAAGTCCCTTTCATATCTCGAATTAGATACCAGTGAAAACAAAAAGTTTCATTAAAATCTTAATTTCCACTTTATCCAAAGTCACAATGATAAACCCCTTACATTCTTTAAAGAAGGACTTGATATGGCATTCCTGTTTCCTTTCTGCGTAATTTACTCCATATTAAGAAAGTGCTTTAGTTTCTGTACTACCTCTTGTAAAGAAGGTACCACTGTCTGTATCTAATGGGCTAGGAGACATCTAGCTGCTATAAGCAAAAGAACCGTCCACTATCAAAAGGATCTTAGTATCTGAAGTACAGCCATGGATTACCATGGACTCTGGAGTAAAAGGAACCTCTATTTCCCAGGATCCCTTTATCCTTACAGCTTTAAAAGAGTTGTCTCAGCATGACAAGCCCTGGCTTGAAAATCACATGTTATTGTTGAGGGAAATTATGGTCAGATGTACATTACCTCTGCAGTGGCTGCTGAAAGGGGAATTTAGTATTAAGCAGTACAAGGCTGCTATTCAAATCAAAGGCTGGCCATGATTTACATGGACATTTCAGGCTCGCTGGGGGTTCACAAGCGTGGGTAAGACACATGGAAATGGGTTGACTTAGGGAGACAACCCTTTTAAGTAATAATATCCACACTCTTTTAAAATAATAGTTTTCATATGACAGGCAGACCTCAGACTTTTTCAAAGCAGTCTGTTCATATCTTTTTATATGCAGTAGTGAAACCATTGAAACTTCCGAGATCTTCTGACATAATCACACAAAATCTTTTGTTTTACTAAACAAAGTCCTAATTAGAAGTAGATACAGAAAGTAATGTGGCACACTTTAGATACCATAGCTAAGAAACTTACCAACACAAACACGGCCATCTACCCCTACGACCAAACCGGGAGGGCATTCACAGCGAAAAGATCCCTCTGTGTTGATACAATGTCCATTCATACATATGCCTGGTGTTTGACACTCATCAACATCTACCAAAACAGATATTGGAGAAAAATGTGAATATAACAAAAATAAAATTAATCAATTAAAATCACTGAACTTGAGAACTATCATAGAACATACCTGTACAATAACGACCATTGGCTGCCAGGACAAATCCTGGCTTACAGATGCACTTGAAGCTGCCATCCTCATTTATACACATTCCATTTAAACACATATTTGTAGTGGCACATTCATCATGATCTGTCAATGCACATAAGAAGTTGATATTGGATTATATTAAAACTTTAAGAATTTATAAATACATCCCGTATATGATAGTAATATCTTAAACAACAGTATTGATGCACAGAAGAGCAAGGTATTTAGTGCAAATATTCATTCTATTCATTTAGGCCTCCTGCACATGGGCGGGTTGGAACCGGGATTCCCGCAGCAGAGTTCGACCCGCTGCCCAGCCAGTGTCCCCTGCATAACTGTCCTGCATCTTCTGTGAGCGATAATGATGTACCTGCCTGCAAATAGCCCTTCAGTGCTAAACCCTAATGGGAGCAATGACTTCAGATTCACAAAGTAAAAATGTGAATAGGCTGCAAAAAGAATAACTTTGTGTTAAATATTCCATCTAATGTTATTTTACAATTATCAAACTAGCTTTTGCTGATACAGAAGAGAACAAGATGTGTTGTAGTTGGAATGTAGGGCCGCGTCATTGTACAACTGCCAACTAAAATGTTGAATTAATATACAGAGATTACTGTCTGATCTAGTTAAGAAAACAGGACTATTTAATTGCAGACGTTTGTCTACATGTTTAGTGACCAAAGAATTTCACCAAATTGTAAATTAAATGTGCCACTGTGGGTGAGTGGATCCAGTTTGCTTCTTTTCTGCTGAGTTTCCTCTGGTCCATCTCTAATTGAATGAGAAATTCACTATAGATGCATATCAACCACATTTAGTTTGGTAAGATATGAGGAATGAAGTATTATACTGGTCTGAAATTGGCAGACCAGTACAATACTTCATTCCCCATATCTTACCAAACTAAATGTGGTTAATATAGTGGATATAAAAAGTCTTGTGTGGCACAGAGTGGCAGCAGAATGCAGTCCTAAGCTCTCACTCACGACCTGAAGGTTGTGGGTTCAATCCCCACGTGGTTCAAGTAGCCAGCTCAAGGTTGACTCAGCCTTCCATCCTTCCGAGCTCGGTAAAATGAGTACCCAGCTTGCTGGGGGGTAAAGATGACTGGGGAAGGCAATGGCAAACCACCCCGCAAAAACAGTCTGCCAAGAAAACATCACGATGTGACATCTCAACTCGGTCCTTGCACCAGGGGACTTTACCTCACCTATAATACTTCATTCCCCAATCTTACTACACTAAATATGGTTGATATAGTGGATATAAAAAGTCTACGCATCCCTGTTAAATTGTCATGTTAAAAAAATACAGATTTATTTCCACCTTCAGGCCTTAGTCAGACGGGCGTTTTTTCGCGCGATTTGCGCATGCGCATGCGTCCGGCGATTTTATAAAACCATTGCGTGGCAATGGTATCGGACACATGAGCGCTTTTTATGCGCTCGTCCGATAAATTATAGAACAGAAATCGCAGATCGCACCTATCTGCGATCTGCGATTCCTGTTCTCTTCTCTATATGCGCTCAATGGGGCCGGCGGCAGCAGCGCCGACCCCATTGAGAACATATACTAGACAAATCATTCTTTTCTGCCACAGCTGTAACAGCTGTGGCAGAGAAGAACGATGTTTGCCCATTGAATTCAATGGAGCCGGCAATACAGCCGGCTCCATTGAAAGCAATGGGCTGCCGGCGAGCGCGTGATGAATTGTCAGGAAGGGCTTAAAGGAGATGTCCCGCGCCGAAACGGGTTTTTTTTTTTTTAAACCCCCCCCCCCGTTCGGCGCGAGACAACCCCGATGCAGGGGTTAAAAAAACCACCCGCACAGCGCTTACCTGAATCCCGGCGGTCCGGCGTCTTCATACTCACCTGCTGAAGATGGCCGCCGGGATCCTCTGTCTTCATGGACCGCAGGGCTTCTGTGCGGTCCATTGCCGATTCCAGCCTCCTGATTGGCTGGAATCGGCACGTGACGGGGCGGAGCTACACGGAGCTACACGGAGCCCCATAGAGAAGAGGAGAAGACCCGGACTGCGCAAGCGCGGCTAATTTGGCCATCGGAGGGCGAAAATTAGTCGGCACCATGGAGACGAGGACGCCAGCAACGGAGCAGGTAAGTAAAAAACTTTTTATAACTTCTGTATGGCTCATAATTAATGCACAATGTACATTACAAAGTGCATTATTATGGCCATGCAGAAGTGTATAGACCCACTTGCTGCCTCGGGACAACCCCTTTAAATATATAAGCCCTTCCCTGCAATTCATCCAGAAATGTGTTAAAATAAAAAATATATATATACTTACCTTGTCCCGGCAGACAGAGTTCAGCCGCGGCCAGCGGCAGTTCTCCTGAACTGCTCTCTGTAGTATTCAGCAGCCGGGGATTTAAAATCCCCGCCTGCTCAATGAGCTGCTTCTGATTGGTCACAGCCCTGACCAATCAGAGGCAGCTCTCACTCACACTCATTCATGAATTCATGAATGACAACTGAGAGCTGCCCCTGATTGGTCCCTACGCTGAGCCAATCAGAGGCAGCACTCACTCACCCATTCATTTTCTGCTTCTGGAACTCTGGCTTTAGTTATGCTGGAGGGAATTGTGAATAGTTCAAATATCAGTCCATTTTGGAACAAAACCTTCAGGCCTTTGCTAAAAAGCTTAAGATAAAGAGGAATTTCACATTTCAGCACAACAACGACTCAAAGCATACCTCCAAAACAACTAAAGAATGGCTTCACCAGAAGAAGATCAAAGTTTTGGAATGGCCCAGCCAGAGCCCAGACCTGAATCTCATTGAAAATCTGTAGGTTGACCTGAAGAGGGCAGTACACATGAGATGCCCTCACAATCTGACAGATTGGGAGAACTTTGGCAAGGAAGAGTGGGCAAAGATTTGCAAGTCAAGATGTGCCATTCCATGCATCCATCTATCCATACAGTCCAGAAAGTCTTCTGCAACTTTCAATTTTTACATTTTTTAGGTTGTGCCCTTGTCTAATTAAAAAAAAATTAAAGTGCCCACTCCCATTACTCATCCTCCTTCAATCCTGTCCCTGCACTGCCTATAGTAGGCATCCACAACCAAGGGTGGATGTCCAAGCAATTGGTATCATACCGCTATTGTGACAAAGCCTCAGTTTATGTGTATTCCTGATTCTGACCTTTGCCTGTTTATTGACTTTTCTGACCTTTGTGCTCCCTGATCTTGGTTCTGTATCTTGGGCTCTGCTTTTGTCTGCTGCCTGCCCTGATCTAAAGCCTAGACCTTGTTTATGCACCTATGCTGCCAGCCCTGACTCAAGCCTGTGTCTCTACTACGCACCTTCAGGTACCGTGCCTTGGCCCAGTGCAGCATTAGCAGCCACACAACTGGGACTAGCTGTGCATGTAATAGCTTGAGGACTCTGCAGCAAAGCCAGTATTCCTCTTAGAGGTGCGAAGCATAAAAACTGGGGTTCCCCAGGTGCTGTCACCACAGTTAGCCCATAGCCAAACTGGTGTATGGCAAGGAGGATCCATATCCATCTCACTAACACCTTACCAGACCCACTACACATACTGAATATCTACATATACGCATATATACAGTATGTCATTTTTGTCGTTTTTAGCTTGTGAATGTAATGGTCCACTTCCACTTACTTTTGAGTGGAGAAAACGTTAAGCATCTTTAATACTACTCCTCTGCACCCCAAAAGACTTGATAAAAAAAATAGTTTGTATTACATGTGTTTCATGTTGTGATTGGCTAGGCGATAAAATCGGGCCAATGTTTGCTAAATCAGACCAGATTCTCCAGATCTGATTTTTAGCAACAATTGCCAAAACATTGGTTCTTAGGAGTTCTAGGTTTGAATTTGGCCTTGATGGGGATTTGAATCTCGGAACCCACCACTATAAGTCACCACCCCCTCCTCCACCTCCTCTGTTGTTCAAGGAGGCCAAATTAGAAAAAAACTATTTTTACTTCTATTGATTTTAATGGTAGTCAGTATCAGGAGTCCCAATTCACAATTATTTTTGAAAATCGAGCCACTCACTCCTGATTTGATTATTTGAATAATCGCTTAAGGAAGTTTGAGCTGAGTCAGTTGTGACAATGTGATTACTTTATTCAATATGTTTTCTTTAAAAAAAAAAATCTAGAATCCCCCAAGAGATAACCCTCTTATTGATGGTAACTGGTTCAATATTTAGAATCCAGAAAAGCCGTCTATGACATTTTAAAATGGTCTAGAAGCTTATGTGATCCCAATATTATAGAAATACCTGAATAACCCTTCAAACTACAATAGGCAGACTCTTTGAATTATGTATTAGGGGGGAATATATGATGGTAATTGACATCAACAAATATTCTTTCTTTTCTGCCATTTGGGGCCTTAATTTGCTTCCTTGGTTAAAATTGAGAGTTGACAAATATAACCATGTCCAATATCTTATCCATTATTTTCTTTCCATATTGCCAGTTTACATGCTCAGAGATTAATCTATCTTTTACCTCCTTTTCTTATGTTGTCTTATCTTCCTATTTCCTTTGCCCCTTGCTGTTTTCCTTCTAGAGGAACATTTTTTAGAATGATTTGAAAAATTATATCTTGTACGTTCTAATAGAGAGCGTTAATATTCAATCATGGGACCACCCTATTAATACGGGAAATATGCTGAATATGCTTTTTTTGTTTTATCATTCCTTAAGCCAATAAAGAAGCAAACAATCCTGTTTATGTAATAAAAACAGGCCTTGATTATGATTATCATGCATTCCACACAAGAACCATGGAAACATTTGATCTGTTCTTATATGGTTGATATGATCTGTCTACTCTATGCTTTAAACTTTGTTAAGAGCTGCCTTCTAGCCCGCCATGAAGTCTACAGATACTATCTTGTAAAATAATAAAAACATTACAAATAACACAGTCAGTTGTCTTAGATTAGATTACATGATTAGTGAAATGGCGGAAAACCAGTTCATTTCAGAGAAGAACTATTTAAATGTGTTGTCCAACAAAGCTAAACGCTTACACAGAGCTGTGGGGTTGCATCCTCCACTTCTGGCCTGCTTCCTGCACGGTTCAAATACTATGACATTTCTCTCTGTGCCCATCACATAATCAAGGGGACTGGGGGTTCATCTTATTTTAATAAGTAAGCCAGACCCCTGGCTCATTTAATTATTAAGATGAGCAGAACAGCCAGCCCCCTCAATGACATAACAGATACAGAGAGAGAGAGGCCATATTATGCCACCCTGTGTTGGAAATGGGCTGGAAGCAGAGGTTCTGATACCGTGGGTTCGTGTAAGTATTTAGCCCCCCCCCCCCCGGAACAACACCTTTAATAGTATCAAAAATATCTTATTAAATTTGATTATCTATCACAGCCAAGGCATTTAAGTTATTTTCGAATTGTAAGTTATACTACTGAACTGGAGACCAGCTTTATACTGCATTTACATCATTCTCACTCCCTGACCCATGTCCTCTGTTTTTCCCTAGCGTTACAATTTGGAATAGACTAGCGGACAATAGCTATTAGTAATATCATGTGGTACTGTTTTCCTTCTTTATCACTAGTCTATATAGAACTACCATTGTTTCCATAACCATTGGGAAGAAGCAATTGGCCAAAGTAATGGTGACACCTGCTGCCATGGCAACTCATCTACTTTTGCTAGCAGATGTTGTTTGATTACTATGCAGAAAAGGTTATGATTGTATGGAATCATTTAGACACTGTTGTTGTATTTAAAGAGACCTTGTCTGGAGAAATGCAAAGTGTTCAGCATATTACATAGACAATTAAGAAAATGACCTGCTGCTAATATAACCACGGTGAATGTTTGACTAATGAAGACAATCATTTCATGTATCATTATGTTGAGTACTTTTTCTCATACATAGCTATTGTATTTTTTCAGATGGTTACATTTTTACCTGCACAGTTCTTTCCATCAGCAGTTAGCTCAAATCCAGCATTGCAAATGCATTGGAAGCTTCCTTCCGTGTTTACACACCGACCATGCTTGCACAGAATGCCATTTTGAATGCACTCATCAATATCTGTGTGACATAAAAAAAATTTTTATTACTTTTTAACAAATCCGAATAAAATCAATCAAAATAAAAATCCAGTCTTATCTTATGTGAATGGGCTAGTGATAATCTTAGAACATTCTAGAAAGAGAGGTGCCCCGTGGCATCTGCCAAATGTATTTCAAATTATACTAACCTATTACATTGATTTTATGCTTTAACGATATAGAGATGGAAATCCTAGAAGGGCAGAATTAATTGGGAATTCGTACTTCAACGACAGCTATTTGAGCAGCAGGTCAAGGCATGAAAAACCATTGTGTGGTTAGAGCTTAACCTTGTGGTTTAGCATTTTTTATTTAGTCTTTTACTGTATTATTGAATGAACCTTCATGTTCCAGATTCTTCTTGTGTGAGTCATTGTAACACTGGAGGACCTTTATTCTGAATGACACATGAGTAGGCCTATTCACCTATTATTCATTTGCCCCCTCATCTCACATTTGTGTATTAATACAATACGTTTATTTTATGTTATGCATTCTAGACTTGTGACTGCAGGGAAAAGTCACTGCAGTGAAATGATTAGACTTACCAATACAAGCTTGTTTGGTGGCAGTTCTCTGGAAGCCAGAATGGCACTTACAGTAATATGATCCAGGTGTATTAACACAGTCCCCATTAGTACACGGATTCGATGTGCACTCATCTACATCTGGTTGCAGTAATAAAAAGAACATACTGTGCTTTAAACTATATAATTAAGATAATGTTGTTACTGAGGTTGAAGCATTTCATTAAATATTTTGCATAACTTTCACTAAGTATTCAGACAATACTATTATTCACATAGCCCAAAGACACACTTAGATTATTTGTCCAAATGTGTTTATTTATATGTGGAACATTTCCTCAGACTCTACATTATCAGATAAATTCAACAATAATCCCTTCATTTTTAAAATAAAATGTATCCATTGACTAATTAGTAGATGTTATTACAGTTTATCTATGGAATTTAGGCTGCTGGAAATGTTTATAATTAGTATTTCATGTATTATGCTTTAAATTGCTATCAATGACACCCTGGGGTGCTGAGCATGCATTAGTGTGGAGTTACTGTGTGTTAGCTGTCACTCTCCATCAAGTCTTTTATGTTTATTCTTTCACTTCAGAATGTACATTTTGGAAAGTGGAAAGCTGTTATGCAAACCAGTTCATTTGGAATTGGCTTTTCTGAGCACTTAAAGGAGTTGTCCAGTTACCGGACAACATTGCTGTAATAGCTCGAACTGTCTGAAAATAACGAACAGAACAGTACCTACCTTTCCTCTGCTGCAGGGATCCAGCACTCTTGCCCCGTTGTCCTCCTGTTGATTGTCGTGGAAAATGATGTCATCAGAAGTCACTTGACTGCTGTAGCCAATCAGCAGCTATGATGTCGCCGCCTACTCTCCTGGCATCAGTGCTCACATACTGGGCAACATTATGCCAGCGGTTCAGAATGGAGACACTGTTTGGCTGCAGTGGTCAGCTGACTTCCGCTGATGTCATCTGCCACAGCAATCACTGGAAGGACAGCAGGGTAACAGCGCTGCATCCCTGCAGCGGAGGAGAGGTAAGTAGTGTTCTGTTTGTTATTTTAAGACAGTTCGAGCTATTGCAGCAATGTTGTCCGGTAACCGCCCAACCTCATTAAAACACACAGACAGACACACAAGACCAATAGCATATAATATGTGTAAGTTGTATAACTAATATACATTCCAATTCATATTTTCAAACTGTTGTATAACTGTTACTTACCATTGCATTCTGTCTGGGTATCTTGCTTATATCCCATGTTACATTCACAACGATAGCTATTGAGGTTGGGAATACACCGTCCATTTAGACAAAGATTTGGGTATTGTTTGCATATGTCTATTGTTTGATTTAAGGTTGCTGAAAAAAAGCAAAGCACATTTTGTGTATAGTATACTTATTTCACAGATGGGCACTATACCAGTCAAATCACGGTTTACTGACTGAAAGATTTGCATTTAGAAACAATCTTTCAACACTTTTTAAACACTGGCCAGAAACCTAATTTGATTTAATGTTTTTCCACTTTCAGTGCCCAAACTGCATAAAATAAAATCTTCTTAACCCTCTTTTATATCCAGAATTCAAAGTATTCAAACTCACCAACGCCTCCAGTGCTGCCAGTGCCTCCTCCATCTACTCCTGTTCCTCCTACAATGGAAGGAAATCCATTGCCACCGGGTCCAGGAATATATCCATTTCCAGGGCCAAACCCATTGGGTCCAAATCCACCCGGTCCTCCAGGTCTTGGACCCCCGAATGGAACACCATCAATGCAAAGTCTTCGGTAGTCATCTGGTTGGGGAAGGGAAGTGCAATTTGCTTTTTTAAGTATTTCAATAATTAAAAAGTAATGCTCAAGAGAAATGTCACCATTATAGCAAGAATCATTCAAAGTGTAATTTATGGTATGAGCAAGATGCTGTGAAGTAACAGTGGAATTATTTCAGGGCTTCATGTTATGATTTCATAACATGCCAAACTGTTTTAATAGAGGAGTATATAAAAAAAATCTAATTTATGACCAATCATATTAAATTCCTTAATGACGCAACCTTTTTCTTTTCATAGTTCGTTTTTCCTCCTCGCTTTAAAAAAAAAAAAATCATAACTTTCATTTTTCCATTGATGTAGCTGTATGAGGGCTTGTTTTTTGAGGGATGAGTTATATTTTTCAATGGTACCATTTAATGTACCTCATGATGTACTGAGAAACTTTTGAAAATTTCTAAGTAGAGTGAATTGGAAAGAAAAACACAATTCCGCCATCTTCGGGTGGGGGTGGGGGGTGGGGCGTTTTGGTGTACACACTGCAACAACAATGCCATAATTTTATTATGCGGGTGAGTACATTTACGACAACACCAAATTTATATAGTTTTTCTTTTAATGTACTCCCTTTAAAAAATAAAATATTTTCAGGAAAAAAATGGAGTGAATACGACTTTTTGATTGCTTTTCATTTTAATTTTGGGATGATGGGATGACTAAAAAGAGTGCAATTCTGGCTTTTTTTTTAAACGGCATTCACCAGCTTAAATAATGCATCTCTTTGATAAATCAGACTTTTACGAACCTGATACAAAAAATGTTTTTATTTTTTTTGTTTTGAATTTTTTTATTATAAGTATGGGAAAGGGTTTTTTTTTTTAATTCCTATTACCTTTTATTTTTTCTAATAATTAGTAAAACTTCTTTTTAGTAATTTTTACATTTCTTTTTCAGTTTCCAATGGGGACTTGAACTTACAATCGTTTCATCGCTCATACAATACC
This sequence comes from Eleutherodactylus coqui, assembly GCF_035609145.1. Taxonomy (NCBI): domain Eukaryota; kingdom Metazoa; phylum Chordata; class Amphibia; order Anura; family Eleutherodactylidae; genus Eleutherodactylus; species Eleutherodactylus coqui. The sequence continues at coordinate 130,624,309 of NC_089841.1, forward strand.
ATAGTATAGTATACCATAGTATTGCATTATACCATGTTCTAGTAGGCAGTCTATTCAATCAGGGATGCCCTATGGACCTTCAGAAGGCCGCAGGCTCTATGACAACCAAACAGCCTCTTGCAATCCTATCTCGGAGGATGGGGGGAGGGAGCGTTCGAGACCCTCGATCGGGGCATTTAAATACCACTTTCAGAATTGACAGTGACTGTTAAGGGTTGGGCGAGAGCTGTCAAAGACAGCCGGCACCCACTATGTATGGAGTTGGATTCTCTGCCGATCCTGCTCCATGTAAATCCCTCACACCCAAGATGTAACTGTACGCCCTAGAGTTTGAAGATAGATAGATAGACAGACAGATGGATATAAAAAGTGACAAGAGTAAATTAAAAATGCACATGAAATATGAATATTCCCTTTCACACATAGCTGCTACAGATGTAGCAAACTTTAGCCCAACACTGATAACTTGCTGCAACAAGTTATCTTAATACAACAAAAGCCATTGAAAGCTATTGAAAAGTCAAGAAAAAGTTCTGGGCCTCATTTTATTTAACATGTTAAGTGTCAAGTTAAGGTTTGCTAAATCTGTTCTTGAATGCAGTAACTATCAGGAGAGATGAACAGTGTCAGACTGGGCTGCACAGGGCCTACCAGTAAAATTCCTACTAGCCCACTGTACAGCTACATGCAAATTTTAGCTGATCTCTGTTAACAAATTCCTCGCCGCTGTATTCTCTGTATACTTCAATAGAAAGGTGTCTGTCTTTACCTACAGCCCTTTTCCAACTGAAGTATATGGAGAGTACAGTGGGCAGTAATTGGTAGACTCCTATCCATTCATTATGTGAAGATCCTGGATGGGGTTCTGGGGGCCCACCCTAGCTCAGGGCCCACAGGAGGATTCCCCTGTGCACCAGGCTGAGTCTGTGAACAAATAATTATTGATCAATTAAAACTGATTTGTATTTTACATGCTGAACATGCTGCCCAGATTGATCTATAGTTTTCTACAAAGGAGAAGATACCATAGAGGTAGTCCATAAGACTTTTATGAGACCATTTGAAAGAGAGGTTGTTCCATCCCTTTAGCTGTTGGATGTCGGTGTAGGACTCGCCTGACCAGGGGAACTTCATTGGTAGCAAGTAAAGTAGGGGTGATATTGTTTCAGGGATCATAGAAAGGGTGAAGAGGGGAAAATAAGCATCAGATCTTCTGTCAAAATCAAGCACCATAATGGAGTTCATATTTTAATCTTTGCTATGGGCCCTTTCTATTTTCTGTAGGAAAGGATTTGGTAAAAATTGTAATACATTAATGTAGATGGTCAATAACTTTTCAACAAATATGAGCTTATATGATAGTCAATGTGATAGCTAGCAAAAGTGCAAATCACTTTATTTACCTAAAATGATTTTGTGTTGAAAAATCATTCTAAAGTTCTGGCCACTAGGGTTCTCCCTTCCTTCTAATTTGCTGTCCACTGACTGTTGTCAAGCGAAGTCCATCTCTATTAAGAGAGATAACAAGAGGAATAATTGGAAGTGAAAGAGGGTGATGACTGATGCTACCCATAGTCTATTGAGAGGAGAGGGGTGAGGAGGAAGAGGAAGACAGAAAAAAAGACTCATGCAGACATGCTGATGGAGCTAATGGTGAGCGATTTACTATCCGAAAACTACTGAATTCTCTCTATACTATCCCACTGAACCAATGTTCCTCCATTATACATTATTTATGTGTACATGTAACAAAGTTAGGAGCAAAAACTCTGCTATTTTCTCCTTGTGTAGTCTCCACCGCTCAGCTCAGAGAAAACTGAGAATTAGAGATGCGGTCTGCAGGTGGGAAAACCTGTGAAAAATACAGGATACAAGTCATATAATGTACACAATGAGTGTTATTCCTCGTGTACACACACGGCAGCTTATTCTGAAAAGACAGCTTAAACTTTAAATCTCTGTTCCTTTGCCTATGAGCCTAGAGGACAGTCTTATTTAATCATTGATAGAGGTGTATTTTGATACTGATCAAGGATACTAATGATGTGAGGTATTCCTGGCTGCTACTATTGGGACTTGCACCAGGGTGAGCTCCGTTCCAACTATAGACTTTTCAGAATGGCCTTCACCAAAATGACATATCAACTGATCAATTCCTCCTGTTGTACAACAGACTACCTGGAGCTAGGGCAGTATGTTCAGCATGACAGATCACTATTAACACCCTGCTATGTCACCTACATCGAGAACAAGAGTAAGAAGCAAATACTTAAAGCGTGACAATATATCATATTTGTATTTTATTAGAAAGAGTCTTAGGTGGAAGCAGCTCTACTTCTTTAAACATATGACTATTCATTTTAATGACTTGGATAGAGCTTTTCACTTACCAGACCCTCTGACGGGACACAACTCCGGAATGGATCCCAGTGCCCAGCAACGACCAGATTCACAACAGCACTGCATTTTTGTAAATCTGCCTGATATCTCCTGTGCGCAATGTCCATTCACAAGGCTGGAGAAGCATGTACCAGATCTCTGATCTGTGCAAAAATAACAATGTACAAATGCCTTCATTTATCTTAAAAGCCAAAAGAAATGAATTTCAACAGTTTGGAAACAGAGTCCAGAATGCCTTGACTAGACACCTGCTTCATCTGCGCATTTCACTTTTGCTGATTTGGACAGACTACACGTGTTTTTTTTGTTTCCTTTCAGACAGACACCTACACAGAGAAGTGAGTGTACTTGGAAACACATTAAGTAAGCTGTTAATATAAATATAAAACCACAATTCATACATCGTAAATTTACTGTCATTATTGCACAAAATATAAAATATATTCTGGATATGCTAACATTTTTCAATGTGATGAGTTCAAAAAATGACCAGAATTCTGTGGCCTTGTCCACATTGCAAAATTTTGCCATAGAATTGGGTGCAGATTCTGAAATCCCCATTATTAAAGTCTATTGAATGCTTTAAAAATATGAAAATCCACACGTGGATTCTGGAATCTACTTTGTAAAAAATAAAATGATATATAAACAGTGTCTGGCTGCTACATGGGGATTTGCGCCATTGATGAAGGCTAAATCTGCAAAATTCACTGCGGCCTCAGAGTTCTGTCAAGAATTAAACTGTCAGGATTCTAGCGGGAATGCCTGCAGTATTAACTATGTGCAAGAAAGAAAGGGCAAGTCCTATCTTCTCTCGCGCATAGTATCCTGATAGTGAAAACAAAACCATTGAAGTCAATGGTTTCCTTTCGTCCCATATAATGGGACTAAGACATGCCTATGTGTTTAAGCCTTCAGTTCTACAAAGTTTCCGCAACACATTTACTACATGTGGATCACCTGTCCCTATTTTATATTTGCCTGTCCTTTAGAATCCACTCTTTGTTTTAGTTAAAGGGAACCCGTCACGTTGGACCAACGCCATAAACTGAGTTATGGTGCTGTTCCTGTAGGTGATGGAGTGTCGGGGAATATCATTTTTATACTTACCCGCTTCCCTCTGTGTCTATCTGGGCTATCTGGGCACAAAGTCATGACTCTTCTCTGAGTCATGTGTGCATGCTCTCCTATGGAACTGACTTTCAGCGCAAAAACACATGGGCTAAAAGTCTATGGAAGAGCGTGAGCTTGTGACTCAGAGAAGAGTCATATCTTTGTGCCCAGCGTGATCTTCGCTGGCGGATAGTGCCGGAACCGGATAGCAGGTGTATAGAAAAATTGCATTCACTACTCCTCGTCACCTACAGGAACAGCATCTTAACTTAGTTTTTGGTGCTATTCTGAAGTGCCAGGTTCCCTTTAAAATACTTAAAGGGTTTACTCATGGATGTGACTTATGACATGTCAGTAGCATGTACCATAAAACATCAACTGTTGCAGTACAGATAAGCTCTAGTGAAGACTGTCTGAAGGCAGTAGAGTCAGCATGCATGAACTTGCTCTCCTTGAAATCAATAGGAGTTATGGAAACGGATATCAATTAGAAGTTTGTAAAACACCCATTCTGCTTCCTATCTGCAATCAGAATCATGTAGATTTGAGGGTCTGGATTCCCAGTAATCAAGGTTTTTGTTATGTCTTTTTGAGGCACGTGCAGACATGTTTTTGCTTTACTTAAACCTACAGCACTTAAAGTGGCTGTCCTATAGTAAACTATTGATGGCCTATCCGCCTATCCGCAGGTCTAAAACCAGAGACCTCCATAGTTTAGCTGTTCGCTGGGTCAGTGTGCTTGTACACTGAGTTGATTTCTGTAGGAAGCTGACAGCTCCATTCTCACTGCAGTGGCTCCATTCTCACTGACTTGGTACAACAGGCAAAGTTGCCATTGAAGTAAACAAAAACTTTGCCTTGTAATACCAAGCCAGACCACTGCAGTGTAAACGGAGCTGCCTACTTCCTGCAGAAATCAAACCACTACACAAGCACACTGGCTCAGTGAACAGCTGATCAGTAGGGGACCCCTACCAATGTACTATGGATGACCCATCCTAAGGATAGGCCATCAATAGTTTACAATTGAACAACTCCCTTAAAGTAAATGATCACCCTTGGAGACCATTTTGTTTTTTAATGCTTTTAATAAGTTTATAGTGGTTCACAGTGCTAATTTCCTGGTACAAAAGTCTATTTTTGAAGAAGTTAGTCTTGCACTTTATTATCTGCACTTGTTCTATAAACAATCTGTATTTCCCCTTTTAGAATGTCAGGACCGGGGACGAACAGCTGATTTGTCTGTGTCCCACTCCCAGAATCCACCTCAAGTATCTGATTTTGCTGGGAAAAACCAAAGCCAGCTCCACATTTTCCTTGAGAAAAATGTAGTGTTACATCTTGGCCATTCACATGAATCGCTGTCTTATAATGTCCTGTAATACAAGGATGACACTTGTTCTGCCAGAAGAGGAGCTGCTCTTACATATGTCCTAATAGGACATATGAACAGGCGTTGGACATTTTTGGCATAACCCCTTAAAACATTTACATGTTAGGCAGTAGTCTGTCCTCAGGACAATATCCTTTAATAAAATGTATTTTAGTAGAAACTATAACTAGTGGGTTTGTTATATAATCCCTTACTAATGACTCCCTCAGGAGTAGTAGGGGTTTTCATGGAGCATGGCTTGTGAAGAGATATCTTTGCTCGCTAATACAGACTAATAGAAGACTACTACCCTACTTCCCAGAAAATAAGACATACCCCCAAAATAACCCCTAGCCTGATTTTTCAGAATTTTCTGGAAAGCTTGAAATATAAGCCCTACCCTGAAAATTAGCCCCAGTTACATTACATAAAGAATAATAGTATTACATTACCTAGCAGACTCGGTCCAGGTCCCTCCCGCTGCTCTCCAGATCCCTGGCACAGTTCCCACAGTCCTCAGCCGCCCACACAAGATCACTTCTTGGTTACAGGATTCATAAATCTTGCCTCCACGAAGTGACTGGTTCATAGAGTGCTGCATTGATTGACTGAGCAGCGCTCAAGAACCAATCACAGCCACCGCATTAGTTCATCAAGCGCTGCATTGATTGGCTGAGCAGTGCAGATGGTTGTGATTGGTTCTTTGAGCGCGAAGGCTCAGCCAATCAATGCAGTGCTTGAAGAACCAATAACAGCCATCGCTTCGTAGAGGCGAGATTTATGAATCCTGAAATCAGGAAGTGATCCTGTGTAGGCGGCTTAGGACTGCAGGAACAGTTCCAGGCCTCTAGACAGCAGCGGAAAGAACCTGGACCTAGCCTGATAGGTAAGTAAAATAAGACCTGCCCCGAAAACAAGCCTTAGTGCCTCTTTTGGGGCAAAAATTAATATTACACAGTGTCTTATTTTCCAGGAAACACGGCAGCTTCACTACATGAATGGCTGAACCCCTTTGCTTGATCTCGCATACCCGGGAACCCCTGGAAGAAAGATTTGGGACTCTCCAAAAATCTCCATACAAAAAGCAGGTAGAAAGATTTGGGACTCTCCAAAAATCTCCATACAAAAAGCAGGTAGATTTATGTACTTTACTAGAGACTGTGCCTAGCGTCAAATCCGAACATGTTTGATTAGAAAACTACTAACAATTTCTTTCTTTTACATGTCCTTCTTAGATCTAAATATATATTTAGCATTTTTGCTTTGACTGAAAATTATAAGTATTGTGTCCAAATCCTTGGTTAAGAAGCCAAGATTACAATGTTTGCATACTTATTCGTATTTTATATTTACTGAGGTACAAAATTGACAGCAATTTAGAACCCGCTTGTAATATATCTCTATGTCAGCACATGGTATCATGTCCCAGCATTTAAGATCTCCATCTGTCAGCACCAGGACACTTGCAACAATGCTTATTCATAATATTTAGCATCTGAATCTTTACATATTCTAAAATCTTTCTGGTAGGCTTCCAAACCAACCCTATTACAGGAGACAGCTTTCAACAAAGTAGTGTGTAATAGCAGCCCCTACTAAACAGATACAACCACAGCTGAAAACTAATGCTCCTTGTACTCATTTTTAGATCTCCTCTACTTAGTTGGTTATAAAAATATCGAGGTTCTTTCAGAACGTTCCTTTAAGTTGTTTATATTCATTTAATGCATTTGTATATGGGATAAATCATGGGGACTATTCTTGTACGAATAACCTCAACTGACCTGAAAACTGATGAAATCCAAGGGAACAATGTAAGGTTTATCTAAGGACAATGTATAGAAAACCATGTATATGTTAAAGGGCTTATTCACAATAGCGTATATCGGCAACCGTTTTCACGGCCGACCGATATATGCTACTATCTAATGTATTGGATTCAAATGCATCAGATCAGAGGGGCGATTTTCCACAAAGTAAAAGCGCCTGGCTGGCCAAGATAGCGCATACGAGATCCTTTCGGCCAGGCGCTTTTACGTCAGCCAGGAAAGATAGTTCAGCTACTATGGTAGCTGCCGGAGAAGAGAGATGCTAAACTCCTACCCCATTCCCTGCTTCTCTCCGCCCCTTGCCGACTCTTTGCAATGGGAGGGGCTGGGATGGGGCAGGAGCTAGTTGCTAAGCTCCCGCCCCGTCCTGCCCCCTCCCATTGCTGGCAGCCGACAAGGGGTGGATAGGGGGCAGGGCTTAGCACACTAGCTCCCTCTGCACCCCCTTCCCTTGCTGAGAGACGGCGAGGGAGAGGAAAAAGGAAGGCAGTTTAGCAGAGCTAAAGTGTCTCCCTCCGCCTGACAGCAATCTGGCCTCAGCATTTATGCACCAGGCCGTTTGAATGGGGACACAAACGGCAGATTCACGCGTTTTTACGGCTCCGGCGCGCATGTAAAAATGCCTACGCCCGTGTGAATGGGCCAAAAAATACTGTCGATATTTTACATTTATAGAATATGTAACATATTTATTACCTGGTCAATCACAAGTTTACATTAGTTTTTTCACTTTCATGCATTCAGAATTCTTAATTTCAGTGTGTAAGGAGAGTAAAGCTTAAGGAGAAATCAGAGAGGGATTCCTTGAAGATGACTTCTGATATTTACTTGACGTGATTGACTACCAGTATTTATTTTGGATTATGGGATGCCACTGAGAGTTAAAAGTTATTCAAAATACATTTTAAATTTAGAAAATACATTTTAAAGGTATTATTAATGTAATATATAGTTAAAACCAGATGCTGCAAACAGGTGTAGGCTTGGCACTCATTGGATGTCTCAATTTTGGGTTTGTCCCAGTCTGACATTCTTTTATATGTTAGACACATTAATCATCAGGCAGACATTTCCATTGTTCTTTTATAATGCTAAGGCTTCTTTCACACTTTAAGTGCTTTTCTAAAAGCAGCTATGATTTTTGGGGCATAGTGTTTTTACAAGCATTTTGGTGCCGTTTTGCTAACATTTGTGACACACATTTTTTCCTACCGTTTTTGAACTCCCAAAGAGAAATCTACAGGGAAAATTACCAGAAAAAAATGCTGTATCCAGAGCCATGGGGTGTTTTGAGAAATATGTCACTGACACCAAAATCTAACTGCATGAGATCATAGGTTTTTTAATGTATAAGGGCTAGAGATGAGCGAGCGTACTCGTCCGAGCTTGATACTCGTTCGAGTATTAGGGTGTTCGAGATGCTCATTACTCGAGACGAGTACCACGCGATGTTCGAGTTACTTTCATTTTCTTCCCTGAGAAATTTGCGCGCTTGTCTGGACAATAGAAATAGAAAGACAGGGAAGGCATTACAACTTCCCCCTGCGACGTTCAAGCCCTATACCACCCCCCTGCAGTGAGTGGCTGGCGAGATCAGGTGTCACCCGAGTATTAAAATCTGCCCGCCCGCGGCTCGCCACAGATGCATTCTGACAGAGATCAGGGACAGTGCTGCTGATGCCGGAGCTGCTATAGGGAGAGCGTTAGGAGTGATTGTAGGCTTCAAGAACCCCAACGGTCCTTCTTAGGCCATAGTCAGAAATCGCAGATCGCACCTATCTGCGATCTGCGATTCCTGTTCTCTTCTCTATATGTGCTCAATGCAGGTCTGGGGGCAGGTCTGACTCACACCCCCTTCACACCCACTGTAGGCCGCGCTGAACTCCGTCTGCCGGGACAAGGTAAGTATATATATTTTTTTTATTTTTACACATTTCTGGATGAATTGCAGGGAAGGGCTTCTATATTTAAGCCCTTCCCGACAATTCATCCCGCGCACGCCGGCAGCCCATTGCTTTCAGTGAAACCGGCTATAAGCATGTAACCCAGGAGATGTGGCAGCGGAGTGTCATGCAGGCAGTGATTGTGCTTTGTTGGAGGTAGTGTGGTGCTTAGCTAAGGTATGCATTGCTAATGAGGGTTTTTCAGAAGTAAAAATTGTTGGGAGGGGGGGGGGGGGCCACTCTTGCCGCTATTGTGGCTTAATAGTGGGACCTGTGAACTTGAGATGCAGCCCAACATGTAGCCCCTCGCCTGCCCTATCCGTTTCTGTGTCGTTCCCATCACTTTCTTGAATTGCCCAGATTTTCACACATGAAAACCTTAGCGAGCATCGGTGATATACAAAAATGCTCGGGTCGCCCATTGACTTCAATGGGGTTCGTTACTCGAAACGAACCCTCGAGCATCGCGATAATTTCGTCCCGAGTAACGAGCACCCGAGCATTTTGGTGCTCGCTCATCTCTAATAAGGGCTTAATCACATCAGCACGTTTGCAAAATATGCACACAAATCGTGCAGAGAATAGAACCCATTGTTTTCAATCTATTCATTAATACTATCGCTTTTGCAAGTGCATCTCGCCTGCGCAAAAAAAAACCAACGCAGTATTTACATATCCAAGGCATCATAGAAGTCTTTGCGCACCTGATTCCTGTGAAATTGTGCAATGAACCTCACAATTTAGTGGGAAAATTAATAACGCCAGGGAATAATTAGGCTGAAGAGCCTTTTCAATTATGGCGCTAGTGTCCCGCACCAATGTGAACAGTCCCCGGCGGTGCAGAAACTGCAGTTAAAGGGGTTGTCTCGCGAAAGCAAGTGGGGTTCAGCACTTCTGTATGGCCATATTAATGCACTTTGTAATATACATCGTGCATTAAATATGAGCCATACAGAAGTTATTCACTTACCTGCTCCGTTGCTGGCGTCCTTGTTGCCATGGCTCCGTCTAACTTCGGGGTCTTCTTGCTTTTTTAGACGCGCTTGCGCAGATCTATCTTCTCCATTCGGCTCGGCTCGCCATCACCGGCATTTTGGCCCACTGCAGAGAATTACGGCACTTGCAGCGTGCTGTGGTTTAAATTCCACGAGTGGACAATTGCTATGAGTCTCCGCTCACGGACGCTGGCTCAGCGCTTTCCATAGCAACCCTATGGAAAGCTTTACGGAGCGTGATCTGCAGGCAATTTATCGCCAGCGGATCATCACCCATTGACAGGCAGCCTAAAAGCGCCAATACACACTAAAAATGGAGCTATCGCGAGGGTATCAGTGCCTACGCTCTTGGAAGGAGCCCTTACCAATCGAGGCGTGTGATGGGCACAGAATTTCTGACTGTAGTGTAGGAAGACTTCGGACATTTTTGCAACAAACTTGGCAGTATAAAATTAAATTATAATGACAACACAAATTGTTCAAAGAGCAAAAAGCCATTTTGTTTCTATTATTGGACTTTCATACTGTAAGTTATTACATTGAGGTTTCCTACAAGTCATGATGAGAAGATACCATACCCTGCATATCTATTATATTTATTATAAGATAATAACATCAATATGCTACAATTTTTATGAGCAACCTCTAACAATCTCATGATGCTCATAAGGAGGCATTCAGTTTCAAGATGGTCATCATCCAAAGTCACACACATTAAAACATAAATAAAATGCAATTGCATCAACCTCACGGAAACATACGCTAAGGCCAGTGTCACAGAGGCGTAGGTGCGTTCACATGAGCATGTATTTGTTTACGTGCATCGATTGCCCGACAGTCGTCCCATGTAAATGGGGCTTAACCTAAACTATGGTATCCCTTTCCTAAAAGGTATCATCTTTATTGGTATACATCAAAGAGGAGTATTTTTTAATGCATACAACTAAGACCTCTTTCACATGAGCGTTTTTATGCAGCTAATATAGCTGCGATAAGAAATCGCGACCATCTGAAGCAGTGGATTCCAATGTATCCATTCAGATGGACGATTTTTAGCCATGTGAATACATTACGGCCACAACAATAGGGCAGCATCGGCAGGCCGCAGGCCAATGTTTTGACACAGCCAGAAAAGATAGGTCTTACCCTATCTTTCGGCGGCAATCAGCTGGTGGCTCCCATAGGCTTTTATGGGAGCTGCTGGCAAACAGAGGGGAAGGGAGTTTAGCAGTGGCCAGCGCTACTAAAGCATGTCAGCTGGCTCTATTGAGCCATCAGAAGTATTTCAGAAGATTTATGCCAGCCGAAGAAATTCCAGACTGCGGCACATACACAGCGCACCCGGCCTTATGAAAGGACGAGAAAACGTGAATTTGAGACATAACTTGGTTGCTGTTTTTGCCCGCTCATTTGTATTGCAGCTGCAATGCATTCAGTGGAAAAACTAATCGCCCATGTGAATGAGGCCTAAAGATGATACCTTTTAGTAAAGGGATACCATAATTTGGGTTATACTGCCTCAGGCAAATTCCGACTTGTCTATTATACCCTGATTTACCTGGGGCCTTCTAACAGATTTGTCCAGTCTAAAACTAAACTCATTAATCTTGCCAGAAGGAAATGGAAGGACCTGGTGTTTAAAGAGAATACAAAGAAGGAAACGAAGGACCAGGTATTTAAGGGGAATGCAAAGAAGGAAACGGAAGGACCAGGTATTTAAAGGGCATGCAGAGATGGAGCCAATGTGGCAATCAATGCAAAACAAAGCAAGGATTCCAAAACGTGAGGGGCAACAGGTTAGCAAGAAGTTCTCCAGCCAAAATCAGTAGTTGGGTTAGCAGGGCTCCAATGCCACCTAGGGCACAGGATTTTCCAGGTTTGAATCCTAGCAGCAGAAAGCAGTCAACTGCACTGATATAAGTAAGCTATGTAAATACATCTATATTGGAAAATTGTATGATATCCAGTCCAAAAAACAAGCAAACAGAAAGCCCCTTTAAGGGCTCATGATAAACTCTTGCTCTCTTCAAACGCAATGTGTGCAACATCATCAAAACCAAATCCCCCGCCCCTCTATAAACATGCTAAATATTTATTCTGACAAATATTCTCATGTTTCTCAAACAAATGAACGAATGCACATTTTTCTTACCGATACACTGCAAGCCATCAACAGATGTGAGATATCCACGTGGACAAATGCAATAATAGCTACCAATTGTGTTGGAACATTCTCCTCCATTACAAATCCCAGGAATAGTGCTGCATTCATCAATGTCTGTTGGGTTCAATAAAACACATCGAGCATTAGATGAAACCCTGTGTGAAACACTTATCGAATAAACATCGTTTCTAGATCTACAACTTCAGAGAAAAGCAATTTTAGAAATAGTATTATGTGATTAATCCTTAAATAGAAGCATAGTCTTTATTGTTCAATAGATTGCATATATTTTACTAAGATCATAAAATGTCTCAGAGGAGCATCTTTGCTATCTTTATTCAGATTCACAAAAGAAATATGCACACTGGGGCTTATTTACTATTGAAAATTTGACAAATTGCACCAGATAATGCTTTGTGTCATTAAGGGCTTATTCACATGAGCGTATATTAGCCAGCGTTTTTACGGCCGGCCAATATATGCTGCCATGTGATGCATGGGCCCGGCGTATATGCGTTTGTTTAGCTCTGTTAAGCTGTGTCCCCCTTCCCTCCCTCTTGCCGGCTCACCTCCTCTATCCTCCCCTCCGGCTGTTTGCAATGGGAGGGGGTGGCACAGGGGCGGAGCTAAGCTCCCACCCCCTCCCCTTGTCAGCAACAGAAGGGAGCGGAGCTAAGCTCCCACCCCTTCTTTGCCCCTTGTCCGCAGCCAGCAATGGGAGGGGGTGGAGCTTAGCTCTGCCCCTGTCCCACCCCCTCCCATTGCAAAGAACCAGAGTGGAGGAGAGAAGGGGTAGGGAGTTTAGTAGTCACGCTGCTAAACTCCCTCCCACCTCCCTTCTCTGGCCGCTGTCATTGGCTCCCATAGGAGTCTACAGCAGCGGCCGTAGTCAGGCCAGGAAGATAGTTCCAAGGCTATATTGGAATCCAATGCATCAGATGCTAGCGTATATCGGCCAGACGTGAACGGTGGCCGATAGTCGCTTGTGTGAATAAGCCCTAACAATGTGTTTTAGACACGTTCAGACACTTTGTAGTTTCTTTGTAGCAAAGAAGGTGATACCATGCACCAAGATTGCACCAAAATGGCACAATTTTTGTTGTAAACTAAGCCAAATTAAAGGTGGTATGAAGTTAGTTTAAAAAGTCTTAAAATTCACCAGACTTATCATTCAGCAGAGCTACTCTGAAAAATCTGGTGCATTTTAAGACTGTCTAGTCTACATTTGCACTGTCTTTAACTATTAGGGCTCAGTCAGATGAGCGTTTTTTTTGGCGCACCTATTGGGACATAAAATTTTGCTGCACGGATGTGCACAATGTGCCTGACTCTAGCTCTGTGCCCATTGCGTGCAATGGGGCTGGCGCTGCAGCCACCTCATTGAAAGCAATGGCATGCAGGTAACCCCTGCAGTGATTTTCGGGGTTACACCTGAAAATCATCCCTAGCTGCTGAAAAAAAAAAAAAATATATATATATAATATATATATATATATATATACATACACACATCACCTCTCCGGCGCTGTTGGGGCTCCAGTGCATCTTCTTGCTGGCTCCCCGGCACTGCTCTGAAGCACTTTCTGCTGCCCGGGGATTTAAAAATCCCTGCCTCCTGAAAGTGCTGGGTCTGATTGGCTAAGCGCTCAGCCAATCACAGACAGCACTCATCCATTCATTGAATGACAGCTGAGTGTTGCCTGTGATTGGTCACAGCACTCAGCCGATCAGAGGCAGTGCTCTGACATTCATTGAATTCAAGTTGCAGCCCAGGCCCCATTGAAAGCAATGGGAGAACATCACGATCCTCTGCCGCAGCTGTGACAGCTGTGGCAAGGGATTCTTTTATCCCCATGCGGAGTCTCATCATCACTGAACACTGTGACAGTGCTGTCACAGTGTTCAGTGACGAGGGGACTCTCCACGGAGAATCTTTACATGCAGCATGGACCTTGCCGCTGCATGCATGTCCTTTCTTTTGCAGGTGCGAGTATTTTGTAAAAAACAGACATGTGAACACTGCACAGGAAACCAATGGTTCTAATACATGCAATTTTTTTGTGCGCACATAGGTGCGTGCGAAAAAACGCTTGTCAGACTTAGACAGTATTAGTAAATAAGCCCCACTGACTCAATGGTTTGAACCAGTTCCTTGAAACACTGAGGTTATTTGAATCTGACTGTGGACATCAGCAACACATAGATTGTACACTCTACCCATTTTGCCTAAGGCCTCCTTCACACAAGCTTTTTTTTGCAGCTATCAGCTACAAGAAGCATCATCCGAAAATCACTACCACGTAAAACATTGGATTTCAAACTATTCATTTACATGAGCGATTTTTTTAGCCACGAAAAAAAATCCCGACTGAAGATTGCTGACGATTTTCAACCGTGATTCTTCCTCATAGCATCAAAATATATGACAGGACCTATCTTTTGCCAAATATGGCAGGGAGCTCCCATAGATTGCTACAGGAGCTGAAAAAAGGGAGGGGGAGGGAGTTTACCTGCTCCAGCATTCGTTGAAGAAGACAGCTGGTTCTAATTTGCAATTTAAGTTAAATAGAGCCCTTCTGCTGAGCGCAGCTGCAGCATCCATTCACGCAATGCGCTCGTGTGAATGGACAAGAAAACGCTAATTCTTTTTGGAATTAGATTGCGACAATGCAGCGTTGCCGCAATTTTTCTCACGAGATGCATTTTGCGTGAAAACGCTATGCTCGTGTGAAAGAGGCCTTAGTTTGTCTCCTGGAATGGAAATTAGCTACGAGGGGGTGCTGGTAAGTCTTTGGCTTTGTGTTCTTTTTCTGTTTCTATGGTAACGAATGTTACATCACATGAAAGCCTTATGTGTCTAATATATGTTTTCAAAATTTTGTGTTTGTAGCTTATGGCCACAGTGATCTAGGCACGTGGGAAAACAAAATGGCGGAGTCTAAGGCGATATTCACAGCAAATGAGAGCAGAGGAGTGATAAAATTCTTGTTTCTGCAAGGAAAGTCCCCGAAGGATATTCATGGTGATATGTCGCAGACATTGGCATATCAATGCGCTTTATATTCTACAGTTAAGAACTGGCTTGCCAAATTTAAAACGGGCCACTTCAGCATCAATGATGAGGAACGTCCTGGACAACCGAAAGAGGTTGTTGTTCCAGAGATCGTCAATACTGTGCACAAGCTCATACTGGAGAATCGGCGAATTTCAGCTAAAGGAATAGCAGACATCATGGGGATTTCTTGTGAACATGTTTGTGTCATTATCCATGAACATTTGAACATGAAGAAGCTATCTGCAAAGTGGGTCCCCAAATGTTTGACAATAGATCAGAAAAGAATGCATGTGAAAACTTCCCGGTCCATTGGTCAGCGTTTCCGGACTGATAAGAACTTCCTGGATCAACTGGTCACTATGGGTGAGACCTGGATTTATTTGTATGACCCTGAAACCAAGGAGCAGTCAAAAGAGTGGAGGCACAGTGGTTCTCCTCGCTCAAAGTAGTTCAGGGTGCAAAAATCAGCCACTAAGGTGATGGCGTCTGTGTTTTGGGATAAGGAGGGCGTGCTGCTAGTGGACTACCTTCAAAATGGTTCCACCATCAATGCAAGGTATTACATTGAACTTTTGGACCAATTGAAGGCAGCTCTGAAGGCCAAAAGGCGCTGCAAGCTGTCCAAAGAAATCAAAACTGGTGAAGCTAGGCTTCCAGCTGGTTAACCACCCACCTTATTCACCAGATCTAGCTCCCTCCGACTATCATCAAACCTGAAGAAACACCTCAAGGGTACCAAATTTCACACCATTTCTGATGCCATTGCTGCTACGGATGACTGGTTTAAGGCACAACCGAAATCCTTCTTTCTGCAAGGCTTACAGAATTTGGAATACCGATGTAAGAAGTGTGTTGAGATCAGTGGAGAGTATGTGGAATAAATGTAAAGTTTCATCTTCCTATCTCGTTTCTTTCTGGGTAAAGCCAGAGACTTATCAGCAGCCTCTCGTATAGCGTGTGCATTTTTAGTCTCATGCACAAAGCTGTACTATGTCGGCATAGATCTGTAATATGGCACCTGCAGAAAGGTACACGCCCATACTGTACCTTAAAGTACATTAAAGTTTTGTATTAGTCTAGTTATAGTCATGACTAGCAGTCTAGGGCAGGAGATGATGTGGCATGAAGTGAAATGCAATTTTTCAATCCAAGTATTTTGGTACAATCATAGCTACTAAAGGATTATGTGGGTGTTGGAGTATTTTAATCCTTAGATTAATGCAGTAATGACTGTATTTTTATTGCCACTATTTATAATTTTTTCTCTAAAGTTGGAATTGTTATAATGCTAAGCAGACAAGAATGGGCCGTCTAGCTCTAACAATAAAATGTGAGAATAATAGTTAATACAAGGAGTGAAGTGTGAACATAACTGTGGTATTCTATAATACATGCAAGCAAACAAAAGCAGAAGAATGGAAAAAATAAATCTGAGTTTAGGATATATATATTAGTTGACCCTCTATGAAAGGAGTTGGTGGAGGGAGGGGGGGGGGGCACCTTTTCTTTTATTAACTTTAATATTTTACTTTAATTCGGTTTATATTAAACTCTAAAATAATGTAAGGGGTTATTTTGTGTTTTGCTGAAATTGGCAGAGTATAATAATATTGTAGATACACTATTTGTAATTTGCAATCTACAGGATATGCAAGTTCTAGTAAAAGACTATTCATTCTTCCAAATAAAAACATTCTTTGAAATACAATCTGGATTGTGGGATGCAAAGCCAAACACTTGAAATAAAGCTAATAGTTGTAAATTCCAAAACTTTGCAATGTCCAGGAATTCCTAAACCTTTCCATGAACTGACCACATTAAGAGCAGAAATATAATGTGTTGAAGGAAATGCCTTTTTAGTTAATCCCATGGAACTCAACTGCTCAGCAAATGTTACAAAATTCCCAACCCTGTACTACTTATAACTAATTTTATCAAAGCCATTAACGAGGAATCATACTGTACATGTCATGAGGCCGGAAAGGCAGGTTTTCCGGTAATTTTAAAAGGATAACATTTGAATGAGAAAATTTGTGCGTGGTTCTACACATATATCACATATATGATACCCCTATAGCTATATTACATACTAGCTATGTGAGTCCTTCTTAAAATGTAAATCACATCAAATGGCATTGTGCTACTAAGAACCATAAGGCCTCATGCCCATGGCCGGGTCAGATTCCGACTGTGAAATCTCACAGTGGAATCAGACCCTGTGCCCCGGCATTGACCCCCGCGTACCTGTCAGTTGTCTTCTCTCTCTGATCAGCAGAGGTGCTGGCTGGTGCGCCGCCACACATGCACAGTGCAGAGAGTCGCACCGGCAACTTGCAGCAGGCCAGGCAGCTTCCACTGAGCTTCACACTAGAATAGGACATGCTGCAATTTTCCTCCACGAGCAGAAAATCGCTATTGGTTTCCGCTCGTGGCCATGGAAAAGCGTTTTCCTTGCATGTCCTATGGGGAGTAATTGCTGCAGGATCCAGAGGCAAACACTCATGCCGTATCCCACAGTGCAAATACAGCCATGGGCATTGGTCTTACTGTGATAACTTTTTTTTACAATGTGATATTAACCCTTTGCAATCCAATTTTGGATTCAGGGTTTCCTAGGGTGCTTTCTCTTTTTGCCATTTTACAATGGCGACATCTGCTGGCTAGAGCCAGTACTGCAGTATATGACATGTGGGAGAGGCCCCCAACAACAGAGCGGCCAGTAATATACAGTAAGAATACCTTGCTGGACGTCTTCCAACATCAGAGCTGTACAGGCTTCAATCAGAATGTTGGAAGATGTCAGACAGTGGATTGGAAAGGTTGAAGGTTCCCTTCACATGAAATTCAGAGGCTCCAATAGGAGCTTCTCATGAGGTCTGGAACAAAATTCTGGAAGAAACCCTATATGCTGAGTCACAGGCATAACTTGAAGCTTCTGGGCCCCAATGCAAAGTCTGTAACTGGGCCCCCAACTATAATGCTTTATCCATAGTACTGGGCTCCCTATATGGAGAAGAGAGGCCTTTTGGCCCCCCTAAGGCTCCCGGGCCAGGGTGCAACCACATCCCCTGCAAACTCTATAGTTTTGCCCCTGTTTGAGTTATAGTCAACAGAATATGTTGTACGCATTTGTCGCCATCATAGGATTAATCTGTCCATGACTGACATTCAGTTTCTGTGTTCCCATGACAGAATAATAAATGGATTGCCTGAACGCAAGTATAAACATAGCCTAAGGTTGGTGTCACATGGGTGTAAGCGCATTTACACCACGTTTGACTCTTTCAATCAGTGACATCTGTAACCTGTAGAGGAACCTTTTAGCAAGTGTCAAAATTTTTCTTGAGCACCATCAAAGGAAACATGAAGCATCACATGATATCTAATGAAATTTTTTGCAGTCCCTCTTTATTCATTATCTTAATTTTTCTCGAAACCAGAGAATCTCTATAATTAAAAAAAAACCAAATAGTTCTTTTAAAATAATTCTCAGTGATTCCAAAATTTAGCATGCTATTGTGTAAAATCTATTCACGTACAGTGCTCCAAACATACAGAAATTAAATCAAATGCCCATAAAAATAGAAATGCCTGTACTATATTGTATATATTTTATTTTTAGGGTCATTTAAGTAAGTTTCTGTATGTTTGGATCACTGTGCCATTGTGTGAATAGGTTTTCCACAATACTATGCTGGTAACTGGACGAAGTTGGCACCTAGGATCCTCGGTAATTTCACATTGGCAGCATTTCTCCTGGTTCTATCAAATATTATTTTCGTCCCTATACTAATGTTGCAACTATATGTGCAACACTATAAGGTAACCGCACACACATTTGGGGAAAGGGCAGTTTATGATTATGTGCTTTTTCTCTTGCCTAATTCTGATGTGGTTCTGTCCGTTTCGATATGCAAAAGTTGTCTACATAATATATTCATTTGTATCAGTATCTGATATTCTTGAAAAGTGAGGGAAAACTAAAATGCATGAGGATGCAAATAACATTCAATTTCCATGTAGGATATATGGTTTCATGGTCAAAATTGGTGTTGAGAGAACAGAACAGTAGAACCCTGTTTCGGGCAGAACTTTGCTAAAAGCTCTACCTGAAACAGGGTTCTATTGGCTCGTTTCACTCAACACTAGTCCTGAACAATGGTGTATAAGACTGTCTAAGAGCCATGATAGCCCTGTGTAATACTCTCAAAGTGCAATACAGGGCTTTTATGGCTCTTAGACAGTGTTATACACCAGTTTTAGGGGTTATTGAGAGCTTCCGGTTTGGTTTGAATTTACTAGTCACGGGTCACTATTAATCCCAAGGCCATATTACAGTAAAGAAGCAGTGCTAAACACATGCTATGCAAAAATTATCTTGAAAAGAGAATGATTTATTTTTACTGAACTAACTTTTGATCACACTGGCGATTCAGTTGTCAGTTTGAAGAAAAATGAAAGCTCTGTGTATACCAATTAGAAGAGGTTAAGCTACTTGGAATATCCATGTCAACATTTCTCATTGACATTCTCTGATAATGAGAAATCTTGAGGAGGCCAAAAACACAATAACACGCCTTTATCTTTCATATCCATGTTTTGGATTGTTTATTTGTGTCATGCCAAGAATGATCTGGAACAGCTGAATGATTTTTATATTAATTGGAGACTACATTAGTACAGAGAAATACTCCTTTTGGCGAGTACTGTCAGCTAGTACGTCATGTCTGGGAAGTGGGGAATCAGACAAGGCACAGTTGTCATTGCTTCTTCATTGTTTAGAACAGAGATACTCTGTTTATATATCTATGAAGGAAACGGTAACTTAATCCTATATACTCATGCAGATCCACCATACTCTTTGCATTACAAAACCTTGCAGGGTCTTTATTTCTGGAACAAATATATATACATTCTCATATGTGACAGTAAACTTAGATAAATCACAAAGGTCAGTGATAGTGTAAAGATTGAAGCATGCCAACGGTTTGTTTTACTGTATCATGACTGATTTTCTGATTTGGAAAGAATGACTGAGTTGATAGGTCTTACGTATCAATAGTATCCTAGTTGTTTCTAATAATCAATCATTTGGCTTAAGTTTCCAATTTCCAAGCTGCACATCTTTGAAGGACAATCACTTTAAAAACATTAAGACTCCTCAAGTAGCTTCGGAAATTGTGAAAGTTGTGGGTGGCCATACAAATGTAATATCACATGATGGCCATTTAAATGAATGATTGGCTATGTAGTATAGGGAAGGACTGGGCTCAACAGAACAAATGTTCTAGCTAGTAGAATGGGGTCCCCTGTGGAAGTTCCCGCTGGGTTGTCCAAGCTGGAACACCATTAAATCTAAAATCTTTTTGGTTGCTCTGATCAGCTAATCCACTTGTTTCTTTATGCAGTGAATGCTATTTTCATTACATTTTCAAATCTAGCAGGCATATGGAATACATGAGTAGAGTATGCTTCAAAACAATGTAATCAGTTACAGACCAGAGTTATAGAGAATCTGTCTCCAGTCAAGGCACTTTTTAAAAGCTTGCATATCAGCTAGAACAAAGAGTCCATGATACTACATCTAGTGCCATGGCTGCTTTAATGTGTTTTCAAGCCCGGCGGCACCAATGTATGTGCAGAGACTGATACTGGAGCTCAGTACCATTCAAGAAACACACTGTGGTCTTCATTTTATTGAGTATATGGTCTTTAAATTGTATTTCCTGATAGTCATGGAAACCTCCCTCATATTAGGCCCTCAATAATCAGGCTTCTGCCTCATTGGTTTTTTTTGCTTTCCTCTGGATCAACAAGGGGGGGGGGTGGAAACAGGCTGAACTAGATGGACATACTCTCCTTTCAGTCCAACATACTATGTTACTATGTTAAAAAACTCATAATGATTAATCACTAAAAAGAGCACAAAGTAAGAATTAAGTCTAGAGGGGGCTGCAACAACTTTAACATGCAATCAGTGCTCAGGTCAGCAGGCATCGCAGGAGGGAAGGAGTTTTTTAAAGACTGGAATTGGAAAAAAGTAAAAATCCTTTATTCTTACTGAATATGATAGCTAATTAAAAAAACATACAACCTGGAAACCCTATCAGGAAATTACTCATCTGTGTTGTGCTTTATGGGTCTCTGCATGAGCAGATGGACTTCCTGTTAGTGTTTAGTCTTTTTTCATCACTTGAAACTGAAGGAATTGTAAAAAGTTATTTAAAAGTTCTTAAAGTAATAAGAATTACTTGACAAAGTTGTAATGGCACACAGAGTATGGCAAGAGGGGCTGTGTATGTTGGGTTTTGTGGCTGTGCATGTTAATAAGGGGCCTTAAACAGTGGTTTCTACACAGTGTGTGGTTGTGTTGAGGATGAGACAGGTGACTCCAGCATGTTTGCGCAGGGTGTCAGTGTGAGACATGGACGAGCTGAGCTAGTATGTCTGGGAGTGCACTGCTAAGGAGAAGGTGGTTACTTAGAGGGGCATTGCTTAGAGGGTTGAGTGTTACAGATGTAGTCAGCATAGTGGTATTATCCCTGTAGAGTGCCAAGCCGTTACCAGTGAGAGAGCCTGAGTTCCACTAAATGAGTAATGCCTGAGGAGCATGATGACAGAGACTAAATAGAGCCAAGCTGCACTGAGTGCCAATGTCATAGGCTGTTTCTAACAAAAAGAGACCACCCCTTACTACTGTTACTTAAATAGTTTCTTCAATAAAGACCTGCTAAAGCATCACCATGTGGCATTATCTCTACTTGCCGCTGCTCTTCTATCTCATCCTGTGAAACCCAACTTGGAACTTCATGAACATATGAAGCTAAGGTCGCCTGCAAATGATGTGAGTAGGCTAGACATGGCAGCAGTAGTTGGTCCCATTCTCCCTGGCCCAGTTAGTAAGCCTAAAGTCGGCTTATAGTGCCACTGTAAAAAGTCTTAACACATTGGTGATATCTGCCATATATTGTGTATATATTTGTGCGGTCGCCAAAGGTTTAGTGTAATCTGCTGTATATTTACAACACTGTCATGGCACGGGCTCAGCTCTTGAATCCATGTCATTAGTAGAGGTGCAGTTGTGACTTTTAGCTGACACCCTGCTTTAATGGTGAGGGCGATTTAACTCATGTTGACCATGGCATGTAAGTGGTTAGAGAAAGAGAAAGGGTTGCCTCTATCACCTCATAAGCACCACCATGTTGATGGGTTGTTATGGCAGTCAGGGGCCTAACAATGGTTTCCAGGTCTCCCATTTATAGAAGGTTTTTTAGGTCTTGCTTCTGTTTTACACTAACAGGCAAAATACAGAAAGATTACAGTGTACTATATGGTTGATGTGAAGATCATACATTCAGGACCCATATTTGGGGTAAAATAAGTAAAAAAAGGGGGCGGAGCCTGACCTCCGAGCGTTATGGCTGCTTAGGACCAGCGCTCCGTCTGTGAGGTGTCCTTACAGGGTACTTTCTAAAGCCACAAGCAGCGGACATGCCGAAATCTGTCAAGGAGAGGAGCGGGGAACAGCTGAGCACCCCTCGGAAGCCGAAAGGACAGGTGGGAATGCAGCGCTTTTTAAAAGAACGGGACTCCCGGTCCCCGCGCCCGCCAGCCAAGATGGCGCCGTCACACGAGGCTGCAGCTCCGGCAAAAAGTAAGGAGGGGGGAGGGGAGACCTCGTCTGATGAGGAGGAAGACAGTGAGATAATTACAAGGGGATTCATGAAGCAGCTTTTTGCTGATGCCCTGCAGCCCCTGATTGCAGATTTAGCCGAGATCAAAGAGGACGTGAAGCAGCTGGGGCGCAGGGTGGAAGACCTGGAGGGGTCCTCCTCCTCTATCATATCCCACGCCGAGGTGCTAGCAAAGGTGTTAAAGGAACAGCACGAACACCTGAATCGCGCCCTAATTTCTCAAGAGGATCTAGAGAATAGAAACAGGCGCTGCAATGTGCGTATAAAGGGGCTCCCTGAGTCATTTGATGCGGACTCCCTCTTTAAGGTAGGCGCTGAATTATTTGACCTTCTTTTGGGACCTGAAAATTCTCTGCACATGGGCATAGAGCGCATCCACAGGGCTCTCAGACCCCCTCCCTCCTCAAACGAGCCCCCCAGGGACATTATCTGCAGGATGTTTTCATTTCAAGACACTCTTGCTGTCCTTAATGCTGCGAGATTGCACAAAGGGTGGAAGTTCCGAGGCCACGACCTGCAGTTTTTTCAAGACTTGGCGCCCTCCACATTATACAAAAGGAGACTATTGCGTCCGCTCCTGGAGGCCCTTAGGGAGAAGGACTTGCGATACTCCTGGTTGTTTCCCTTCGGGTTGGGGATTTCCGTAGGGGGTCGCAGGCTGACAATTAGAACCCCTGAGGACCTACACAAGGCCTGGCCCTTACTGGGAATTCCCCCTCTAGACCTTCCTTGCTGGCTCCCACTTCCTGGCTTCCCAAATTTGCCAAAACTCCCTCCATCTGATGCGTGGCAACAAGCGTCTAACACAAAGTCACCTAGAGGGAAAAAAAAGAAGACAAAGGAGACCCATGTCACTGAAGATACTTGAGGACTCTGTATGGCGCAGGTTCTGTTCACCTTTCGTCAGGCTGTTTTCCACACGGCCCAGTCATGTTCCCTCAGACTTGTTAGAGATATGGAACAAAAACCGATTTGAAGGTTGGACTTTTGTCGCCTCGTGCCTCACTAGCACGGTGTGACACGTATGCTCTCCGTGATGCTGTTAGATTGCTAAGTTATAAGTTATGAGTTACGGCAACGTTAATTTTTTTGTTGTGATTTTGCTCCTCCCAGACCCAGCCTCAGCTGGGACCCATTCCTATAGACCTCTTCTCTATAAGTCCTTTATAAGAGTACCCCGCTGGACCCCTCACAGTCCAGGCTGATTTCAGTTGATCGATCCTTAACCTTTTAGGGGTCGACCAACCCGCCTCACACCCTCCCCCATCCCTGTTCCTTACCTCTCCTACCCCTTGCACCCCCCGCGTATAGACGACCCAGTCTCCGTGGGGAGGTGCGCATTCTCTCGCAAGAGAGAGCAGCTTCGTCTTCCCTCTGATACGTTCCTATTGTAGGTCTTTCCTTCCTCTTGTCTCTGTCGAGTATACCCTCTCCTCTTTGTTCACCCCCAGTGTTTCCTTCCTCCCTCCCTCCCGTCCCCCCCTCCCTTCCCCAGGTCTCGCGCACCCAGGCAAGGTAATCCGGACTCAGTAGAGGGGGTTTCCCCTTTTTTTTTTTCTCACCCGTCTGACGCAGTTTGTTCTGTCTGTTTCTCATTGCGTTCTGCAGAGCTAGGTGGCATCTGTTCCTGCTTCAACATGAGCGACTCACTAAGATGGACCACGTTCAACGTTAAAGGGCTGAACTCCCCATCCAAGAGGCACCACATTGCGCTTCTGCTGAGAAGGTATGGCACTAAAATTGCATTTCTACAGGAGACCCACTTCAGGGGAAATAGACGCTTGTCCCTCCCTGGGAAACATTTTACGCAGGCATACCACAGCACGCATCCAACGTCAGCTGCTAGGGGAGTAGCTATACTTTTCCATCACTCGGTGGCCTTCACTTGTGAAGCTCAACACTCTGATGATGAGGGAAGGGTCCTCTTCTTGAGGGGTAAGCTTCTTAATCAGAAAGTAACTATAGCAAACCTATACACTCCTAACTCGGGGCAGGTACCGTGGCTGTTGAGTCAGCTTGAGATATTAAAACTTTTTGCTGAGGGCCCAATTCTCCTAGGGGGTGATTTAAATCTGACCCTTAGCCCTGTCCTGGACTCCTCAACCGGGAAGTCCCACATCTCACAGGCTAAGCTTAGAAGACTGTACCGCGGTCTTTCGGAGTTGAGTCTGATTGATGTCTGGAGACACACTAACCCGTCAACGAAAGACTTCACTTTCTATTCTCACGTACATCTGTCCTTCCAACGCCTTGACTATTTCTTTATCTCCTCCTCCCTATTAAAATCTGTCACCGGAGCCAAAATTGATCCTATTCTTATATCGGACCACGCTCCGCTTCACACCGACTTGCACCTATCCCTGCCTTCCCATCGGGAGTGGAGATGGAAGTTAAACCCCTCACTCCTCGATCAGGAAGAGGACAAGCAACACCTTAGTTCACTATTAGACGAATTCTTTCATCTAAACAACTCCCAAGAGGTCTCAACTCCTATGATTTGGGAAGCCCACAAGGCCTATGCAAGGGGCCTCTTGATAGCTCTAGGCTCAAGAGTTAAAAAAAGATTACAAAAAAGTATTGACGATAAGCTTCAGCAAATTACTAAGCTTCAGCAGGCGGCTAAGGGTTCACATTGTAAGGCCGCGTTAGACAAATTGACTACCCTCAGAAAGGACTTGAAAAAGGACTTTGACTCTAGATATAATAAGAAACATCTACACCTACAAAAAACAGTCTATATTCAGGGCAATAGGGGCAGTAAATGGACTTCTTCCCTTATCAAAAAAGCCCGTAAGAGAAATCTCATTAGCTCAATAAAGACCAGAACGGGAACTCAGATCACCTCCTCGGAAGGCATAGCGGCTGAGTTTCAAGCGTTCTATTCCCAATTATATAACATACGCCTACCCCTCTCCCCGGACGAGCAACTAAACGCCCACACACAAATACAAAATTATCTAAGTGGGCTAGGCCTGCCCAGTCTAGACGAAGAGGCGGGGGTGTCCCTGACGAGACCAGTCTCCTCTCAGGAGGTTGAAGACCTTCTGACTTCCTCCCCTTCGGGCAAAAGCCCAGGTCCCGATGGGCTATCGGCCACGTACTATAAAGCCTTTAAAGATTGTTTAGTCCCCCAGCTAACGGATTTATTTAACTCCCTTCTCGACGGGAAATCCCTACCCAAACAAGCGCAAGAGGCGCATATCACGTTGATTCATAAGGACAATAAAGATCCGGAGGCCTGTGGAAGTTATAGGCCGATATCCCTTATCAATTTCGATGTAAAATTGTGGGCTAAACTTCTTGCAAAAAGGCTGGAAAAATTTATTCCATCCCTTATTAACAAGGAGCAGACTGGTTTCGTCGGGGGCAGAGAGGGAAGAGATAACTGCGTCAGACTTCTCCACGCAATAAGGCACGCCCAAAAGCAAAATATACCTTTGGCTCTAGTAGGCACAGATGCCGAAAAAGCCTTTGACCGTGTCAATTGGTTATATATGCGCTCGGTCCTGACCCATTTTAAAATTCCCCCCACTTTCATCTCGGCCATTTTCTCCCTGTACGCGTCCCCGCATGCCAGACTGAAGATAAATGACATTCTTTCGCCCCCATTCAATATCAGTAATGGCACCCGACAGGGATGCCCCCTATCCCCTTCTTTATTCATCCTTGCCCTAGAACCATTTTTGCAGAAGATCCGAATTGATCCAATTATTCAGGGACTAAAAGTAGGTCAGGCTCACCTTTC
This sequence comes from Eleutherodactylus coqui, assembly GCF_035609145.1. NCBI lineage: Eukaryota > Metazoa > Chordata > Amphibia > Anura > Eleutherodactylidae > Eleutherodactylus > Eleutherodactylus coqui. The sequence continues at coordinate 130,650,619 of NC_089841.1, forward strand.
ACTAGCAGCCTATGCTGATGATGTGATCTTTCTGGTCACGAATCCCGAAGAGGGTCTGCCGCGTCTCACTGAGCTTTTGGAAGATTTTGGGGTCCTTTCGAATTTTAAAATAAATTATTCAAAGTCAAAGGTCCTCAACATCTCGATCCCGGCAAATCGTTGCCGAGCGCTAAAGGCTAACTCCCTCTTCTCGTGGACCACAACAGATATAGATTTTCTAGGCATACAGCTCACGAGAAGAGCAGAGGATTTGTTCTCGGCTAATTTCTCCCCTCTCCTGACAAAGCTGAAGGGTCTTCTGCGCTCATATGACTTCTCTTTCTTGTCATGGATGGGGAGAAAGAATATTTTACAGTCTTACGTCATCCCAATCCTTTTATATAAAATGCGTCTCCTCCCGATTCACATCCCCAACTCCTTTTTCAAGTCCTTGCACTCGATCATCCTAAATTATGTATGGAGGGGTAGGAGACCGAGATTGGCCCACAGTTTGCTTGAAAGGAGAAGGGCTGACAGGGGAATGGATTTTCCTAATCCAAGGGCTCTATATCTCTCGGTCCAACTAGGCCACTGGATGGAGCTAGCGCTTCCCTCTAAAGACCATTTAATTCAAAAGCTAGCACTGTCCTCATATGGCCCCACTCTCCCCCAGGACTTATGGTTCCCGGCGCGGATTCTGCGGAAGCGAAGGTTGGTTTGCCCCCTCCTCAGAGGAACCTTGGAGACCTGGCACAAGCTAGGTGACAAATTAGCTCCCCTTCCTTCTCCGCTTACCCCCCTGACCGCCCTTCATGAGACAGTAGACTTGCACCTGGACCCCTGCTCGGCCGGCTGCTGGCAGATCTTATCGGACAAAAAAATAGCGGACATACAGACAAGGGCCCATCTCCCCCCCGGAGGAGATCCTAAAGGACTTAGCACCTAGTCATAACCTCCCATTCTTAGTGACAGCACACATGACAGAAGTCATTAAAAAATTTTTAACTCAACACAGGTCGACTAGACCGCTAACTAACTTTGAGAAAACCTTGTCCGATAACAACGCTTCTAGGAGGAAACTGGCGGCTATTCGAAAACAATTTATATCCCCTACGGGTAACAATAAACCAGTATTCATCACCTCCTGGGAGAAGGAGCTCAAGGTTTCTCTCTCAGAACAGGATATCAGAGTCATACTCAAGAATGCTTTCGGTGCCTCGCCCTGTGTTACAGCACAGGAGTCACATTATAAATTAATATCGAGATGGTATAGGACTCCCCAATGGCTCTATGATCACAAGCTATCATCTAAAGATTCCTGCTGGAGATGTGATTCGGCAACGGGCTCGTACTTACACTTGTGGTGGGAATGCCCGGTGTTGAAACCCTTCTGGAGGGACGTTGGGGGTGTGCTGAGCAAGCTCCTACCAGGGTTGGTGCTTTCCCCTGAAGTGGTCATCCTGTGGAAGCCGTCGGCTGCCTTCCATCCGCAGAGGCACAAATTAATAGCGCTCCTTTTGGATGTGGCGAAATCGCTTATCCCACGTCTCTGGCTCCGTAAAGACCCCCCTTCCCTGGAAATGTGGAAGGAGAAAGTGGATCTCCTCTCAAATTTAGAGGAATTGTCCAGCTACTCCAGGGGCTCTCATGAGGAGTTCTTGAAGACATGGAGCTCATGGCGCGCTGTTAGGGCTGATCTCTGAGGTGGGAGGGAGGCCTGTCGGTCTTGGCGGGTAGGGGGAATAGGCGCTCACCCGTTTCTCACGAGGGGGGTGGCGATACTACCCTACTGAGGGTTGATGGAGTGACCCCTCTGCTCACAGGCCCGCGGCGCCTCACCAACTCCCCGATACAGAGGCGTCGCCCTTAACCGGATTGCTACTGGCTGCTACGTCCCCCTTTCTACACTTAGAGGTTGGCGGTGCGCGAGTCTGGGTTCCCCCCCCTGGGTCCCCCCCCCCCTCCCTCCCTCCCCTCGCCCCCCCCCCGGCTCTGTTAGGTTCCCACTGTCTCCCTTCTCCCCACTTTATAGGTTGATGATGCTGGTTGGAGGGAGGGATCCCGAAGGGGCTGTCGCCCCAATGGCAGGGGTTTCTCCCCCCTCCCCTAGTGGCTTGGCCATTTTGTTGTCCTTGTGTGTCTTGAAATTACCAATGGGTGCTGAATGTCGTTAATGGCTGTTCTGTACGCTTTGATCCACCTATTGAGCTATCCGAGACATTGTTCACTGTTTGTCGATTGATTGTTTAATACTTAAAATGTCAATAAAAATTGAATTTAAAAAAAAAAAAAAAAAAAAAAAAAATAAGTAAAAAAAAAGGTTGGAAAAAGAAATAGTAAAAAGAAGAAAAAAAAATCCCCCAATAAACGATACATACTTATTTTTATCACATCTGTAATGACCCGTACTGTAAAAGCAATGTATTATTTATTCCACATGGGGAACACCAAATAAAGCAAAATAAAACACAATGCCAGAATCGCTGTTTTTTGGCCAGTTTGTCTCCAAAAGTAGAAATAAAATCCATAAAAAATACATAAGTACCCAAGATTGTACCAATAAAAACTGCAGCTCACTGTGCGAGAACAAACCCTCATACAGAAAAGTAAATGCTTCCTAAAAAGTACCACTTGTCCAGCAAAAAACAAGCCTCATACAGCTTTGTGGGTCGACAAATTAAAAAATAATGGCTCTTGGAACTCAGCGATGCAAAAACAAAAGCCAAAAAATGTTGCGTCATCTATGACAAAAATGGCTGGATCTTCAAGGGATTTAGCTGTGTGCACTCTCGGGTAATGTTACAGCCCTGTTAATGAAATGTCTCAGATGATATAGCATAGAAGACGGACAGAGATGCTGGTTTGATATGTTTTACATTGGTATGTTCGGTTATACACTTATTATAATCTCGGCATACAGAGACACCAGAGGCTTCGCATGCGGAAGCGCATTTGTGCACGCCTTAGTGCAATGTTTTTGCGCTATGAACAAGTCTTTTTTGTGCGTGTATTGGTGTATTTTACTTATTTTTCTGTAGCAGAAGACGTTCATTTGTGCGAAGCAAAAAACACACCAATTGAAATGGCAAATTAGTTTCAGATGTGTTCTTTTCCAAGCAGAATTCCGCAGTGTTTCATGCATCTCCTTGCACATTTCTGCACTCCCAATTGACTTCTATAGGTACATTTGGACATACGCAGAAAAAAAGAGCATGTTGTATCTTTTTTTGGGCAGCCGAAAATGCACAGGCAAAATATGCGCATGTGAACAAGTCCATTGAAAAGGATTCTGTTCACTGCGTATTGCGGGTGCAAATACATCCCTGTGAAGGAGCCCTTAAAATCGCAAGTAGGGGGTAGGCAGTAGTGCAGCTTCAGACGGACGCATTTGCACACCTTTTTGTGCATGTAAAAATTGCGCATGCAAAACACAAAGGATAGAACCCATTCATTTCAATGGGTTCCTTCTCATTTACATTTTTGCGTGCACATTTTTCATGCGCGCAAAGAAATAGGACTTGCTCTATTTTCCTGCGTATTTGCCCACCGAGAGCCCCATAGAGTTTATGGCAGGAGTGCACACGAGCACAATTCTGCAATACGCTGCACAATTCCATGAAGAAAACACATTTGGACCTCATTACCTAAATAGCCCTTTAAATCAGCACCACGGGAGGACGTGTTGCACATGCATATGAATATGTGCGCAAAAAAGTACAGTTCTGTGCGCAGGCATGAGCACAAATCAACCTCATCAACTTTGTTCACTGCGCGAATACGTTGTGCTGCAATGTGTGTATTTGTGCATATGCCCGTCTGAAGCTGCCCTTGGTAGTATAATCTTGCACTTGGTTGCAGGTGTATTATCAGGTATGTATTTGAATAGCATTATGCGCAATACGCATACATGAAGTAAACACTTTGGAACAAAGATTTCGAAAGCTACAACTCAACTTTTTGACCCAAAAATAGAATCTGTCTGCAACAAATGAACTTATTATAATCTCCAAACCCCGAACACTTAACAAATTTCAGCTGTGTTCATGTGGAATTTCTGGCATTACTAAAGTGACATGTTTACTGTGTACACCAGCTCTGTTTGCAGAGAACTGGCCTGGACCACACTTGCTGAATTCATACACCAGACCGGACTCCGAAATACTCAGAATCACCCTGCAGTTCATTTAAGGGAATATGAATATAGAAATATACACTGTTCCTTATGGAGGAATGTTAATAGCATTGCCAACTTGGAAAACAATGGAAATCTGAATTATTATTGTTAGGAAAATGGAAGAAATGTATATTTTTTGGTCCTTAAAATGAATGTATAATCAGAATATGACCTATTGTTTTAAATCAAGTTTTTAATGTTAAACATACACTTTAAATATGTTTGTGGATGTTTTTGCTCATTTTCCGTGTTATGACATATATTTCTAAATAATTGTGAAATCTCGCAGGCTCCACAGTGGTCACTAGGCTGACACTTTCTGTTTAACAGAGATTACATTTCAGCAGATATCTTATTACCGTATCTGTATTATTACAATGAAAGGTAATACCACTATTTCAGGATCACAGCATTGACAAAAGGTGATGGTCACAGCTCACCTCCTCATCCTCCCTGCACAGTTACCTCTGCAGATTTCACAAAGCATGTCCACAAAACTCTCCCAAAATAGAAGTCAATCACTCATCTTCCAACAACCGCTTCCTTTGTCAATGTAGCTATTGTAAATCTTATGCCCGAACTGCTGTTTATAGGTCAGTGAAGCAGCTCAGGCAAGATGGCTACCTCTATCATCATGTACAGATATTTTCAGTCTGATCTAAGTTTATTTCTAAATATTCGGCACGATTAGTTAATCTTCTCCAGTACGTTTTCACACTATTATGTAGAATTGTATATCAACTCAATAAACTGTAAGGAGAGCGGTCTATTGGATGTGTCTGTTAGCGGCATACCTTCACATTTCTGTGTTGTTTCACTTTGCTTATGACCAATAGGGCACTTGCATTCATAAGATCCATCTGTATTAATGCAATTTCCTCCTTGGCAGAGTCCTGGAATTGCTTGACATTCATCAATATCTGGAAAGTTTAAGAAGGACATTTGCATATAAGTAAATTACATATTGACACATAAGAAAGCAATACTAAAATACAGAAAAACCTATTAAAACCTATGACTTTCACGGCTTTGCACAAAAGAAAGTTATATGTTTGTTAGTGTATAATTCTAGTTATTATCATGCAGTACAACACAAGCACAAGATCACAGCTTGGTAGTTCATCTTCATAATGCATTAGACCAGAGGCTCTGCTCCTATCTTTTATTATTTTGTGTGCTGACTGGGACTATGCTGTCCTACCAATGGTAGCTTCTGGCTTTCTATAGGAGGCCAGAGACACCTATACAATACCTGCTGATTTCGCTATCATGCATTATCAACACTTATAGGGAAAAATTGATCTGATAACCAAGGGCATCAATCCCTAGGTTCACCTCCAGTGTATTAGATATTATCATTTCCCTGGGATGAACTATCAGGGATCCCTATAGCTTGGGTTCCACTCTCGAAATATGCACATCTATTAGTGGCATAATACCAAGGGTTGCACTTTATGATCTAGTGCCTCCCCATTCTCAGACATTCCTAGACAACTGTGTCTGAGCAGTCCATGGGTTGCACACTAGGTTTAGTGCCCCCTGACCCTCAGACATTTTTGGACAATCAAGTCCGATCAGACTGGGTGATACCAGAAACATTTTTTCTTTTGGGTAATGAATCCCAGACAGATGTTTAACTGTGAGGCTCTCCTTGTTCCTGGTGATCCGCAATTACACAGCGGTGAAACGCGTTGAAATGTCAAACATCTAGAGCTTGAAGTTGAAACATCAAAGCTTCAACTGAAAAGAAAGCAATATCGCATGACATCAAATAAATAACAACAGACACCCAGAGTTGTTGAGGCACGAAAACCTCTGTGCTTCAACCAAATAAAGTATTTTATTGGATAAGTGCCAATTGTTTATTCCAAATGTGGGTGTTTTCCTTCAAATCAGAAAATTCACTTACATATATTTGAACAATTTGTACAACCATATTAGAACTTCAACTCAGTGAGCGCCCCTTACTTTGTCCTGTGCAAACCAGCCAGACTAAGTTTATTGGGTTGGATCCAATGATATCGGGTTCTTAACCTAATAGCTCTGGCTCCAACTTCTATCTTGGAGACTCACATGAAAAAGTTCTTGTTGTTTATCAGTATGCCTAAGTGTTCAATGTATGTTCTTGTTTGCCCAATTTGAGAGAGTTGAGATATCCTTCCTCTCTCCAAGTGGCAATTGTGTCCCTTTGTGTACGTGTTTTTTATCTAAGATTAATAAAAATTATTTTAACTAACGTCTAATCTGTGAAGGGTCATAATTAGAGACGAGCGAGTATACTCAGCTAAGGCTAACTACTTGAGCAAGTAGTGCCTTAGCTGAGTATCCTCCCACTCGTCTGTAAAGATTCGGCTGCCGGCGCGGGTGACAGGTGAGTTGCGGCGGTGAGCAGGGAGGAGCGGGGGGGGGAAAGAGGGTTCCTCCCTGACCTCCCCGCCCCCCTCCGGCCCCCGAATCTTTGGAGACGAGCGGGAGGATACTCGGCTAAGGCACTACTCGCTCTAAACATATACCTTCAGATATGGGAAGGAATCGTCTGATCGCAGTGCACACTCCTTAACAAAGAATCATTGACAGGGGCGTGGCTAAAGGCTCATGGGCCCGGGTGCAAAAGTTTATTTTGGAGCCCCCCAACTTCTCTTAACCCCTTAATTGATTACTTTGGAATAAAAGCTCTATCCTCTACTGGTGTAATGTACAAGTCTCTGCACATAATCTAATCACCAGAGCTAATCCAATGAATATGTTCACGCACCGTAAGTGATACCGACCACCGTGGATAGTACTTCTCAATGAATAAAGTATATATACTTTAGCAACCACAGTGAAAATGTCCTCTACATACATTACTATTACCACCGAGGATTTCTTTGCATATCAATATGCAGAACGGGAAGAAAATCATAGCAAATATTATCAGACATCATTATCTAATTAAAAATGGATTAAGAGTTGATATTATCGGGTAATTTCCTAAGAAGAGGAATCTATTGGCTTAAATTGCAGCCCTGTATAACAACACAAATCAAATTACATATCCTTTGTTGTCCACTGTACTCCCATAATGTCTTCTTAAATATTGCAAATGCCCAGATGTTACAGCAGATGGATAGACAATAGCATGGTGGGTATGAAAATACGGTTCTCAAGATTAACTCAGCAAATCCTTACCATCTTTTTGTGTATAAATGCCCTTAAATCCTTTCTACAAAAAACATGTGCTGAACTTGGCTTTTCTACATGAAAGAAGGCTTTTGGATTCTTCCGTGTGCTTTTTCATCTTACACTAAGTGAAAACATCAACTGACTGTTACAATATGCTGAAATAGTGGCAACTACTGTATAAAGAAATTCTTTTGGAAGAAAGCGTTACAATTGCTTCTTTTGTCTATAAATCATATTATTGCTCCATATTATACTTTATATTTAACACTGCTTGACTATTGAAGAAAGAACATCATCTCAAGTTATATTGAAAGACCCCACTAAACTTCTATTTATACAATTTACACAGGATAGTTAAAATCGTTTTATCCTACTTAATAGTGGAATTTAAAGGTTTTCTAGAACACATTTTATAACATTGAATGAGGCGTCAATTTAGTGTCAGATGTAAAATTCATTATTTGTCACAGTTATTAACCTTGGTTTTCTTCAGTTTTGTAAGTCATTGTGCACTATGGTCCCAAGATGTGGCTTTTAACAACTTAAATGGAGTTTCTAGGATTTAAATATTGATTACCTATTCTTAAGATAGGGCATTGATATCCAATTGGTGGGGGTTTGCCATCGATCAACTACTTGATGGGGTGGTGGTACTCACTCATCCTTTGTCAGGTTGTCTGAGAGCAGCTCAGTCCCATTCAAGTGAATGAGATTGAGCTGCTAAACCAGGCATCGTCACAATGCAATGGATGGAGCTGTGTCTTGTATGTAGTGAAGAGGCTGCAGTGCTCACCCAACCACCATGGCCTCTTCAAACAATTAGTCAGTGGAGGTCCTGAGCATTCAACACCCACCAATTCGATAGTGATGACCTATCTTCCGGATAGGTCATCAATATTAGTGTCCCGGAAAACTCCTTTAAAGTGGGCAGTTTTGTTAAGGAAGCATTTTCAAATGTCTTAGAATTCTGAGGGGGTCTCATTTCATACCCCACTTCTAATAAAGCATGGAGCCCATTGATTTTGAGTTCAAAAACTGTGATGTTTCTTTTTTCATGTGGTTTGTGCTGCCATGTTTCCAACAGATTATAGCTGAACACTCGATGTCCAAGATACAGCATAGCATGGGATCAGATTATCATTAAGGGGTCCATTCAAGCAAAAGGGATTGTCTAGAACAGGTAATCACTATAAATTTTATAACCAGGATTAGTGGTATGGTAGCAATATTACCAAATGTATCCATCGTATCATAGTGACATCATTATCGAATATGATGGAAATAACTACACATACTGCATTGAGTACTTTGCAAATGCTTTTGGCAGGTGTGGAAAAAATGCTGCAAGGTAAGATTATACCAGTTTTAAGCCTCCCACACATTTGTTTCTGTTTCAGTTAATGTCGGTGTTTCAACCTACATATGAAAATGAAGATCATTATCACCTGTCATAAACCGGACTATAATCCTGCAAAATCCCTGACTTTGTGCAAGTTTACCTAGTGGAATTGATGCTGTTTTGAAGAAAAAGGGTGGTCACGCCAAGTATTTATTTGATTTAGGTTTCTCTTTTGTTCATTCACTTTGCATTTTGTTAATGGACAAAACTCAACTATTAGGCCTCATTTACACAAGCGTTGTGTAAAACAACACGTGAACAAAGCTCCGTGCCCATTGCTTTCAATGGGGCCGCTGCTGCTGCTAGTGAAAGCAATGGGATACCGGCAACCCCTGCAATGATTTTCGTGGCAAGGGCTTTAAATATAAGCCTTTACCTGAAAATCATCCCCAGCTGGTGTAAAACATAAAAAAATATATACTCAACTTTCCACCACTGTCCACGATTGGCGCATCTAGCCACTATTCTGAAGCTCTATGTCTGATTGGCTGAGCACTCAGCCAATCACAGGCACGGCTCAGCCATTCATTGAATAACAGCTGAGTGCTGCCTGTGAATGTTCACAGCACTCAGCGAATCAGAGGCAGCGCTCAGCTGTCATTCAATGAATGGCTGAGTGCTGCCCGTGATTGGCTGAGCAATCAGCCAATCAAATGCAACCCTTTCAGGAGACGGGGATTTAAAAGCTCCGCCTGCTGAAAGAGCTTCAGAGCATTGCAAGGGGACCAAAAGGCTAGACGCACCGAGCCCTGACAGCAGCGGGGAGGTGAGTATATATATTTTCTATTTTTTTTACACAAGCTAGGGATGATTTTCAGGGAAGGGCTTATATTTGAAGCCCTTCCCCAAAAATCGTTGCAGTGGTTGCCTGCATCCCATTGCTTTCAATAGGGCCACCAGCAGCAGTGGCGGCCCCATTGAAAGCAATGGGTGAAGATCGCCATCCTCTGCCACAGCTGTCACAGCTGTGACAGCTGTGGCAGGGGATTCTTTACTCCCCGCGGGGAGTCCTCTTGTCAATGAACACTGTGACAGTGCTGTCACAGTGTTCAGTGATGAGGGGACCCCCCCGCAGGAAAAAGTTTTGCGCAGCATGAACCTTCCCAGCTCGCAGATGTCCTTTTTTTTGCATGTGTGCGAATTTGCACACCTGCAAAAGACGGTCATGTGAACGCACCATTGAGAACCAATGGTTCTAAGAGACGCACTGTTTTACACGCACATACGTGCGTGTATAACAATGCTCATGTGAACGAAGACTCAGGCTGTTTTCACACGGATAAAAAAAAACGCACAAGATTTGCACGTTGTGAGATACACAAATCTCGCACAATACGAACCTTTTTCTTTTGAATGGAGACCTACACAGGAGTGATTTTTTTTGCCACCTCACAATGCAGGAAAAGATTGCGGCATGTCCTATCTTTGGGCGTTCCCTCGCATCACATTATCCATTGTTTTCAATAGGGCTGGCAAAGGATCACACGGATGCGAGGTGCACATGAGTGCGATTCAATGCAAGGTTTTCCATTAAAAAGCAATGGGAAACACTCTGTGATCCTCAAACGTGGCTAAAAGCTGCGGCGGAGAATCGCTAATTCCCCGAAGGAATGTGAGGCTTTTTAGAGACTAAAACGTCTGGCATCCGTGAGGACATAACATTTTTGTGAGCGCTGATATGGCACTCGCCCATGTGAAATTAGCCTTAACACTTCTATTTTTGAAAGCATTATTACTTTGCCGCATTTTCTGCATACCTGCCTAAAACTTTTGCACAGTACAAGATGGCTATTAATTTGACTTTAAATAGCACACCTCGCAGAACTCAAAAAGGAGTTAATAATTATGAAAGAAGAATAAAGGCTCTTGCACAGTATAATGTCCCTGGGGAATAGTTAAGTCAGTTTTAGCCTTTGACCAGTCCACCCCCTGCTTGTTACTTTATCACTTAGTTATGCCTTTGTTCTCTGTTGTAATATACTGGCTAAGTTCAAAATAAACATGTAAAATGTAGGAATCTCAGCAGATCCTAATGTAGCATTGTCTAAAAAAAAGCAGTTTTGATAATTACTCAGATTCTGCAGTTAAATTTCAGAGTTGTGCATTAAAATCCATCATAATAACACAATGTGATGGCAGGTCCTAAGATAAAGCGGGTGTAGTCTGAAGAGTCAATATGCGGAAAGTATTGTATTGTTTGGCATACTGTGAAAGTGGTGCCCTCATTTCTAATAGGTTGCCATTACCATATAATAGTGAATATAATACTGACAATGATGTCACATTGCAAAAAGTAGAACATCATTTCCATCTGGCTATTGATACTAAAAAAACATAGACCACTAAAATAGAACTGTTAATGAGAATTTTAAAGAAGTATTCCGACACTTACAAAAAAGAAATTAAAGAGGTTTTTGCAGTTCAATGCTATTGTTGACCTGTCATCAGCATAGTTTGTCAATACAAAATTGACTGGAGTCGGCTGCCTAGAATCCTTGCTACTTAGCTGATTTGTAGTAGCCATGGGGCAGCTGGAGGGCTCAAATGCCATCTGTAAGCTCTGTATAGTAGAGCAGCGCTCTTCCATGGCTGCAGAAACAGCATGACTGCTAAGGCTAGTGTTTGGCTGCAGGGGGTCACATGAACAATGAATGATGTATGACCACTTCAGGAGCTTCTGGGATTGGAGCTGTGGAGACCAGGGTGGCTGAGCTGCTGTGGGGGTATTTAAGCGGTTAATAACACATAGTTTATTTTGTGCCTTCCCTATCTCAGTCTCTTTTTTGGAGGTCTCGGAAAGCCCCCTTTAAAGATCAACTACAAAATCTTAAAGCCTTAGAATGCCCATATGGTTATTCCTATCAACTCCCTCATACACATACACACATTTTTTTTTAATGAGAAGATAAAATGTTGATGCCATACTTCTCTGGAAGAAGTTTATCTTATGCAGAAACATGGGATTGGGCATGTTGAATTTCAACATGCCCAATCCTTTTTTTACCCAAACATCTATTGAGAGGCAGAGTTAGGAGATTCCAATAAAGATTAAATAGTTGGCCAGTCCCACTGATATCAACACGTTCAGACAACCTATATCTAAATTTATGGGTAGTTTTAGAGCTCCACATTGGAATATTTAAACTTATTTTATTTATTTCCTGTTGATTATATAGGACCACCATACTCGTATTATGCAGAATGGCATCTCACCCTTCAGTCCTTTTCCCTACTAATGCTCACAAAGTTCAAGGATGCCAATGGACCTGGGAGGAAACTACATGTAGATGTTGCCTTTACGCTTCTTTCCCATAAGTGTTATTTCATGGTAAAGTTAGGTGCTCAAAAAAATCATGACCATCTCCACTGAAAATTCCATGAACAAATAATAGCCATGACCAATTACACCGCAGCCCTGAAATCCCTTGGTTGGCAGAACTACTATTAACGACTTTTAAATACCTCACTAGAGGCACCTGTCAGCGTTCAGCAGTGCTAGCCGCTGCTAAACTCCCTCCCTCTCCCTTTTTCTGACCGCTCCCATAAACTCCAATAGGAGTCTATGGAGCCTCCTGCGTTGGTCATAGATAGGTCGCTACAATCACGTGCTTGTGTGCTATATTTTTCGGTTCAATTTTTTTTTTTTACGTGCCAAAAAATCGTTCCTGTGAATGAATACATAGGAAACCATTGGTTCTGATGGTCAAAATTTTTTTGCGTGGCTTATTTAGCCATGCAAAAAACATTTGTCTGAATAAGGCTTTAGGGTGGTTTCACATCTATATCGCAGCACGTTTTCTTCTGTCCAAAAACTGGCCAGCTGGGCAGAAAGCGTGTGGTCCCCATTATAACCAATGAGGTCCACTCAGCACTGTTCGGCTCTGTCCAGAGATGTTTTACATCTGCGCTGGGGATTCACCAGCGCAGATGTAAAACCACTCTTACTTGGAATCATACCTACGAGGTATGCAATGCAAGAGTTCTAACCACTGAACCACCATGCTGCATGCAAATTGCCATAGTTTAGAGAAGTTTTACAACTGCGTTAGGGCTCAGATACGGAAACCCTGAACTGAACCCTAATGTAGGTGTGAAACCGCGTTGTGGTTTCCGCTTTCCTGCTCTCTTCAGGGAGCAAGGAAAGTGGAATCCCCGTGGTCAAAAGGTTCCCTCTCTGGATGGAACTGAACAGTGCCAGGCGGACCCCATTAACTGTAATGGGGTCTGCTCGCTTTACACCCAGTTGGCTGGCTTTTGGACAGAAGAATAAGTGCTGCATGTAGTGCTTTTCCTTCCAGTATTTTCAGCCGCATTTGTGACAAAGCCTCCAGCCAGAGGTTCTAATGTAGATGTGAAACCACCCTTAGAATACTTAATTTCATTTAGATTCATTTGTATCGTAATTTAGGGGCCTTAATTCCTCAAGTCCACGGGATAATTGTTATTTAAAATCCGCAGCTTTTTTCCCGCACATGGATCCGCGCCCCATAGGGATGCATTGGACACACGCAGGTAGTTAAATACCTGCGGATGTCATTTTCCTCTTTAGGCGCGGATTGTGTGTGCGGGAAAAAAAACGCGACATGCTCCATTTTCGTGCGGGTCTCCTGCGGGAACGGTTCCCACTGGCTTCTATTGAAGCCTATGGAAGCCGGCCGGATCCGCGGAACACCCGTACCTTAATTAAACGTACCTTTCCGGACGCTGCGGATCATCCCTCCGTTGCAGCCAGATCTTCTTTCTTCGGCTCGGTGGATGTGCCCTGTATGTTTTTCAGTTGCCTCAATGAATTCATGCTTAGTTCTTGTGTGATGTTATAGAGAGGTACTTGATGCATGTACAACAAAGCTGATATAGCCATTATACTAATGCAATTAAGCATTCTTCTCTACTTCTGCACCTAGTTATATTGCTGCTCTATACAGTCATATGGCCAATACTGAATATAAAGTAAGCCTCTTCTGCTAAAATTGTTTGAGAAAACTGACTTATACTGTATATGAATCTCTTCTACACATTAAAATTTCTCAACTGATAAGATATCATGTAACGTATTTTAGATGAATGGATTTAGTGTATGTATACTAAAGTTTATGTTCATATGTAATATGTGATATGTAATATGAAAGCATGCACAGTGTTTCAGGGGGTGATTGGCAAGGACTGTTAAGTAGTAGTGTAACCACTGCATTGAGAGTTAAATATATTGATTTATGCTATGTACAGGAAATGAATTTATTACAAATACACATTAGTTTGAAGCAGTTTACCTTGGCAGGCTCCGCTGCGTACATTGGGAATATAGCCACGACGGCAGGGTTGTGGTTGAGCAGGGCACATCTCACATGGATGTCCCCAGGCACGTCCAATGGTTGCACAGCAGAGGGTTTTTGTGCACACGATACCAGTTACCTGACCCTGACACATCTGATTGCTGACTTGTGTGAAGCAGGGTCCTGTTCTGTAGTCTGAGAGAAAAAACAGCAAAAGAAAATATTCAAATCCGGTCAACACCATCTGATGATCTCAAAAGCTCAAATTCAGCAAAACTACTATAAAAACAGAAATATGAGCAAATTAAAAACCCAGATGACAAATTTATATTGTTAGCTTATAATGGTAATTATTTTTTATTTATTTTATTACATTTAGAAAATATTTGTCTTATTAAAAATAATACACAAGGTACTATGTAACTATAACATGGATATAGTGTAAATTGTATAAAAATGAACAAAATAGGGATGAACATCTAAAATATTAATTCTGGTAATATTCTGATCTATTGTAAGGGTTAAAGGGGGTTGTACCAGAATTATAAATTATCCCCCATTGAACCTGAAAATGGGGGGTCCCGTGTCCCACTCTCCTGGTGACATTTGGTAACATCATAAAGGAGCCCTGGCTGATGATTGGCCGTGCACTGGCCTTTGCAGCAGGTATTAAAAAATGATTTTCCAACCATTTTCGACCAAAATCAGTTCGGACTTACTCCATTCAATTTTGCTAGAATAGAGGCGATTTTATTGCCTGGACGATCAAGAAGAGTAAAACTAATTCTTAACACCAAAGTAACCAGTAACTTCACCTTTAGGCCTTAGTCAGACGGGCGTTTTTTCGTGCGATTTGCGGATCGCATGACGGATGCGCATCTGCAAATCGCGTGACCGGTGCCCGAAAATCGCCCGAAAATCTGCTCCTAGCCGCGTTTCATTAGAAACGGCCTGGAGCTGTCCAGTGCATTGCATTCAATGGAGCCGGCAATACAGCCGGCTCCATTGAAAGCAATGGGCTGCCGGACAGCGCTGGATGAATTGTCGGGAAGGGCTTAAATATATAAGCCTTTCCCTGCAATTCATCCAGAAATGTGTTAAAATAAAAAATATATATATACTTACCTTGTTCCGGCAGCTGGAGTTCAGCGCGGCCGGCCTGCAGTGGGTGTGAGTCAGACCTGCCCCCTGATTGGCTCAGCCTGAGCCAATCAGAGGCAGGTCTCATGAATTCATGAATGGGTGTGAGTGAGACCTGCCTCTGATTGGCTCAGGCTGAGCCAATCAGGGGCAGGTCTGACTCACACCCCCTTCACACCCACTGCAGGCCGGCTGCGCTGAACTCCGGCTGCCAGGACAAGGTAAGTATATATATATTTTTTATTTTAACACATTTCTGGATGAATTGCAGGGAAAGGCTTATATATTTAAGCCCTTCCCGACAATTCATCCAGCGCTCGCCCGCAGCGCATTGCTTTCAGTGGAACCTGCTGTATTGCCGGCTCCATTGAATTCAATGGGCAAACATCGTTCTTCTCTGCCACAGCTGTTACAGCTGTGGCAGAGAAGAATGATTTGTCTTCTATATGTTCTCAATGGGGTCGGCGCTGCTGCCGCCGGTCCCATTGAGCGCATATAGAGAAGAGAACAGGAATCGCAGATCGCAGATAGGTGCGATCTGCGATTTCTGTTCTATAATTTATCAGACGAGCGCATAAAAAGCGCTCATGTGTCGGATACCATTGCAAAGCAATGGTTTTAAAAAATCGCCGGACGCATTCGCATGCGCAAATCGGGCGAAAAAACGCCCGTCTGACTAAGGCCTTAAGGGGTTTTCAAGGGAGAATACTATTAATGACATCCTCAGGATAGGTCATCAATAGTTGATTGGCTGGGGTCCGTCGCTTGAGACCCCGACCTATCAGCTGAGCGGACGCATGCTGTCAGTGCTGCAAATACACAGAGTTCCGAGCTGAAGCAGTGGAAGTCTCTGCGCCGACCTTGGTGTAGTGATCGTCGCTTGTAACTGCAGGCACAGCTCACATTGATTTCAATGAGAGCTATGCCTGCAGTTACAAGCGCCAGACACTACAAAGAGGTTGGCATGGAGACTTCCGCTGCTACAGCTCAGAACTCTGAGTATTTGCGGCGCTTATAGAATGTGCCCACTCAACTGATTGGTCGGGGTCCAAAGCGACCGACCCCAGCCGATCAACTACTGATGACCTATCCTGAGGATAGGTCATCAATAGTATTCTCCCTGGAAAAGCCATTTAAGAGTACACATACAGTATATAAGACAGAGCTCCATGCTCTCTTATTTCTGCACTCTATAAACAGAGACTGTCTGCTCTTTGCACAAACTAGAGAATGCACTATTAATGATTTATGTTTTAATCTGAAACTTTACCGTAAGTACTCTATGGCAGAAAATGTGTGGTTTTATCATGGGGTTTACCCCACTCAAATCCCTCATCTGTTATGCAGAGCTGAGTGCCGCCGGAAGACTCATCATAAAACATGGTCATGCATTTATTTCCATAAGCTCCATTTTATACTTTTATGTGTTAGATTATTCATAAAGAAACTGTTCATCTGTCTGTATATATTGTTACGTGTTGCTACTTGGACCTGTAGTACTATAGGTTTCCAGGAGCACACTTCCACAGGTGTGGGATGATTGAGCTGGCTGGGTGTGTATTGCTCCAGTTGGCCAAACACCACCGGTCTGCTGCACAGAAATGCTAGTACTCTAAATTCCCAAAAGAGTGCGCCCATCAAACCCATCCACAATACAAAGTCTGGGATTAGGACCAATATTGACAAAATATATTTTCTTAATTATCTCTAATGCCCCATTCCAAAATTAAAGTTTTTTTTTACACAGTCCCAGACCATGTGCATTAAATCTGCAGCATCCACATAACATTTTGAGCAATCTGAGTTCAATCTAATACCCATATTAAACAACTTTAATGGAGTGCAATAAACTCTGTGCACGAAATAATTGCGATACCCATTCACATTCAGATAGAGATATCACTGGAATCATATGTAACATTGAGGTCCATTTATCACTGCTAATTTTGCCCAAGTCATTTTTCTTTTACCTTTATTGGGAATTGTTGTAAATAATAGAAAAGCATTTTTCTATACAAATGAGATATTACATCCTTCTTAATTCCACAACACTCAAGAAAATTCACGAAAAGGCGTTGGACCCTAAGCATAGAAACCAACTGGGCTTGGGCAGCAAACACATTTTGTAGTTGAAAGAACTGGAAAAGGCAACAATGGCGAACCTCAGAGTTCTCTACATTGTTCAATGCTATGGAAAAAAAACTCGAATTTACCTTTTCTAAAAAGATTACACCTATTTTTTCCCATGTTGAAAACCCTTCCAACCTAAATAACTCTAGCAATTTAGGGTTTTTCCATGATTTAATCATTAAGGAAATTGTCGGGTAAAGTCCTTTTTTCCTCCATAACATTATAATGATGCTACAACCTGTTTTTTTAGAAACTAATCTGCCATTCAACCCCACATCATTTCTTTCTGCCCAACCCTCCAACTGTTGCATTTCAGACGCAAAAAAATATATCCAAACATTTGGAATTGCCAACCCACCAGATAGCTTATCCCTGTGAAGGGTCTGCAATTTAATTTGAGCAGATTTCTTATTCCACAATAAACTCCTAAATATCGTATGAACTCACAGAACTGCTTACTAAGAGTATAACTGGAGAATTCAGAAGTATATAGAGGAGCTGTGGCATCAAAACTATTTTAATAGGATTTCCCTTGCCAATTATTGGCTGGGCTCTGAATTTTGAGGGGTGGGGCTGTTCTTTGATCTCATTTTAGAGGGTCTATATTAATTTAGAGGGTCTGTATTTAGGAGGTCCTATCTGGTGTCTGTATTTATTTAGGAGGTATAGTCTGGGGTCTGTATTTATTTAGGCATTCTTATCCGGATCTGTATTTGTTTAGGGGGTATGATTTAGCACTAAAATAATTTTTGGGGTCTAGAGTTTGTATCTATTTAGGAAGTCTGGTGTGGGGGTTTGTATTTATTCTAGGACTTGGACTGGGGTCTAAATGTAGGGGTCTGGTCTAGGATCGGAATATATTTGTGTCGGTATAGAGCTTTTTGATAGCTGCGAAAATGAGGAGCCAAATATGTCTCAGCACCAGTCGGCAGGAGAAGTTGTTGTAGCAATCTTGGTCAGATGAAAAAGAAAAGAAAGTGTCTATAATCAGAGAAGGGCAAATACCCTGAAACAGCTGTATGTACATGGAGTCTGGCTTTGCTTTTAATTCCCAGTCATTGTTACAAGGCTTGTATAAAGAGTAACTTGGTTTGAAGGAATGTTGCCTTCTAATAGGTGGCACTGTGGAGGTATTATTCCATCTCCCTTATCTGCATATTACCTAGAGGAGCATGAATGGCCTTTTGAGCCTCCTCACTCACCATCTAGGTGCTCTCCCTAAGGAGAAAAGATAGTGTTCCTGACCCCCGTCCCAGGCTTCTCACTAGCAAAGCCAGATTTCTACTAAACACTGATGAAGGGCAAATACCCTGAAACAGCTGTCTGTACATGGAGTCTGGCTTTGCTTTTAATTCCCAGTCATTGTTACAAGGCTTGTATAAAGAGTCTAACTTTGGCTTGAAGCAATGCTGCCTTCTAATAGGTGGCACTGGAGGTATTATTCCATCTCCCTTATTTATAATCAGAGAAGACATCTGTGAGTCACTGGAGTTATAGAGGATTGGTTACCTCTCCTGACTTGTCTTTAATAGCATATTTTTTAATCCACTCAAAGTTTAGAGAATGTCTCCCAGGCCTAATTGACAATTGGGTGTTACTATTTTCCTTGTTAGGTAAATATATACATACACAGTATGATACTGTCAGGGGTGATTGGACACTGTCAGTGTGTAGGCACACAATGTTTTGACAAGGGGAATGGTAACACACAATTTTCAGTGCTAGCACAGAAAGCACATAGCATGGCAATGCAGCAGTGGGGAAGAGGTTGGGACCAAATTTTGGGAACAGCCCAGGGTCTATGGCAGTAATGGCGTAACTTTTAGAGACCCAGTGCTCAAACTGCAACCCAAAACCCACTTATTTATTGCAAAGTGCCAACACGTCAGGGGGCGGGGCTTATCACAATGTATGATTTTTACCTCCGTCATTATAAAAAGGACAGTGCTATTTCAAAATAGACAGGGTGCATATTTTGACTGCGTTCTGGATGTGTAAATGCTGTAGAATTTGCCACAGAAATTTCCGCTGAGGACATTCTGCAGTATTACTGCCATATGCAAACATACCCCGGTAGCAATAGTGACCCCCACAGTGGCCTCAGCAGTAATAGTTACCCCCACAGATACTTCAGTAGTGATAGTGTCCCTCAATGTGGACTCAGTAGCAGTAGTGCCTGCCACAGTAGCCCCAATAGTAATACTGACCCCCACAGTTGCCCCAGTAGTTATAATGACCACCTCAGTAGTAATAGTGACCCTGCACCATGGCCCTAGTAGTAATAGTGCCCCGCTGAGACCCATATACTTACCACCTCCTCCTCGTCAAAGTGCTGCTGCTCCTCTACTTGGCACGGCTGCAGACATCAGTGTGTGCTTCTGGATGCTTCCTCCCCTCTGCTCTTGCGAAAATAAGGAGGAGACGTCAGGGAAGGAGGTTCCCGGGTGCACAGTGATATCAGTGTGTGCCTGGGATCAGCGTCACTGAGTGAATACCGGCCAGGGAGCTTCGGGGCTGTTAAGAGCTGGCAATATAAGTGAGGTGGTAGAGTCCTACATTTTGACATTCTCTATCAGATATTAGCAGTAGCAGTAGTATGTTATTGTGATCTGATGTAACATACATGATATACTCATGTGTCAAGTAAAAGACCAAAGAAGATCACAGAACTGCTTACTAAGAATTACTGAACTGCACTATTTAATCCTATGCAATGTATTTACATTTTGCTTTATATGTTTACAGGACAGCATTGAGGCTCAGTGGGTAGCAATAAGGTCATGAGTTGCAATCCAACCAAAGTAAGATCTAGATGGAGTCGGTTACATGACCCACTAATTTTAAAAGCTCACAAAAATAACCAATGCAAAGAGCCCATATGTGTATCTGTTGTACAAAATATGTTTTTGCTTTATATAACTTAGTGCGAAGTAATACGCTCAAAAAAGACACATGCATATCTATACACAGTAAGGCAAAAACTGAAATCATACCCAGATTTATAATAATAACCAATTGTGAATGTACATTATCCTGCAAATATATGATAGATAGATAGATAGATAGATAGATAGATAGATAGATAGATAGATAGATATGAGATAGATAGATAGATAGATAGATAGATAGATAGATAGATAGATATGAGATAGATAGATAGATAGATAGATAGATAGATATGAGATAGATAGATAGATAGATAGATAGATAGATAGATAGATAGATATGAGATAGATAGATAGATAGATAGATATTTCAAAAATAATCTAATTCAGCAACAAGAAAAGATGGGGAGAGGTCAATGAGAAGAGTTTGCTTGAGTTTACTCTATTTTAATTATTATGTTGATCCAGATGTAAGCAAACAGAGGAGCAGTGTAGAAGCCAATATATACACAATAATCCCTAACCTAAGCTCAACTATTTGGAGAAATAAAATACAGATTTTAGATGCTATTAATAATTAATGGACAGCTTACTAGATGGAAATAAACCTGTTTACTGGGCACAAAATCTAAAGACCTTCATATATATTTTGTCCTCCATACTGATCACACATTGATATCCCCTTTTGGGTTATGAGTTCTTATTATGCTAACTCGATATATCTTCTGATGAGTGATTAATATTAGATGTTTAGCCTTTTAAGCTTAGTATTGTAATGCTTGAGTATCTTTGCTTCAAGGAGGCTTGAATTACTACCCCTTATATAACATAAAATATACCTAAGTGCATAAACAGAAGAAAATTTACTAATGTCAATTTACTAATACAACTTCTGATAACTTATTTTGGGAAACACAGCTTGAAGGGGTCATAGCTTACTTCTCTATTGAGTGCTGAATGGATGGCCCAGTCCATCTAAAGGCCAGTACAGTATATTTTCCATCCACAGAGGTCATAAAGTATGCGAGATGCAATACATCCTCTCCCTTTCACCTAAACTTGCGGTTCCTGTGATTCAGGGATTGAGTTTCATTATAAGATATACTGGAACACTAGAAACGCTTGGCTCTTTAACCTCTGTTTGCTTAAACTTAACTACTTTAAGGACTAACTTCCAAATTTGATCATTTTGGCAGGTACAATCATCCAGTACTTTGGGATAAAACATTTTTTTTTATATAATGCCTGTTTCAGTAATGCAAATCTAGAATTTAAGACACTAACTAAAATACTTAACTTATTTCAAAACTGCAGCCTGCAAACACATTCAGACTTGTTTTGGGTACCACATGTAAAAACGTTGAATGTTTTTAGCATATGGCTTTTGACATTGCGGTTTTCTTCCCATGAAGTCAATGGGAAAAAATTCCACAAGAATGCCTGAGCTGGAATATGTTGCAATTTCATAAAAATGTACCGGGCCCTAAAGACCACAGTGTTGAGTGTGGCTGTATGTGAATGGGAATTTGTAAATTCCCATTCACTCATATGTAACATTTGTGGTGAAAACCTAGAGTGAAAGAAAACCCAGTAAAATGCTACTGTACTTCTAACCTGGATCTCAGTCTGACAGGCAAATCTATTGCCTAGAAATAGTAGTATGCCAAGAGCCTCTAAAAATGTAGACCTGGCCCTTATATTTTACTTTAGCTACTTTTATGTATAAATATACAAATCATATAAATGGTAAATCTGACAATTTTATTCTTACGCTGTAATTTTATTCTTACGTTGATACATTTTAAATTTGCTTCCTTAACTTTTTTATTAAAATCATACACTTTATATTACTTTATAAACCCTCCAATTAAAATTCTAATAACTTTATACAAGCCTAATATCGGATATCCAACCAATTGTAAAGATTAAAACTGCCATTAAAATTTTCTTCTCATATCCTGAATTTATTTGCATAGCCTTACAGCAAATGATAATGTTAACATAAGCCAGCTAAAGACATATGTAATGGCTACCAGCATCAGCTACATTACCGCTGATGTGATTAATATAACCGTGACATGTAATGAACCTCAATTACACATCATATAAACATTGGAGAATTTCTTTCAAAAAGATCCTTAAACAAAATGATTGCAGCCTTTAGAAAAAAGCAGTATTTCCATTTGCAGTGCATTTCATTCCAAATGTAAATATAATATTCTTTGCAGATGGCTTGAATCGAGAACTTTCCAAGCATAAATATTCGAAAATGTGAACATCTATTTCTTTTATGTGTTTTTGCCAACTTCTAGCAGACAGACTGTATTAAAACAATTCTGTGATGTCTAGATTTCAATTAATACTATAACAGTAACAGAACTGGCTAGGTATAGGTATGATAAGGGCAGGAAAGAGTTGACAGTGAAATGGACAGTGAAATTGGCACAAAATAGTCATCCAACATCTCTACTAACATGTGTAACCTGAGTGTATGTCAACTGCAATGGTTTAAGGAACGTTACACATAGCAGAAAGGCTGCAGAATTTCGGCATCAGAAGATACAGAGTTTCCCTTGCCTATCCAGTCTTTGGGTTGGCAGCGCACCCCTTTGTCCAGTAGCGGCCTCTAGTAAACACAGGACACCTGACCACAACATTTCCGCTACATGTAAATGTACCGTTAAATATTTTAAACTAACTGACATGCTCCTTTTCATCACTACCCACACACATACCGCAAGTCCAAGTAAAAATATGTTTACACTGCTAATATGCCATGTTTCCCATCTAATGCTTGCAAATTGCCATTAGGAAGTAAAAGTTTCTAACTCTAGAACACTAGTGGCTCAAAACAGCTCACATAGCTATAACTTTTTCTCTGTTAACATTAAAGGACTAACAATGGAGTAGTTATATAGCCAAACGCCAGTAGTGAACACTCTCACATCTACAACTGTGACAAAATGCCATATCCAGTGACAGAAGTGGTGTGTCCAATTGTTGGATGAGTTAGTGACTATATACCCAGTTCTAGGAAGTCCAGTGAGCTTTAGTTTCAATTAATTTTATTACGATATTTTCAAAAATGGTACAGGAATAAAGCATTTTTTTTCCCCACACAGGGGGGGGGGGGGGGTAATTATTGTCTTCGTAGCATACATTAGATTTTAATACAACATGTTACTCCTAATGTGGAGTATTGGGAGGGGGTAACAAAGGGTATAAAACAGGGTCGTCAAGGATTCAAATCAGCTCTCTGATGTAGCCTAGTGAAAAACTGGAGCCGGCTTCCAATGGGGAATTGTAAGAAGATGCAAAAATGTGACGTAGTCCTGGGACTTTGAGATAGGTAATCCAGCGTTGCCACGTAGCTAGAAAATTCGTTAAGGTATCCGTCCGAATAGCATAGATCCTTTCATATAGCATAATTGTACAAACTCTATTGATCACCTCTGAGAAAGAGAGGTTCGGGCATTTCCAATCCAGTGTCCTTTAATAGTGACCAGGTGTTAAATGTTCATGCATGGTGAGAGTACGGCACCCTTCACTGAAGTCACCAACATAACAGACTAAGGACGGGCTCCCATGAGCTGGTCAGATTCCATATATGGAGGCCCGCAGCGAATTCCGGCTGTGAGCCCAGCCAGTGACCCTGTGTATCTCCCTTAATTGTACTGCGGATGACCATGGAGGCTCGCAGAGGTCCATGCACTGCACTTTTTTTCCATTTGTATTTCCAGACCTTCGCTTTGTGATGAAACAGCTACTCAAAGCACATACGCAATGTTAATTATGTATGGGCTGCAGGTCGGACACCCCCATTAACATCAATAGAAGCTGTTCGCGTGGATTTCATGGCAAAATAAAGCATGCTGAGATTTTTCTTCCGCTCACAGTATGCGCAATTGGTATCTGCGAGTGTGAAGAAAAAAATCGAAAATGCATTCCTTTCAATGGCCGCGGTTTACTGTGGATCAGACTTACGGATGGTAATTGCGGAATCCGCAATACAAAACTGCTTGTGTGAGCCCGGCCTAAGGTGTACTTAATGTCCATAAGTAACCAACATATACAAGTAATAAAACACCAACATGTGGGAAACACCAATATAGGATTGGGAATGTTATACCTAAGCAACTTTGGAGTTATGTACGCTGCCTAAAACCAAGATGATCATCCTGATAAGGATGGCATCACGTCTTAAACCTAGGGGTCTTGGCTTGTCCCTAGATGGAGAATAATGAAGAATATGGAGTAGATGGAAAGGCAATCTTGTCTGACTGAGCCCTTATACTTAGCTGTTGATGACTACTGCTGCACCAGACTTCTAAGGGTGCTTTTATACTGGAAGATTCTTATTTGCATGAGCAAACCAGCCAGTGATATCATCACTGGCTTAAGGCCCATTTAGACACAATGATTATCCCTCAAAATTCACTCAAAAGTCATCTTTTGAGCAATAATCGTTCCATGTAAATGTGCCCATCTTTCAGTTTTCTGCTTAATGATGGATTTCAGTTGGGCTTGAAATCTGTCTTTCAGCAGAACAGCTGATAACAGCTGATTGCATTGTCTCAGCTGTTCTCAGCTGTCTGCCCCGCCAGCAGAACAAAGAGAATTTATTGAGAGAACAGTGGGTAGTTCTCTGAATAAATTCAGCTCCCTGCGGCTCACACCCTACTAATTGGTACTAATAGGCATTAGTATATAGGCGGGCCCAGAATAAATACACTCCCATTATGGCATATTGTCTGTCTGCCCATACACCATGGGGATATTGAAGCATAGACAAAGAGGGAACATCAAACACACAGGGATTCCTGACAGACAACTCCCAAAGCAACTTCTGCAGTGACAGGATACAGGCAATCGTCGCAGCCAGCGCCCAAGGCGCAGTCATGTCACTCTGGCTCTACTTTCTAAATTGTGGTCAGCATGCCACAACACTGGGGCTGGATTATAAGGATGACAAAAAGAAGCATTTGTTCATATACTGCTCTCAAATGTTTCTCACATACTCTCATAAAAGTTTAGAACTGACTTCTAACAACTATTTCATATCTACAATCAGCATACATCAATAATGCATTATATTATACTGTTACTGTGGAGGAAGCCGCCATCATTTTTCTTCCTAAATGGCTTGAGATATTTTATATTTTTACATCTTTGACTGAATAGAGTTTTCATGGTTTAGTCTTTCACTAGTAACAGAGTTGTTTTGTTTGTATCCCTAGAGTTCACTTTGCTCTTATTAGTGTTCCAGGTGGTAAGTCTTTTAATGTAGTGGTTTAGTATTATGATGACTGATTAGTGGTTACTTAGCTTTTTCAGTTATGTTACTGTTTTGGTGCGAAGCAAATTCAGTTTTGAGCATTTTTGAGGATTAGTTACATCATAAATCTAGAATAAGAAATATTGAGAGAAACAGTTGCAAAAAGAAGAAAAGTGAAGCCTTTGAAATTACCTGCATTTCTTTATTGATTACTAATAAAATAGGGTCTGATTGCTATCTATAGACTATAGACAAACACAATGTGATTAAACAAATAACACAAGCAGTTGTAATGTTCATGTATTTCATTGAGCACATTGAATAACCATTCATCATGTATGAAGAAAAAAAACATAAGCCTCTGTATTAATAACTTCTGCAAGAGCTAATTGACAAATGGTGCTTCAATTAAGAAGATGATATTGTAAATGTGGGTTTCATAGGTCCTTTGCCAATGAAAAACGGCACACAAAGCTTGGCTACAGACAAATCTGCTTTTTTCAAACAAGATTCGTTAGTGTGAACCGTGCCTTAATGCAAATGACTTACAGAAGACTTCAAAAGCTATATTATAGAGACACATGAAGGTTCAAAAGGCTGCAAAAGTGTTGCTAAAGACATGAGTGTGCATTAATTCAAGGTTGGACAAATTATCTACAAATGGAGAGACTCTTGCTATTCTCCCTCTTGACAAGAATACCCCAAGAGTATAACAAATAATCCTGAAGGAGATGAAACCAAGAGTAACAGAAAAGACCTACAGAAGACTCTACAAACCACTGTGCACGAGTCCAGTATTAGATAAAAATGAAGAAGAATGGTTTTCATGGAAGAGCACTATAAGGATACCACTGCTGTCCAAAAAAACATTGTGTCCCATCTAATAAATCTAATAAAAATCATTACTCACTTCTTCTGACGTTCTGCGGCGCTCCTGCAGGCTGTCGCTCCCTCCTGGTTCCCGGCAGAGCATTGCTTTCTGGACGCAGGACTTGAAATCCCCGCCTCCAGAAACACAGCCAATCACAGCCATTCAATGACATCATTGTCATTGGCTGTGATTGGCTGAAGGCACGTGTGTTTCTGGAGGCGGGGATTTAAAGCCCTTCGTAGAGAAAGCAATGGTCTGCCGGGAACCAGGAGGGAGCGACAGCCTGCAGCAGCACTGCAGAACGTCAGAAGAAGTGAGTAATGATTTTTATTCTTTGCTCCACTGTATTGCCGGCGTATAAGGTGACAGTTGGGGGGTCGTCTTATACGCCCCGTCACCTTATACGCCGGTATATATTTTTATTGTAACACATTTCTGGATGAATTGCAGGAAAGGGCTTATATATTTAAGCCCTTCCCGACAATTCATCCTGCGATCGCCGGCAGCCCATTGCTTTCAGTGGAACCTGCTGTATTGCTGGCTCCATTGAATTCAATGGGCAAACATCGTTCTTCTCTGCCACAGCTGTTACAGCTGTGGCAGAGAAGAATGATTTGTCTTCTATATGTTCTCAATGGGGTCGGTGCTGCTGCCGCCGGCCCCATTGAGCGCATATAGAGAAGAGAACAGAAATCGCAGATCGCACATAGGTGCAATCTGCGATTTCTATGGCCCTAAGAAGGACCGTTGGGGTTCTTGAAACCTAAAATACTCCTAACACTCTCTCTATAGCAGCTCCACCAAGATACCACTTTCCCTGAACTAATGTCAGAATGCATCTGTGGCGAGCCGCGGGAGGGGCAGATTTTAATACTCGGGTGACACCTAATCTCGCCAGCCACTCACTGCAGTGGGGTGGTATAGGGCTTGAACGTTGCAGGGGGAAGTTGTAATGCCTTCCTTGTCTTTCTATTGGCCAGAAAAGCGCGCAAATTTCTCAGGGAAGAAAATGAAAGTAACCCGAACACCGCGTGGTGCTCGTTACGAGTAACGAGCATCTCAAACACCCTAATACTCGAACGAGTATCAAGCTCGGACGAGTATGCTCGCTCATCTCTACTTGGCATCTTTGATGGGTGAAAAAATAGAAGATTTACGTCTTGAAATGGCAAAGTCACACTCCTGACCTTGACCCTAGCTTGATGCCATGGCCTGATGTCAAGAGGGCTGTATACAAGACATCCAAGAAATATTGGGGAAATGAAACACATTTGCAGGGAGCAATTGTCCAAAATAGGTCCTCCAGGCTGTGCAAATATTTGATGGTTGTGATTTCTGCTAAAGGTGAATGTACAGTTTTTTTTTCCTTGCACTGCTTGTTTATTCAATATGCTCAAAAAAGGGAAAAGGTACAACTGTTTGTATGTTACTAGTTTAATTAGACTGTGTTTGTCTACAAATGTGACTTAGATAATAATAATCAGACCACATTTTATTAGAAGTTAATGCAGAAATCCAGGTAATTTCAAGAGGTTCACATATTTGTTCTTGCAGCTGTATGCTTTCAAGAAACATATAATCTGGTAATGATGGTTTTCAAATATATTTAATGGGGTTAGGGGTCTTGAAGAAAAAAAAAAGAACAGCTGTCACATATCACAGAATCTACCAATGTGACTGAACCTACATGTTTTGTATACCATATACCTTAAAAATACAACACATGTATAATATGGAAAACTCACATTTTTAAGCTAGGAATGAAGCCAATTTTGGTCATACATACGCTTAAAAATGACCCACACAAGAGTGAATTTCCTGATTTCCATTTTCTCTTTCTTAAAGATTCATCTCTTAAATTTCTTTTGGCATCCATGCTCTTTTATGTTTTGTACAAACACATAGCCAAGTTATTGTATCATAATCAGTCACCACTCACCATCAAGCAATATTTACTACTAATTATTGCTCCATTACCAGGCATTAGAGATGAGCGAGCACGCTCGGTTAAGGCAATTACTCGAGAGAGCATCGCTACTTTTGAGTAACTGCATACTCGTCCAAGAAAATTCGTGGGGGGTGAGGGTGAGCGAGGGGGGGGGGGAGAGGCTGCCTATGTTGAAAAAAACAGATCACATCTCCATTCTCCCAGCCGATAGTCAGCCTGTTGAAAGGACATCACAGACTGCTGCAGCCAATCACAGAGCTCAGCAGCAGACTGCTGAGACCTGTGATTGGCTGCAGCAGTATATAGTCTCCTGTTCACAGACCACCTATACAGTCTGTAAATAGACCTGGAGATCTGAATGTAGGTGCGGCACTGGAGTTGCAGAGACCTAGAACTGGTGAGTGTAAAATCTTTTTTTACTTGTGAACATGAACAGCATATTTAAAGGGAAAACAACCCCCAAAACCCCCTTAAAGGGGTTCTGACACACACACAAAAAATTTTTACTCACCTTGCCTGGCCAGGACCGATCGCCAGGCATGTCCCCTCCAGCCAGCATCTTCTTCTGTGGCTTGTAGAAGCAGAGCAGGAGTGGTCAAAATGACCGCTTCCTGCTCTGCTCCGTCCGTCAGCCACTTCCGAGGTGAACGGACGGGCCACCCACAGCAAGCACGTCACAAGCAGTGTTTGCTGTGGGCGGCCCGTCCTTCCCGGCTGAACTCCGAGATTCTGCGCATGCGCAGTGGAGACGCGGCCCGTTCTGACTCCTGTCAAAGGGCATTTCTCCACTGCGCATGCGCGCGATCCCGGAGCGGCGCGGCTCGTGGAGGAAGAAGCAGAAGAACAGCGCCTGCCGGGAGATGACCCCCCCGATGTCAACAACAACAGGAGACAAGGTAAGTATTAGTTTTTATGCTTTAACAGCCATTAAATCGTGGGTTCCCTGTGTCCATTAGGCATACCAGGGAACAATGGCTGCTAAAGCATAAAAAAATTATTCATGTCAGAACCCCTTTAAGGTTAAAACACATGGAGTGGCAGCCTATACGACACCTGCACATAGGAGGTGGGGTTTTAAATAGTTTTTATTTCAAAACAAAACCATGCATCCAGTAATAATCATGTTAATGGCCATAAATAACATTGTAGAGAATAATTGCAATTACTAATCTAATTGAAAATATGAGTTAGGCTGCATTCCCACAAACGTATATCGGCTCGGTTTTCACGCCGAGCCAATATACGTTGTCCTCATGTGCAGGGGGGGGGGGGAGGATGGAAGAGCCAGGAGCAGGAACTGAGCTCCCGCCCCCTCTCTGCCTCCTCTTCGCCCGTCTGCACTATTTGCAATGAAAGGAGGCGGGATGTGGGTGGAGCTAAGTGCTGATTAGCCCCTCCCCTGTCCCGCCTCTCCCCATTGCAAATAGTGTAGAGGGGCGGAGAGGAGGCAGAGAGGGGGCAGGAGCTCAGTTCCTGCTCCTGGCTCTTCTATCCTCCCCCCCTGCAGATGAGGATGACGTATATTGGCTCGGCGTGAAAATCGAGCCGATATACGTTCGTGTGAATGCAGCCTTAGGATGTATCCTATAGAATAATGTTGATAACAAAGATAGAGCTGTGGCAACCTCGTTAAGCAATTTAAAGGAAAACATCCATTGCCATTAAGAAAATAATAACATACGATATTGTAAAGTGTATGGTCTTCACAAAACCTAAAACTTGCCATTTCTTTAGTTTTTTCCTAGTCTTAAACTGGTTGTCTCATGAAGCTAACTCCATATGCCTTAAAAAAGGGTGTCAACCTTTCTAATAGCCAGAGAAGAGAGTTGCTGCACATAATGGTTCTTGCAGTGGTGAACAAAGCTTGTCTATGTGTTTACATGAATGGCCAGCTAGACCTTACCCTGTCAATAACAACTGATCAATGGAGGTTTTTGAAGTCATATTTGTGTTGATCAACTGATCAACAGGCCAAGATAAAAAGGAATGGTCTTGATGAGATGATCCTTTTGAAGCTGACTGAAAGCTATCCTCCAGTTTCAACAGAAAATTCTATTCCAGGACCATATGGAGATGGGGGTATATTGCCGGCAGTTGTCCTTTTCTGCCATCCCTCTGATTCCAGTTTTCGACCATCCAAAATGCCCAGTGCGATCTAAGGACTTCCTAAACCCCCATAGTGCATTGGCAGTGCTAGACTACCAATGCATTATACCTGCTCTCTAATTGGCCAGAGTTACTCATGTGATAACTACTGGCCACTAAGAGAGTAGTACAGAGTACATTAGATAGAAAATTGTTGCAGCCATCTTGAACAGCCAAAAATGGGGCATGAAACCAGCAGACTGGAGGAGGAACAGAGAAGAACAACTGTAGGTAATACACCCCCTCCCCCTCCTGTATTTTATCTCAAAAGCAGAGGGTTCCTTTAAACGATTTTCAACAGTTGAGTTAAGAAGTGTTTTTGATTACAAAAAATGTAGGAACCATTATTAAATAGGAAAGTTTCATCTATAAAAACACACCTCTTCAGGGAGGCATACCAAATCTCCTGACCTAGTCCCTCTGCCCCTCCCTATGGCTCCCCACACATTCCATCCTGCTTATCGCATACGACCTCTAGCCCTGCACCTCCTAAAGGCCCATTTAGAAACAACGATAATTGCTCAAAATATAATTGCACTGCCAGCGGAGGATGCAGATGACAAGGGGGTGTCCCCGCTTGTCTTCTGCATCTAGATGTTCCCCGCTCCAGATGCCTAGCTGTTATACAGCTGAGCGCCTGGAGCAGAGGATGAAGAAGACAAGCGGAGTGTCCCCGCTTGTCTTCTACATCCAGCTGTTTCCCGCTCCGGGCGCCCGGCTGTTATGCAGCCGAGCGCTCGGTGTGGAGGATGCAAAAGACAAGCGGGGTGTCCCCGTTTGTCTTCTGCATCCAGATGTTTTCTGCACGGAGCGCCCCGCTGTCATACAGCCGAGCACTCCATGCTGGGTGTAGAGGACAGAGCTGGACCGCTCTGTTCTTCATACCTAGCCTGTTATCAGGGAGCGGGATACAGCTGAAACAATAGTATCAGCTGCATCCCGCTGTGAATCCCTGATAAAGCTCATCGTTGTCTTTCAGCATGCTGAAAGACGACGATGAGCGATGGCTGCACGAAAACTGCACGATGTAAGTGCAGTTACACACAACGATTATCGCTCAAAAGATGGCTTTTTGGTGAATTTTGAGCGATAATCGTTGTGTCTAAATGGGCCTTTACCTCCCCCACCCTGTTTGCTTCCTAATAACTGATTTCCACATGTAATTGCCGTACTGCCTGTATTCCCCTATGCCTTATCTCCCTCCCCCCTTGTACATCCTATATCACCCGACCCAGTTTGTTTCAAACTGATAGTATATCACATGTAATTGTTGTATTGTCTATGCTCTCCCAAGCTTGATAGCGCCCCGGAATAAGTTGGCGCCATAAAAATAAAGATGACTACTATTATTATATTAGAAAGAAATATACATTATTGCAAAGTCTATTACCTGTAACCGGGCTACTGCGCATGAAGACTTTCTAATGAACTTTATCTCCATTGAGTTGTCCAAAATATACCAAATTGGTAACAATACATTAACCGTTTCACTTCCATATTTTCTGGATTCCATAAAGTCTTGTTAGAAAATAAATTAAATAATACATCTAGGGTAAGATAATATAGGCAGCTTTATTACATTTCCCTAAAACTATTTGTTTAAGATTAGGCTAATCTGCTGTTCTTAATAGTATCTTTAAGTAGAAGTTTAACTTTGACCTTCATAAACCCCTTAACATTCAACACAAATAGTGATTATGTGGGTCATTGAAAATATCAATAGCTGAAAAGCATGCACTGTTTTCATGCTAAAAGAGGAAAATCTGCAGCTTCTGTAATATTGCCAGTCATTAGTTACTGCTCAGCCCTCTGTCTCCAGCCCGGAAATTAGTCTGCAAGGACTTCAGATAGCTGAGGAACTAGTCAGGATTTATCATACAGCTAAGGAGAAGAGGCCTTCTGTAGGGAAATTATGGTACATATGTTCAAAATTAAGCAAACATCCTCTGTTAAAAAGAGACTAGATTACACAATTTCACAATCCAGAGATAGAGATAAACAGGGCTCTGTTAAGTAGACATTGATGGCAAACAATGGATATTCAATCAACAGATGATTAGCAAGCACATATACAATAAACAATCCAAATCTAAAGGTAGATTGAGGACAGCATATATGCACTGTCAGTGTGAAGTATGCCGGTCACACCAGTAATTCATCTCATTGTAACTGGTACTGATTTCCATGAACAGAGAGATTGCAAACAAAATAATGAATACTTTGGTTACTTTAGTTCTAACCGAAACAGGGTTCTACTGCTTCAGTTTACTCAACACTAGTCCAGAACACGGATGTATAATACTGTCTAAGAGCGATAGAAGCCCAGTATAACGCTATAGTGTAATACAGGGCTTTTGTGGCTCTTAGACAGTGTTATACAGGAGTTTTAGGGTTTTTGGTGAACTTACAGTTTGGGTCAAACTAATTTGGACCCAACCAAACTTTATGCAAAAGTTTGGTGAACTGACCAATCTGAACTTTTCAAAACTTATCACTTGTCCTGAAGTTCAAGGTGAAGTCTCCCTGCAGCAGACCTACCAGTGATAGGCGGAATTTCCTCCCGTGCCCGCTGCTATAGGATTGCATTAGATAATCTAATCTTATGCAGACAGCCGTGACGCAGTAAACAAATTGCGGCATGTCCTATTTTTGTGCAAGCTTCGCAGAGGCCCGCACAGAAACATCACTAGTAACATGTCTGCTCTGCAATGTGCATGTGTGGCTGGATGGCAGCCGGCACATCGCAGAGTGGTGTGAGACGCCGGGAGCAGGTGAGCCGCGGGTCACTGCAGGGGCACGGCTCGCATCCCACTTCGAGAATTCTCGCAGCGGGACTAGACCTGGCTATCTGCAGGAGGCCATGAGGTAAGTATATACAATACTGTGCAAATTTTGAGGGAGGTGTGGAAACAATGCTGTAAAGTAAGAATGCTTTCATAAATAGAAGTGTTGGCATTTTATTATTTGACAAAAATAAACTAATAAGTGAATAAACAAAAGAGAAATCTAAATCAAATCAATATTTGGGATAACCATCCTTTGCCTTCAAAATAGCATCTATTCTTCTGGGTACACTTGAACACAGTTTTTTAAGGCATTCAGTAGGGAAAATTAACCAATGATCTGTGGATATGGGCTTCCTCAAATCGTTCTGTCTCTTCACATAATCCCAGACAGAGTCGACGATGTTGAGATCAAGGCTCTGTGGGGGCGAAATCATCCCTTCCAGGACTCCTTCTCCTTCTTCATGCTGAAGATAGTACATAATGACATTGGCTGTATGTTTGGGGTTGTTGTCCTGCTGCAGAAGAAATGTGGAGCCAATCAGATGCCTTCTTTATGGTATTGCATGATGGATAAGCATCTGCCTGTATTTCTCAGCATTGAGGAAGCCATTAATCCTGACCAAATCCCCAACTCCATTTGTGGAAATGCAGCCCCAAACTTGCAAAGAACCTTCATCATATCTCACTGTTGCCTGCAGACACTCATTATTCTACTGCTCTCCAGCCCCTCGGGGAGCAAACAGCCTTTTGTTACTGCCAAATATTTCATATTTTGACAGAGCACCTGCTGCTATTTTTCTGCACCCAAGTTCCTTTGTTTTTGTGTACAGTAGAATCACTTGGCATTGTTTCTATGTCGAAAGTTTCTTGGCTGACCACTGCATCTATAGTCCTCATTGTTGCCCGTATATTTGTGCTTCTTCGAAAGAGCTTGAACAGCACATCTTGAAACCCCTGCTTTGAAATCTTTGCCTGAAAGAGATCTTGCTGATACAGTATAACTTCCTTGTGTCTTGTTGGTGTGCTCTGTCTTCCACAACCTCACCTGTTTGCAGAGTTTGGCTGTTCCTCACCCAGTTTTAAACCTCCTACACAGATATTTCTGATTCAGTTAATGACTATGTTTCAACCTACACATAAAATGATGATTGTTATCTCTTATTGTGTATAATTGATTAATCATACACCTGACTATGGTTCTACAAAAACCCTCACTGTGTTCAAATGTACCTAAGTGAATTGATGCTGTTTTGAAAACAAAGGGTGGTCACACCAAATATTGATTTAATTTTGATTTCTCTTTTGTTCATTCGCTTTGCATTTTAATAATTGACAAAAATAAACAAACTATTTTTGAAAGCATTCTTACCTTGCAAACATTTTTTCACAGCTGCCTAAAACTTTTGTACAATACTGCATGTGCTGTATACACATCAAATGGTTTTTAATATTCGATAATCCATGACCCAGTCAGCACCAGAAATTATCAGATTTTTGCTTTAATATTATATTGTTTTAAAAATGAAGGTATCCAACAACTATAGCACTCCCTGATAAAGGAAATGACCCCTCAAATTTAATAATGGGCTACATCAACTTTCACAACAGATGATGCAACCAACAATTCAGAAAATCTGTTCTCAGCTTTTCACATTCTCACATTCGTTGAGTTACAGCTCAAACTGCTGTGGATCCGCATGTGGATCATTCAATTGGTTTAATCCTTGTGTGGCTACCCAATGTTATTCCACATCAATAAGTGCCAGGTCACTTATTTTCTTTCTATGGAGTGGATTTTAAATCCGCACCCAAAAACATCTGTACCATATGAACTACATAGCCGGCTCCCATTACAGTCGATAGGACATGGTTTTCACAGGGGATTCAGCATGGACAGACATGGTGCTGTTTTTGAAAAATCAGAAAACCTTTTCTTCTAGTCCTAGAGAAAACCCTTTAACCCCTTGAGTGGCGGGTTTCCCACCACCCTGTCGTGCCCACCAGGGCATGTTTTTTAAAATGGTCTAATCATTGAATTTCAACTAATTTTGCAGTTGCGTCTCAAGAGCCATAACTTTTTCATTTTTCCATTGACATGGCCATATGAGGGCTTGTTATTTGCAGGACAAGTTGTGATTTTTTTAAACAGGGGGGAGGAAAAAAAGAAATGGGGAAAAAAGAAAAAAAAGGGCCATGTCATTAAGGGGTTAAATAATGCATTAACTTCCTTCTCTGGGTCATTACGACGCATGGATACCACATGTGTGATTGTATTTTTGATTTTTTTACAAAGTAAAGGGAGACAAGTGTTTTTATTATTTTTTTTATAATTTTTTAACTTTTCTTTTTTTTAATTTTTTATTTTTGTCCCTTTAGGGGACTTCCACAGGGACCCATCAGGACCCCTGATCACATTCCGGGGGTCCGATGGTGACAGCCCTTTACATGCTGCAGTGACAGCCCTTTACATGCTGCAGTCACATAGACTGCAGCATGTAAGGGGTTAACACAGCAGAGATCGGAGGTTTTCTCTGATCTCTGCTGTAAGAGCTAGTACCTAGCTGTCCTCTGACAGCTAACAACCAGCTCTCCCTGCCACAGAGACCATCGGCTTGCTTCTGACAAGCCGATGGTCTCTATGGCAACCTGTAAACAAAGCAGATTGCCGGTATATCGGCAATATCTTCTGCTGGTTTTTCAAAGCCCTTGCTGTGTTCTCTGTGGGTCTGTGCAGGCAGAGCACAATGTCACAGCTTGTGGCATTGTGCTCTGCAGCTCCCATAGTGATACATAGCCCGGAAATCTTCCGGGCTATGTTGCTATGAGCAGTGGAGCTCGTCCCGGAAAATTTCCGGGCGTGCCACTCAAGGGGTTAAATGAAAAACTGCTTTAACCGCTTTAAACAGGGTTGGCCAGCTACAAATTCACTTTTTAAAATTAGAGCTAGACGACTTAATCAAATGGTACTTAGTCAAATAGTCAAATATAAGGCTACTGTATATGCCAACATCGAGCCAACAGCATAGATAGCCATGCCTCTTGTATCTTTTGGCTAGAGAGAATATCTAAGTTGCAGCAATATGTTTGTATGCCTTCGTTTATGAGCAGTCCTAATAATTAAAGCTGGTCTATTCCAGCAGCTGATGAAATGTGCGTTCTGGTATACTTCTTTACCTGGCTACTGTAGCACAGTTGTCTTAAACACCAACTAATTTAATTAGTGAACTATTCATCAGCCTGTGTTCAAAAACAATCATTAAATGTACCTGGCTCTGTGATATCCACATATAAAACTATATGGGACCACACATTTTACCCATAGCACCAACTCTTTCCATGATGTTTAAATATTCTGTCGCACAAGGATTTAAAAGGAAACTGTCACCGGCTATGAGGCTATAAACTAAGTTAGTATGCATATAGGCAGGTTCCCAGAAATGTAGGGAGGTATTTTTTATACTTACTTGCCTCCAGATTCCCGTGCACTCAGCCCTGAAAGTCTGCGTGTTGACCGTGCATTCAGGGTGTAGACCATGTAATCGGACTGAAAGTGAAGGGCTGTGTGTGCACACTCCCATGGAAAAAAATGGGAGCGCATGCAAACAGCCTACAGCTTTGGGTACGATGACATGGTCCACAAGCAGACTTTTGTGAATGACAGAGTAAGCATTAGGAGGCAGCGAAGTATAAAAAAACACCTCTCCCCACTCCTGGAATCTGTGCTACGATCAGTGACAGGTTCCTTTAAGAACATGTTGATTGCCAAGTAGTTCATTCTCAAGATAACATGGAGGGTAGGGTGAAAATATAGAAGGTGATTTTTAATAGCAACAGAAGGCCTCATAGTTCACTGGCTAGAAAAAAAAGTGTAATAATGTCAAAGGATTGGGGAAAAATGTAGATATTTAACCAGGGTTAGAACAGGGAGATAAACAAGTTAAATTTAATACACAAACAAAAACTTGCCAAGGTCCCAATATTTAAAATATAGGAATTCATTTGAAATATATAGAAGTCACAAAGTAGTGGCATAGTGTGTCAATCCAGGTCAAATACCAGTAGATAGCGATTAACAGGTATATAAAAATAAATACCAAGGTACAAGCTGTCCTCCTTCTCTATGTCGGGCCATGCAGAGGTAGACAAGGGGATATAAGCTAGTCAGCCGGGAAAAAAATCGCGGCACATCTTATCTTTTTGCATTCCACGGAACGCATCGCCCATAGTTTTTAATGGGACTGTAAAACACATCATATGGCGTGTGATGTGCATGAGGGTGTGATGAAAGGTTTCCCATTGAAAACAATAGAAAATACTTGCTGATCCTTTGACATGGCTGAAAACCGTGCCAGAGGATCACAACTTCACAGAAGTGATGGGAGGAGTTTTTGCCCAAAAAAGCCTCACATTGCCGTGAAAACGCATGTTGGCGAGCATGATATCGGGTCAAGTTTCTTGGCCTGATATCGTCCTTGCATGTGTGTACGTAGCCTTAGTTTGTGGGAACCGTTTGCATGCAAATCATTAGGTAACATCAAAAACTATTAGTGATATTTACTGGCTAAGACACTATATTAATTAAAACTAGAGAGTTACAAAACAGAAATATATAACAAAAATTTACATGATTTGTCCGATAAGAGAAACTCTGTTATAACATACAAACATCATGGGGAGGAGGTGTCTACTTTGGTTTTCTCTAA
Source organism: Eleutherodactylus coqui (assembly GCF_035609145.1). Taxonomy (NCBI): domain Eukaryota; kingdom Metazoa; phylum Chordata; class Amphibia; order Anura; family Eleutherodactylidae; genus Eleutherodactylus; species Eleutherodactylus coqui. Next base: position 130,688,492 of record NC_089841.1, read on the forward strand.
AAGCCAGAGTGGGGAGTCACTCTTTGGGTAACTCCTCCTCTGAGGAACTCACCATGATCCTGTATGAGTCAGATAACCTCTCTAAAATAAAAAATAATGTCCCCCAAAAAGCAATAAAAAGAATATTCACTTACCTCTTTCACATTGAGGACCAGTAAATCCATATACACAGGCACATCGATTGGGTCCAATGCAACGGCCTCCATTCTGGCAACCGATATCACAGATAGCTATGTAAATATATTTATATGAAAATAAGTATATATTCAAATACTCCTCATGTTCAATATCAGCATTGCAGTTTTAGATGTAAAAATGTCAGAGTTTCCTAAAGAACTGCTGACAGACGCACTGTATTTTTGACTGCATTACACAAAGTATAGCATTATGATATAAACTTTGTCAGGGTGGAGATGCTACTTTTTCATAATTTTGATGTGATCAGAGGTCACATTTTGATTTTAAAGAAGAAAAAAATCTATCAAATGTTTCCATAGTAAAGATGCAGATATAAGTTATTGCAAGGTACTATGCAGCTAGTACTGTTATGGGGGGAGCGTGTAGCTGGGACCATTCTAGGGAACTGACGGACATTATTCTATTTTAACACCCTAACAGTCCTACTTAAAAAAGCCTCCAACAATGTCCCTTTTTATTGTAGATTTTGAAGTTAACTCTAGATTAAATATAGTTGGCACATAAGTGTATTTTAACTAACCCTAAATATACTCACTGCAGCACCAGACCGCCAACTTGGCCGCATGGCTTGATGACATCCCATAAAGCTGTCATGTGCATTTCTAGTGTAGAAGCCCCAAGACAGGTTTATAGGATATCACTGATAACGTCCCTGCCACCCTCCTATTGGCTGCAGTGGTCACGTGGATAGACAACCCACGTAACCGCTGCCACTGATGTAAACAGAACAGCAGCCAACAGCGACATGGAAGCAGTACACAGTTGGAGTATATATGCATTTTATTTTATTTATTATTTTATTACAAACTTAATCCTCCTTCTGCCACCAATGCCACTGAAAACTCAGAAAACCCCTTTAAGGGCTTAAGATTACATTACACGGGCTGTACCATTAGCAGACAACCACCTTTCAATAGATCTGTCTGGGGTAAAATAACCTGAGCTATTTTTACCACTCTGCCGCCACCAGGATCCACTGCTAAAACCCCGCTGTGGTCCCTGTGCTTGTTCTGATAGCTATGTTACAGGAAGACAGGTGACTACTGAAGCCAATCAGAAGCTACAGTGTCACTCTCATTCTTCTGGCTTCAGCAATCACATCCTGAGTGTGATGCTGCAGCTTCTGATTGGCTGCAGCAGTCACCAGACTTCCTGTGATGGCAGCTATCACAACAAACATCGGGAGCACAGTGGGGCTGCAGAAACTGGATCTTGATGGCGATGGAGGGCTAAGTATAATTCATTTTATTATTTTACCCCAGAAAGCCCTATTGAAGGGAGAGGGGGGGTTGCCCAATAACCGTACAACTTGCTCCAATATTTTCTTGTATACGAATATAATGAAACATCATGTATAATAAAGTAATGTCGTCCTAGTAGCATAGTGTGTATTTCTTATTAACTTACCATATATGCAATATTTCCATATAAGTCATACAGTATGTCAGATTCATTTTTAAAACTTTACAGCTGGGAATGAACTTTATACTTTGCTTTTCTCATGCTGAGCACTTTAAGTCCTTTGCTAAAAATCTCAATATTGAGCCCAGTTTCACACATACGCGGTGTACAGTAATGGAAATGTGAAGATATAAGAAAGTCTGTGACCTCTCCTGCAGCTGTATGTTTGGAGCTTTGTTATGAAAGGAGCAGTTTTATGTCATACTCCCTACACTGGTATTGTAAGACATCAAACACTTGGCAATTAACCACACATAGAAGAGCAAAGGGATCTGCTTAGATGGCTGATAGACAATGACTGTTGTTTAAATGCATTATGGTTTAGTGAGTATTAAGAAACTGTAAAACTAACCACCAAGAACTCCCAATAATGGTCAATCACATGTGAACGTTAATACTTAGAACCAGAAGCAGCTGTTCAATCAAGTTACAGTTGTTACAAAAAGGTTATCTTATCAGATGTTTGACACTGTGTATTGTACAAAGTTGCAATGCATATAGCACATATTCGTAAGTGTTATGCGTGTGGTTTTTAGGGGTGTAATACGCAGTACCACAGACTTTTATTTATGCCGCTCACATGACGCTTGCGAAATATGCATGTGAAAAAATTGCAGCATGTTCTATCTTGACAAGTATTACGCATGCATACACACCAAGATAGTGTATAGAGATTGGCAGCACGCAGTAAGGACACATGTAAGTGTACTTACTTTGTGCTCACACACGAGACACACGTGCATGGCATGCCACCATACATGGTTATGTGCACCCAGCCCTCATTTTAGATATACAATAATTACCCTATCTATGGCAGGCCCCTAGACCTACCCATAGGCATAAATGGAGGAATTCTGATCATTTATGTATATTAGAGACTTGGCTAACAGTACTACAAGTGATTAGTGGATAATTGGTTTGTGTTGATATTGGGCCGATTTAATGAGAATTATCAATAATCAAGACAACCGATTCCAACTTCCATGAAAGTCAATAGGAATAAACGTTGGGTTCTCTAGTTGCCCTCTAGAATGTTTCTAATGCAGCAAAACAGCCACATATCTAGAGAACACTTTGCTCCTCCCAAAAATTGGTGAAAATAGTGTATAGTGGTGTAGGGTTGAATTGCTGTGGGGACGTGACAGGTTCTCTATAACAGAATCAATACTGAAACTTTTTTTTCTAATCTATTTCTATTTTTGCATTGCATATGCTTTTTTTTCTTGGTTACTGCCCATGCAGCGGAAGCAGCTGGCCCGTCTCCATCAGTTGTTGCCGATTATATGATTCCATGTTAATTGTTTCAGCTATATAACAGAGGTATTGCCTTTCATTGTAACCCTGAGGGCTTAGTCACACGGGCGTTTATTGCCGCGATTTGCGCATGCGCATGCGTCCGGCGACTTTTTAAAACCATTGCTTTGCAATGGTATCGGACACATGAGCGCTTTTTATGCGCTCGTCCGATAAATTAGAGAACAGAAATCGCAGATCGCACCTATCTGCGATCTGCGATTCCTGTTCTCTTCTCTATATGCGCTCAACGGGGCCGGCGGCAGCAGCGCCGACCCCATTGAGAACATATAGAAGACAAATCATTCTTCTCTGCACAGCTGGAACAGCTGTGGCAGAGAAGAACGATGTTTGCCCATTGAATTCAATGGAGCGGCAATACAGCCGCTCCATTGAAAGCAATGGGCTGCCGGCGTGCGCGGGGTTAATTGTCGGGAAGGGGTTAAATATATAACCCCTTACCTGCAATGCATCCTTAAATGTGAAAAAATAAAAAAAAAGGATGTTCTCACCTGCTCCCGGCAGCTGGAGATCCCGGCGGTCGGCCTGCAGTGGGTGTGAAGGAGGTGTGACTCAGGCTTGCCCCTGATTGGCTCAGCCTGAGCCAATCAGAGGCTGAGCTCAGTCACACCCATTCATGAATTCATGAATGGGTGTGACTGAGACTTGCTTCTGATTGGCTCAGCGCTGAGCCAATCAGGGGCAAGCCTGAGTCACACCTCCTTCACACCCACTGCAGGCCGACCGCCGGGATCTCCAGCTGCCGGGAGCAGGTGAGAACATCCTTTTTTTTTTATTTTTTCACATTTAAGGATGCATTGCAGGTAAGGGGTTATATATTTAACCCCTTCCCGACAATTAACCCCGCGCACGCCCGCAGCGCTTGCATTCAATGGAGCCGCTGTATTGCCGGCTCCATTGAATGCAATGCGCTGGACAGCTCCGGCCCGTTTCTAATGAAACGCGGCTAGGAGCAGATTTTCGGGCGATTTTTGGGCCGATTTTTCGGCGCCGGTCACGCGATTTGCGCATGCGCATCCGTCATGCGATGCGCAAATCGCGTGAAAAAACGCCCGTGTGACTAAGGCCTGACTGTGATAATAATGAGATGAATGCTAAGAAGGGTTCTTTACATAACAGGAAGTGTCAGGTTCTTATGAGCGCTAGTGGCGAAAGTGAAAACTATAAGATTTCAGGATTTTTTTTTTATTTATATAGGGACATGGAAAATTATGTTCCACATTAAAACTTGATTTAATCAATAGGTCATTGATATACTCGCTTTGGGGACTCACTTGTTTATTTTACTAATTTATGTTGTATAAAGTTAACATATACATTGAATGGCCACTTCATCTGAGACACTCACTTTATTAGAGATATCCATTTCATAAAAGAGACACAGTCTCCTTTGGCCTTCAGAATATCATCAATTGGTCATGCCATCCATGCACAAGTATCAGAAGACCCTGTATGTGCCAATGAAACATTCCCCTCACTATTACTCCACTGGACAGGAAGGGTTCATTGATTCATGCAGCTGGCGTCATATTCTGACTAGCATTAGCATGATAAAATGGAAATCTAAATTAATCTAACTAAACAATTTTTTCCACCACTCTTCCAATTTTTGCACATTGGAGTCTTTCCTTTCAGTTTCTTTCAGACAGCAATGGTACTCAAACTGGTCGCCTGCTAAGGAACAATGAGTTGTGTGTTTGGCCATGCTAATTGGAGCACCAGCATTGTTTTCAAGCAAATTGAGTTGACTGTGCACCAGCTGTTCATTAGAATGATCCTTGACATCCTCTTCTGACCCCTTTCGTCAATGAGTTGTTTACATTAACAATGTTCCCTTTGCTGGATGTTTTTTTTCGATCATATCATTCTTTGTATATATTCTCAACACTGACACATGAGAAAACCCCACAAGGTTGGCATTGTTTGAAATACTACCCCAGCTAACCTAGCTACTATCACCGTGCCTCGTTTCAAGTCGTTCAGATCAGTTTATTTTCCCATTCTAGTGCAGATTCACAATGAAAGTGATCCATAGAAAACTTGCTCGCTTGATTTTATGCTGCACTTCGGTGGTCAAGTGTTCAATTTCTATGCAGGGAAGCTCCAATCATGAAAGCGAAAGGGAAGGTATCTCTAATAAAGTGCCCATTCAGTGCCTAGTCTAATCTAACACAATGGTATGTGTTCAATGTATTAAGTAGGTTAAAAATTAAAATCAATCACTACTAGTAGACATAATACATTGTAATATCAACTAAGAATATGTCCTTTAAGTAGTACTGTACTTACGTTGTCCACAATGAGCTCCAGTATAGCCTTTTTGACAGCGACACTGATCATCAACACATGATCCTCCATTCATGCATCGGATGCTACATTGAGAAACTGTAAAATTACATTTAGTCTGAGATTACTTTACATCATGCAATATGTTATTTTAGTTAAACTACATTCTGCATAATACATTTCTAATTGTAATATGGAAATATGTTGCAGCACAGCAGGTATCTCCATTATTCAGTGAGTAACTTGGGACATCCAAAAGTCAATTAAAATTATTGAACTCAATGAACTAAAGAAAACACCCATAGAATGCGGATTATGGTTATTAGATAGCACTGATAGATGTTTCTCTTAACTCTCTTATCAAACCACAACTATCCTGGCAACTCTGTCTCAAAAATGTATCTGTGCAAACAAGAGAAGTATTGCAAGTAGAGATGAGCGAGTATACTCGCTAAGGCTAACTACTCGAGCGAGTAGTGCCTTATTTGAGTATCTGCCCGCTCGTCTCTAAAGATTCGGCTGCCGGCGGGGGGCGGGGAGTGGCAGGGGAGAGCGGGGAGGAACGGAGGGAGATCTCTCTCTCCCTCTCTCCCCCCCCGCTCCCCCTGCTCACCACCGCAACTCACCTGTCACCTGTGCCGGCAGTCGAATCTTTAGAGACGAGCGGGCAGGTACTCGAATAAGGCACTACTCGCTCGAGTAGTTAGCCTTAGCGAGTATGCTCGCTCATCTCTAATTGTAAGTCTATTACATGTTGGTAATTTCACAGCACACCCCACTACCCAATTCCTAATTAAATTTCTTGAACCTAGAGGTGTTATGTTCAGTAAAAATCTTGCTTTCCTAGTTATCCTATACCGACATATACAAATATAAGGGTGAGTCAAAAATTATCCACGCTCCAGTAAAACTTCTGTTGACCGCAATGTCTTATCAATGTGTACTATCGTAGGTCGCTGTCTCCTCAGTCACTGCTGTGTAGGTTTGAACGCGTTACATCGGTTAATTTGTGAGTGCAGTGCAAGAAAAAATAGCTGCTCCATTTATGATTTTCATGTAAGAAGGGCAGCGTGCAGTGATTCATTTTTTGAGCCTGAGAGCAAACAACAGAGCATGAAATGTAAACACCCTCAATCGCCAACTAAGAAAAAGTTCAAAAATTAACCATTAGCTGAAAAAATGATGCTTAAAGTTTTCTGGGATTCTCAAGGGCCAGTATTAGAATATTATCAGGAAAAAGGTTCAACAATTAACAGTCTTTGTTACATTGAAATGCTAACTGAAGAGCTGAAGCCTAAAATTCAAACAAAATGCATATCTGCATACCCCTGCCCTTACTGTTGACAGTCTCCAAAAACTTTATTTTGAGGTGTTGGAGCATCCTCTCTTTAGTCCTGATCTTGCCCTATTGGACTATCACATGTTTGGTTCCCTGAAAGAAGCCTGAAGAGGACAAAGGTTCACATATGATAAAGAGGTGAAGATAGTCGGTGCATTCGTGACTCACAGCTAAGCCTAAAACATTGTTTAATGAGGAAATACATAAGCTTGTTGATAGACGGACAAAGTGTATTGAAAAGCTGAAAGATTTATGTTGAAAAACAATGTATTTGTCTTTTCTCAAAGATGATTAAAATAATTCCTGCAGCCAGAATGCAGATTATTTTTGACTCACCCTTGGACATTAACAACATGTAGAATGTAACGACAACCTGGCAACATTTTCCTTTGACATTTATGGGATGAGCTAATCTCCCAAACTGGCCAAAATCCTAGACTAGTATATCTACTACAAACCCTGCCAATCTACCTATGCCTTAAAGACATTAAAAGAATTAACTATTTATATAGAACCTGCTTCTGGGCTCAGAAGAAATCTAAGATTTCATACAAAGTTCTAAAGCAAACAAAACTTCATGGAGGACTTACCCTCTCTAACATACAAACATTAAACCTGGCAGTACTATTCAGTGTACTCACATCCACTCCACTAATTGTCACATTTCTAGACCAACATGTGTCATCCATCCTCTCACTCCCTAACTAGCTACACACTCATTATGCCAAATTTCCACCATGGGTGAAGGAGAACTCTCTCTTAAAGGGGTTGTCCCGAGGCAGCAAGTGGGTCTATACACTTCTGCATGGCCATAATAATGCACTTTGTAATGTACATTGTGCATTAATTATGAGCCATACAGAAGTTATAAAAAGTTTTATACTTACCTGCTCCGTTGCTGGCGTCCTCGTCTCCATGGTGCCGACTAATTTTCGCCCTCCGATGGCCAAATTAGCCGCGCTTGCGCAGTCCGGGTCTTCTTCTTTTCTGAATGGGGCACCGTGTAGCTCCGTGTAGCTCCGCCCCGTCACGTGCCGATTCCAGCCAATCAGGAGGCTGGAATCGGCAATGGACCGCACAGAAGCCCTGCGGTCCATGAAGACAGAGGATCCCGGCGGCCATCTTCAGCAGGTAAGTATGAAGACGCCAGACCGCCGGGATTCAGGTAAGCGCTGTGCGGGTGGTTTTTTTAACCCCTGCATCGGGGTTGTCTCGCGCCGAACGGGGGGGGGTTTAAAAAAAAAAAAAAACCCGTTTCGGCGCGGGACAACCCCTTTAATTTCCACATAGAAAGCATGAAAAAAATTGAAAATTTCAAAAGGCCTTCATCCCATGTACCATATATAAGTATCCTCAACAGGGAACTTGGCCTTACAAGACAGTCAACTTCATCTTTAAATCTGGGCTCAAGGAGGACTATACTGGATAGAACATTTCATTAAGAATACAACCAAATCTTCTTACGTTCTTCTGGGATAAATATCCAAACCCTTATCTTCCCCTTCTTTGTATACTTGCAATCCGCTAATTTTATACTTAGGTATTTACATATGCTACCAAAAGCAGAGTGGGACATCACATTCCAAACAGCTATAAAGTTACCTATTAACTTAAAGTGACTGATCTCAACCCTGCAGTGCTATTTCCATCCTTTCCTAGATTATACTGACATCTCCACAGGCTCCACTGCCTGGGCTTGAGCAGTCCTGGACTTCAACCTCTTAGACCATTTTAATAGCAAATAATATTCATTAAAAATGGTATCCTCAAGTAGATATATGCAAATGGCCTTAAAAAATTTCCATAGGTCATACATCTCTCCATTTAGAGCAGTGTTTGCCAAACTCTAGACCTCATGACTCTCCAACAGGTCATGATTTGAGGATATCCTACAGAGAGAAAGAGAGGGGAACACCTGTGGCAATGTCTTGGGCACTGAAAATTATTGCATCCCCAGTGCAATACTGTAGAAATACTGAAAACCTGATTTGTTGGGAGGCGTGAAGACAGGAGTTTGGGAAACATTGATCTAGAGGATACTAAATTGGAATATTGCAATCTAAATACTGCTTTACATGTGGTGGTCCTCAAAAAGATATAATGCACTGCCTTTGGAAACAGGTGGTGAATCTTATAAAATCTCATCTAACTAACTTTTTGTGCCTTTTAACACTCAAAAGAGCCCCTGGATAGATACATCTTAAAACACTCAAGAAGTGATTAGGGATCCAGAAAACTATTACATATGGTTTCTGCAGCAGCATCAAAAACTATCTTACAGGGATAAATCACTCTATGTGTACCATCTTGCAGATTCTTCCTGGATAAACTGTCCTTTCTTTTGAGGATGGATTGGGTGGAATCCTCCATCCTTAAAGAAACCCTCAAGGGCTGGAGAAACAAATATGGCCAAACCGCTTCTCTGACTACCTGATGCACACTGTGCATAGCATGTATTGGTAGTCTCAGATACCCTCCCATCTAAACAATAGGTAAGCGTCTCGATGGATCACACAGGACCCATAAGCAACCACTCCTCTCCATTCTTTCCCAAACCCATCTTCCTTTCCAGTTTCCCTCCCTTTTCATTAATTAATTCTGCATGATCTAATCGAATTTTCTCAGAAACAAAAGTAATTAGACACTCAGAATACTGCTCTTTATTACGTCATCTCTGTCTGAACAGAATATACTTAAATGTTCACAAGACATTCTACTTGTTTATGCTGTTTATTTTCTTGAAAACTTTGAAAAACAAACAAACAAAAAAAACCTTGTGGTCAAACTCACCAGATTTGGAAACACAGGCTGGGGAAACTTGTCCATTGGAACATGTGCACATGTTTGGACGGGAGCAGAATCCATCCCCACAGCTATTTCTACAAATTGCTATAGAAAGAGAGAAAGTAGGAATATTGACTCTATGTATGAAATTGATCTAAACAACAAAGAATAACAATCTACTGTGAACTTCAATGTAATAATATTAATAACATTCTGTTATCATCAGTACCTTCTCATAGAAAAACAAGTTACAGAATATAATACATAATTTCCCTTTAAGGGTTAACACTTCTTCAGCTGAAGGTCAGTTTCTATCATCCCTTGCAAAATATCTCAGTCTGTGAATAGGAAAACTCGTGCAGCACCAAACGTCTCTCACAGTCCAATCCCTTTAGAGCAATCTATGTATGTGGCAGCAGACCGGCATGGTACCTAATACCTATCCCTATCAGTGTGTACACCTAATGTCCTTACTGAGGATGGCCTCACTTACGGTTTGATATGTGGTAGTTACACCTTCTACAGACGTATTCACTTCCACAGTGTTGTCTGGGGTCAGGAATGCTACTCTCTGCTCCTCTCCACTCCTTTCCATCTCTTTGCTGGTGCTAATTGTCCCTTTCCTGCTCTGAACCATTGGGATCTTCCCCTCTACCGGTTCCAGCTTCTCAATCTTTAGTCCTGCACCACTCTGCTTAGCTATGCAGCAAAATGTTTCTCTTTTATATCAGAGCATTAGCCAACCAATTAATGTCCAGAGAGCACGCTCAATTCAGTTTCTGCAAATTTTGGTGCATGTGGGGATTTTGGCGCAGTTATTAGTACATCTCTCTTGTCCATCTCTATGACAATATTAAGTGCTCTCCCAAGTGCCTACCATGGCACCCCCAAATATACATTAAAATTATTATAAAGTGCATATCTGAAGGAGATTGAACTGTGTGAGCATAATGTCATGTTGTCCCTTAATGTTATCTTATCTGTTTTTTGATCTAACGTATTCTTTCCGGCTCTAATATACTGTATATAACATTCTTTTGACTTAGATTTCCTATGCCTGCATTGCACACAGGCTTTGCCATCACTAGCACAGCCCACATATATATTTACATTTATCCTTAGCTCTCCTAGTGGCATGAAAGGTACAATAAAGAATTATAGTATTAGTTACATCGGTCTGGAACATATCAAACTGCGATGAACCTGTAAATATTGTCAGAGTTGACCTGGGAATGCCATTTTACACCTGATGTGGAATGTTCCATTCTAACCTTAGATAAACAAAGTCTCTCTATATAACAGATTTTAATGTGTATAGGTTTTATAGTTCTTGCTATGGAGACCCAGTAACAGAAATAATTAGCTTAAACAGTATATTACATCTTTATATTTATGCTCAATAATCATGTTATAATAAAACATGAGCAAGACAATACTGTAAAGACAAAACTTTTGATGCACAAAATGATGCACAAAGATGGCTTCTGTTTCATGTTCCACACAAACAGGTTGCAAAATGGGAAGTTGAATATTTTATTTTGTGCAAGTGTTTTGCATCACTGGAGATGTAGTGCATGTTTAGAGATGTGTGAATGTTGCAGACTGATGCAATCTTTCATGGCTATTCCTTTCACATTAGCTAACACTAAATGTTGCAACCATTGAATGAGATATGGTTGTTTCAGCCAGTGCAATAGACTTTGAAGGGTGCCACTAGATACATGCACAACCAGTGCTCCATCCAAAATACTCTTCTCCACAATCTTGCAGCTGAGTGGAATGGGGGTCGGATCACTCATTCGGAAGACCCAGTGGATAGGGCATCAACACTTCAAGCGGGACTACCTCTTTTACCCCTTAAGGACAGACCCCTTTTTTTTCATGCTCCTTTTTATTTTTTCCTCCCCACTTTCAAAAATCAAAACTCTTTTATTTCCATCAATGTAGCTGTCTGAGAGCTACTATTTTCAATGGTACTATGTAACACATATTGTACTGAAAAACATTTTAAAAAATTCTAAGTTGAGTGAAATAGAAAAAAAGCAAAATTATGCCAATTTTTTTTGGGGGGGGCAGGGGGATGGGGAGGAGGGGGTAAGGGGGTGCTTGCCTCTGCGGTGTACACACTGCAGCAAAAATGGCAAGCAAACTTTATTCTATGGATCAGTACAATTACTATGATACAAAATGTATATCTTTTTTTTCTTCTTTTAAAAATGCAAATAAGGGACATGGAATATTACCTCCACAGTGCCACCTATTGGAAGGCAGCTTTCCTTCAAGCCAAAGTTAGACTCTTTATACAAGCCTTGTAAAAATGACTGGGAATTAAAAGCAAATGATGAAGGGCAAATACCCTGAAACAGCTGTCTGTAGATGGAGTCTGGCTTTTATTGCCCTTTATTTTTTTAATAATTAATAGAACTTTATTAAATTGAGCTTTATATTTTTTTAGTCCTCGTAGGGAACAAGAACTTGTGATGGTTTGATCGCTCCTGCAATTTGATGTATTACCGTAGTATTACATTATACCGTAATCTCACAAACAGTTTATCAAAGCATACTACAGGCATAGCTTGATAAGTAATCTGTAATGACAGACTTGGGGGCTTTCAGAAGGCAACCATGGCAACCACACGGCACTCCATGATCATTTTGCAGGTGGCTGTACAGGGCCTCCAAACATCAATCAGGACATTTAAAAATGTGGCTTTCAGCATTTAAAGGGTTAACGGCTCCGATCAGTGGCGCTGCTTATAGGAGTTGCTTCGGGTGGGTGTCACCTGTAAGAAACAGCCAGCACCCGCATTGTATAGATCAACACCTGAGCCACCTCCATAAATACCCCAAATGCACAGGACGTAACTGTATGTCCTGTGTCATTATGGGATTAAGCAAGTATGAATATTGGCCATTAACACATTTCCTGAGAACCCTAAATCTTCTCCTATGAATGACAGAGTATTTAAATCTTATTAATAATAATCTTTAATAAGTGAACATAGACAAATAAGACATAACATGCAGTATTAAGCCAATAGACAATTTGAACAATAGAAGTGAGGGTTCTGCTAGCAAGAGTTTAGAGACTATGAGGAATTAGGGGTGACAGAAGAGGTGCAAGTGCTTGTTCTGTACAATGGTTCATCTTTTAAATTAACAGGGTAGTATACATAACACTCTATGAGCCAATCACCACCGGCATCTGTGTATATACAGATATGGAGTATGGTAGTGTATATGGGGTTTGGGGGATGCAATGGGATGGAGGGGGTCAAGTTTTTCAAAGGGGAGCACATAGAAGCAGGATAAATGGAGAACTGATCGATTAGAAAATATTGTAGGGCTCTCTAAAAAGGTGTGTTTTTAGGGCATACCTAAAACTGTGGAGATTGGAAATTAACCCTGAACCATGCCATAAATTACAAACTTCATGGGAATAACTCTTAAAAGCAAGTCAGATAAAAACAAGTAATTGATGGACTAATTAGCAATTTTTAAAATAGGCATACTGTTTAACTTTACCTTTAGTGGCTGAAAGATCTAAACTATAAAACACAGTTTTACTAACTCTTATAGGTTACATAAAAACCATACAAGGCCCTATGCAAGGTAGATTAAACATTAGGCAAACCCACCAATTTTGATTACTGACCTTCGAATGTGTATGGGGTTGGTACTTAATGGCAGATGTTAGCAGAAAGAAGAATCAAGCATGTTGGATTTCAACGTGTCTGATCTTTTGCTCTTATGCAAAATATGCTGCTTATCCCACTTCCCCTATTGAGAATACATACACACTTCTTGGCTAACAGGCATCCAAGATGTATGGTCACCTTTACCATTGCTCACAATTAGAGATGAGTTTACAAGGGCAATAGGGTCCCAGTTAGACCTATGGAAAGTTTACCACTAGGACCTTCCAAACTGATAAAATTAAAAAATACCTTTTATTAAATTACTTAAAAGAAAAGAAGAACAAAACACACACAAACAATCACAAGAGGAGTTATGATGTAAATAGACACCTATAACTAGTAATCAGAAGGATGTTCGAAACGTAAATTTTACGCTCGACTTGTAGAGCAAAAACACTTGCCACTCGTGTAATATGAACAATGACAGATTAGAGTCATACGATAAGACTCTGTTGATGTAAATCATTGGTCATAGTCCAAGTGAAGGTGATTCAGTCTAATAGGAGGACGAATCCCATACTTGGTCAGGTATAACACCGTGCGTCAAAGGATGGAAATGACTAACACGTCAAAAAATTAGCTCATCAAGAGCGCGTCACCCAACGCGTTTCCCCCACCTAGTGGGTTCTTCAGGGGTTACAGTACGCTAATCCCAACTGATGTGTCAGGTCGTGGCCAAAGTCTACTTATGGAGACCACATAGACGTCCCGAATATAGAAGGCACGCTAGTGGTCGCCAAAAAATGGTCTGTTTGCGTCCATTTACGGATGCTAAGCACCGAAAAGATAAAGGTGCGTTGTAGGTAAAAACAGACCAAAAAAAAAAATAATAATTGACCCTAAGCGTAAATCAAATAAAAGAAAAAAACGGCGGCATGTCAGTCCTTGTGGTGGAGTGACAGCAAATGCTGTCACTCCACCACAAGGACTGACATGCCGCCGTTTTTTTCTTTTATTTGATTTCAGTTTTGGGTCCTGATTTAGGGGCGAGTTCCCCGTTACTACTTACTTTGGTTGCACTTATCCATGTATCTAGCAACCTAAGCTAGTTTATATCTGCTAGGTACTTTTGTTCTATCTTTAGGACCATAGGGACTGCAGATCGTGTTTCTATCTAACGGCTTTAGGGCTTGGGATATATCTCCCTGCCCTTTTCTTGTACTAAGAGGATAGTTATGCTCTTTTTATGACCACAGTGGTGACAAAATAAAAAAAAAAATTTTTTTTTTTTTTGTCACGCTTAGGGTCAATTATTATTATTTTTTTTTGGTCTGTTTTTACCTACAACGCACCTTTATCTTTTCGGTGCTTAGCATCCGTAAATGGACGCAAACAGACCATTTTTTGGCGACCACTAGCGTGCCTTCTATATTCGGGACGTCTATGTGGTCTCCATAAGTAGACTTTGGCCACGACCTGACACATCAGTTGGGATTAGCGTACTGTAACCCCTGAAGAACCCACTAGGTGGGGGAAACGCGTTGGGTGACGCGCTCTTGATGAGCTAATTTTTTGACGTGTTAGTCATTTCCATCCTTTGACGCACGGTGTTATACCTGACCAAGTATGGGATTCGTCCTCCTATTAGACTGAATCACCTTCACTTGGACTATGACCAATGATTTACATCAACAGAGTCTTATCGTATGACTCTAATCTGTCATTGTTCATATTACACGAGTGGCAAGTGTTTTTGCTCTACAAGTCGAGCGTAAAATTTACGTTTCGAACATCCTTCTGATTACTAGTTATAGGTGTCTATTTACATCATAACTCCTCTTGTGATTGTTTGTGTGTGTTTTGTTCTTCTTTTCTTTTAAGTAATTTAATAAAAGGTATTTTTTAATTTTATCAGTTTGGAAGGTCCTAGTGGTAAACTTTCCAATTAGAGATGAGCGAGTATACTCGCTAAGGCACATTACTCGAGCGAGTAGTGCCTTAGCCGAGTATCTCCCCGCTCATCTCTAAAGATTCGGGGGCCGGCGCCGGTGACAGGTGAGTTGCAGCAGGGAGCAGGGGGGAGCGGGTGGGAGAGATCTCCCCACTGTTCCTCTCTGCTCTCCCCCGCCGCTCCCCGCTGGCCCCTGAATCTTTAGAGACGAGTGGGGAGATACTCGGCTAAGGCACTACTTGCTCGAGTAAAGAGCCTTAGCGAGTATACTCGCTCATCTCTACTCACAATGGTAATGGAGCAGTATGGGTCTGCTATGGAATAAAGTCTAGTCGCAGACAAAACCTTTGCTGCCTCTGATAATTTGACATGTAGACCTGAATAAGCCAACTAGGTGCTTAACTTGGAAAAAACCAAAACTGTTAACCACTACAATTGGAGTAAAACGTATATCCATATTCTACCAAAGTGGTAACTGCTTATTTTTTAAGTGGTTATATAAAACTCATAAATACTCATTGTTCACAAGCAGCAGAACAGATCTGCTATACAAAGAACACAGTCTATTCTATGGCTGATCATAGATGATTTCCTATCCTCATATTCATATCCTCTCCATACTTAAAGGGGTTGTCCCGCGCCGAAACGGGGGTTTTTTTTTTTCAACACCCCCTCCCCCCCCGTTCGGCGCGAGACAACCCCGATGCAGGGACTGAAAAAAAGAACAGCACAGCGCTTACCTGAATCCCCGCGCTCCGGTGACTTCTATACTTACCGGTGAAGATGGCCGCCGGGATCCTCTACCTCCGTGGACCGCAGCTCTTCTGTGCGGTCCATTGCTGATTCCAGCCTCCTGATTGGCTGGAATCGGCACGTGACGGGGCGGAGCTACACGGAGCTACACGGAGCCCCATAGAAAATAGGAGAAGACCTGGACTGCGCAAGCGCGTCTAATTTGGCCATTAGGCCATTTTAGACGGCGAAAATTAGACGGCAACCATGGAGACGAGGACGCCAGCAGCGGAGCAGGTAAGTGAAAAACTTTTTATAACTTCTGTATGGCTCATAATTAATGCACAATGTACATTACAAAGTGCATTAATATGGCCATACAGAAGTGTATAGACCCACTTGCTGCCGCGGGACAACCCCTTTAAAGGTCCTTTTACATGGGGTTGATTATTGGGCCCAAATGTTCCTTCATTTCTTCATTTGCCTGACAAGCCATGGAAAAAAGCAATGATGAGCCAACGAGCATGCATATTTTTGTTTGTTGGCTGAATGTTCATTTTCGGTAAATATAAAACTGCTTGCTGATTGGCTGTACATCTCCCTCTCTGAACAAGGAGACATACAGCAGGATATGAGGACAAATGATTGTAGTAGTGATCGTTCACTCCCATAAGCTGATTCTCAACCCATGCAAAGGAAAATGAAATGAGCGTTCGCACTCGTTACATTGGGCCGAGAGCTCAGTTTATCTAAAAGGACCTTTAGACACCACTAGTAAGGGCAGAACATTACAATATTTTCCTATTTGAATTTTACTTCACACTTACCCATTATCTTTTAATACATGGCTCTATTCTCAGGTAGGAGATCATTGTAGCGGGCGATAAACAGCACCTTGTATGTCTACATTGTGTTGGATCTCCATTCATATAAAGTGAATTGGTTTAGTATTATATACTTTTCAGATGCTTTCTTCAAGCTAGTTTCCATGTGACACATTGTTCCATGCAACCTTATCCTCACCAACATAATCACACTAACTGCCAAATTACTGTTTCCAAGTATAAAAGAAAGGGACTGAGTTACACAGTTCTAATTGGACAGAGTAGAAACTGAATATAACACAATGATCAAAGTGTTGCCACTTTTGTAGAATATGGATTTAAAGTGTAACTCCAGGCACAAACTGAAAAATTCAGTTTTATATAACCTTCCATTCTGAATATATATTGTTTACCCGAATAGTGTCATTCTGAAGATTCTCTGTTGTTCTATGCTAGCCTGGGCTATCCATAACAACATGATAGATAAGCATTAGGAATCAGCAGAGGGAATGCTCCAACTGTAGTGGTTGGCAGAGTAGTATTTTTAAAGCTTGACACTTAGGCAGTTCATTCAGAATTGGTTGTCATGATGAGCAGCAGAACACTAACTTTTTGAGGTAAGTCGAACTTTTGCGACTTGTAAAATTTAGTTCTATTGTGAAGGTAAGTAAGTTTCCCCATTTTATGAGATGGATATGTAATGCAAAAAAAATGTAAAGAACATATCAAATGGGGCTGAGTATGAGGTTTAAAGGACATGATTTCACAATCACAAGTACAATGCTATTAAAGCCTATACAGCACATTGCCAATTTAGCAAGTCTATATCACTGCCAATTTGTCTGTTTTAATACAGTTACATTCATCTGTAGGTTTTCTACAATAATGTCTGGTGGATGTAAAACATTATGTTTATTGAAAACGCTATAAATCCAAAAAGCTGGAACCACTACAAATATAATGTTAATGTCTCCAAAACAAAGTTGAAGAGAAAGTATATAAACAGACCAGCTTGATTTGGACTCGGTAATATTTCATTTTCAAATAAATCAGATATGATATGGCCGATAGTATTTATATTTCTCTATAGGGAGTGGTTTATAAGCTGCACATCAAAGATGTTTGAGACCTTGACTCTTTAGGGCATAGCTCCAGTCATAAAACAATTTTGCACAATGTATTTATAAATACGTTCAATCACATATATTTCTATCACCCATTTGACACCACAAATAAAAATCTGGAAAGCGCTTCTTATAACTAGTAATGAGTAAACTCTTGAAACGTTTGGTTCTGTTGTTTCATTGAACTTCAGCAAAAAGTTTGGTTCAGTCTGATTTAGTTTGAACTGAACCAGAAGTTCATCAAAACCCCTAAGACTTGTGTATAACACTGTCTAAGAGCCATAAAAGCACTGTATAACACACTGAGTATTTTGCAGGACTTTTATGACTCTAAGGGCTCAGTCACACGGGCACATCCGCGCCGGTGTACGGGTGCCGATGCGCCAGCGTGACTTAAGCCTTACGGCTCCTTTCCACTAGCGAGATAATCGCGCGTTTTCGCTGCAATGCGAGAGTGCGAGCTCTCGCAGGAAAGTCCTGCACATGTTCTTCTATGACAGCCTTTCCACTAGCGATGGTTAAGGGCAAGCTGCGATGCGAGGATTAAAAATCGCAGCAGGGGGATTGTTTCAGCGATTTGCATTTTTCTGTCACCCATATAGTGCAATGGCAAAACAGATTCTCGCATCGCAACGCAAAAGCTTGCGATTTATTTGCAGCGTTGCGATTTTAACATCGCGATTTTCTCGCAGCGATATTGCTATCGCCAGTAGAAAGGAGCCCTTAGACAGTATTATACATCAGTGTTCAGGGCTAGTGTTGAGCGAACCAAACCAGTAGAACCCTGTTTTAGGTAGAAATTTACTAAAGCAAAGTTTGCAAAGTTTGACCTGAAACAGAGTTCTACTGGTTCGGTTCGCTCAACAGTGCTTATAATGACAAAGAGAATTCACAATAAATATATCAGATGGGACTCATCTATAGATAAAAGCTTAAAAACTCCAACCCACAACTCTAAGCTGCTGAGTCCAATTCCCTTGGATATATTTATTGTAAACACCTTCTAACCATATATGTAGTGCGCTGCAGATTTTTATTGGTGGGATCATGTTTTCTGCCAAGAATTGTGGAGACATTTAGATGATGGGATTTGAGTTGTTGGGATTGTTGAGATTTTGACAAAGTGGTAGTGGATGGGGAATAAAGTTTCATTGTTAACTCCTTCTACTGTCAGGTGAGCACACACGATGGTGCTGTTTATGGTAAAAGACATTCCTTTTTCATGAATTACTGAGTGATTATCTATTGCTTGTCTTATCTTTGTTTTCTATCAGCTATTATCATAAAGTTTATTGCTAATATTTTAGAAGAGTAACCAAATGTGAAACAAGGGAAGGAGAGACAGGGCTGCTTAATAGTACATATTACGCTTGAAGAAAACAATAAAACACTTGTCAGAGCTTTTCATAAAATGGGACAGGTGGAGTATTATTGTGGACACCTGCAAAATGTTGATGGACACCTGTCTGCTTGATAAAGGTCTAATTGCTGACCGAAACGTCGCTGTCTCATTGTACTATGGGAGAATAAAAGAGTTTTTTTATTTCACCTATGGATGCTGCCGTGTCAGTTTTGAACTGAGTATATTTTGGAGACGGTCTGGCTCCACATGGCTGGTGCATCCCTATATATCTGATCCATCCACTGGAGTGGGAGATTAAGGTGCTGCGGGGACTTTTTAATATTTAGTTCCAAGGTTGTCGGCATGTGTAGGCTTGAGTCAGACAAATTCTTCTAAACAAATCAACAATAGAGTTCTAATTTGATATTGCATTAGGTCTTATGTTCAAATGGGAAAGAGTTTTTTCACAAACAGTTATTGCAAAGTTTTAAGAACACTTTTCTCTATAGTGTCATATTGTGCTGGGCCATTAAGACCAATAGAATGCCTTCAAATGGCCCAGCACCAAAGATAATTGTCCTCAGACCATTTTCCCTTCTCCACAAAACTTTACAGTTGGTACTACAGATTTGGGCAGCAAGAATTCTCCTGGCATCCACCAAAACCACATTCATTCAACAGACTGCCATATGGTAAATTATGATCCAACAGAGGTGTGCTTTACAATACTCCAGCCAACAGCATTGCTCAAGGACCTCTTAGACTTGCGTGTGGCTGCTCAGCCATGGAAACCAAATTCATTACATTTCTGATGAAAACTATTTGTGCTGACTTTGTTGCCAGAGGCAGTTTTGAAAATGTTGCAGCCAATGACAGATGAATTTTACAGACTTGCTTCAGCACTTGGTGGTCCCATTTTTATGGTTGTATCTATAGCCTGAAGGTATCATTTCAAAATTATTTAAAGACTGAAAATATAACTACCCTGTGGTAGTGGTGAATGACATATAGAAGGAAATTCCAAGGGGATAAATATGAGAGGACCTGAATGTAATAGTGTACAAAACCTTAGTAGTTAAGGGAAGGAGATAATGAATGAAGGTTACATGAATAAGCAGGTATCTGGAAATTACTGATAACATGGAGAAACCAGGTTATACAGGACTTTACTCATTATGGTGAGAATAGACTGAAATTTTAACCTTCAGTCAGTTGAGTAATGGCTTTTGAGACAGTTTCTATAAGCCCCATTGAACATGTATGGAAGCAGCATTATACAGGGTTTTTATGGCTCTTAGAATGTGTTTATACCGATTTTATGGGTTTGGCGAACTTTTGGTTCAGTTTGAACTAATTTGGACCAAACCAAACTTTTTTGCAAAAGTTCCGCAAACTAGCCAAACTGAATTTTTCAAAAGTTCTGTTATTACTAAAAGTTATAATGGCAGTGAACGTCTACTGACATTCCAATATTAGCTACTTAGAATATCTCTTTTAAAGTGTAACTCCAGTAAAAAAATAAAAACTTCATTGTGTTGTATGATCTTAATTTACAGTAGCTTTTTACTTTCAAAGCTCAGCTGTATGTGCTACAGGGTCCTTTTTCCTAATTTATTAACCAGACGTTGTTATGATTATCTGCCATGTCACAGTGGAGCTTCAGAACGGTCAATGTTAACTCTTTCTACAAATCTGCTACACTAGATTAGCCAATCTCTGTCTACTCTGTTCTAGATTAGACTCTGATTTGCATATCCTAAAGGCCCATTTACACCGGCAGATAAATCGTTCAGATTCCAGTGATGCAGTGAGAATCTGAAAGACTGTTGTTCAGTCTAAATACATGCACTGATTGAATGCCAAATGATAATTCGATCTGTTATCATTCGTCATTCAGTTTATGCAGGCATAAAAACTGAACAACTGCCTGTTTTTGTGAATGGAGATGGGGCGGGTGGAAATGATTAGCAGCCCACTCCGCCTCCATTCACTCAGCGATTATTGTTCCTGTGTAAAAGCACATCATTGATTTTTACTGGGACGATCTGTTGGGCATCCCCAACTGGAAGCATACTTTAAATATTTTAAGCTTTAAAGTTTGAGCTTATTTTGGAGTATTAGTTTAGCAGTGTTGGACTTTATTTTGTTAAATTAATTAATGACAGAGGGTATTGCCCTTTAAAGGAGGATCCCTTTATAACAGCGCAACATACGGCCCGTGAGTGCGCCACACATGACCCGGCAGAGAAATTCTATCAGCCCACGGACAGTGACAGGACTATGATGCCAAGAGGCTAGTTGCTAGCCTCTTGACATCATAGTCATGTTACAGTCCACGGCACAGTCATGTCACGCTAGTCACTACCAGTAAAGTCAAAATTTTATCGATAGTGGCCAGCAGCGGTAGAGACTAGCATGATATGACTGTACAGAGTAAAGGACCTTTAGTGAATGACAGTCATGTGACCGGCCACATGATCTGCAGCACAGCTGGTTACATAACCGTTATTGAAGACAGGGAAGGCTGTATAGGCCCCTGGAGCGGTGGTGCAGCAGAATCTTTTAACCTACAGTATTTGGACACTGTCTATATGCTACAGTAAAAGCATTTCAGGGTAAAAGGTTATATGTGATTTTGCTTGTACTTTTTTTTAGATACCTAAGTATATCATAAATGTAAATTGTTAGTTTTTCAAATGTTTAATTAAATCATTAAACTATAGAATAGATAGGTTTTTAGTGGCTCACATACAAAGTGAGCTGCTAAATACCTATCTGTGGCCCCAAGAAGTTTGCCGATTTTAATCATGGTCCCTACCTACTGCCAAGATGGTTAACCATGTTGTGCTTTATATTATACAGAATTTAATAGTTTGGGCCAAATAAATCCATATTGTCAAAGCTAAGGTATTATTATTATTATGATGTAGCATATGTTGGCAGCATTATATCCATCTAGCTAGAAGAAATAAAAGAATAGAACGAGCACATTAAGAAAATCATAAAACAGTTATTACATTTGCTTAAAGAAATAACACACTTACGGACAATACACTGGTTTCCTCCAGGAAGTGTTTTCCACCCAGGGCAACAGTAGGAGTGAAATCTAGATCCACATACATTTGGCCTTTTGAAAATAATGATAATAAAAATATAAGTATCAGAAAAAATATAGACTCACAAAGATAAATATCACTAATAAATTAATATGATCATATTACAAGAATATGCAGGTTCTTTTCTTAAAGGAAAACTAAGAGATGAAAATTGGCTTTTGACATAGCAATTGACCAGTTTCTCAACCAACTCTCATCCCAATTTGTACTGCTCCATGGTGTGTCCATTGTGTAGAATGTGAGGGTTTCTCTAAGCACTTCAAGTTCCCACAGTTCTCAAAAGATGACTTGAGGCACCTCATAGGGCCTGCACCATGCCAGTAGGAAAAAGGGGAGGTCACTATATAGCATGTGTGGGAAAACACAGGCTCTACAAGATACAACAATATCTACTGGATTCCTGGACCTTATCTCATTACTACTATATGTCTAGTATAATTTATGACCCAAGGCACGATCTTCCCAGTGTGCTTATGGACCAGCCTGAAGAACCTGATAGGAGCACCAACAGTAAATAAAAGTTGAATATTGAAGTAAAACTCTAAAGCCTCCTTAAACTATCCCTGAAACATAAGACTACACAGCAACACTTTTTGCCCAAAACCCCAATAGAAAGTATTGCTGCACAATGCCAATGCTTGTAAGCTAATAGGTAGAATACACATAGACATCCAATGAGTGCTATATTAAAGTCACCATACCAACACTATTTTTTTCTTTGACCAGGCGCACTTTTGTATAGAATACCATACATTAGTCTTCATTATTATCTGTTAATATCTAAATGCTCTTTGGCCATTCTCAGCTATGCTAATCTGCATATACAGTATAGGGTAACAGTCTATTTTTTTAAAAAAAAAGATATATTCAGCAATATTACTAAAATCCAACAAATATATATCCTGTAAGACCATTCCTAATCTTATCCATTTCCTATTTCATTTTGCAAGAGAGAGATGACAACCAATATGGACACTGTTGCAGATTTCTAATAAGGCTAGTTTCCCAGCTTTTATAAAATCCCAAAAGCCAAAAATGCCCAGTTATGCATCCCTATGGTTGCAAATGCCAGTACAATAAGTGTATGGGTGTTTATTTCCACACATCAGTCATTCCAGTATATGGCCTCTGCTGTATTTGTAACATGCCATCACCATGCAGTGGAAATTCCCAAGAACTGGAAACCACATGAGGTCATGGTAGGTCATAGTGTAAATGACTGTAGCAGAACTTTTTGAGTGTACTTATATGACCAATTACATAAAAGGTGATATTGGAAAATCATTTTGTCAATGTTTTTTTTCAATTGCAAATATGTTACCTAAGTTACTCCACAACCTACAATATGTTTTAGTAAAAAGAAGGTCAAATAAAGTCCATATGAAAAATAAATAATTAAAAGGTAACCAATATGAAACTATTGTCATAATAACTGAAAGAAGGAAACGAGAACAGTCTTTGCTACTTATTTAGATCCTGCTGCCTAGATTTCTGTTTTCTTTGCCAGTAGAAATCCTGCAAGATTTCCAAAATAAGCAAAGTCCTAGTCAAGTTCATTCATAAAACACAAATAGCTCTTGCAGATTTAGAGCACTCCAAGCAGAGTAATAACTGAAAGTTCCAACAACATAGTAATTAGAGGGTTTGAGAATCCCCTAGTATTCAGATAATGACTATAATGAATGCGTTAGAGGTTCAAACAAACCCTTAAAAGTTTGCTACCTGTATCTTACAGTAATTTACGTTCAGTTATGGAATGTATACATTATCTTCAATAGGACATACTGAAATGAAAGGTATACAACACCAGTGCATTAGGACCACTTGATGGAAACACAGATAAGAAAAAAACACTTAGGCAGCAGAAGAGATAATATGTATACAGCTATTTTACATAGGAGATTATTCTTTTTTTTCTACCTCGTATATACAGTTTATATGATGATTAGCAAATAAAGTGGCTTTAAGTTAGAGTAACTCTTGGTGGGACAAAAAATGTTAAACTAAACAAAGGATATTTTCCAGTGAAGTCCCTGTAATGGGTTAAGTTCTACCCAGATTGAGGGGTATTTCTACCAACCACAGTTGGCTTGCACACATTATACGTGACTGTCTGGCCTCCAGATCTCTCAACATTTTCTGTTTTGATATGCACTGCGGCGGCTAGTTAATAATATAAAAGTAGAAAATACTGTACATAAAAAGAGCCTGCACACATAAAGTTAATGGCGGTACTGCAGGACTGTTTCATTTTACGTTTGTCAAACTGATATATTAATAACCTGCAATAGTAGGTGCAAAGACGAGGAGCCTAATATTAATCCACCACTAGATCAAATTCACTTGCAGATTACGAGCATGTGTTTATACTACATAACCCCTTAGTAGTCAAAGCGCCACATGCCAACTTATACTCTTGGGTTGGTCAGTGATTGGGTGGAAATCTATGGATATAAGGAACATAGCATATCCTTGCTAGATGGTACGGAGCATAAACCTGACAGCACTTGTAGAAACTGCAATGTTCACACGGGACGGATTTGCTCTGGATTTTGTGCAAATTGTAGGTGCGTAAAATTTTTAACATTTCTGTGTGCAGAATCTGCTTTTCAAATCCGTGGTTAGTGTTGAGGTTTTGTTGCAGATTTTGCAGTGGATTATCTGCATATTTTCCACATTGAATATCTGCTGCAGAAAAGTCACACTGTTGTGGATTTAATGTGGATTTACTGTGGATTGTGGTATCTCCATTGAAGTCTATTGGCCAAAATCTGCTATAATTGACATACTGTGGATTTTAATTCTGCACTGCATGTCAATTTTTAAAGTGGATTTTTCTGCAGCATGTGAACGAGATTTAGGAAATCACCTTCATTTTACTGTAAATGCAGCGCATACATTTTGTATTGAAAATCCGCCTCATGTGAACATAGCCTTAGGGTGTTACATGCGCTATCTTCATGAGTGCAGTGAATCCAGTGAATCTCCAGTTAGTAGCTAAATGAGCAATTATATGAGAATATTGCATTAGAGACTTGTAAAGGGGGAATTTCTGATTATAACAATAATAGTATTACAGTAAGGGCATGGATTACAATGCTATTTCCTAATTGTACAGTTAAAATTGCACCAAACTATAGCTTCCAGAAGCCTCAGAAGCAGGAAAGACGATGAATATTCAATATGATAATATAATGGACTTTCAATTTTAAATATTATATAGGTAATAATGCACATTATAACAATTGATTATTAATTGTCACTACCTACCCATGCAAAGAATACTGTGATCCCCTCCTGCGGGTCCTACTCACAACAGTAGACCCGTCGTTGGCATCCTGTGTTCCAAGTCTGGACTCTGCATTGTAAGATTGCTGACCAGCGGAGCATCCCAAAAGCATAAGAAAGTAGCCCAGCAGGAGTGCAGCCCTCCTTTTTGTCCCTGGCATCATATATCGATGCTGGGTATCAAACATTGTCATTCAGGACAGAAAAAAATCCACTTCTAAGTTGGAAGATGAATCGTTGCTTAATATTCACATCCAGAATACAACTAATCCTTGTGTTAGAGAAGCAAAATGGAAAAAAATACTATAATGATGCCCCAGGTGGCATAAAGTATGGTGAATTATTGAGAAGTCGGTGGGTTCATAAATAATAGGTACTCAATCCTAAGTAAAGCAGTGCTTCAAAGAAGTAATTCTTGCACTGTGGTTGAAGCCAGGAAAAAAGAGCATCAAAAGTGAAAAGCTGTAGAAGAAAGCAATCTCTGTGCTGGAGAGTGCAGACTTGTCCCCATACTCAGTCTGTGTGAGAAGCAGGATTAGGATAAGAGTGCTGAGGGCCAGGGGTTTATGAGGCGGCTGCCTGTCAGTGGGGAGGAAACCACAGAACCAGTCACACACGTGAAGGGTAAGGGGAGGAGGAGGGAGAAAATGGGATGGAGGAAAAGAGAGAGGAGAAAGAAACAGAAGAGGGGGCTTTCTTATATTAACCTTTAAGTGATCACTAGTTTTTCAAACTGGTATTTTGTCTTTTGTTACACTTTTTAAACACATTTGAATAGTGTATATGACTAGTGTATGTGTCTATATGTGAAAGATGAATAAACTGTTACTTCTTTGTGAAAGCTTGTTCTGTTAAAACCCAATTTACCTTTTTCCACAAGAGTAAACTTTATATAATTGTACAATATAACCATGGCTATTTTCAGAAAGCAGGTGGGAAAATGTTAGGGTAGAGCTGTAATATCAGACACAGCCCATGGATAAGTGTTGCAATTTTTACAGCAAACCTCTTTTTTGTAATTACGTACATCTTTAAAGGGGGTTTCCAGGCAAATACTATTGATGATCTATCCTCAGAATAGGTCATCAATAGCTGATTGGCTGGGGTCCACTACTTGGGATCCTGAACAATCAGCTGTTGAGGCGCCCGTTGTCACTAGCAAAATAGTGTCCAGCACTGGTAACTGCAGGTGCAGCTCTTATTGATTTTATTGGGAGCTGCTGTTACGTTCACATGGGCAAGTGAGCGCCGAGCGCACAAGAACGTTACCAAGGATAGGGAACACCAGGTGAAACAACGACCGATTAACATCTCTTCATATCTTCTACAAAGGAAGATGACCAAAGACCTACCTGAGCGGGGACATCGCCCCAATAAAGAGCGGCCCAGCGGTCTTTAGATCAGGGCTCTTGCTGCCTCTAGGAATCCATGCACTAAGACTAGAACATATACCCATGCCACCACTGACAGGGACAACTGGACAGGATAAGAAGATGCACAGAGCCATAATCACACACTACAGCAGCCAATACACAAACACTAGTAGTAGATGTTAATACTATAAATGTCAGGTATTTGTTGACATTTTGGTCAAAATATGGAAGCTGGTGGGCCATGTCATGGCTCCTGGCAATACCGGTAGTTCCTACTATAACCAGAAGTCCAGCGACACAACCAAACAAAACCACAACTCACAAACCTTTCTTGCAGCCACCACACATAGAACCTGCTCACACAACACACAGAGAGAAAGCTGACCACACCCACACCTGGGAAGACAACTTTTATGTGTACTAACCTGGAGTGATTGGCTGACTGGAGACACACACATGCCCAGCCAGCACAATCCCCCACACCCGAGCAGGGAGGCTTTAGAGAACCTGTAGAGCAACAGATCTCAGGAGACAGATGTGATGTTAGGCTGTGCTTTTGGAACTTGTAGTTCTCTGGGTTCCAGGAGCACATCTGCATAGGTGAGGGTTACTTCAGCTGTCTGGGTGTGGTAGTAGATATATACTCCAGCCCCTCTGCAAGAGGAAGCATTATCTCCTGTCTTGTCTTCCTGTATTTGTGTCATGTCAGCTTGCAGCTTGCTGTGTGTGTAGTGTCTGGCCTTGCAGATTGCTGTGTGTGTAGTGTTTGGTTAGCTTGCAGCCTGCTGGGTGTTTGGTGTCCTGTGCTGACTGTTTTCTGTCTTGCTAAAGTAGGGACTACAAGACACGAGGAGTCTTGGTCATGGCCTTGCAGCTTAAGTTCATTGGCCAATGTATGAACTAATCCATCGTTTTTATATTCAGCTTTATCATTTGCTTTATTGTGCGAGGTTGAGTGGTAAGTGTGTTTATCATCTGTCAGTTACCAGTTTGTGCATGTGATGTGTCCATACTTGTCCTGGTTCCATGTACCACCTATTTGGTGAGAGCCAGGGCCGAGATTCCAGCGTGGGGACGCCTTTATTGAGGTGATTGCTCTGCTTGGTAGGTAGGGTCTTGCCATCTTCCCTTCAGCACAGGTCCAGTTTCCCCTTCAGTGTTTTGTATGCCAGTTCTGTTGGTTTCCCCAGTCTGAAGGTATGTCAGTTGTCCTAAATCTCTGATCATTGGTCATGTTCGTGTGGGTCTAGTGCTTATTTGACCACACGAATGTAACATGTGAGAGCTGCGCCTGCAATTACTAGTATGGCCACTACACATACATCAGAGTTGTCTGCTTCTGCTCCATTCCTTGTGTGCTTGCTTGTGACAATGTGCGCCTGGACAGCTGATCAATCGGGGTCCAGAACGCCAGACCCTAGCCGTTCCACTGTCACTCCCCTTGCTCTTGTACTAGTAGAGCCCTTTTTGGGTGCTGCCATTCTACACACCACGCTCTGCCCTCCTTGGCCCCACTTGTGTATGCCCAAAGGGTGCACATATGTTCCCACCCCTTCTCTTAAAGGGTTACTGCGAACACCCTAAGCATGTTTCCCACCAATCCCAATCCAGATCCTGCTAAATTTGGCATCCTCCCATATGGAGCATGTCTTCTATAGCCGTTGTGACAAAGCCCCCATTTCTGTTTTCTGGTTCTCATCCTTGCCTGTGTTCCTGATGATTCTGATTTCTCCCTGATGCTCCCTGACCCCGACTCTGTATTCTGAACTTTGTTATTGCCTGCTGCCTGTCCTGACCATCTGCATGGACCTTGTAATTCCACCTGTGCCACAACCGCTGACCATAGTCAGTGCTCTGAATACACATCTGTTCATGCTGTCAGGTACTGCTCCTTGGCCCTATGCAGCATCAGCAGCCACATAATTTGAACTTTCTGTGTAACGGTTTGGACACCCTACTATAAAGACCAAATTCTGGTTGGAGGGGTCAAGAATGAAAATCGGTATTTCCCAAGTGCTTCCTCTTCAGACAACCCTAAGTGAAATCGGTGTCTGGCAAGGAGGATTCACATCTGTCTGCTGACTGTTCTCTCTTCCAAATTACAGTTAATCTGTTCAAATCTTAATCTCAGAAAATGTATTTCTCTTCTCTTGTCACTCTATAAAAACTACACTATTAAATAGGTTATCTCAAAACCTAAAGTTATACCCTATCAACGGGATAGTGATAACTATATGATCAGTGAGGGCCTCACAGCTGAGACTCCCACCGATCCAGAGAATAGGGGTCCTAGGTCCCCCTATTCTGTCAGTGGTGGGATGCTTTTCCCAGTTGCAGTGACATCAGACCGAATGGACTGCTGGCTGTGCGTGTGCAGCTGTCACTCTACTTAGTTCAATAGTGCTGTTGGAAATTGCCAAGCACTTTGTACTTTGCTATCTCTGGCTGTTCAATTGAAAATGAATGTAGAGGCATCACACATGCCTGACTGCTGCTCCATTCACTCGTAATAAGCCTGCAGTGAGGAGATGGCAGGACATGAAACCACCAATCTCGGGACCAGTGGTGGTCTCAGTGGTGGGACCTCCACCAATCATAAAGCTATTCCCTATTCTGTGGATAGGGTAGCCTCTGTAAATAGCTGAATCTGAAACAGAAACAAGTTGAACTGTGTATAACCTGCAGTCTGGATTCAAATGGTTATTTACATGATTTGATTGATTTAAAATGGTGATTAATTGTTACAAAACATGCTGAAACTTCTTTCATAGTGGTATAGTCAGGGACATAACTATAGGGGATGCAGAGGATGCGGTTGCACTCAGGACCACGAACCTTAGGGGTCCCACAAGGCTTCTCTACTCCATTAAGGTAGCCCAGTACTTTGAATAAAGCATCATAGTTAGGGGCCCTGTTACAGATTTTGCATTGGGGCCCAGAATGTTCAAGTTACGCCTCTGGGTATAGTCTTAGGAAACCTCCCGTTTTCAACCTAAACTCCTTCATGGAGCTATAGACTTTCAATGTTGGATGCCCAAGTCATGGCTCATGAAGTAGACACCAATCACCAGAGTGCTGCAAAAAATCTCATGCTGAGAAGTAGTATGGAGAGGATGTATATGTTAGACCTGCCATAAAACATTCTAAGGGCTCAGTCACACGGGTGTTTTTACATGCGTTTTTCCGCGCGTCAAAAAATTTGCACTTGATAGAACCAAGGCTTTTAATGGCAGCGATCACATGTGCGAATTTGACAGGCGGCAAAATGCCTGCGGCGAAAATTATAGGGTGTCGGTTCGCAGAACGCATGTGACTGCGGCAAACCAGGTGTTCTATGTATGTGAAACCCCTGCATGCTTTCACATCCAGGGGTTTCACCTTGCGCTCAACGGGGCCGGCGGCAGCAGCGCCGACTCCATCGAGAACATATACTAAAGATCATGATCCTCTGCCACAGCTGTGCCACATATAAGACCTTCCATGAAAATCAATCCAAAAATGTGTAAAAAAAAAAATCCAACTCACCTCTCTGCAGCTGCCGGAGGTCAGCCGCATATTGGATTTGACTATGATGGACCCCCGGCGTGCACCAACTAGAGGTACAGATCAACATCTAGATATGGAGGAGGGTGCCTCCAGTTGCTCCATGTTTTCCTATACGGAAGAGGAAATGGAAAGGATTATGGCTGTTACATTGGATGATGGTGCTTTTTTGTGTAAACCTTCTATTGAGACTTTGATTAGAAAATGGGAAATGATAAAGCGCCGGATTATTGCGCATCATTTGCATTTAATCACATTACGTGAATATTTTAAGGTTAAGCGAATACTGCGTGGCTTGAGACCGCACACCCGCCCTACGTTAATGGTGGACAATTTGGCATTCTGTCAGAAATTTGAAGCTCTAGCTAACAAATTTGCTTTTGACATCATTCTACTAAATATTGAGTTTCTACAAGTTGAATTATGCAAATATCAGGATCAACAGTCAAGTATTGAACGGGAGATTCTGAATATGATGTCGCATACAGAATGGGATCAACGATGTGCCAGTTTGGATGAGTCCCTGAAGCTACATAAAGAGGAGATAGAGGACTCAAAAAGAAATAAATGGCAGAGGGATGAAAATGATTATGCCACTGGCACTGTCTTTAGCTGGGTCTTGCAAGCCACCCACAAGAAGGACCCAGTATACAGGTCCACCAAGGGGGAGATCAAGAAGGAGGTTTCGTGGACAGAATAGGAGGGATGATCATTATTTGACCGGCTCAGCATCTACGGATGATTCAACAAGAGATTTTTAAGGAAGAAAAAGAAGACGGACACAAGTTGCGGAGAGGTGGTGTCAGACACAGGAGGACACGCAAGAGGGGGAGACACAATGAAAACCCGCTCCACCACCCACCAGACACTACCACGACAGAGGAAGATATGAATTTGATTGTAGTGAATATCTCATCACGGACTTTACCGGTAATTGCCCTAAACTGGACACCAATTGGTTTGATCTGGATTTGGACTTAAAGAGATTTATGGGATGATCTGTGGATAAACGGATGATGAGGGACTTTAGATCTAGTATCCCTATAGGTGAAATTTAGAGACTATATTGGACGTTTACACTTTGTAGTAACTTGCGCCATAAAGGGCTGCATTGAC
The DNA here is from genome assembly GCF_035609145.1 of Eleutherodactylus coqui. NCBI lineage: Eukaryota > Metazoa > Chordata > Amphibia > Anura > Eleutherodactylidae > Eleutherodactylus > Eleutherodactylus coqui. The sequence goes on from NC_089841.1 coordinate 130,719,921, forward strand.
ACCGATATCATTTGGATACATCCCGGCGCTGTGACGCATGTGCACTGGGCGGTGAGCCGGCCATCTTAGATGTGGCGCAAGCTGTTGTTGTTATACTTGCTCTATGCCATTAGAAGGTACTGAAGTCCTGACGCATGCGCAGTAATGATGGCGGCGGCCATCTTGGTTGTAGCAAATTCCGGTAATGACGTGGATCTGCCGACTCTGGATATGCTTATGATATCTTTACACTTCTGGTTGACATGGTCCCTGCAGCGCCGTGATGACGCTTGAATGAGCTTGCACCTGCGCGGTCCTCTCTAGATACGCTGCTCCCTAACTGGAGACATGAAGACTCTGATCGTGAGGACATCATCAACCTATCACACGTTAACACTTCCAAGTGTAATGTATTATGTTTTATTGGTGGGTGGGGTGTCTAAGCTAATTAGATGTATTGTATGTAGACTATTTGTATTTAAGATGGTGTGTATCAACAGTGTTTACGCTTGATAAATACATGTAGTCGAAATGATATGGAACAATAAAAGGATTCTGGATTTTACTTTACACCTTTGATGCTGCCGCGATCTCATTATTGCATCCCGCCAGCTAGTCTCCAGCACTGCTCTGAGTAGTATTCAGCAGCCAGGGATTTTAAATCCCTGCCTGCTGAATGGGCTGCCTCTGATTGGTTAAGCACTGTGACCAATCAGAGGCAGCTCTCAGCTATTGAATGACAGCTGAGAGCTGCTTCTGATTGGCCCCTGCGCTCAGCCAATCAGAGGCAGCATTCACTTATTCATGAATTCATGCTCAGCCAATCAGAGGCAGTCCATTCAGCAGGCTGGGATTTTAAATGAGTCCTGGCAGCTGCAGAGAGGTGAGTATAGATTTTTTTTTTGTACACATCTTTGGATTGATTTTCAGGGAAGGGCTTATATTTAAAGCCTTTCCCTGAAAATTACTGCAGCGCTTGCCGGCAGCCCGTTGCTTTCAATGAAGCCGGCTGTATTGCCGGCTCCATTGAATTCAATGGGAGAATATTGCGCTCCTCTGCCACAGCTGTGACAGCAGCTGTCACAGCCGCAGCAGGGGATAGCGGACAGTGCTGTTTTTGAGCGTCAAAATGCCCATGTGACTGAGCCCTTTTGAGCAGATAAATGCTGCTAGCAGTGTTTTTAACGCTGTGATGCCCGCTTAGGTCACGAAAATTTTTGAACGCATCAGTTATGCGTTCAAAAATTTGTGTGTCAAAACGCCTGTGTGACTGAGCCCTAAGACAGCAGAAGTATTTTACCAGGGGTAATGTGAGATCAGGAGATAGCACCAAGGTAAAAGCCAGGATGTAACAATTTGGTTCTGGGTTGGAGTCTTCTTGTCATAACCAGTGCAGATCAGTTGCATGGTCAGTTTAAGTTAGAGATCAGTATCTGGGTAGAATTGGTTGCACTACAAAAGGAGCAGGCAGGTAGCATAGTCAGGGTGAAGACAGTAGTCGGTATCCGGTCCGGGTAGTATCAGTTGCAATACAAGAGGAGCAGGCAGGTAGCTAAGTCAGGGGCAGCCAGGGTTCAGTACACAGAGCAATTGTTTGGAGATGTAGGAGCAGGATAGAGAGGAGCTTGATTACAGGCTGGGAATTCAATAACCACACAAGGATGGGAGGTGCCAAAACCGGTTATATAGGGTATCTAATCAGGAAGCAGGGTGGAGGCAATCAGGAAGATAGGAGCAGGAACAAGGAACAGGGACAAGGTTAGCTTCTGGGTTCAAACCCTGACACAGGTATTAGGATGAAACAGGTGCATAGTAACTAGAAATTAATTGCACAGAGCAAGGTTAAAATTAAGTTAAATATGTGAAGTCTGGAGGGTGTTGACTCATAAAGCTCTTGACATCATCAGCTACTATGGAAACTGGAATTAGCCAGGAATGGATATCCAGAAAGTAGTGTTAAAGTATTATATTGTAAAAGTTATATTTACATACAGTTATATAGTAGTGTTGTGTGCATAGCAAGAAGTATATGTGCAAAAGACATGAATTGTAGTTTTACTAACAGGATCTCAGATGCTGGGCATGCAGCTTTGTCATAATGAAGTTTTGTAATGACACATGCTGTGGACATTAAATTAACATTGTGAAAAGCATGGATAGGTTGTCACACTGTATACCCTCTTGCATTGCAACAATAAAACACAAGCGCTTGGAAACATCACTTGAGTGTTTCTTATTTTCTTCCCTGATGCATTGAATAATAATCCAGCAAACCTAAATGATAAGGTTAACTTATGATACTTATTGAGTATCACCTAAATTAAGTGATTACTTTAACATTTTGGTGGAGAATACTGGGTATGTGGAATTTTCTAAGGTCTGTCGAGGTCTCTGGACTGTAGACACCAGACAAATACCAAACTTTTGCTCTTACAGTGATTGTTATTCTGTCAGCTGTCTTGAAAAAAAGGTTCAATCCTATTTCACATATGCAGTGTGGCTTTAAAACGCCAGTGGGAGACCAGGGTGGCAGTACCAATGTGGTTCACTTTTTGGGGTGCAGGGCAACCCGCTAAATTATTATGGTGTCATTAATAGGTTACTGGTCTGCATTGGGAACTACATGTATCAGAAGGTCTTCCACTTTGTATCTACTCTGTGTGGGAGTATACACCAAGCAGCTACCACCCTCTATATTAAGAGGCTGTGTGAGTGGCTGTTTCATCGGTGTCCCTCACAGGTGTAATTAGCTCCCTCATTTGCTACCTACATGTTGATGGGATGCAGTTATCTGCCCTCCTTAGTCAGTAAGTATATGGCCATTTTCTGTGATTGTTTAAAAGTAATATGCAGATCAAAGCAAGTGTACAGTTAATTGGGCAAATGAGAAACAAATGGTTGAAAGGACTAAAACAGAAACAAAACTCTTAGTGGAGCATTACATTCTTCATGCTCAATCCTGCCAATTGGTTTAAATCCATTGGGGGCATGGCTAATGGGGATCATCCAAGCAATATTTCAGATATTACTACTGTTCCTTGCAAGTTATTTATTGCTCAGAATAGCAATATGCTGCCTCCCTGTTAGGTGCACTGTTCGAACACAATTGCCTGCTTCTGTGTATGGCAGGCAAGGGCGTCGTCCGGCTCTTCCTGTTCACTGAACTTACATTTATTCTCTTCCAGCACTCCTAAGGTTAATTGCTTCTGGGCCTTCTGCTCAGCTGATGCACCTTTTCTAATCACCTCCCTATAAAGCTGCCCTGGGCCTTTCAGATAATGCTGTAGTGTTGTTGTGTGATTCGTGTCCATAACTCCATGTTTAGCCGCTGCTCCACAGTTTCCTTGCTACCCTGCCTTCTGCTAGTGTTCTATGTCCTTCATTCATGTATCCTGCTGTCTGTTATCCTCATAGGTCTGTCCCTTTGTTTATCCTTGTCAGCCTGTACCTCCTTTGTTCCTGTACCCCCCGGTATTGTTCTGTCATTTGTTTTATAGGTGTTCCGTCCAGTCAGGGTCAGTCAGCGCCTAGAAGACCATGGGGTCGTCATTATTGGGATGAGTGCTCCGCTTATAGGCAGGCGTTTCCCTCTTCCGGTTATTAGTTAAGGGCATGTTACTTTCCCAAGTTTTCATCTGTATACGAAAATCGTACATCTGGTATCTTACCTCCCACGCTGGGGTCAGCTGTCAACCGCACTGGACTGGATCATCACGTACTCAGTAGGTTGACACAGTGGTTCCACATCCACAGTCGTTACACTCCCAATATTCATTGAGCTTTGTAGAAAAGGAACTAAGACGGTTACCAGAGTGCTGGTACTTAGAACGTGGCCCGTATGAGGATGCATATCCAATGCATACACAGCCACTGCCACCTATAAGTGAATCTTTTCCTCAATCCTGACAGGTTCCAGAACCCCCTCTTTCACTCAAGCTGAAAGACATATACCTTATAGGTTAAACTATTATTTAAAAGATGTGAAAATGTGAAAGTATTGAATTATATTGTATACAGCAGTGTCATGTGCATAGCAATATGTACATATACAAAAGACATGTTTTGTACTTTTACTAACAGTCTCAGATGCTGAGGATGCAGCTTTGTAGTAATTAACATTTGTAATCACACATGTTGTAAACTTTGCATTGTTTAACCTTGTAAGGGGTGTTGGGGGTTCTTGCATTGCAACAATAAAGCAAAAAAGCTTAGAATCATCACTTAAGTGTTTCACATTTTCTTCTCTGATGCATCGAATAAAAATTAGGCATACCTGATTTATAATGCTATGACATCGCTTGAGTATCACCTAAAGTAAGTGGTTACTTAAACAGCAGGTGCCAGCAGAGAGCTGGAGTATGACTTTGGACTTCAGTAACAATTCTACTATCAAACTCCCCACCAGCTTTTTACAGCTCTTCTCAGTGAGATTCCTAAGTATTGATACCTAGACCATAGTAATAGTAAATTTGCCCCATAATCAAAACTATTTGTATCAAATAAACCATTTCATAAGTCAAAATGAACTAGAAATCAGACTCATAGGTCTGAATATCTTGCACAATGTTGCTATCTAACTCTATTGAAGGCAGTTGTAAACACTTATCTGTGAAACTATAGGTCACAATTGAAACAAAGTTTCTCCAGTGTACTCCCAGCATGCTATTTGCCTTAGTTTAAATTCCCTGCTTGATGTTTTAGGTTCAACATTTTGCATTAACTTTGCCAAAGACCACCTTTAATGAGACAACCAAGTTTTCCTTCCCAGTGCATAGACTTACATTATCACTCCAGAGCTTTCCACTTTTTTCATTGAGTAGTTGACCTGTTAGCTATATCGGTGCTGTTGATGCTCTCTGTAATTTTCTTCTGGAGACCTCTTCAATTACACTACTTTCTCTATCCCTACTGCGCACTGTCTGTTTAGCACACTGTAAAACTGGATGATGAGTTATCAGTGGGCTCTGGGGTGAACTATGTGTGAGTTCCCTCATTCTTTATGCTTCAAGACGCAACAAGAAAGAGATCTGAGCATCACTGAAAACAGAGGGAACATATATGTATTCTTTTAGCACCACAGGAGAAAGTACCATGCACCCCAGAGGTGTAAGGAGTCCTATAGAAGCCATGCGATGCTCTCTGGGAAAAATCCATGCAAAGGAGTGATGGAATAATTCTCCTCAAAGCCATCTGTGTATTCTTTCAGAGAAGTCATATTATCCTAGTTGATATGTGGCACTAGACTCTTACCTGACTCCCTTAAAATTGCACACAAGCAAATATAACACATACATAGTAATAAAGAAGGACCTGCAAATCCGCATCCAGAGGGAGGAGGAGGGCTTTGGGTTGTGTGCATATATGAATATACATGAGTTTCATTAGACTCCTGTCCAGTTTAGCCCTGCAAAGTTTCAAAAGTACGATTTGCAAAGCCACTAAAACTATGGATATAAGTAACAGACCGCTGGGGGCTTACAGGACCTTTCAGGTTCCCTGTAAAGTGTTCTTCCCATCTCAGAAAATAAGGGAGATGGAATAATACCTCCACAGTGCCACCTATTGGAAGGCAGCATTCCTTCAAGCCAAAAAGTTAGATTCTTTATACAAGCCTTGTAACAATGACTGCTTCTGACTCCCATTTTAGAAAGTAGTATGGCATATCACTAGGATATACCATTACTTTATAATCGGTGGAGCACTGATCTATGGGACCTCTATTGATCCTGACAAATAAAGGAGGCAATAATTTAGTGGTCCATTCCAAGTGTTCCCTGCACACTGGCACTCCTAGTCACTCTTATGTACAGGGAACTGCAGCATGAGCCCATTCACTTTAAATAAATTAAAAAAGTTCACGGAGATGGCGTACTGATTTTCATTGGTGTGTGACATGCATCTCTATTTGCCTTTTTAAGTTCTTTGAAACACATAAAAATTGTTTCTTCATAGTGTTATTTCTTATTAACTGCCAGTATATTTATTATCAGACAAATTATAGAATAGGGACCATTTATGGAATGTTGGACTAGTCCACCAGAGTTCCAGAGAATTCAGAAGGATCAGAATACCAGATGGATCCAGAAACTAACAAAATAATGGGCCCAAATGTCCAGCTGAAGAAAACTCCATTTGGAGGTGTCTGTAAAGCCATTCTCTTGGCACTGCAATCTATTTCTTATAGATTGATTAGCAGTAATATATTAGACCACGTTGATACATCCAGCATGTGCAATGGTAATAACATTATCAAATCAGTTAGATGTGCACAGTGTTACATCCGTGCTACACCAGGGCACAAAGCCTCAGCACAGATGCAAGATGGCGTTCACACAAGCACCATAAGCACACACAAAATGCATATTGAACACCAAAGGTGGGATTGCATACTGAACTCACGGGCAACCTTAACATATCCCCACTCTAAGGAGAAACCATCACATAAAACCTGCCTGAAAACAGGACAATCATCCTGATAAGGATGACCCTGTGCTGGAACCTAGGGACCTACCTATCCCTGGATGGCAAACAATCCACAGCAGGACAGGATGCAGCTCACACCAACTCACAGTACAGGACTGTTCCCACCTGAGGTCTGGAAACCTATACAGACACTGAACATGTCGCTGTTCACACCAACACCCCAGGGACTTCCACACAAGATGGAACAGGACTGTTCTTACACTTTGTCTGGCACCTACACAGACCTAATGAACAAAACACTGTTCACACATGTCTGTATGGGGTTGTCCCAACTCTGGTGACAGCTGTTGAGAGAAAGAAAGATCTCAAAACCAATGCAAAAAGATTCTGGCAGCAGCTTATTCCTCTCTTCTCATTAAGAATCCATGCTCAATCATTTGAGCCAAGGTTGCAAGTATACGGAGTAGGGAATAGCTGTTGGCCAACCTTCATTTGACTGACAGCTATCTGAGATGTAATAAGAAAAATAGCCGTCAGCATGCATGGATGTGAATAGCACTAGGACTTTTATTGCCCCATCACATAGACAGCGACGTTTCGGCCGTAGTGGCCTTCCTCAAGCTGCTGGCTATTTTTCTTATTGGATTATCACGTGGAATCTGCCTGGTTTAGACTCCGGCCTGGCTTTGCATCTTACCAGCCTGACCCTGAAGTTGGATGATCTGAAATGCTGCTAGTGGAACTTTTGCGTATTCCTAGCTATCTGAGATGTATGACCACTAGAAATAAGTGAGCACGCTCACTTAAGGCAGTTACTTGAGCGAGCATCGCTCTTCCTGAGTAACTGCATACTGGTCGGCAGGGGGAAAGGGAGAGAGAGATCTACCCCCGCTCCCCTCCGGCCACCCCCTCGAATCTGCTCGGACCAGTATGCAGTTACTCGAGAAGAGCGATCCTTAACTGCCTTAAGTGCTTGCTCATCTCTAATGACCACCTTTATGGGTGCTCATGTGCCTCAGTGTATGAGAGCCCATTATCTAGTAATGTTTTTTTCCTGGTGGTTTGTATGTGTCATCGTTCAATACTTGCTACAATAGATCAGCAATTCTTACACTGACTTCTTTGCTAGTTTCTGCTCATACAGAGTAGCCTAAACTGAACATGAAACAGCAGATTTGCAGTAAAAAAGCATGCTGCAGGGCAAATAACTCGTCTAGGCCTACGATGAGACGGTTTTCAGATGACCTCACATTTTAGTTGGGCAATGCAGTGAATCTGCAAACACTAATCAAAGCTGAGTCCGAATGGAGTGGAGCAGAGTTAAAAAGCAGATAAATGGCAGATACCCTGTTTCCCGAAAGTGTCTTATATAAATTTTTGCTCCACAATATTTCACTTTCTTACATGTATAGCTGCCTGGATACTATTTAAATTTACTTTTTTTATTAACTGTAACTAGGGCTTTATTTTGAGTAGGGCTAGTAGTTCAAGAATCCTCAAATATCCTAAAAAAAAAAAAAAGCATTCTGCATCCTCCAAAATCCTGAAAGATCATGCCAGGGCTTATTTTCAGGGTAGGTCTTATTTATGGGGAAACAAGGTACATATTACCCAAAGGTACGAAGTCATTTACTTAATTTTAAAAATAACAACAACTGGAAATCTGTTTAACAATGATCAGAGTTGCGAAACTACAGAAGTGGAACACCTGAGACTTTTATAATCTTCCTAAGTGTTTTCCCTCATTTTAAGCATGTATATTACAAAGATAAATGTGTAGAGGAACATCTGCTCCAAGCATGCAAGTGCACATTCCTCTGATCCTCTGTTGTACTTTAGTTTTAACTTCAGAGCAAACATTTGGAAATATACTGTAGCTATTTATATCTTCCCTCCTGGTTATAGTGAAATTCTAACGGAGTTTGGCTTATGTACCATAGATGCAGCTCGTCTACTTTCTTAGTAAATGACAGTAAGATCTCTATAAGGACTCGGTCAGATGAGCGTGTTTTGTGTGTGTGCAAAAAGAGTGCTTCTAAAAGAACCACTGGGTTCCTATAGAAGCGCTCACATGAGAGAATGTAGGTGCGCTAAATGGAGTACACCTAACAAAGATAGGACATGCGTGGCTACGATGCCAAAACGCTGGTCTGTGCTGCGTGCTGTGCATGAGTTTCCATTGACTCCTATGGGAGCATGAGTTAATAGAAACTGCTGCGCTCGGAATAGATTCCTCACTGCTTACAGCAGGGCATTTAAGACTTGCTGCCCAGAAAGTACATTTTAAATGTCCCGCTGTAAACCCCTGTTAGTACCTGTGGGGGTGAGGGGATTCCCCAAGCGGGGGCAGTAGGGGACTCCCTCTTCCTCTCTCCCCAAAGAAATTCCCTGAGGGCTTTTCCTGAGAGCATGGGAGGAGGGGGCGGGGCTAGAGGCATCCTCTCTAGCACTGCCCCTCTAGCTCTGCCCTCTCTATGGTCTGCTATAGCGAATCTCTTTGAAAATCCATATAGCCCCGTCCTCTTTTTTAAGCCCCACCCACTCTCTCTGTGCTATGGGGATATCCCTTGGGATTTCCCCATAGCAGGGAGATAGAGTGGACCTATGTGAGATTTCCTCATAGCAAGGGAGAGAGGGCGGGCAATGGGGGATTAACCCATAGTTGCACTCCATCTCTCCCTGCTATGGGGAAATCTCCCATAGCTCCACTCTCTTTCCCTGCTCTGGAGAAATCCCAAAGCCCTGCGGGGCTTCTTCTCTCTCTTCTCCTGGAGCAGCTGTGCTTCTTCAAGCGCAGCTGCTCCAGGGAATGGGAGAGTTTCAGGCGCATGAAGCTTGGGTCTTCTACACTTAGAAAATTTTCCCATTCAGGCAATTTGCGGACATGCAAGACACACTTTTTTTGGGCACCTATAGGAGCGCAAAAAAAAAATGCTCGCCTGACCGAGGCCTGAGGGTGCATTTATACGGGCAAGCATGATATCGGTCCGAGAAACTCAGATTGATATTACGCTTGATTCTGGATGTGAGCATGATGTGCTTTTGCTTAAAAAAACGCATCTATGTACTTGCATGTTTGAAAGAAATTACATATTTTTCATGAGTAAAAATTGCATTGCACTCACATGCAAATCGCGATGCAATTTTTTAAAAGAACCCTATTGGAAGATGAATACTCCCTTATTGTATAATACACATTGTAGAATTGGTAAATTGCTATTGATGGAGTAGGATTGCCGATTTGTCACCATAAAATAGGTGAACGGGAGATGTGGTTTGGGCTTCAGTTAGGGCGTGGTTTATCACAATATATGTTTTTCCCTCTGTTATTCCCGGGGCCCCAGTATTAATAGTGCCCCCTCTCACTGGCCCCAATAGCAATATTACTCCCTCTCAGTTTCCTCAATAGTAATATGGCCTTCCCTCGGTGCTACAATGGTAATAGGGCCTCCTCTCTATGACTTCTCCTCTTCTCTGTTAACAGGACACATGTCCAAACATGGCCCCCGCTTCTGGATGTGTGTTCGCAGCAAATACTGAGGAAGGGGTGCCATAGCCCCAAAATGCATCTACTTATGCTGGTTTTAATAAACCAGAAAAGTTGAATTAGTCCCCTGATGTCTTGTACTTCTCTAAGACAATCACACATACACCCAGTTTTTTTACTATTGACTGACAGAAATAGTAATAGTGCTACCCATAGTGGCCCAGTAATAATAGCCCCGCTTTAGTGGCCCTAGTAATAATAGCACCCCTCCTCTTCGTACATTCCCCTCCAGCCATGCAGCAACCCTAATATCAAGTACTGTAACTCACTGTGAAGATCCAGTAGGGACAAGGCACCACCACAGTGCTCACAGAAGGTCCTAATTCCTTCCCCCGGCATCTGTGCTGAATGCAGTCTATGAAGGAACACAGATGCCACGAGGAGCAGTAAGGATCTTCTGTGAGCTGTAGCGGTGTCCCTTCCCGATTGGAGCTTCACAGTGAGTTATAGTGCTTGATGACAGGGTTGCTGCCCGGCCAGAAGTTCACAGCAGGCGATTATTTTTTACCGCCCATTAATATGGCCAGTAAAAAAGAAAACAAGGTCAGCCGTGAGAGTATATAACTGGCTATGCTGGCGGTTTACTGGCCGGGTGGCAAGCACCAGCGTACCACTTGGGTTCGCAATTGCAAACCGGCCCCTTAGTAAATAGGGTCCACATGCCCCCGCCATATACTGTTTCACTGCCGTGGTGCACGGGCTGGCGTGGGTGGCACTCATTGAGGGGAGAGGTGTTACCTGGGGAGCTGTTAGCCAATTTAATCAGTGCACTGCTGGCTGTGTGATTGGTTCGGTCAGCTGTGGCTGATAGTGGAGGAGGGGAGTGGTGACCATGTGGTATATCTGAGGTATGTCCTGTATGTAATCACATATGTATAGCTGGTTTAAGTTATACCAGCTGTGCATTTATAATTATATAACAGGAGATATCCAGGTTACACCAGCATGCACAATATTATTATATACAGGGGTATAAGTTATACATCCTGTATGTAGTGATAACGACCATCCTGGTATACCCTGGTATATCACTGTATACAGGAGATGTATAACTTATACCATGTGTACATATATAATTGTATACAGCAGATACCCAGGTTATACCAGCATGGCCCATATTACTATACACAGGGAGATGTAAAACGTATACCAGCTATACATATATAATTATATACAGTAGATGCCCAGGTTAGGGTTGTTTTACACCTGCATTGAGGATTCCGCTTTCCTTCTCCATTCGGGGAACAGGAAAGGGGAATCACTGTGGCCAAACAGTTTAGTCTCTGGATGAAACTGAACAGCGTGGGACGGACCACATTGACTATAATGAGGTCCATCCACTTTCTGCAGGCAGTGCTTTTTCTTCCAGGGTTCTGAAGTAGATCTATGATGGAACCTCCGACTGAAGGTTCTGACGCAACCAGCCTTCAACCAGCATGGTCAAAATCAGTATATACACCTCCTTGTATATAGTGATATTGACCATGCTGGTATAATCTGGATATCTTATATATATTTACATATATAAAGGCGAAAGCCCTCACTGACTGATTGACTGTCTCCCCTAATTCTCTAACTTTCCAATGTCGTACAAACATGAAATCTGGCACGACCATTCTTTAGGTCCTTAATAGGAAAAGTAAAGGGCTGACAACTTGATTATTCAATGCTAATTGCAAAAGTAAGTGCACCCCAATGTAATGTAACTTTCCGGTGTTGTACAAGCATGAAATTTGGTACAACAATGTAACTGACCTCTGTGTGCATATACTGAATAGAATCTACCTCACCTTTATGTTTATATACTAAGAACAATCTAACTGACCTCTGTGTGCATATACTGAAAGGCTGTAAAGTACATAAGGAAGCGGCCATGAACTGCAGGCATGGAGCATGCCTTTAAGGCTGTGAAGGGGCTGCAACCTCCAGTCTGAGGGTAAATCTGAATAAAAGGGCATTACCTTTAAGCGTAAAAAGTGAAGAAAGTGGGAGGGGTGGCACATTCTTCAGAGGGACATCGCTACATGCAGTCTTAGGAGAATCTAACGCTCCCCTATGTGCATGCATATTTTATTCCCTGGTTCCTCTGAAGTAACCATGACTTCATGAACATTTTCTGTGTGAACAACAGGTAAAACACCTGTACCAAATTAATGCAGGTGAAGCCGAGTATATCGGCTAGTAATTATATATGTACAGCTGGTATATGTTATATAACAGCATGGCCAATATCACTACATACAGGATGTATAACTTATACCAGCTGTACATATACAATTATATACAGGAGATATCCAGGTTATATAAGCATGCTCAATATCACTATATAAAGAAAAAAGTTTGGTACCGTGTTAGCTAGTAAAGCAAATTGTTCTCAGCAAGAAAACACAAACTGGTATAAGTAAAACATATCCCTGTATATAGTGATATAGACCATGCCGAAATAACCTGAGTATCTCCTGTATATAGTTATATATGTACAGCTCGTATACGTTATACATCCTGTATATAGTGATATAGACCATTCCAGTATAAGGGCGCCTACCCACTTGCGATTTTTTTTCCTTTGCGTTTTTTCTGAAGAGCAATTAGGATAGAATGTGTTCTTGTCCACTTGCGTTTTTTTTTTCGGTCCGTTGCAATTTTTAACATAGGAACTGTCAGTTGCATATGTGTCCTTATTTTTCTCTTAATGCACCCATGAATGTCAATGGAAATTAACGGAAAAGGCGCGAAAATGCCGCGAAAATGCCGCGGAAAATGCGGCGTTTTTCATGCACGAAAATCGCAAATGCCAGTGGGTAGGCGCCCTAACCTGGGCATTTCCTGTATATAATTGCACAGTTTACACCTAATTAAAAAACGCATCAAAAACCTGCATGCAGTTTAAAAAGACTGGGTGTATTATTTAAATCCACATGGGGTTTTTAATAGTGAATGCAGTTTATTAAAAATGCATATAGTTTTTTAATCTCTCATGCAGTTTTTAAATGTGTTTTTTTAACTGTGGTACAAAAATGCAACATAAAACAGGAACGCAGCCTAAGGGCTTATTTAGACAACCGTATATCGGCTGCGTTTTCACGCCGAGCCGATATACGATGTCCTTCTCTGGGGGGGAGGATGGAAGAGCCAGGAGCAGGAACTGAGCTCCCGCCCCTTCCCCGCCCCTCGCCACTATTTGCAATTGGAGGGTGAGATGGGGCGGAGCTAAGCGCCGTTACTTAGCTCCGCCCCCATCTCACCCCCTCCTATTGCAAATAGTGGCAAAGGGCAGAGAGGGGGCCGGAGCTCAGTTCCTGCTCTTGGCTCTTCCATTCTCCTCCCCTGCAGATGAGGACATCGTATATCAGCTCGGCATGAAAACCGAGCCGATATACGGTCGTCTAAATAAGCCCTAAGGGGCTACAAATACATTTTCACGTAGTCAAGGCAATGAATCATGTTTGGAAAGCTTATGCCAAGGGGCCAGATCATGTATGTAATTTAGTTTTGCAGTTGTTTGTAGCATGGCTTAGGTATGGGTACGGGTAAAGGGACAGGTGTGGGGGTGAGCTGAATTTTTGCACCCATGCCCCTAAGCCTTTAGCTACGCCCCTGGTAGCAAGCCTATGGCTGGCTACACACGACCAGGTTGGATTTTGCATGCGGGAGCCTACAGTAGAATCCGTCTCTGACTGCAACCGGCGACCCTACATATCTGCGTTCTCCTGTATTGCGAATGACTGTGGTCACTCGCTGTCGGTCATGCGCAGTAAAGGTTTTTTTAAAAATAAATCTTTGTTTTTCTAGCACTGACGCTAGGTGATGACGCAAGTACCCACAACCTATCTGCAATGTCAATTGTGGATGGGCCGCAGGTTGGACGGCTTCCATTGACTTCAATGGAAGCCATCCGTGCGGATCCCACTGAAACATAGAACATGCTGCGATTTTAAATCGGCTCGCAGAAATCGCAATCGCTTTCCACTCATGTCTATTCTTTTAATGGGTGCAGAATACCGCAGATCATCTGCCATAGTGACGATCGCGGATTCTGCAATTCAAATCTGTCCATGTGCAACCGGCCTATTTTGGGGTGATGGATTTTTGTTTGTATCAATACAAAAGTTCTGTGTATAGCAGCGTCCAGTACTTATT